>NC_080019.1:55672242-56338020 GCF_030020395.1 Manis pentadactyla
ATTTTTCTCTGTCTAAAATTAATGAGTTTTGCAATTATAAGAGGTATATTCAGACTGATCCTTTATGAAAGTGGTCAGGAAAGGGGAGCAAAAGACTATGCAACACATGAAAAAATATAATTTTTACACCTCAGTGTACAATTATGAATTATTTTACTTTTCATATTTTATATTTCTCTATGTTCCAAAATTTTTACAACAAACATATAGTAATTTCTATACCAGAAATTACTATTTTAAAAGACATTATGAAGGTCAAAGGGAACTTGGTGGCTTAATATCAATTACTTATATGTATTGATAAGAATCAAATGTTGTGCTTAGGGTAATGTACTTTTACGAACATAACACCTTTCCTATCCTTCCAGCAACTCTATAATATTATTTCCATTTTCAGATGGAAAATACTGAGGCTTAAAAATAGTTTAAATAGCATGTCCAGTTCACAGAGCTGTCTGTCTCAACTGTATGTTCAGAGTTACTCTGAGTCACTCTACTTGCCACTTGCTTGTTGTTACAAATATCAGTATTGTACATTCAAGAAAGAAGTTCATTATTGTCGTGTGATTTTTTTTTATTATTAACAACTGAAAGGATTCCCTGGGGTTCTTGATCTGTAACTACTAATTCTTTGTGAAGAAAATTTTAGTTTGGTTGGTAGTAAAGATTTGCCCTGTAGGGAAACCAGAAAATAAGAAGAGCATTTTGTATTGGCTTCTTTATACATCTGAGTTTAGTGTAACCCAGTGACTCGTGTGTAGCCCACAGGATACAGAGAAGTTGGTGTCTTCAGCCCCCGAAGGGGACTTTCACTTACTGGGGAAAACTAAGTGTCTTCAATTACAGAAAATCAGACTGCTGTTAGCAAAAGTTGCAGGTTCAGAAATTGTTGAAATAAAAGACCCAAAATGCCTCAGACCAAGGAAATATTAAATTGATCGCTGCTCTTCACCAATAAACAGATTTTCTATGTGATTTCCAGAAACAGAGCCCGCTCATCTCTTCCCCCAAATACTCAACTACTTTGCCTCCCAAGCAGGAACTCAAGGATCAAAAGAAATTGGGCTGGTTCTTTGGCCTAAACCAATTGATCTTACATTGACACGAGCCATATTCATTATTACTCAGATTGAACCTGTAATCTTGTTTTTTACCTGTGATACCTTACCTATGTAAGCCAGTTCTAGAACATCAAATCTCTCACATTTGTTTGTGAATTAATTAGTCTAAATTTTTTACGTGTACTCACACCCACCCCACCATGTAAAATACTCATTTTATCCTCAAGGGAGTTCTTTATGAATTTATACTAGTTATTACTGCATGATTAAAGCAACATTATCATTAATTGTTAATTCTGTCATTGAGGAAAAATATTAAATAAGATATCTAAAGAAATTGTTAAAGGACACAACAATCAAAATGTCTTTGTTTTTGAAAATAAACCCATCACTTTTTTCTTTATGTAAGGTGACTGGTTTCCAGGCAGATTGGAAATAGGAATAGAGGAAATATCCTTTGATGTTATGAATGCCCACAAGCATCTTCAGCTGTGGAGAATAGTAATGAAGCATTTGGCCCTCTCTTGGCAATACTCACTATCAAGAGGATTTTCTTACAAAAGATCAGCTATTTGATGAGTTGCACGGGCTCTCACTTTGCTTTCCACATATTGGCATCTACATGCTTTTGCACTTGTTATTCCACCTTCTGCATGGCACAGGGCCCTTCTCACAGATGGGCCCAGGTGTTGGCATGGCAGAGAGAAAATATTATCATTACATTCAAGTGTTAGGGGCTAGAATTTTTCAAGTATCAAATTGATGTTTTTGAGATAACTTCATTCTTGTAAGGAATAATAATAGGCATTAGGATTTCATTCTGGTTGAAAGATGTGAATAGCAGCAACTACAGAATTACTAATGATATGTATTCTGACCCCCAAATTTAAGGTATGATCACAGAATAGAATTATTCCAAGGTCAGTCCTCCAGTTAAAAACAAGAGGGTTTTACTCTAATATGAAATGTATCCAATATGCTTTAATTTTTAGATTTATTCGAAGGGAATTTTCCCTTGAGTTAAATCTAATAAATGAACTGCTAGATGAATTAGTAAGCATTGGATAAATCAATGTTATGAGTCTGTCTAAAGGCAGAGGGTGATACTTTAACTAGTTTTCAAGTGAAAACTGTAACTTTAACTGAAATAGTCTTCAAAGACTGACAGGGAGAATGTTATTGTAAGTCATTTTTCATTGCGAGGGAAGAGTTCCCCAGCTGAGTCCCTAGAATGGTTATAAGGTGTTAGTGTGTGTACCTTTTAAATGAGTACAGTCAGTGGAAGTGAAGAATTTGGTCCCAATATTTGGCTTACTGTCTGCACATGCTGTGTATAATTGTGGGGTTGCCAGCTTCTCGGAATGAAAATATAAGAGCAAATTAATCAGCCTGATGAACTCACAGAGGGAACAGTTGTGGTAGTGACTTTCACACAAATGTATAATTAATTTCACACAAATGTATAAACAAATTGTTCTCTTGTGAACTATGAATGACTGTGCGATTCAGTACCAGGATTACAGTGAGGAAAGGGTGTTATACAAGGTGATGGTGTTTCAGGCCACAGGTCCACGCTAGGTTTAGGGTTATGTAATCGTTAAAGGGTATGGGGTGGATGGGGTTACGGTTCGATTTAGGACCCTACTCTGAAGTGAGGGCAAAGGCCAGATTGATCTTCATCATCATGGTGTGGCATCGGTGACATCAATGCTGACGCTGAGGGTTCTGGTTAAGGGAACTGGCTTAGGGTAAGGGTTTTCTGTAAGGAAAAGTCTATGAGGAAGATATGGTTATGGACATAATTAGGGTGCAATTCTGATGTCAGGGCAACTGTGAGATCGACTCACAGGGTAAAGGGAGTCATAGTTTATATCAATGGTGAAGGTGAAGTATCTAGTCCATGGGTGGGGTCTAGGGTTAGGCTTAGGTGTTCAATAAGGAGTACGGGTGAGATAGGGTTACAGTTAGATTTCGGATTCACCTTTGATGTGAGGGCGAATGCAAGATTGAGTTTCATGTTTAAGGTGAAGTGTGGGTGACATCAATGATGAAGTTGCAGTGTCAGATCCTGGTGCCAGGGCTAGAGTTAGAATTAGTCGTAAGGTAAAGTGTATTGGGAAGATTGAGTGACAGTTAGAGTTCTGATCCGACTCTGATGTGAGGGCAATAGCCAGAATGAGCTTCAGGATTATGGTGTGGAATGACAGACTTCGATGCTGATGGTAGCATTTCATTTAATGGGGCCTGGGCTAGGGTTAGGGTTTCCTGTAAGCGAAAATCTATGCATATGATACAGTTACAGAGGGAATTAAGGTTCAATTCTGATGTGATGGCGAGGGTGAGGTTGAGACTCAGGGTTAAGATGTGTCTCCTAGTTGATATCAAAGTATCAGTTGAAGGCGAAGTATCTAGTTCAGGGCTTGGGGCTAGGGTTAGTGTTAGGTGTTCAGTAAGATTTACAGGAACATAGAGTTACATTTAGAGTTCGAATCTGACACTGATGTGAGTGCAATGGCCAGATTGAGCTTTAGGTTTATGGTGCGGCATGACAGATGTTGAAGCTGATGGTGTCGGTTCTGGTAAATTGTCCCGGGCTAGAGTTAGGGTATTGTGTTCTGTGAGGTGTACAGGAAGGGGATATGGTTATGGGTAGACTTAGGGCTGGTCTCTGATATGAGGATAAGTGCGAGATTGAGGTTCAGTATTACGGTGAAACGTGGGTGATGCGAATGGTGACGGTGAAGGGACAGATCCAAGAGTCTTGCCTAGGGTTAGGATTAGTGTGTTGTTCTGTTGTACAGAAAGTATAAGTTAAAGATTAGGGTTAGGGTCTAGCTCTGATGTGAGTGCGAGTGAGAAATTGCGAGTCAGTGTTGAGGAAGGCCCTGAGTGATTTCGATGATGTCGTTGTGTGGATAAGTCCAGGACTCACTGCTAGGGCTAAAATTTTGTGTTATCTCTGGTTTCCGGATACATTAGCATTACGGAAAGAGTTAGGTTCTGAGTCTGATGTGACGGGGAGTGCAAGATTGTGGATCTCGTTTATGGTGGGGCATGGGTGACGTGAATTGTCAAGGTGAGGTGTCAGGACCACAGGCCAAGGCTAGGGTTAGGGTTAGGTTTTTGACATGCTGTAGAGGGAGGGTATTGTTACGTTTAGATTTAGGATACTTCTCTTACGTAGGGAGACTCTGCGATTGAGTTCCAGGATTACAGTGAGGCAAGACAAATATCCAAGGTGATGGTTGAGATTCAGGCCACAGATCTGCAAGTGAGTTAGGGTTATGTACTCGTTTAAGGATATGGGGTTCACGTGGATAAGGCTCGATTTAGGATCCTACTCTGATATGAGGGTGAAGGCCTGATTAATCTACATTATCATGGTGTGGCTCCGGTGACATAAATGCTGACACTGTGGGTTCAGGTTAAGGTACCTGGGTTAGGATTAGGGTTTTCTGTAATGAAAAGGCTATGCAGAAGATGTGGTTATGGACAGAATTAGGGTGCAATTCTGATGTCAGGAGGAGTGTGAGATCGAGGCACATGTTTATGGGAGTCATAGTTGATATTAATGGTGAAGGTGAAGTATCTGGCCCATGTCTCGTGTCTAGGGTAAGGTTTAGGTGTTTGTAAGGAGAACTTGTGAGATAGGGTAACAGTTAGATTTCGAATCCATCTCTGATGTGAGGGCGAGTGGAAGATTTTGTTTCAGGTTTAAGGTGAAGTGTGGGTGACATCAATGATGAAGGGGAAGTGTCAAAACCTGGCGCCAGGGCTAGGGTTTTCATTAGTTGTAATGTATGGAGTATGGAGTAGATTCAGTTACAGTTAGAGTTCTGATCCAACCCTGATGTGAGGGCAATGGACAGAATGAGCTTCAGGATTATGGGGAGGAATGACAGACGTCGATGCTGATGGTGGCAGTTCAGTAAAGTGGCCTGGTCTAGTGTTAGGGTCTCCTGTAAGGAAAAATGTGTGTGTATGATATGGTTACGGAGAGAATTAGGATTCAATTCTGATGTGAGTGTGAGGGTGACATTGAGGCTCAGGGTTAAGATGTGTCTCCTAGTTGGCATGAATTTTAAAGGCAAAGTAACTAGTCCAGGGCACCGTGCTAGAGTTAGGTTTAGTTGTTCAGAAACTTTTACAGGAGCATAGATTTATAATTAGAGTTTGCATCTGAATGTGATGTGAGGGCGATGACCAGATTGAGCTTCCGGTTTACGGTCCGGCATGACAGACATTGAAGCTGATGATGTCGGTTCACGTAAATTGGCCAGTACTAGAGTTAGGGTATTGTGTTCTGTGCGGTGTACAGGAAGGTTAGTGTTATGGACAGACTTAAGGCAGGTCTCTGATATGTGGGCAAGTGAGAGATTGAGGTTCAGAATTACGGTGAAGCGTGGGTGATGCTAATGTTTATGGTGATGGGACAGGTCGATGAGTCATGGCTAGGGTTAGGATTAGTCGGTCGTTCTGTTGTACAGAAAGGATAAGTTCATGATTAGTGTTAGGGTCCAGCTCTGATGTGAGTACGAGTGTGAAATTGTGATTCAGTGATGAGGATGGCCCTGGGTGATGTCGATGCTGATGTTGTGTGGATATTTCCAGGACTCAGTGCTAGGGTTAAAATTTTTTTTTCTCTCTGGTTTCTGGAGACATTAACATTACGGAACGAGTTAGGTTCTGGGTCTGATGTGACGGGGAGCGCCAGAATGTGGATCAGGGTTATGGTGAGGCATGGGTGACGTCAATGGTCAAGGTGCGGTGTTAGGACCACAGGCCAGGGCTAGGCATATTGTTAGGTTTTTGGGAAGCTGCAGATGTAGGATATTGTTATGTTTAGACTTAGGGTCCTTCTCTTATGTAAGGTCGACTGTGCATTTCAGTTCCAAGATTACTGAGAGGCAAGAGTGATATCCATGGTGATGATGTAGTTTCAGGCAACAAGTCCGTGCTAGGGTAAGGGTTATGTAATCATTAAAGGGTATGGGGTGGACGGGAATATGGTTCGATTTGCATCCTACTCTGATATGAGGGTGAAGGTCAGATTAATCTTCATCATAATGGTGTGGCATCAGTGACATCAATGCTGACTCTGAGGGTTCAGTTTAATAGCCCTGGGTTGGGATAAGGTTTTCTGTAAGGAAAATTCTATGCGGTACATATGGTTATGGACAGAATTAGGGAGCAATTCTGATGTCAGGGCGAGTGTGAGATTGAGTCACAGTGTCAAGGCAGTCATAGTTGATATCAATACTGAAATTGAATTATCTGGTCCATGGGGGTGTGGGGAGTCCTATCAACACTTTCCCCCCAATCTTCAAGCCCTCACTCCCTTCTCCACCCCTGTTTAGCAGGAAGCAGTCAGAAAGAAAGCAACGTCCACAACCCCGTAGAGGAGAGAGGAGGGAATGAAGGGCCCCCACGAGTAAGATGGCAAACTTCCGGCTTCTCTTCCGGGTCCTCAGTTCCCGACGGCACCACCTAAAGACCAGTCACCTCTCTCCCGACTCCCACTCCCAGCATCTAGCCAATAGATACTAGCCCCATAGAAGTAACACCACAATCACCCCATGCCCCTTCCTATATAACAAAGCACCTTTCCACAATAAAGCAGAATTCTCCGGTGAAATGCTGCTGTGTGTCGCTCCTTTAAATTCATACAGGAAGGATACTGTTATGGACAGACTTAAGGCTGGATCCTGATGTGAGGGCAAGTGCAAGATTGAGTTTCAGGTTTAAGGTGAAGTGTGGGTGACATCAATGATGAAGGTGAATTGTCAGATCCTGGCGCCAGGGCTAGGGCAGCCTTTAGTTGTAAGCAGGTTGTAAGGGGTAGATAGAGTGACAGATTTCTGATCCAACTCTGATGTGAGGGCAATGGCCAGAATGAGCTTCAGGAATATGCAGAGGAAGGACAGAAGTCGATGCTGATAGTGTCGGTTCAGGTAAAGTGGCCAGGGCTAGAGTGAGGGTATTGTGTTCTGTGAGGTGTACTGGAATGATAGGGCTATGAACAGATTTAGGGCTGGTCTCTGATGTGTGGGCAAGTTCGAGATTGAGGTTCAGGATTACGGTAAAGCGTGGGTGATGCCAATGGTTACGGTGAATGGACAGGTCCAAGAGTCATGGCTAGGATTATGATTAGTGTTTCGTACTGTTCTCCAGAAAGTATAAGTTAAGGATTATGGTTAGGGTCTAGCTCTGACGTGAGTGCGAGTGTGAAATTGCGATTCAGTTTTGAGGAGGGCCCTGGGTGATGTCGATGCTGACGTTATGTGGATAGGCCCAGGACTCAGTGCTAGGGTTAAAATTTTGTGTTCTCTCTTGTTTCCGGAGACATTAGCTTTACAGAAAGAGTTAGGTTATGGGACTGATGTGACGGGGTGCACAAGATGGTGGATCAGGATTATGGTGAGGCATGGGTGACGTCAATGGTCAAGATGAGGTGTCAGGACCGCTGACAAGGGCTAGGGTTAGGGTTAGGTTTCTGGGAAGCTTTAGAGTTAGGGTAGTGTCACGTTTAGACTTAGGGTCCTTATCTTACGTTAGTGCGACTGTGCGATTCAGTTCCAGGATTATAGTTAGGTAAGGGTGATATGCATGGTGACGGTGGAATTTCAGGCCAAAAGTCAGCACTAAGGTTAGGGTTATGTAATCTTTAAAGGGTATTTGCTGGACAGGTTATGGTTCGATTTACGATCCTTCTCTGATGTGCAGGCAAAGGCCAGATTGATCTTCATCATCATGGTGTGGCATCGGTGACATCAATGCTGACTCTGAGCGTCCAGGTTAATGAACATGTGTTAGGGTTAGGATTTACTGTATGGAAATGTCTATGCGGAAAACATAGTTATGGACAGAATTAGTTTGCAATTCTGATGTCAGGGCGATAGTGATATCGAGTCACAGGGTTTAGGGAGTCATAGTTGATATCAATGGTGAATGTGAAGTATCTGGTCAATGGGTTGGGTGTAGGGTTAGCTCTAGGTGTTCGATAAGGAGTACAGGTGAGACATGGTTACAGTTAGACTTCGGATCCATCTGTAATGTGAGGAAGAGTGCACGATTGAGTTTCAAGTTTAGGGTGAAGTGTGGGTGATATCAATGAAGAAGATGAAGTGTGAGATCCTGGCGCCAGGGCTAGGGTTAGCATTAGTTGTAAGTTAAGGAGTATGGGGCAGATTGAGTGACAGTTAGAGTTCTGAACCGACTCTGATGTGAGGGCAATAACCAGAATGAGCTTCAGGTTTACTTTGCAGCATGACAGACGTTGAAGCTGATGGTGTCGGTTCAGGTAAAGTGGCCAGGGTTAGAGTTAGGTTGTTGTGTTCTGTGAGATGTACAGGAAGGAAAGGGTTATGGACAGACTTAGGGATGGTCTCTGATGCGAGGGCAAGTTCGAGATTGAGGTTCAGGATTACGGTGAAGGGTGGGTGATGCCAATGGTAACGGTGAATGGAGAGGTCCATGAGTCATGGCTAGGGTTATGATTAGAGGGTCGTTCTGTTCTACTGAAATGATAAGTTAACGATTAAGGTTAGAGTCCAGCTCTGATGTGAGTGTGAGTGTGAAATTGCGATTCAATGTTGAGGAGGGCCCTGGGAGATGTCAATGCTGACGTTGTGTGGGTAGGCCGAGGACTTAGTCCTAGGGTTAAAATTTTGAGTTCTCTCTGGTTTCCGGAGACATTAGCATTACGGGAAGAGTTAGGTTCTGGGTCTTATGTGACGGGGTGTGCAAGATGGTGGATCAGGGTTATGGTGAGGCAAGGGTGACGTCAGTGGTCGAGGTGAGGTTTCAGGACCACAGGCCAGGGCTAGAGTTAGGGTTAGGTTTTTGGGAAGCTGTAGATGGATGGTATTGTTACTTTAAGACTTAGGTTCCTTCTCTTACGTTAGGGCGACTGTGCGATTCAGTTCCAGGATTACAGTGAGGCAAGGGTGATATACAAGGTGGTGGTGGAGTTTCAGGCCACAGGTCCGGGCTAGAATTAGGTTTATGTAATCATTTAAGGGTATGGGTTTTACAAGGATAAGGCTCTATTTAGGATTCTACTCTGATGTGAGTGCAAAGGCCTGATTGATCTTGAACATCATGGTGTGGCATAGGTGACATCAATGTTGACACTGAGATTCCAGGTTAAGGGAGTTGGTTTTGTGTAGGGTTTTCTCTAAGGAAAAGTCTATGCAGAAGATATAGTTGTGGACATAATAAGGGTGCAATTTTGATGTCAGGGCAACTGTGAGATCGAGTCACAGGGTTGAGGGACTCATAGTTGATATCAATGGTGAAGGCTAAATATCTGGTCCATGGGTTGGGTCTAGGGTTAAGTTTCGATGTTCGATAAGGAGTTCCGGTGAGATAGTTTACAGTTAGATTCAGATCCATCTCTGATGTGAGGGAGAGTGCAAGATTGAGTTTCAGTTTTAAGGTGGGTTGTGGGTGACTTTAATGCTTAAGGTGAATTGTCAGACCCTGTCGCCATTGCTAGGGCTGGCATTAGTTGTAAGTTAAGGTGTATGGGGCTGATTGAATAACAGAGTTCTGATCCGACTCTGATGTGAGGGCAATGACCAGAATGAGCTTCAGTATTATGGGGAGGAATGACAGATGTCAATGCTGGTGGTGGTAGTTCAGTTAAGTGGGCCTGGGCTAGTGGTAGGGTTTCCTCAAAAGGAAAATCTATGCATATGATACCGTTATGGAGAGAATTAGGATTCAATTCTGATGTGGGTGCGAGTTTGAGATTGAGGCTCAGTTAAAAGATGTGCCTCCTAATCAGCAGCAATGTTGAAGGCATAATATCTAGTCCAGTGCTCGGGACTAGGTTTAGGCTTAGGAGTTCAGTAAGATTTACAGGAACATAGAGTTACATTTAGAGTTCGCATCTGACCCTGATGTGAGGGCGATTGCCAGATTGAGCTTCAGGTTTACTTTGCGGCGTGACAGATGTTGAAGCTGATTGTGTCGGCTCAGGTAAAGAGGCAAGGGCTAGAGTTTGGTTATTGTGTTCTGTGAGGTGTACAGGAAGGATAGGGTGATGGGCAGACTTAGGGTTGGTCTCTGATGTGAGGGCAAGTTCGAAATGGAGGTTCAGGATTACGGTGTAGCGTGCCTAATCCCAATGATTACGGTGAAGGGACAGGTAAAGAGTCTTGGCTAGGGTTGAGATTATTGGGTTGTTCTGTTCTACAGAAAGTATAAGTTAAGGATTAGGGTTAGGGTCCAGCTCCGATGTGTGTGCTATTCTGAAATTGCGTTTCAGTGTTGTGAAGGGCCCTGGGTGATGTTTAAGCTAACGTTGTGTGGATAGGCCCAGGAATCGTTGCTAGGATTAAAATTTTGTGTTCTCTCTGTTTTCCGGAGACATTAGCATTACGGAAAAAGATAGGTCTGGGTCTCATGTGACGGGGGGCACAGGATGTAGGATCAGGATTATGGTAAGGCAAGGGTCACGTCAATATTCCATGTAAGTTGTCAGGACCACTGGCCAGGGCTATGGTTAGGGTTAGGTTTTTTGGTAGCTGTAGAGAGAGTGTATTTTTACATTTAGACATATTATAATTCTCTTATGTTAGGTCAAATGTGCGAGTCAGTTCCAGGAATACAGTGAGGCAACTTAGATACCCATGGTGAGGGTGGTGTTTCAGGCCACAGGTCCGCACTAGGGTGATGGTTATGTAATCGTTAAAGGGTAAGGGATGGACCGGGATACGATTTGATTTGCATTATACTCTGACGTGAGTTCCAAGGCCAGATTGATCTTCATCATCGTGGTGTGGCATCAGTGACATCAGTGCTGACGCTGAGGATTCAGGATAATTGACCTGCGTTAGGGATAAGGTTTTCTGTAAGAAAAGTCTATGTGGTACATATGATTATGGACAGAATTAGAAAACAATTCTCATGTCAGGGCGAGTGTGAGATTGAGTCGCAGGTTCAAGGGAATCACAGTTGTAATCAATGGTGAAGGTGAATAATCAGGTCCATGGGTCGTGTCTACGGTTAGATTAAGGTGTTCGATAAGGAATATTGTTGCGATAGGATCACAGTTAGGGTTCAGATCTATCTATGATGTCAGGGCGAATGCAAGATTGTGTTTCAACTTTAAGCTGAAATGTCTGTGACATCAAAGATGAAGGTGAAGTGTCAGATCCTGGCGCCAGGGATAGGGTTAGCATTAGTTGTAAAGTAAGGAGTATGGGTCAGATTGAGTGACAGTTACAGTTCTCATCTGACTCTGATGTGAAGGAAATGGCCAGAATGTGCTTCAGGATTATGGGGAGGAAAGACAGAAGTCGATGCTGATGGTGGCGGTTCAGTTAAATTGGCCTGGGCTAGGATTACGGTTTCCAGTAAGGGAAAATCTATGCGTACGTTATGGTGACGGAGCAAATTAGGGATCAGTTCTGATGTTAGGACGAGGGTGAGATTGAGGCTCATGTTTAAGATGTGTCTCCTAGTTGGCATCAATGTTGAAGGCGAAGAATCTAGTCTAGTTCTCGGGCCTAGGGTTAGGGTTAGGTGTTCACTAAGATCTACAGTAACATAGAGTTACATTTAGAGTTTGCATCTGACCCTGATGTGAAGGCGATGGCGAGATTGAGCTTCAGGTTTATGGTGCGGCATGATAGACGTTTAAGTTGACTATGTCAGCTCAGGTAAAGTTTCCAGGGCTAGAGTTATGGTATTGTGTTCTGTGAGGTGTACAGGAAGGATAGGGTATGGACAGACTTAGGGCTGGTCTCTGATGTGAGGGCAAGTGCGAGATTGAGGTTCAGGATTGCGGTGAAGTGTGGGTCATGCCAATGGTTACAGTGAATGGACAGGACCAAGATTCATGGCTAGGGTTAAGATTACTGCGCCTTTCCATTCTACAGAAAGGACAAGTATAGGATTAAGGTTAGGGTCCAGCTCTGATGTGAGTGCGAGTGTGAAATTGCGATTCAGTGTTGAGGAGGGCCCTGGGTGATGTCAATGGTGACGTTGTGTGGATAGGCCCAGGACCCATTGCAAGGCTTAAAATTTTGTGTTCTCTCTGTTTTGCGGATACATTAACATTACGGAAAGTGTTAGGTTCTGGGTCTGATGTGACGGTAAGGTCAAGATGATGGATCAGGTTTATGGTGAGGCATGGGTGATGTCAGTGGTCAAGGTCGGGTTTCAGGGCTATGGACCAGGGCTAGGGTTAGGATTAGTTTTTTGGGAAGAGGTAGAGGGATGATATTGTTACGTTTATACTTAGGTTCCTTCTCTTACATTAGGGTGAGTATACGATTCAGTTCCAGGATTACTGAGAGCCAAGATTGATATCCAAGGTTATGGTGGAGTTTCAGGAAACAGGTCTGCTACTGTTAGGGTTATGTAATCGTTAAAGTGTATGGGGATTTCGTGAATAGAGCTCGATTTTGGATCCTACTCTGTTCTGAGGGCGTAGGCCAGACTGATCTTGATCATCATGGTGTGGCATAGGTGACATCAGTGCTTACGCTGAGGGTCCAGGTTAAGGGACCTTGGTTAACGGTAGGGTTTTTGTAAGGCAATGTCAATGCAGAAGATATGGATTTGGATATAATTAGGGTGCAGTTTTGAAGTCAGGGCGAGTGTGAGGTCGAGTCACAGGGTTGAGGGAGTCATAGTTGATATCAATGGAGAAGGCGAAGTATCTGGTCCACGGCTCACGTGTAGGGTTCTGTTTAGATGTTCGATAAGGAGTACGGGTGAGATAGGGTTACAGTTAGATTCGGATCCATCTCTGATGTGAGGGCGAGTGGAAGATTGAGTTTCAGTTTTAAGGTGAGGTGTGGATGACATTAATGCTTAAGGTGAAGTGTCAGATGCTGACGAAAGGGCTAGGGCTGGCATAAGTCGTAAGTTAAAGTGTATGGAACTGATTGAGTGACAGTAAGAGTTCTGATCTGAATCTTATGTGAGGGCAATGGCCAGAATGAGCTTCAGTTTTATGGGGAGGAATGACAGAAGTCAATGCTGATGGTTGCAGTTCAGATAAAGGGGCCTGGGCTAGGTTTAGGGTTTCCTGTAAGGGAATGTCTATGCATATGATACGTTTACGGAGAGAATTAGCTTTCAATTCTGATGTGAGTGCGAGGGTGAGATTGACGCTCAGGGTAAAGATGTGTCTCCTAGTAGGCATCAAATTTGAAGGCAAAGAATCTAGTCCAGGGCTCGGGCTTATGGTTAGGTTTAGTTGGTCAGTAAGATTTACAGTAAAAGAGACCTTTATTTAGAGTTAGCATCTGACTCTGATGTGAGGGTGATATCCAGATTGAGCTTCATGTTCACGGTACGGCATGACAGACATTGAAGCTGATGGTGTTGGCTCAGGTAAAGTGGCCAGGGCTAGAGTTAGGGTATTGTGTTCTGTGAGGTGTACAGGAAGGATAGGGGTATGGACAGACTTAGCGCTTGTCTCTGATGTGAGGGCAAGTGCGTGATGGAGGTTCAGGATTACGGTGAATGGTGGGTCATGCCAATGTTTACGGTTTATGGACAGGTCCAAGAGTCATGGCTAGGTTTTGGATTAGTGGGTCGTTCTGTTATACAGAAAGGATAATTTTAGGATTAACGGTAGGGCCCAGCTCTGATGTGAGTGCGAGTGTGAAATTGCGATTCAGTGTTGAGGAGGTCCCTGGGTGATATCAATGTTGTCGTTGTGTGGATAGGCCAAGGACTCAGTGCTAGGGTTAAAATTTTGTGTTCTCTCTGGTTTCCGGATACATTAGCATTATGGAAAGATTTAGGTTCTGGGTCTGATGTGACGGGGAGTGCAAGATGGTGGATCAGGGTTATGGTGAGGCATGGGTGACGTCAGTGGTCAAGGTGAGGTGTCAGGACCTCGGGACAGGGCTAGTGTTAGGATTAGGTTTTGGGAAGCTGTAGAGGAATGGTATTGTTACGTTTAGACTAAGGATCCTTCTCTTACGTTAGGGAGACTATACGATTATACTTCCAGGATTACAGTGAGGCAAGGGTGATATCCAAGGTGATGGTGGAGTTTCAGGAAACAGTCCGCGTTAGGGTTAGGTTTATGTAATTGTTAAATGGTATAGGGTTAACGTGGATACGGCTCGATTTTGGAACCTACTCTGATGTGAGGGCGAAGGCCAGATTGATCTTGATCATCATGGTGTGGCATAGGTGACATCAATGCTGACGCTGAGGATCTAGCTTAAGGGAACTTTTTTAGCGGTAGGGCTTTCAGTAAGTAAAAGTCTATGTAGAAGATATGGTTATGGACATAATTAGGGTGCAATTTTGATGTCAGGGCGAGTGTGAGGTCGAGTCACAGGGTTGAGGGAGTCATAGGTGATATCAATGGTGAAGGCGAAATCTCTGGTCCATGGATCGGGTCTAGGGTTAGGTTGAGGTGTTTGCTAAGGAGTACGGGTGATATAGGGTAACAGTTAGATTCGGATCCATCTCTGATGTGAGGGCGAGTGCAAGATTGAGTTTCATTTTAAGGTGAAGTTTGGGTGACACTAATGTTAAAGCTGAAGTGTCAGATTCTGACGCCAGGGCTAGGCTGGAATTAGTTGTAAGTTAAGGTGTATGGTTCTGATTGAGTGACAGTTAGAGTTCTGATCTGACTCTGATGTGAGTTCAATGGCCAGAATGAGCTTTAGATTTATGGGGAGGAATGACAGACGCCAATGCTGATGGTGGCAGGTCAGTTAAAGAGGCCTGGGCTAGGGTTAGGGTTTCCTGTGAGGGAAAGTCTATGCATATGATACGGTTACGGAGAGAATTTGGGTTCAATTCTGATGTGAGTGCGAGGGTGAGATTCATGCTCAGGGTAAAAATGTGCCTCCTAGTCGGCAGCAATGTTGAAGGCGAAGTATCTAGTCCAGGGTTCGTGTCTAGGGTTGTCTTAGGTGTTCAGTAAGATTTACAGGAACATAGAGTTACATTTAGAGTTCGCATCTGACACTGATGTGAGGGCGATGGCCAGACTGAGCTTCAGGTTTACTTTGCGGCATGACAGACGTTGAAGCTGATGGCAACGTTTAGGTAAAATGGCCAGGGTTAGAGATAGGGTATTGTGTTCTGCGAGGTGTATAGGAAGGATAGGGTGAAGGACAGACATAGAGCTGGTCTCTGATGTGAGGGCAAGTTCGAGATTGAGGTTCAGGATTACGGTGAAGCGTGCCTGATGCCAGAGGTTACGTTGAAAGGACAGGTAAAGAGTCATGGCTAGGGTTGAGATTAGTGGGTCATTCTGTTCTTCAGAAAGGATAAGTTAAGGATTAGGTTTAGGGTCCAGCTCTGATGTGAGTGCGACTCTGAAATTGCGTTTCAGAGTTGAGGAGGGCCCTTGGAGATGTCGATGCTGACGTTTTGTGGATAGGCCCAGGATTCAGTGCTAGGGTGAAAATTTTGTGTTCTCTCTGGTTTCCAGAGACATTAGCATTACGGAAAGAGTTAGGTTCTGGGTCTGATGTGACGGGGAGTGCAAGATGTTGGATCAAGGTTATGGTGAGGCATGGGTGACGTCAATGTTCCAGGTGTGCTGTCACTACCACTGGCCAGGGCTAGGCTTATGGTTAGGTTTTTCGTTAGGTGTAGAGAGAGGGTATTGTTACATTTAGACATAATGTCCTTCTCTTACGTTAGGGCGAATGTGCGATTCAGTTCCAGGATTACAGTGAGGCAATTGTGGTATCCATGGTGTTTTTTTAGTTTCAGGCCACAGGTCCGCGCTAGGGTTAGGGTTATGTAATCGTAAAAGGGTATAGAGTTTACGTGGATATGGCTCAATTTTGGATCCTACTCTGATGTGAGGGCGATGGCCAGATTGATCTTGATCATCATGGTGTGACATTGGTGACATCAGTGCTGACGCTGAGGGTCCAGGTTAAGGGACCTTGGTTAGTGGTAGGCTTTTCTGTAAGGAAAAGTCTATGCAGAAGGTATGGTTATGGACATAATTAGGGTGAAATTTTGATGTCAGGGTGAGTGTGACGTCGAGTCACAGGGTTGAGGGAGTCATAGGTGATATCAATGGTGAAGGCGAAATATCTGGTCCATGGATCGGGTCTAGGGTTAGGTTGAGGAGTTTGATACGGAGTACGGGTGAGATAGGGTTACAGTTAGATTCGGATCCATCTCTGATGTGAGGGCGAGGGGAAGATTGAGTTTCAGTTTTCAGGTGAGGTGTGGATGACATTAATGCTTAAGGTGAAGTGTCAGATCCTGACGAAAGGGCTAGGGCTGGCATTAGCCGTAAATTAAGGTGTATGGGGCTGATTGAGTGACAGTTAGAGTTCTGATCTGACTCTGATGTGAGTGCAATGGCCAGAAAGAGCTTTAGTTTTATGGGGAGGAATGACAGACGCCAATGCTGATGGTGGCAGGTCAGTTAAAGGGGCCTGTGCTAGGGTTAGGGTTTCCTGTGAGGGAAAGTCTATGCATATGATACGGGTACGGAGAGAATTTGGGTTCAATTCTGATGTGAGTGCGAGGGTGAGATTGAGGCTCAGGGTAAAAATGAGCCTCCTAGTCGGCAGCAATGTTGAAGGCGGAGTATCTAGTCCAGGGCTCGTGTCTAGGGTTGGCTTAGGTGTTCAGTAAGATATACAGGAACATAGAGTTACATTTAGAGTTCGCATCTGACACTGATGTGAGGGCAATTGCCAGACTGGGCTTCAAGTTTACTTTGCGGCATGACAGACGTTGAAGCTGATGGCAACGTTTAGGTAAAATGGCCAGGGTTAGAGATAGGGTATTGTGTTCTGCGAGGTGTACAGGAAGGATAGGGTGAAGGACAGACTTAGAGCTGGTCTCTGATGTGAGGGCAAGGTCGAGATTGAGGTTCAGGATTACGGTGAAGCGTGCCTGATGCCAGAGGTTACGTTGAAAGGACCGGTAAAGAGTCATGGCTAGGGTTGAGATTAGTGGGTCATTCTGTTCTTCAGAAAGGCTAAGTTAAGGATTAGGGTTAGGGTCCAGCTCTGATGTGAGTGCGACTCTGAAATTGCGTTTCAGTGTTGAGGAGGGCCCTTGGAGATGTCGATGCTGACGTTTTGTGGATAGGCCCAGGATTCAGTGCTAGGGTGAAAATTTTGTGTTCTCTCTGGTTTCCAGAGTCATTAGCATTACGGAAAGAGTTAGGTTCTGGGTCTGATGTGACGGGGAGTGCAAGATTTTGGATCAGGGTTATGCTGAGGCATGGGTGACGTTAATGTACCAGGTGAGCTGTCAGGACCACTGGCCAGGGCTAGGCTTAGGGTTAGGTTTTCGTTAGGTGTAGAGAGAGGGTATTGTTACATTTAGACATAGGGTCCTTCTCTTACGTTAGGGCGAATGTGCGATTCAGTTCCAGGATTACAGTGAGGCAATTGTGGTATCCATGGTGATTTTGGAGTTTCAGGAAACAGGTCCGCTCTAGGATTAGGGTTATGTAATCGTAAAAGGATATAGAGTTTACGTGGATATGGCTCAATTTTGGATCCTACTCTGATGTGACGGCGATGGCCAGATTGATCTTGACCATCATGGTGTGACATAGGTGACGTCAATGCTGACGCTGAGGGTCCAGGTTAAGGGACCTTGGTTAGGGGTAGGGTTTTCTGTAAGGAAAAGTCTATGCAGAAGATATGGTTATGGACATAATTAGGGTGAAATTTTGATGTCAGGGTGAGTGTGACGTCGAGTCACAGGGTTGAGGGAGTCATAGGTGATATCAATGGTGAAGGCGAAATATCTGTTCCATGGATCGGGTCTAGGGTTAGGTTGAGGTGTTTGATGCGGAGTAAGGGTGAGATAGGGTTACAGTTAGATTCGGATCCATCTCTGATGTGAGGGCGAGTGGAAGATTTAGTTTCAGTTTTAAGGTGAGGTGTGGATGACATTAATGCTTAAGGTGAAGTGTCAGATCCTGACGAAATTGCTAGGGCTGGCATTAGTCGTAAGTTAAGGTGTATGGGGCTGATTGAGTGACAGTTAGAGTTTTGATCTGACTCTGATGTGAGGGCAATGGCCAGAATGAGCTTCAGTTTTATGGGGAGGAATGACAGACTTCAATGCTGATGGTGGCAGTTCAGTTAAAAGGGCCTGGGCTAGGGTTAGGGTTTCCTGTAAGGGAATGTCTATGCATATGATAAGTTTACGGAGAGAATTAGGGTTCAATTCTCATGTGAGTGCGAGGGTGAGATTGAGGCTCATGGTAAAGATGTGTCTCCTAGTTGGCATCAATGTTGAAGGCAAAGAATCTAGTCCAGGGCTCGGGCTTAGGGTTAGGTTTAATTGGTCAGTAAGATTTATAGTAACATAGAGCTTTATTTAGAGTTAGCATCTGACTCTGATGTGAGGGTGATATCCAGATTGAGCTTCATGTTCACGGTACGGCATGACAGACATTGAAGCTGATGGTGTTGGCTCAGGTAAAGTGGCCAGGGCTAGAGTTAGGGTATTGTGTTCTGTGAGGTGTACAGGAAGGATAGGGGTATGGACAGACTTAGCGCTTGTCTCTGATGTGAAGGCAAGTGCGAGATTGAGGTTCAGGATTACGGTGAATGGTGGGTCATGCCAATGTTTACGGTTTATGGACAGGTCCAAGAGTCATGGCTAGGGTTTGGATTAGTGGGTCGTTCTGTTCTACAGAAAGGATAATTTTAGGATTGAGGGTAGGGTCCAGCTGGGATGTGAGTGCGAGTATGAAATTGCGATTCAGTGTTGAGGAGGTCCCTGGGTGATGTCAATGGTGTCGTTGTGAGGATAGGCCCAGGACTCAGTGCTAGGGTTATAATTTTGTGTTCTCTCTGGTTTCTGGATACATTAGCATTATGGAAAGATTTAGGTTCTGGGTCTGATGTGACGGGGAGTGCAAGATGGTGGATCAGGGTTATGGTGAGGCATGGGTGACGTCAGTGGACAAGGTGAGGTGTCAGGACCTCGGGCTAGGGCTAGGGTTAGGGTTAGGTTTTTGGGAACCTGTAGAGGAATGGTATGGTTACGTTTAGACTTAGGTTCCTTCTCTTACGTTAGGGAGACTATGCGATTATGGTTCCAGGATTACCGTGAGGCAAGGGTGATATCCAAGGTGATGGTGGAGTTTCAGGAAACAGGTCCGCGCTAGGGTTAGGGTTATATAATCGTTAAACGGTATAGGGTTTACGTGTATACGGCTCGATTTTGGATCATACTCTGATGAGAGGGCGAAGGCCAGATTGATCTTGATCATCATGGTGTGGCATAGGTGACATCAATGCTGACGCTGAGGATCCAGCTTAAGGGACCTTGTTTAGTTGTAGGGTTTTCATTAAGGAAAAGTCTATGTAGAAGATATGGTTATGGACATAATTAGGGTGCAATTTTGATGTCAGGGCGAGTGTGAGGTCGAGTCACAGGGTTGAGGGAGTCATAGGTGATATCAATGGTGGAGGCGAAATCTCTGGTCCATGGATCGGGTCTAGGGTTAGGTTGAGGTGTTTGCTAAGGAGTACGGGTGATATAGGGTAACAGTTAGATTCGGATCCATCTCTGATGTGAGGGCGAGTGCAAGATTGAGTTTCATTTTAAGGTGAAGTTTGGGTGACACTAATGCTAAAGCTGAAGTGTCGGATTCTGACGCCAGGGCTAGGCTGGAATTAGTTGTAAGTTAAGGTGTATGGTTTTGATTGAGTGACAGTAAGAGTTCTGATCTGACTCTGATGTGAGTGCAATGGCCAGAATGAGCTTCAGTTTTATGGGGAGGAATGACAGAAGTCAATGCTGATGGTGGCAGTTCAGTTAAAGGGGCTTGGGCTAGGGTTAGGGTTTCCTGTGAGGGAAAGTCTATGCATATGATACGGTTACGGAGAGAATTTGGGTTCAATTCTGATGTGAGTGCGAGGGTGAGATTGAGGCTCAGGGTAAAAATGTGCCTCCTAATCGGCAGCAATGTTTAAGGCGGAGTATCTAGTCCATGGCTCGTATCTAGGGTTGGCTTAGGTGTTCAGTAAGATATACAGGAACATAGAGTTACATTTAGAGTTCGCGTCTGACCCTGATGTGAGGGCGATGGCCAGACTGAGCTTCAGGTTTACTTTGCGGCATGACAGACGTTGAAGCTGATGGCAACGTTTAGGTAAAATGGCCAGGGTTAGAGATAGGGTATTGTGTTCTGCGAGGTGTACAGGAAGGATAGGGTGAAGGACAGACTTAGAGCTGGTCTCTGATGTGAGGGCAAGTTCGAGATTGAGGTTCAGGATTACGGTGAAGAGTGCCAGATGCCAGAGGTTACGTTGAAAGGACAGGTAAAGAGTCATTGCTAGGGTTGAGATTAGTGGGTCATTCTGTTCTTCAGAAAGGATAAGTTAAGGATTAGGTTTAGGGTCCAGCTCTGATGTGAGTGCGACTCTGAAATTGCGTTTCAGTGTTGAGGAGGGCCCTTGGAGATGTCGATGCTGACGTTTTGTGGATAGGCCCAGGATTCAGTGCTAGGGTTAAAATTTTGTGTTCTCTCTGGTTTCCAAAGACATTAGCTTTACGGAAAGAGTTAGGTTGTGGGTCTGATGTGACGGGGAGTTCAAGATGTTGGATCAAGGTTATGGTGGGGCATGGGTGACATTAATGTTCCAGGTGAGGTATCAGGACCACTGGCCAGGGCTAGGCTTAGGGTTAGGTTTTTCGTTAGGTGTAGAGAGAGGGTATTTTTACATTTAGACATAGGGTCCTTCTCTTACGTTAGCGCGAATGTGCGATTCAGTTCCAGGATTACAGTGAGGCAATTGTTGTATCCATGGTGATTTTGGAGTTTCAGGAAACAGGTCCGCGCTAGGGTTAGGGTTATGTAATCGTAAAAGGGTATAGAGTTTACGTGGATATGGCTCAATTTTGGATCCTACTCTGATGTGTGGGCGATGGCCAGATTGATCTTGGCCATCATGGTGTGACATAGGTGACGTCATTGCTGACGCTGAGGTTCCAGGTTAAGGGACCTTGGTTAGGGGTAGGTTTTCTGTAAGGAAAAGTCTATGCAGAAAATATGGTTATGGACATAATTATGGTGAAATTTTGATGTCAGGGTGAGTGTTACGTCGAGTCACAGGGTTGAGGGAGTCATAGGTGATATCAATGGTGAAGGCGAAATATCTGGTCCATGGATCGGGTCTAGGGTTAGGTTGAGGAGTTTGATACGGAGTACGGGTGAGATAGGGTTACAGTTAGATTCGGATCCATCTCTGATGTGAGGGCGAGTGGAAGATTGATTTTCAGTGTTAAGGTGAGGTGTGGATGACATTAATGCTTAAGGTGAAGTGTCAGATCCTGACGAAAGGGCTAGGGCTGGCATTAGTCGTAAGTTAAGGTGTATGGGGCTCATTGAGTGACAGTTAGAGTTCTGATCTGACTCTGATGTGAGGGCAATGGCCAGAATGAGCTTCAGTTTTATGGGGAGGAATGACAGACGTCAATGCTGATGGTCGCAGTTCAGTTAAAGGGGCCTGGGCTAGGGTTAGAGTTTCCTGTAAGGGAATGTCTATGCATATGATACGTTTACCGAGAGAATTAGGGTTCAATTCTGATGTGATTGCGAGGGTGAGATTGAGGCTCAGGGTAAAGATGTGTCTCCTAGTTGGCATCAATGTTGAAGGCAAAGAATCTAGTCCAGGGCTCCGGCTTAGGGTTAGGTTTAGTTGGTCAGTAAGATTTACAGTAACATAGAGCTTTATTTAGAGTTAGCATCTGACTCTGATATGAGGGTGATATCCAGATTGAGCTTCATGTTCACGGTACGGCATGACAGACATTGAAGCTGATTGTGTCGGCTCAGGTAAAGTGGCCAGGGCTAGAGTTAGGGTATTGTGTTATTTGAGGTGTACAGGAAGGATAGGGGTATGGACAGACTTAGCGCTTGTCTCTGATGTGAGTTCAAGTGCGAGATAGAGGTTCAGGATTACGGAGAATGGTGGGTCATGCCAATGTTTACGGTTAATGGACAGGTCCAAGAGTCATGGCTAGGGTTTGGATTAGTGGGTCGTTCTGTTCTACAGAAAGGATAATTTTAGGATTGAGGGAAGGGTCCAGCTCTGATGTGAGTGCGAGTGTGAATTTGCGATTCAGTGTCGAGGAAGTAACTGTGTGATGTCTATGGTGTTGTTGTGTGCATAGGCCCAAGACTCAGGGTTAGTTTTAAAATTTTGTGTTCTCTCTGGTTTCCGGATACATTAGCAGTATGGAAAGATTTAGGATCTGGGTCTGATGTGACGGGGAGTGCAAGATGGTGGATCAGGGTTATGGTGAGGCATGGGTGACGTCAGTGGTCAAGTTGAGGTGTCAGGACCTCGGGCCAGGGCTAGGGTTAGGGTTAGGTTTTTGGGAAGCTGTAGAGGAATGGTATTGTTACGTTTAGACTTATGTTCCTTCTCTTACGTTAGGGAGACTATGCGATTATGTTTCCAGGATTACAGAGAGGCAAGGGTGATATCCAAGGTGATGGTGGAGTTTCAGGAAACAGTACCGCGCTAGGGTTAGGGTTATGTAATCGTTAAATGGTATAGGGTTTACGTGGATACGGCTCGATTTTGGATCCTACTCTGATGTGAGGGCGAAGGCCAGATTGATCTTGATCATCATGGTGTGGCATAGGTGACATCAATGCTGACGCTGAGGATCCAGCTTAAGGGACCTTGTTTAGGGGTAGGGTTTTCAGTAAGGAAAAGCCTATGTAGAAGATATGGTTATGGACATAATTAGGGTGCAGTTTTGATGTCAGGGAGAGTGTGAGGTCGAGTCACAGGGTTGAGGGAGTCATAGGTGATATCAATGGTGAAGGCGAAATCTCTGGTCCATGGATCGGGTCTAGGGTTAGGTTGAGGTGTTTGCTAAGGAGTACGGGTGACATAGGGTAACAGTTAGATTCGGATCCATCTCTGATATGAGGGCGAGTGCAAGATTGAGTTTCATTTTAAGGTGAAGTTTGGGTGACACTAATGCTAAAGCTGAAGTGTCGGATCCTGCCGCCTGGTCTAGGGCTGGAATTAGTTGTAAGTTAAGGTGTATGGTTCTGATTGAGTGACAGTTAGAGTTCTGATCTGACAGTGATGTGAGTGCAATGTCCAAAATGAGCTTTAGATTTATGGGGAGGAATGACAGACGCCAATGCTGACGGTGGCAGGTCAGTTAAAGGGGCCTGGGCTATGTTTAGGGTTTCTTGTGAGGGAAAATTTTTGCATATGATACGGTTACGGAGAGAATTTGGGTTCAATTCTGATGTGAGTGCGAGGGTGAGATTGAGGCTCAGGGTAAAAATGTGCCTCCTAGTCGGCAGCAATGTTGAAGGAGGAGTATCTAGTCCAGGGCTCGTGTCTAGGGTTAGGCTTAGGTGTTCAGTAAGATATACAGGAACATAGAGTTACATTTAGAGTTCGCATCTGACACTTATATGAGGGTGATATACAGACTGAGCTGCAGGTTTACTTTGCGGCATGAGAGACGTTGAAGCTGATGGCAACGTTTAGGTAAAGTGACCATGGTTAGAGATAGGGTATTGTGTTCTGTGAGGTGTACAGGAAGGATAGGGTGAATGACAGACTTAGGGCTGGTCTCTGATGTGAGGGCAAGCTCGAGATTGAGGTTTAGGATTACGGTGAAGCGTGCCTGATGCCAGAGGTTACGTTGAAAGGACAGGTAAAGTGTCATGGCTAGGGTTGAGATTAGCGGGTCATTCTGTTCTTCAGAAAGAATAAGTTAAGGATTAGGGTTAGGGTCCAGCTCTGATGTGAGTGCGACTCTGAAATTGCGTTTCAGTGTGGAGGAGGGCCCTTGGAGATGTCGATGCTGACGTTTTGTGGATAGGCCCAGGATTCAGTGCTAGGGTTAAAATTTTGTGTTCTCTCTGGTTTCCAGAGACATTAGCATTACGGAAAGTGTTAGCTTCTGTGTCTGATGTCACGGGGAGTGCAAGATGTTGGATCAGGGATATGGTGAGGCATGGGTGAAGTCAATGTTCCGGGTGAGCTGTCAGGACCACTGGCCAGGGCTAGGCTTAGGGTTAGGTTTTTCGTTAGGTGTAGAGAGAGGGTATTGTTACATTTAGACATAGGGTCCTTCTCTTACGTTAGGGCGAATGTGCGATTCAGTTCCAGGATTACAGTGAGGCAGTTGTGGTGTCCATGGTGATTTTGCAGTTTCAGGCCACAAGTCCGCGCTAGGGTTATGGTTATGTAATCATAAAAGGGTATGGAGTTTACGTGGATATGGCTCAATTTTGGATCCTACTCTGATGTGAGGGCGATGGCCAGATTGATCTTGATCATCATAGTGTGACATAGGTGACGTCAATGCTGACGCTGAGGGTCCAGGTTAAGGGAACTTGGTTAGGGGTAGGCTTTCCTGAAAGGAAAAGTCTATGCAGAAGATATGGTTATGGACATAATTAGGGTGAAATTTTGATGTCAGGGTGAGTGTGAGGTCGAGTCACAGGGTTGAGGGAGTCACAGGTGATATCAATGGTGAAGGCGAAATATCTGGTCCATGGATCGGGTCTAGGGTTAGGTTGAGGTGTTTGATAAGGTGTACGGGTGATACAAGGTAACAGTTAGATTCGGATCCATCTCTGATGTGAGGGCGAGTGCAAGATTGAATTTCATTTTAAGGTGAAGTTTGGGTGACACTAATGCTAAAGCTGAAGTGTCGGATCCTGACGCCAGGGCTAGGGCTGGAATTAGTTGTAAGTTAAGGTGTATGGGGCTGATTGAGTGACAGTTAGAGTTCTGATCTGACTCTGAAGTGAGGGCAATGGCCAGAATGAGCTTCAGTTTTATGGGGAGGAATGACAGACGTCAATGCTGATGGTGTGGGGTCAGTTAAAGGGGCCTGGGCTAGGGGTAGGGTTTCCTGTAAGGGAATGTCTATGCATATGATATGTTTACGGAGAGAATTACGGTTCTATTCTGATGTGAGTTCAAGGGTGAGTTTGCGGCTCAGTGTTGAGGAGGTCCCTGGGTGATGTCAATGGTGTCGTTGTGTGGATAGGCCCAGGACTCAGTGCTAGGGTTAAAATTTTGTGTTCTCTCTGGTTTCCGGATACATTAGCATTATGGAAAGATTTAGTTCCTGGGTCTGATGTGACGGGGAGTGCAAGATGTTGGATCTGGGTTATGGTGAGGCATGGTGACGTCAGTTTTCAAGGTGAGGTGTCAGGACCTAGGGCCAGGGCTAGGGTTAGGGTTAGGTTTTCGGGAAGCTGTAGAGGAATGGTATTGTTACGTTTAGACTTAGGTTCCTTCTCTTACGTTAGGGAGACTATGCGATTATGGTTCCACGATTACAGAGAGGCAAGAGTGCTATCCAAGGTGATGGTGGAGTTTCAGGAAACAGGTCCGCGCTAAAGTTACGGTTATGTAACCGTTAAATGGTATAGGGTTTACGTGTATACGGCTCGATTTTGGATCCTACTCTGATGTGAGGTCGAAGGCAAGATTGATCTTGATCATCATGGTGTGGCATAGGTGACATCAATGCTGACGCTGAGGATCCAGCTTAATGGACCTTGTTTAGTGGTAGGGTTTTCAGTAAGGAAAAGTCTATGTAGAAGATATGGTTTTGGACATAATTAGGGTGCAATTTTGATGTCAGGGCGAGTGTGAGTTCGAGTCACAGGGTTGACGGAGTCATAGGTGATATCAATGGTGAAGGCGAAATTTCTGGTCAAAGGATTGGGTCTAGGATTAGGTTGAGGTGTTTGATAAGGAGTACGGGTGATATAGGGTAACAGTTAGATTCGGATCCATCTCTGATGTGAGGGAGAGTGCAAGATTAAGTTTCATTTTAAGGTGAAGTATGGGTGACACTAATGCTAAAGCTGAAGTGTCGGATCCTGACGCCAGAGCTAGGGCTGGAATTAGTTGTAAGTTAAGGTGTATGGGGCTGATTGAGTGACAGTTAGAGTTCTGATCTGACTCTGATGTGAGTGCAATGGACAGAATGAGCTTTAGTTTTATGGGGAGGAATGACAGACGCCAATGTTTATGGTGGCAGGTCAGTTAAAGGGGCCTGGGCTAGGGTTAGGGTTTCCTGTGAGGGAAAGTCTATATATATGATACGGTAACGGAGAGAATTTGGGTTCAATTCTGATGTGAGTGCGAGGGTGAGATTGAGGCTCAGGGTAAAAATGTGCCTCCTAGTCGGCAGCAATGTTGAAGGCGGAGTATCTAGTCCAGGGCTCGTGTCTAGGGTTATGCTTACGTGTTCAGTAAGATATACAGGAACATAGAGTTACATTTAGAGTTCGCATGTGACACTGATGTGAGGGCGATGGCCAGACTGAGCTTCAGGTTTACTTTGCGGCATGACAGACGTTGAAGCTGATGGCAAAGATTAGGTACAGTGGCCAGGGTTAGAGATAGGGTATTGTGTTCTGCGAGGTGTACAGGTAGGATAGGGTGAAGGACAGACTTAGGGCTGTTCTCTGATGTGAGGGCAAGTTCGAGATTGAGGTTCAGGATTACGGTGAAGCGTGCCTGATGCCAGAGGTTACGTTGAAAGGACAGGTAAAGAGTCATGGCAAGGGTGGAGATTAGTGGGTCATTCTGTTCTTCAGAAAGGATAATTTAAGGATTAGGGTTAGGGTCCAGCTCTGATGTGAGTGCGACTCTGAAATTGCGTTTCAGTGTTGAGGAGGGCCCTTGGAGATGTCGATGCTGACGTTTTGTGGATAGGCCCAGGATTCAGTGCTAGGGTTAAAATTTTGTGTTCTCTCTGGTTTCCAGAGACATTAGCATTACGGAAAAAGTTAGGTTCTGGGTCTGATGTGACGGGGAGTGCAAGATGTTGGATCAGGTTTATGTTGAGGCATGGGTGACGTCAATGTTCCAGGTGAGCTGTCAGGACCACTGGCCAGGGCTAGGCTTAGGGTTAGGTTTTTCGTTAGGTGTAGAGAGAGGGTATTGTTACATTTAGAGATAGGTTCCTTCCCTTACGTTAGGGCGAATGTGCAATTCAATTCCAGGATTACAGTGAGGCAATTGTGGTATCCATGGTGATTTTGGAGTTTCAGGAAACAGGTCCGCTCTAGGATTAGGGTTATGTAATCGTAAAAGGGTATAGAGTTTACGTGGATATGGCTCAATTTTGGATCCTACTCTGATGTGAGGGCGATGGCCAGATTGATCTTGATCATCATGGTGTGACATAGGTGACGTCAATGCTGACGCTGAGGGTCCAGGTTAAGGGACCTTGGTTAGGGGTAGGCTTTTCTGTAAGGAAATGTCTATGCAGAAGATATGGTTATGGACATAATTAGGGTGAAATTTTGATGTCAGGGTGAGTGTGAGGTCGAGTCACATGGTTGCGGGAGTCATAGGTGATATCAATGGTGAAGGCGAAATCTCTGGTCCATGGATCGGGTCTTGGGTTAGGTTGATGTGTTTGATACGGAGTACGGGTGAGATAGGGTTACAGTTAGATTCGGATCCATCTCTGATGTGAGGGCGAGTGGAAGATTGAGTTTCAGTTTTAAGGTGAGTTGTTGATGACATTAATGCTTAAGGTGAAGTGTCAGATCCTGACGAAAGGGCTAGGGCTGGCATTAGTCGTAAGTTAAGGTGTATGGGGCTGATTGAGGACAGTTAGAGTACTGCTCTGACTCTGATGTGAGGGCAATGGCCAGAATGAGCTTCAGTTTTATGGGAAGGAATGACAGACGTCAATGCTGATGGTGGCAGTTCCGTTAAAGGGGCCTGGACTAGGGTTAGGGTTTCCTGTAAGGGAATGTCTACGCATATGATACGTTTACGGAGAGAATTAGGGTTCAATTCTGATGTGAGTGCGAGGGTGAGATTGAGGCTCAGGATTAGATGTGTCTCCTAGTTGGCATCAAAGTTGAAGGCAAAGAATCTAGTCCAGGGCTCGGGCTTAGGGTTAGGTTTAGTTGGTCAGTAAGATTTACAGTAACATAGAGCTTTATTTAGAGTTAGCCTCTGACTCTGATGTGAGGGTGATATCCAGATTGAGCTTCATGTTTACGGTATGGCATGACAGACATTGAAGCTGATGGTGTCTTCTCAGGTAAAGTGGCCAGGGCTAGAGTTAGGGTATTGTGTTCTGTGAGCTGTACAGGAAGGATAGGTGTATTTACAGACTTAGCGCTTGTCTCTGATGTGAAGGCAAGTGCGAGATTGAGGTTCAGGATTTCGGTGAATGGTGGGTCACGCCAATGTTTACGGTTAATGGACAGGACCATGAGTCATGGCTAGGGTTTGGTTTAGTGGGTCGTTCTGTTCTACAGAAAGGATAATTTTAGGATTGAGGGTAACGTCCAGCTCTGATGTGAGTGCGAGTGTAAAATTGCGATTCAGTGTTGAGGAGGACCCTGGGTGATGTCAATGGTGTTTTGTGTGGATAGGCCCAGGACTCAGTGCTAGGGTTAAAATTTTGTGTTCTCTCTGGTTTCCGGATACATTAGCATTATGGAAAGATTTAGGTTCTGGGTCTGATGTCACGGGGAGTGCAAGATGGTTGATCAGGATTATGGTGAGGCATGGGTGACGTCAGTGGTCAAGGTGAGGTGTCAGGACCTCGGTCCAGGGCTAGGGTTAGGGTTAGGTTTTTGGGAAGCTGTAGATGAATGGTATTGTTACGTTTAGACTTAGGTTCCTTCTCTTACCTTAGGGAGACTATACGATTATGGTACCAGGATTACAGTGAGGCAAGGGTGATATCCAAGGTGATGGTGGAGTTTCAGGAAACAGGTCCGCGCTAGGGTTAGGGTTATGTAATCGTTAAAGGGTATGGGGTTTACGTGGATACGGCACGATATTGGATCCTACTCTGATGTGAGTTCGAAGGCCAGATTGATCTTGATCATCATGGTGTGGCATAGGTGACATCAATGCTGACGCTGAGGATCCAGCTTAAGGGACCTTGTTTAGGGGTAGGGTTTTCAGTTAGGAAAAGTCTATGTAGAAGATATGGTTATGGACATAATTAGGGTGCACTTTTGATGTCAGGGCGAGTGTGAGTTCGAGTCACAGGGTTGAGGGAGTCATAGGTGATATCAATGGTGAAGGCAAAATCTCTGGTCCATGGATCGGGTCTAGGGTTAGGTTGAGGTGTTTGCTAAGGAGTACTGGTGATATAGGGTAACAGTTAGATTCGGATCCATCTCTGATGTGAGGGCGAGTGCAAGATTGAGTTTCATTTTTAGGTGAATTTTGTTTGACACTAATGTTAAAGCTGAAGTGTCGGATCCTGACGCCAGGGCTAGGGCTGGAATTAGTTGTAAGTTAAGGTGTATGGTTCTGATTGAGTGACAGTTAGAGTTCTGATCTGACTCTGAATTGAGTGCAATGGCCAAAATGAGCTTTAGTTTTATGGAGAGGAATGACAGACGCCAATGCTGATTTTGGCAGGTCAGTTAAATGGGCCTGGGCTAGGGTTAGGTTTTCCTGTGAGGGAAAGTCTATGCATATGATACGGTTACGGAGAGAATTTTGGTTCAATTCTGATGTGAGTGCGAGGGTGAGATTGATGCTCAGGGTAAAAATATGCCTCCTATTCGGCAGCAATGTTGAAGGCGTAGTATCAAGACCAGGGCTCGTGTCTAGGGTTAGGCTTAGGTGTTCAGTAAGATTTACAGGAACATAGAGTTACATTTAGA
The DNA here is from genome assembly GCF_030020395.1 of Manis pentadactyla. Taxonomy (NCBI): domain Eukaryota; kingdom Metazoa; phylum Chordata; class Mammalia; order Pholidota; family Manidae; genus Manis; species Manis pentadactyla. The sequence continues at coordinate 55,701,907 of NC_080019.1, forward strand.
GGTCGCATCTGACACTGATGTGAGGGCGATGGCCAGACTGAGCTTCAGGTTTACTTTGCGGCATGACAGACGTTGAAGCTGATGGCAACGTTTAGGTAAAGTGGCCATGGTTAGAGATAGGGTATTGTGTTCTGTGAGGTGTACAGGAAGGATAGGGTGAAGGACAGACTTAGGGCTGGTCTCTGATGTGAGGGCAAGTTCGAGATTGAGGTTCAGGATTACGGTGAAGTGTGCCTGATGCCAGAGGTTACATTTAAAGTACAGGTTAAGAGTCATGGCTAGGGTAATTAGTGGGTCATTCTGTTCTTCAGAAAGGATAAGTTAAGTATTAGGATTAGGGTCCAGCTCTGATGTGAGTGCGACTCTGAAATTGCGTTTCAGTGTTGAGGAGGGCCCTTGGAGATGTCGATGCTGACGTTTTGTGGATAGGCCCAGGATTCAGTGCTAGGGTTTAAATTTTGTGTTCTCTCTGGTTTCCAGAGACATTAGCATTACGGAAAGTGTTAGGTTCTGGGTCTGATGTGACGGAGAGTGCAAGATGTTGGATCAGGGTTATGGTGAGGCATGGGTGACGTCAATGTTCCAGGTGAGCTGTCAGGACCACTGGCCAGGGCTAGGCTTACGGCAAGGTTTCTCGTTAGGTGTAGAGAGAGGGTATTGTTACATTTAGACATAGGGTCCTTCTCTTACGTTAGGGCGAATGTGCGATTCAGTTAAAGGATAACAGTGAGGCAATTGTGGTATCCATGGTGATTTTGGAGTTTCATGCCACAGGTCCGCGCTAGGGTTAGGGTTATGTAATCGTAAAAGAGTATGGGTTTTACGTGGACATGGCTCAATTTTGGATCCTAATCTGATGTTAGGGCAATGGCCAGATTGATCTTGATCATCATGGTGTGACATAGGTGACGTCAATGCTGACGCTGAGGGTCCAGGTTAAGGGACCTTGCTTAGGGGTAGGCTTTTCTGTAAGGAAAAGTCTATGCAGAAGATATGGTTATGGACATAATTAGGGTGAAATTTTGATGTCACGGTGAGTGTGAGGTCGAGTCACAGGGTTGAGGGAGTCATATGTGATATCAATGGTGAAGGCGAAATCTCTGGTCCATGGATCGGGTCTAGGGTTAGGTTGAGGTGTTTGATTCGGAGTACGTGAGAGATAGGATTACAGTTAGTTTCGGATCCATCTCTGATGTGAGGGCGAGTGGAATATTGAGTTTCAGTTTTAAGGTGAGTTGTGGATGACATTAATGCTTAAGGTGAAGTGTCAGATCCTGACGAAAGGGCTAGGGCTGGCATTAGTCGTAAGTTAAGGTGTATGGGGCTGATTGATTGACAGTTAGAGTTCTGATCTGACTCTGATGTGAGTGCAATGGCCAGAATGAGCTTTAGTTTTATGGGGAGGAATGACAGACGCCAATGCTGATGGTGGCAGGTCAGTTAAAGGGGCCTGGGCTAGGGTTAGGGTTTCCAGTGAGAGAAAGTCTATGATTATGACACGGTTACGGAGAGAATTTGGGTTCAATTCTGATGTGAGTGCGAGGGTGAGATTGAGGCTCAGGGTAAAAATGTGCCTCCTAGTCGGCAGCAATGTTGAAGCCGGAGTATCTAGTCCAGGGCTCGTGTCTAGGGTTAGGCTTAGGTGTTCAGTAAGATATACAGGAACATAGAGTTACATTTAGAGTTCGCATCTGACACTGATGTGAGGGCGATGGGCAGACTGAGCTTCAGGTTTACTTTGCGGCATGACAGGCATTGAAGGCAAAGATTAGGTAAAGTGGCCAGGGTTAGAGATAGGGTATTGTGTTCTGTGAGATGTACAGGAAGGATAGGGTGAAGGACAGACTTAGGGCTGGTCTCTCATGTGAGGTCAAGGTCGAGATTGAGGATCAGGATTACGGTGAAGCGTGCCTGATGCCAGAGGTTACGTTGAAAGTACAGGTAAAGAGTCATGGCAAGGGTTGAGATTAGTGGGTCATTCTGTTCTTCAGAAAGGATAATTTAAGGATTAGGGTTAGGGTCCAGCTCTGATGTGAGTGCGACTCTGAAATTGCGTTTCTGTGTTGAGGAGGGCCCTTGGAAATGTCGATGCTGACGTTTTGTGGATAGGCCCAGGATTCAGTGCTAGGGTGAAAATTTTGTGTTCTCTCTGGTTTCCAGAGACATTAGCATTACGGAAAGAGTTAGGTTCTGGGTCTGATGTGACGGGGAGTGCAAGATGTTGGATCAGGGTTATGGTGAGGCATGGGTGACGTCAATGTTCCAGGTGAGCTGTCAGGAACACTGGCCAGGGCTAGGCTTAGGGTTAGGTTTTTCGTTAGGTGTAGAGAGAGGGTATTGTTACATTTAGACATAGGGTCCTTCTCTTACATTAGGGTGATTGTGCGATTCAGTTCCAGGATTACAGTGAGGCAATTGTGGTATCCATGGTGATTTTGGAGTTTCAGGCCACAGGTCCGCGCTAGGGTTAGGGTTATGTAATCGTAAAAGGGTATGGGTTTTTCGTGGATATGGCTCAATTTTGGATCCTACTCTGATGTGAGGGCGATGGCCAGATTGATCTTGATCATCATGGTGTGACATAGGTGACGTCAATGCTGACGCTGAGGGTCCAGGTTAAGGGAACTTGGTTAGGGGTAGGCTTTTCTGTAAGGAAATGTCTATGCAGAAGATATGGTTATGGACATAATTAGGGTGAAATTTTGATGTCAGGTTGCGTGTGAAGTCGAGTCACAAGGTTGCGGGAGTCATAGGTGATATCAATGGTGAAGGCGAAATCTCTGGTCCATGGATCGGTTCTAGGGTTAGGTTGAGGTGTTTGATATGGAGTACGGGTGAGATAGGGTTACAGTTAGATTCGTATCCATCTCTGATGTGAGGGCGAGTGGAAGATTGAGTTTCAGTTTTAAGGTGAGGTGTGGATGACATTAATGCTTAAGGTGAACTGTCAGATCCTGATGAAACGGCTAGGTCTGGCATTAGTTGTAAGTTAAGGTGTATGGGGCTGATTGAGTGACAGTTAGAGTTCTGATCTGACTCTGATGTGAGGGCAATTGCCAGAATGAGCTTCAGTTTTATGGGGAGGAATGACAGACATCAATGCTGATGGTGGCAGTTCATTTAATGGGGCCTGGGCTAGGGTTAAATTTTCCTGTAAGGGAATGTCTATGCTTATGATACGTTTACGGAGACAATTAGGGTTCAATTCTCATGTGAGTGCGAGGGTGAGATTGAGGCTCAGGGTAAAGATGTGTCTCCTAGTTGGCATCAAAGTTGAATGCAAAGAATCTAGTCCAGGGCTCGGGCTTAGGGTTAGGTTTAGTTGGTCAGTAAGATTTACAGTAACATAGAGCTTAATTTAGAGTTAGCATCTGACTCTGATGTGAGAGTGATATCCAGATTGAGCTTCATGTTTACGGTATGGCATGACAGACATTGAAGCTGATGGTATCGGCTCAGGTAAAGTGTCCAGGGCTAGAGTTAGGGTATTGTGTTCTGTGAGGTGTACAGGAAGGATAGGGGTATGGACAGACTTAGCGCTTGTCTCTGATGTGAGGGCAAGTGCGAGATTGAGGTTCAGGATTACTGTGAATGGTGGGTCATGCCAATGTTTGCGGTTAAATGACAGGTCCAAGAGTCATGGCTAGGGTTTGGTTTAGTGGGTCGTTCTGTTCTACAGAAAGGATAATTTTAGGATTGAGGGTAGCGTCCAGCTCTGATATGAGTGCGAGTGTAAAATTGCGATTCAGTGTTGAGGAGGACCCTGGGTGATGTCAATGGTGTCTTTGTGTGGATAGGCCCAGGACTCAGTGCTAGGGTTAAAATTTTGTGTTCTCTCTGGTTTCCGGATACATTAGCATTATGGAAAGATTTAGGTTCTGGGTCTGATGTCACGGGGAGTGCAAGATGGTTGATCAGGGTTATGGTGAGGCATGGGTGACGTCAGTGGTCAAGGTGAGGTGTCAGGACCTCGGTCCAGGGCTAGGGTTAGGGTTAGGTTTTTGGGAAGCTGTAGATGAATGGTATTGTTACGTTTAGACTTAGGTTCCTTCTCTTACCTTAGGGAGACTATACGATTATGGTTTCAGGATTACAGTGAGGCAAGGGTGACATCCAAGGTGATGGTGGAGTTTCAGGAAACAGGTCCGCGCTAGGGTTAGGGTTATGTAATCGTTAAATGGTATAGTGTTTACGTGGATACGGCTCGATTTTGGATCCTACTCTGATGTGAGGTCGAAGGCCAGATTGATCTTGATCATCATGGTGTGGCATAGGTGACATCAATGCTGACGCTGAGGATCCAGCTTAAGGGACCTTGTTTAGTTGTAGGGTTTTCATTATGGAAAAGTCTATGTAGAAGATATGGTTATGGACATAATTAGGGTGCAATTTTGATGTCAGGGCGAGTGTGAGGTAGAGTCACAGGTTTAAGGGAGTCATAGGTGATATCAATGGTGAAGGCAAAATCTCTGGTCCATGGATCGTGTCTAGGGTTAGGTAGAGTTGTTTGCTAAGGAGTACGGGTGATGTAGGGTAACAGTTAGATTCGGATCCATCTCTAATGTGAGGCCGAGGGTAAGATTGAGTTTCATTTTAAGGTGAAGTTTGGGTGACACGAATGCTAATGCTGAAGTGACGGATCCTGACGCCAGGACTAGGGCTGAAATTAGTTGTAAGTTAAGGTGTATGGGGCTGATTGAGTGACAGTTAGAGTTTTGATCTGACTCTAATGTGAGTGCAATGGCCAGAATGAGCTTTAGTTTTATGGGGAGGAATGACAGACGCCAATGCTGATGGTGTGGGGTCAGTTAAAGGGGCCTGGGCAAGGGTTAGGGTTTCCTGTGAGGGAAAGACTATGCATATGATGCGGTTACGGTGAGAATTTGGGATCAATTCTGATGTGAGTGCGAGGGTGAGATTGAGGCTCAGGGTAAAAATGTGCCTCCTAGTCGGCAGCAATGTTGAAGGCATTGTATCTAGTCCAGGGATCGTGTCTAGGGTTAGGCTAAGGTGTTCAGTAAGATATACAGGACCATAGAGTTACATTTAGAGTTCGCCTCTGACACTGATGTGAGGGCGATAGCCAGACTGAGCTTCAGGTTTACTTTGCGGCATGGCAGACATTGAAACTGATGGCAATGCTTAGGTAAAGTGGCCAGGGTTAGAGATAGGGTATTGTGTTCTGTGAGGTGTACAGCGAGGATAGGGTTAAGGACAGACTTAGGGCTGGTCTCTGATGTGAGGGCAAGTTCGAGATTGAGGTTCAGGATTACGGTGAAGCGTGCCTGATGCCAGAGGTTACGTTGAAAGGACAGGTAAAGAGTCATGGCTAGGGTTGAGATTCGTTTGTCATTCTGTTCTTCAGAAAGGATAAGTTATGGATTAGGGTTAGGGTCCAGCTCTGATGTGAGTGCGACTCTGAAATTGCGTTTCAGTGTTGAGGAGGGCCCTTGGAGATGTCGATGCTGACGTTTTGTGGATAGGCCCAGGATTCAGTGCTAGGGTTTAAATTTTGTGTTCTCTCTGGTTTCCAGAGACATTAGCATTACGGAAAGAGTTAGGTTCTGGGTCTGATGTGACGGGGAGTGCAAGATGTTGGATCAGAGTTATGGTGAGGCATGGGTGACGTCAATGTTGCAGGTGAGCTGTCAGGACCACTGGCCAGGGCTAGTCTTAGGGTTATTTTTTCGTTAGGTGTAGAGAGAAGGTATTTTTACATTTAGACATAGAGACCTTCTCTTACGTTAGGGCGAATGTGCGATTCAGTTCCAGGATTACAGTGAGGCAATTGTGGTATCCACTGTGATTTTGGAGTTTCAGGCCACAGGACCGCCCTAGGGTTAGGGTTATGTAATCGTAAAATGGTATGGGGTTTACGGGGATATGGCTCAATTTTGGATTCCACTCTGATGTGAGGTCGATGACCAGATTGATCTTGATCATCATGGTGTGACATAGGTGACGTCAATGCTGATGCTGAGGGTCCAGGTTAAGGGACCTTGGTTAGGGGTAGGCTTTTCTGTAAGGAAAAGTCTATGCAGAAGTTATGGTTATGGAAATATTTAGGGTGAAATTTTCATGTTATGGTGAGTGTGAGGTCGAGTCACAGGGTTGAGGGATTCATAGGTGTTATCAAAGGTTAAGTTGAAATATCTGGTCCATGGAACGGGTCTAGGGTTAGCTTGAGGTGTTTGATACGGAGTACGGGTGAGATAGCGTTACAGTTAGATTCGGATCCATCTCTGATGTGAGGGCGAGTGGAAGACTGAGTTTCAGTTTTACGGTGAGTTGTGGATGACATTAATATTTAAGGTGAAATGTCAGATCCTGACGAAAGGGCAAGGGCTGGCAATAGTCGTAAGTTAAGGTGTATGGGGCTGATTGAGTGACACTTAGAGTTCTGATCTGACACTGATGTGAGTGCAATTGCCAGAATGAGCTTTAGTTTTATGGGGAGTAATGACAGACGCCAATGCTGATGGTGGCAGATCAGTTAAAGGGGCCTGGACTAGGTTTAGGTTTTCCTGTGAGGGAAAGTCTATGCATATGATACGGTTACGGAGAGAATTTGGATTCAATACTGATGTGAGTGCGAGGGTGAGATTGAGGCTCAGGGTAAAAATGTGCCTCCTAGTCGTCAGCAATGCTGAAGGCGGACAATCTAGTCCAGGGCTCATGTCTAGGGTTAGGCTTAGGTGTTCAGTAAGATTTACAGGAACATAGAGTTACATTTAGAGTTTGCATCTGACACTGATGTGAGGGTGATGGCCAGACTGAGCTTCAGGTTTACTTTGCGGCATGACAGACGTTGAAGCTGATGGCAACGTTTAGGTAAAGTGGCCAGGGTTAGAGATAGGGTATTGTGTTCTGTGATGTGCACAGGAAGGATAGGGTGAAGGACAGAATTAGGGCTGGTCTCTGATACGAGGGCATGTTCGAGATTGAGGTTCAGGATTACGGTGAAGCGTGCCTGATGCCAGAGGTTACGTTGAAAGGACAGGTAAAGAGTCATGGCTAGGATTGAGATTAGTGGGTCATTCTGTTCTTCAGAATGGATAAGTTAAGGATTTGGGTTAGGGTCCAACTCTGATGTGTGTGCAACTCTGAAATTGCGTTTCAGTGTTGAGGAGGACCCTTGGAGATGTCGATGCTGATGTTTTGTGGATAGGCCCAGGATTCAGTGCTAGGGTTAAAATTTTGTGTTCTCTCTGGTTTCCAGAGACATTAGCATTACGGAAAGAGTTAGGTTCTGGGTCTGATGTGACGGGGAGTGCAAGATGTTGGATCAGGGTTATGGTGAGGCATGGGTGACGTCAGTGTTCCAGGTGAGCTGTCAGGACCACTGGCCAGGGCTAGGCTTAGGGTTAGGTTTTTCGTTAGGTGTAGAGAGACTGTATTGTTAAATTTGGGCATAGGGTCCTTCTCTTACGTTAGGGCGAATGTGCGATTCAGTTCCAGGTTTACAGTGAGGCAATTGTTGTATCCATGGTGATTTTGGAGTTTCAGGCCACAGGTCCGCGCTAGGGTTAGGGTTATGTAATCGTAAAAGGGTATCGGTTTTACGTGGATATAGCTCAATTTTGGATCCTAATCTGATTGGAGGTCGATGGCCAGATTGACCTTGATCATCATGGTGTGACATAGGTGACGTCAATGCTGATGCTGAGGGTCCATGGTAAGGGACCTTGGTTAGGGGTAGGCTTTTCTGTAAGGAAAATTCTATGCAGAAGATATGGTTATGGACATAATTAGGGTGAAATTTTTATGTCAGGGTGAGTGTGAGGTCGAGTCACAGGGTTGAGGGAGTCATATGTGATATCAATGGTGAAGGCGAAATATCTGGTCCATGGATTGGGTCTCGGGTAAGGTTGAGGTGTTTGATATGGAGTATGGGTGAGATACGGTTACAGTTAGATTCGGTTCCATCTCTGATGTGAGGGCAAATGGAAGATTGAGTTTCAGTTTTAAGGTGAGGTGTGGATGACACTAATGCATAAGGTGAAGTGTCAGATCCTGACAAAAGGGCTAGGGCTGGCATTAGTCGTAAGTTAAGGTGTATGGGGCTGATTGAGTGACAGTTAGAGTTCTGACCTGACTCTGATGTGAGGGCAATGGTCAGAATGAGCTTCAGTTTTATGGGCTGCAATGACAGACGTCAATGCTGATGTTGGCGGTTCAGTTAAATTGGCCTGGGCTAGGGTTAGTGTTTCCTGTAAGGGAATGTCTATGCATATGATACGTTTACGGAGAGAATTAGGGTTCAATTCTGATGTGAGTGCGAGGGTGAGATTGAGGCTCAGGGTAAAGATGTGTCTCCTAGTTGGCAACAATGTTGAAGGCAAAGAATCTAGTCCAGGGCTTGTGCTTAGGGTTATTTTTAGTTGGTCAGTGAGATTTACAGTAACATAGAGCTTTATTTAGAGTTATCATCTGACTCTGATATGAGGTTGATATCCAGAATGAAGTTCATGTTTACGGTAAGGCATGACAGACATTGAAGCTGATGGTGTCGGATCAGGTAACTTGGCCAGGGCTAGAGTTAGGGTATTGTGTTCTGTGAGGTGTACAGGAAGGATAGGGGTATGGACAGACTTAGCGCTTATCTCTGATGTGAGGGCAAGTGCGAGATTGAGGTTCAGGATTATGGTGAATGGTGGGTCATGCCAATGTTTACGGTTATTGGACAGGTCCAAGAGTCATTTCTAGGTTTTGGATTAGTGGGTCGTTCTGTTCTACAGAAAGGATAATTTTGGGATTGAGGGTAGGGTCCAGCTCTGATGTGAGTGCGTGTGAAATTGCGATTCAGTGTTGAGGAGGTCCCTGGGTGATGTCAATGGTGTCGTTGTGTGGATAGGCACAGGACTCAGTGCTAGGGTTAAAATTTTGTGTTCTCTCTGTTTTCCGGATACATTAGCATTATGGAAAGATTTAGGGTCTGGGTCTGATGTGACGGGGAGTGCAAGATGGTGGATCAGGGTTATGGTGAGGCATGGGTGACGTCAATGTTCCAGGTGATCTGTCAGGAAAACTGGCCAGGGCTAGGCTTAGGGTTAGGATTTTCGCTAGGTATAGAGAAAGGGTATTGTTACGTTTAGACATAGGTTCCTTCTCTTACGTTAGGGCGACTATGGGATTATGGTTCCAGGATTACAGTGAGGCAAGGGTGATATCCAAGGTGATGGTGGAGTTTCAGGAAACAGGTCCGCGCTAGTGTTATTGTTATGTAATCGTTAAACGGTATAGGGTGTACGTGGATACGGCTCGATTTTGGATCCTACTCTGATGTTAGGGCGTAGGCTAGATTGATCTTGATCATCATGGTGTGGCATAGGTGACGTCAATGCTGACGCTGAGGGTCCAGGTTAAGGGACCTTGGTTAGGGGTAGGGTTTTCTGTAAGGAAAAGGCTATGCAGAAGATATGGTTATTGACATAATTAGGGTGAAATTTTGATGTCAGGGCAAGTGTGAGGTCGAGTCACAGGGTTGAGGGAGTCATAGGTGATATCAATGCTGAAGGCGAAATCTCTGGTCAAAAGATCAGGTTTGGGTTAGGTTGAGGTGTTTGTTAAGGAGTACGGGTGATATAGGGTAACAGATTCGGATCCATCTCTGATGTGAGGGAGAGTGCAAGATTAAGTTTCATTTTAAGGTGAAGTATGGGTGACACTAATGCTAAAGCTGAAGTGTCCGATCCTGACGCCAGGGCTAGGGCTGGAATTAGTTGTAAGTTAAGGTGTATGGGGCTGATTGAGTGACAGTTAGAGTTCTGATCTGACTCTGATGTGAGTGCAATGGCCAGAATGAGCTTTAGTTTTATGGGGAGGAATGACAGACGCCAATGTTGATGGTGGCAGGTCAGTTAAAGGGGCCTGGTCTAGGGTTAGGGTATCCTGTGAGGGAAAGTCTATATATATGATACGGTAACGGAGAGAATTTGGGTTCAATTCTGATGTGAGTGCGAGGGTGAGATTGAGGCTCAGGGTAAAAATGTGCCTTCTAGTCGGCAGCAATGTTGAAGGCGGAGTATCTAGTCCAGGGCTCGTGTCTAGGGTTAGGCTTAGGTGTTCAGTAAGATATACAGGAACATAGAGTTACATTTAGAGTTCGCATCTGACACTGATGTGAGGGCGATGGCCAGACTGAGCTTCAGGTTTACTTTGCGGCATTACAGATGTTGAAGCTGATGGCAAAGATTAGGTAAAGTGGTCAGGGTAAGAGATAGGGTATTGTGTTCTGTGAGGTATACAGGTAGGGTAGGTTGAATGACAGACTTAGGGCTGGTCTCTGATGTGAGGGCAAGTTCGAGATTGAGGTTCAGGATTACGGTGAAGCGTGCCTGATGCCAGAGGTTACTTTGAAAGGAAAGGTAAAGAGTCATGGGTAGGGTTGAGATTAGTGGGTCATTCTGTTCTTCAGAAAGGATAAGTTAAGGATTAGGGTTAGGGTCCAGCTCTGATGTGAGTGCGACTCTGAAATTGCGTTTCAGTGTTGAGGAGGGCCCTTGGAGATGTCGATGCTGACGTTTTGTGGATAGGCCCAGGATTCAGTGCTAGGGTTAAAATTTTGTGTTCTCTCTGGTTTCCAGAGTCATTAGCATTACGGAAAGAGTTAGGTTCTGGGTCTGATGTGACGGGGAGTGCAAGATGTTGGATCAGAGTTATGGTGAGGCATGGGTGACGTCAATGTTGCAGGTGAGCTGTCAGGACCACTGGCCAGGGCTAGGCTTAGGGTTAGTTTTTTCGTTAGGTGTAGAGAGAAGGTATTTTTACATTTAGACATAGAGACCTTCTCTTACGTTAGGGCGAATGTGCGATTCAGTTCCAGGATTACAGTGAGGCAATTGTGGTATAAATGGTGATTTTGGAGTTTCAGGCCACAGGTCCGCCCTAGGGTTAGGGTTATGTAATCGTAAAATGGTATGGGGTTTACGTGGATATGGCTCAATTTTGGATCCCACTCTGATGTGAGGTCGATGACCAGATTGATCTTGATCATCATGGTGTGACATAGGTGACGTCAATGCTGATGCTGAGGGTCCAGGTTAAGGGACCTTGGTTAGGGGTAGGCTTTTCTGTAAGGAAAAGTCTATGCAGAAGTTATGGTTATGGAAATATTTAGGGTGAAATTTTCATGTTATGGTGAGTGTGAGGTCGAGTCACAGGGTTGAGGGATTCATAGGTGTTATCAAAGGTTAAGTCGAAATATCTGGTCCATGGAACGGGCCTAGGGTTAGCTTGAGGTGTTTGATACGGAGTACGGGTGAGATAGCGTTACAGTTAGATTCGGATCCATCTCTGATGTGAGGGCGAGTGGAAGACTGAGTTTCAGTTTTACGGTGAGTTGTGGATGACATTAATATTTAAGGTGAAATGTCAGATCCTGACGAAAGGGCAAGGGCTGGCAATAGTCGTAAGTTAAGGTGTATGGGGCTGATTGAGTGACACTTAGAGTTCTGATCTGACACTGATGTGAGTGCAATTGCCAGAATGAGCTTTAGTTTTATGGGGAGTAATGACAGACGCCAATGCTGATGGAGGCAGATCAGTTATAGGGGCCTGGACTAGGTTTAGGTTTTCCTGTGAGGGAAAGTCTATGCATATGATACGGTTACGGAGAGAATTTGGATTCAATACTGATGTGAGTGTGAGGGTGAGATTGAGGCTCAGGGTAAAAATGTGCCTCCTAGTCGTCAGCAATGCTGAAGGCGGACAATCTAGTCCAGGGCTCGTGTCTAGGGTTAGGCTTAGGTGTTCAGTAAGATTTACAGGAACATAGAGTTACATTTAGAGTTTGCATCTGACACTGATGTGAGGGTGATGGCCAGACTGAGCTTCAGGTTTACTTTGCGGCATGACAGACGTTGAAGCTGATGGCAACGTTTAGGTAAAGTGGCCAGGGTTAGAGATAGGGTATTGTGTTCTGTGAGGTGTACAGGATGGATAGGGTGAAGGACAGACTTAGGGCTGGTCTCTGATACGAGGGCATGTTCGAAATTGAGGTTCAGGATTACGGTGAAGCGTGCCTGATGCCAGAGGTTACGTTGAAAGGACAGGTAAAGAGTCATGGCTAGGGTTGAGATTCGTTTGTCATTCTGTTCTTCAGAAAGGATAAGTTAAGGATTAGGGTTAGGGTCCAGCTCTGATGTGAGTGCGACTCTGAAATTGCGTTTCAGAGTTGAGGAGGGCCCTTGGAGATGTCGATGCTGACGTTTTGTGGATAGGCCCAGGATTCAGTGCTAGGGTTAAAATTTTGTGTTCTCTCTGGTTTCCAGAGACATTAGCATTACGGAAAGAGTTAGGTTCTGGGTCTGATGTGACGGGGAGTGCAAGATGTTGGATCAGGGTTATGGTGAGGCATGGGTGACGTCAGTGTTCCAGGTGAGCTGTCAGGTCCACTGGCCAGGGCTAGGCTTAGGGTTAGTTTTTTCGTTAGGTGTTGAGAGATTGTATTGTTAAATTTAGACATAGGGTCCTTCTCTTACGTTAGGGCGAATGTGCGATTCAGTTCTAGGTTTACAGTGAAGCAATTGTTGTATCCATGGTGATTTTGGAGTTTCAGGCCACAGGTACGCGCTAGGGTTAGGGTTATGTAATCGTAAAAGAGTATCGGTTTTTTCGTGGATAAGGCTCAATTTTGGATCCTAATCTGATTGGAGGTCGATGGCCAGATTAACCTTGATCATCATGGTGTGACATAGGTGACGTCAATGCTGATGCTGAGGGTCCATGGTAAGGGACCTTGGTTAGGGGTAGGCTTTTCTGTAAGGAAATGTCTATGCAGAAGATATGGTTATGGACATAATTAGGGTGCAATTTTTATGTCAGGGCGAGTGTGAGGTCGAGTCACAGGGTTGAGGGAGTCATATATGATATCAATGGTGAAGGCCAAATATCTGGTCCATGGATTGGGTCTCGGGTAAGGTTGAGGTATTTGATATGGAGTATGGGTGAGATATGGTTACAGTTAGATTCGGTTCCATCTCTTATGTGAGGGCAAATGGAAGATTGAGTTTCAGTTTTAAGGTGAGGTGTGGATGACACTAATGCATAAGGTGAAGTGTCAGATCCTGACAAAAGGGCTAGGGCTGGCATTAGTCGTAAGTTAAGATGTATGGGGCTGATTGAGTGACAGTTAGAGTTCTGACCTGACTCTGATGTGAGGGCAATGGTCAGAATGAGCTTCAGTTTTATGGGCTGCAATGGCAGACGTCAATGCTGATGTTGGCAGTTCAGTTAAAGGGGCCTGGGCTAGGGTTAGTGTTTCCTGTAAGGGAATGTCTATGCATATGATACGTTTACGGAGAGAATTAGGGTTCAATTCTGATGTGAGTGCGAGGGTGAGATTGAGGCTCAGGGTAAAGATGTGTCTCCTAGTTGGCATCAATGTTGAAGGCAAAGAATCTAGTCCAGGGCTCGTGCCTAGGGTTATTTTTAGTTGGTCAATGAGATTTACAGTAACATAGAGCTTTATTTAGAGTTAGCATCTGACTCTGATATGAGGTTGATATCCAGAATGAAGTTCATGTTTACGGTAAGGCATGACAGACATTGAAGCTGATGGTGTCGGATCAGGTAACTTGGCCAGGGCTAGAGTTAGGGTATTGTGCTCTGTGAGGTGTACAGGAAGGATAGGGGTATGGACAGACTTAGCGCTTATCTCTGATGTGAGGGCAAGTGCGAGATTGAGGTTCAGGATTACGGTGAATGGTGGGTCATGCCAATGTTTACGGTTATTGGACAGGTCCAAGAGTCATGGCTAGGGTTTGGATTAGTGGGTCGTTCTGTTCTACAGAAAGGATAATTTTAGGATTGAGTGTAGGGTCCAGCTCTGATGTGAGTGCGAGTGTGAAATTGCGATTCAGTGTTGAGGAGGTCCCTGGGTGATGTCAATGGTTTCGTTGTGTGAATAGGCACAGGACTCAGTGCTAGGGTTAAAATTTTGTGTTCTCTCTGTTTTCCGGATACATTAGCATTATGGAAAGATTTAGGGTCTGGGTCTGATGTGACGGGGAGTGCAAGATGGTGGATCAGGTTTATGGTGAGGCATGGGTGACGTCAGTGGTCAAGGTGAGGTGTTAGGACCTCGGGCCAGGGCTAGGGTTAGGGTTAGGTTTTTTGGAAGCTGTAGAGGAATGGTATTGTTACTTTTAGACTTAGGTTCCATCGCTTACGTTAGGGAGACTATGCTATTATGGTTCCAGGATTACAGTGAGGCATTGGTGATATATAATGTGATGGTGGAATTTCAGGAAACAGGTCCGCGCTTGGGTTATTGTAATGAAATCGTTAAACGGTATAGGGTTTACGTGGATACGGCTCGATTTTGTATCCTACTCTGATGTGAGGGCGAAGGTCAGATTGATCTTGATCATCATGGTGTGGCATATGTGACATCAATGCTGACGCTGAGGATCCAGCTTAAGGGAACTTGTTTAGGGGTAGGGTTTTCAGTAAGGAAAAGTGTATGTAGAAGATATGGTTATGGACATAATTAGGGTACAATTTTGATGTCAGGGCGAGTGTGAGGTCGAGTCACAGGGTTGAGGGAGTCGTAGGTGTTATCAATGGTGAATGAGAAATCTCTGATCCCTGGATCGGGTCTAGGGTTAGGTAGAGGTGTTTGATAAGGAGTACGGGTGATATAGGATCACAGTTAGATTCGGATCCATCTCTGATGTGAGGGCGAGTGCAAGATTGAGTTTCATTTTAAGGTGAAGTTTGGGTGACACTAATGCTAAAGCTGAAGTGTCGGATCCTGACGCCAGGGCTAGGGCTGGAATTAGTTGTAAGTTAAGGTGTATGGGGCTGATTGAGTGACAGTTAGAGTTCTGATCCGACTCTGATGTGAGGGCAATGGCCAGAATGAGCTTTAGTTTTATGGGGAGGAATGACAGACGCCAATGCTGATGGTGGCAGGTCAGTTAAAGGGGCCCAGGCTATTGTTAGGGGTCCTGTGAGGGAAAGTCTATGCATATGATATGGTTACGGAGAGAATTTGGTTTCAATTCTGATGTGAGTGCGAGGTTGAGATTGAGGCTCAACGTAAAGATGTGCCTCCTATTCGGCAGCAATGTTGAAGGCGGAGTATCTAGTAAAGGGCACGTGTATAAGGTCAGGCTTAGGTGTTCACTAAGATTTACAGGAACATAGAGTTACATTTAGAGTTCGCATCTGAAACTGATGTGAGGGCGATGGCCAGACTGAGCTTCAGGTTTACTTTGTGGCATGACTGACGTTGAAGCTGATGGCAAAGTTTTGGTAAAGTGGCCAGGGTTAGAGATAGGGTATTGTGTTCAGTGAGGTGTACAGGAAGGATAGGGAGAAGGACAGACTTAGGGCTGGTCTCTGATGTGAGGGCAAGTTCGAGATTGAGGTTCAGGATTACGATGAAGCGTTCCTGATGCCAGTGGTTACGTTGAAAGGACAGGTAAAGAGTCATGGCTTGGGTTGAGATTAGTGGGTCATTCTGTTCTTCAGAAAGGATAAGTTAAGGATTAGGGTTAGGGTCCAGCTCTGATGTGAGTGCGACTCTGAAATAGCTTTTCATTGTTGAGGATGGCCCTTGGAGGTATCGATGCTGACTTATTGTCGATAGGACCAGGATTCAGTGCTAGGGTTTAAATTTTGTGTACTCTCTGGTTTCCAGAGACATTAGCATTACGGAAAGAGTTAGGTTCTGGGTCTGATGTGACGGGGAGTGCAAGATGTTGGATCAGGTTTATGGAGAGGCATGGGTGACGTCAATGTTCCAGGTGAGCTGTCAGGAAAACTGGCCAGGGCTAGGCTTAGGGTTAGGTTTTTCGCTAGGTATAGAGAGGGTATTGTTACGTTTAGACATAGGTTCCTTCTCTTACGTTAGGGAGACTATGGGATTATGGTTCCAGGATTACAGTGAGGCAAGGGTGATATCCACGGTGATGGTGGAGTTTCAGGAAACAGGTCCGCGCTAGTGTTATTGTTATGTAATCGTTAAACGGTATAGGGTTTACGTGGATACGGCTCGATTTTGGATCCTACTCTGATGTTAGATCGTAGGCTAGATTGATCTTGATCATCATGGTGTGGCATAGGTGACGTCAATGCTGACGCTGAGGGTCCAGGTTAAGGGACCTTGGTTAGGGGTAGGGTTTTCTGTAAGGAAAAGGCTATGCAGAAGATATGGTTATTGACATAATTAGGGTGAAATTTTGATGTCAGGGCGAGTGTGAGGTCGAGTCACAGGGTTGAGGGAGTCATAGGTGATATCAATGCTGAAGGCGAAATCTCTGGTCAAAGGATCGGGTCTTGGGTTAGGTTGAGGAGTTTGTTAAGGAGTACGGGTGATGTAGGGTAACAGATTCGGATCCATCTCTGATGTGAGGGAGAGTGCAAGATTAAGTTTCATTTTAAGGTGAAGTATGGGTGACACTAATGCTAAAGGTGAAGTGTAGGATCCAGACGCCAGGGCTAGGGCTGGAATTAGTTGTAAGTTAAGGTTTATGGTGCAGATTGTGTGACAGTTAGAGTTCTGATCTGACTCTGATGTGAGGGCAATAGCCATAATGAGCTTCAGTTTTATGGGGAGGTATCACAGACGTCAATGCTGATGGTGGCAGGTCAGTTAAAGGGGCCTTTGCTAGGGTTAGGGTTTCCTGTAAGGGAATGCCTATTCAGATGATACGTTTACGGAGAGAATTTTTGTTCATTTCTGATGTGAGTGCGAGGGTGAGATTGAGGCTCAGGGTAAAGATGTGTCTCCTAGTTGGCATCAATGTTGAAGGCAAAGAATCTAGTACAGGGCTCGGGCCTAGGGTTAGGGTTAGTTTGTCAGTAAGATTTACAGTATCATAGAGTTATATTTAGAGATAGCATCTGACTCTGATGTGAGAGCGATAGGCAGATTGAGCTTCATGTTTATGGTACGGCATGACAGACATTGAAGCTGATGGTGTCGGTTCAGGTAAAGTGGCCAGGGCTAGAGTTAAGGTATTGTGTTCTGTGAGGTGTACAGGAAGGATAGGGGTATGGACAGACTTAGGGCTTGTCTCTGATGTGAGGGCAAGTGCGAGATTGAGGTTCAGGGTTACGGTGAATGGTGGGTCATGCCAATGTTTACGGTTAATGGACAGGTCCAAGAGTCATGGCTAGGTTTTGGATTAGTGGGTCGTTCTGTTATACAGAAAGGATAATTTTAGGATTAACGGTAGGGTCCAGCTCTGATGTGAGTGCGAGTGTGAAATTGCGATTCAGTGTTGAGGAGGTCCCTGGGTGATGTCAATGGTGTCGTTGTGTGGATAGGCCAAGGACTCAGTGCTAGGGTTAAAATTTTGTGTTCTCTCTGGTTTCTGGATACATGAGCATTATGGAAAGATTTAGGTTCTGGGTCTGATGTGACGGGGAGTGCAAGATGGTGGATCAGAGTTATAGTGAGGCATGGGTGATGTCACTGGACAATTTGAGGTGTAAGGACCTCGGGCCAGGGCTAGGGTTATGGATAGGTTTTTGGGAAGCTGTAGAGGAATGGTATTGTTACGTTTAGACTTAGGTTCCTTCTCTTACGTTAGGGAGACTATGCGATTATGGTTCCAGGATTACAGTGAGGCAAGGTTGATATCCAAGGTGACGGTGGAGTTTCAGGAAACAGTTCTCGCTAGGGTTAGGGTAATGTAATCGTTAAAGGGTATGGGGTTTACGTGGATACG
This sequence comes from Manis pentadactyla, assembly GCF_030020395.1. Taxonomy (NCBI): domain Eukaryota; kingdom Metazoa; phylum Chordata; class Mammalia; order Pholidota; family Manidae; genus Manis; species Manis pentadactyla. The sequence goes on from NC_080019.1 coordinate 55,719,588, forward strand.
GCTCGGTTTTGCATCCTACTGTGATGTGAGGGGGAATGCCAGTTTGATCTTGATCATCATGGTGTGGCATAGGTCACATCAATGCTAATGCTGAGGATCCAGCTTAAGGGACCTTGTTTAGGGGCAGGGTTTTCAGAAAGGAAAAGTCTATGCAGAAGATATATTTATATACCTAATTAGGGTGCAATTTTGATGTCAGGGCGAGTGTGAGGTCGAGTCACATGGTTGAGGGAGTCATAGGTGATATCAATGCTGAAGGCGAAATCTCTGGTCCATGGATCGGGTCTAGGTTTAGGTTGAGGTGTTTAATAAGGAGTACGGGTGATATAGGGTTACAGTTAGATTCGGATCCATCTCTGATGTGAGGGCGAGTGCAAGATTGAGTTTCATTTTAAGGTGAAGTGTGGATGACACTAATGATAAAGGTGAAGTGTCGGATTCTGACGCCAGGGCTAGGGCTGGAATTAGCTGTAAGTTAAGGTGTATGGGGCTGATTGAGTGTCAGTTAGAGTTCTGACCCGACTCTGATGTGAGGGCAATGGCCAGAATGAGCTTTAGCTTTATGGGGAGGAATGACAGACGCCAATGCTGATGGTGGCAGGTCAGTTAAAGGGGCCTGGGATAGGGTTAGGGGTTCCTGTGAGGGAAAGTCTATGCATATGATACGGTTACGGAGAGAATTTGGGTTCAATTCTGATGTGAGTGCGATGGTGAGGTTGAGGCTCAGGGTAAATATGTGCCTCCTATTCGGCAGCAATGTTGAAGGCGGAGTATCTAGTCCAGGGCTCGTGTCTAGGGTTAGGCTTAGGTGTTCAGTAAGATTTACAGGAACATACGGTTACATTTAGAGTTCGCATCGGAAACTGATGTGAGGGCGATGGCCAGTCTGAGCTTCAGATTTACTTTGCGGCATGACAGGCGTTGAAGCTGATGGCAAAGTTTAGGTAAAGTGGCCAGGATTAGTGATAGGGTATTGTGTTCTGTGAGGTGCACAGGAAGGCTAGGGTGAAGGACAGACTTAAGGCAGGTCTCTGATGTGAGGACACGTTCGAGATTGAGGTTCAGGATTACGGTGAAACGTGCCTGATGCCAGTGGTTACGTTGAAAGGACAGGTAAAGAGTCATGGCTAGGGTTGAGATTAGTGGGTCATTCTGTTCTTCAGAAAGGATAAGTTAAGGTCTAGGGTTAGGGTCCAGCTCTGATGTGAGTGCGACTCTGAAATTGCGATTCAGTGTTGAGGAGGGCCCTTGGTGATATCGATGCTGACGTTTTGTGGATAGGCCCAGGATTCAGTGCTAGGGTTTAAATTTTGTGTTCTCTCTGGATTCCAGAGACATTTGCATTACGGAAAGAGATAGGTTCTGGGTCTGATGTGACGGGGAGTGCAAGATGTTGGATCAGGGTTATGGTGAGGCATGGGTGACATCAGTGTTCCAGATGAGCTGTCAGGACCACTGGCCAGGGCTAGGCTTAGGGTTAGGTTTTTCGTTAGGTGTAGAGAGAGGGTATTGTTACATTTAGACATAGGGTCCTTCTCTTACGTTAGGGCGAATGTGCGATTCAGTTCCAGGATTACAGTGATGCAATAGTGGTATCCATGGTGATTTTGGAGTTTCAGGCCACAGGTCGGCGCTAGGGTTAGGGTTAAGTAATCGTAATAGGGTATGGGGTTTACGTGGATATGGCTCAATTTTGGATCCTACTCTGATGTGAGGGCGATGGCCAGATTGATCTTGATCATCATGGTGTGACATAGGTGACGTCAATGCTGACGCTGAGGGTCCAGGTTAAGGAACCTTGGTTATTGGTTGGGTTTTCTGTAAGGAAATGTCTATGCAGAAGATATGGTTATGGACATAATTAGGGTGAAATTTCGATGTCAGGGAGAGTGTGAGGTCGAGTGAAATGTTTGAGGGTGTCATTGGTGATATCAACAGTTAAAGCGAAATATCTGGTCCTTGGATCAGGTCTAGGGTTAGGTTGAGGTGTTTGATACGGATTACGGGTGAGATAGGGTTACAGTTAGATTCGGATCCATCTCTGATATAGGTCGAGTGGAATATTGAGTTTCAGTTTTTAGTGAAGTGTGGATGACATTAACGCTTAAGCTGAAGTGTCAGATCCTGACGAAAGGGCTAGGGCTGGCATTAGTTGTAAGTTAAGGTGTATGGGGCTGATTGAGTGACAGTTAGAGTTCTGATCTTACTCTGATGTGAGGTCAATGGCCAGAATGAGCTTCAGTTTTATGGGGAGGAATGACAGAAGTCAATGCTAATGGTGGCTGTTCAGTTAAAGGGGCCTGGGCTAGGGTTAGGGTTTCCTGTAAGGGAATGTCTATGCATATGATACGTTTACGGAGAGAATTACGGTTCAATTCTAATGTGAGTGCGAGGGCGAGATTGAGGCTCAGGGTAAAGATGTGTCTCCTAGTTGGCATCAATGTTGAAGGCTAAGAATCTAGTCAAGCGCTCGGGCCTAGGGTTAGGGTTAGGCGTTCAGTAATATTTACCGTAACATAGAGTTATATTTAGAGTTAGCATCTGACTCTGATGTGAGGGCGATGGCCAAATTGAGCTTCATGTTTACGGTACGGCATGAAAGACATTGTAGCTGATGGTGTCGCCTCAGGTAAAGTGGCCTTGGCTAGAGTTAGGGTATTGTGTTCTGTTAGGTGTACAGGAAGGATAGGTGTATGGACAGACTTAGGGCTTGTCTCTGATGTGAGGGCAAGTGCGAGATTGGGGTTCAGGATTACGGTGAATGGATGGTCATGACAATGTTTACGGTTAATGGACAGGTCCAAGAGTCATGGATAGGGTTTGGATTAGTGGGTCCTTCTGTTCTACAGAAAGGATAATTTTAGGATTAAGGGTAGGGTCCAGCTCTGATGTGAGTGTGAGTGTGAAATTGCGATTCAGTGTTGAGGAGTTCCCTGGGTGATATCAATGCTGTCGTTGTGTGCATTGGCCCAGGACTCAGTGCTAGGGTTAAAATTTTGTGTTCTCTCTGGTTTCCGGATACCTGAGCATTATGGAAAGATTTAGGTTCTGGGTCTGATGTGACGGGGAGTGCAAGATGGTGGATCAGAGTTATGGTGAGGCATGGGTGATGTCACTGGACAATTTGAGGTGTAAGGACCTCGGGCCAGGGCTAGGGTTAAGGATAGGTTTTTGGGAAGCTGTAGAGGAATGGTATTGTTACGTTTAGACTTAGGTTCCTTCTCTTACGTTAGGGAGACTATGCGATTATGGTTCCAGGATTACAGTGAGGCAAGGTTGATATCCAAGGTGACGGTGGAGTTTCAGGAAACAGTTCTCGCTAGGGTTAGGGTAATGTAATCGTTAAAGGGTATGGGGTTTACGTGGATACGGCTCGGTTTTGCATCCTACTCTGATGTGAGGGGGAATGCCAGTTTGATCTTGATCATCATGGTGTGGCATAGGTGACATCAATGCTAATGCTGAGGATCCAGCTTAAGGGACCTTGTTTAGGGGCAGGGTTTTCAGAAAGGAAAAGTCTATGCAGAAGATATGGTTATATACCTAATTAGGGTGCAATTTTGATGTCAGGGCGAGGGTGAGGTCGAGTCACATGGTGGAGGGAGTCATAGGTGATATCAATGCTGAAGGCGAAATCTCTGGTCCATGGATCGGGTCTAGGTTTAGGTTGAGGTGTTTAATAAGGAGTTCGGGTGATATAGGGTTACAGTTATATTCGGATCCATCTCTGATGTGAGGGCGAGTGCAAGATTGAGTTTCATTTTAAGGTGAAGTGTGGATGACACTAATGATAAAGGTGAAGTGTCGGATTCTGACGCCAGGGCTAGGGCTGGAATTAGCTGTAAGTTAAGGTGTATGGGGCTGATTGAGTGTCAGTTAGAGTTCTGACCCGACTCTGATGTGAGGGCAATGGCCAGAATGAGCTTTAGCTTTATGGGGAGGAATGACAGACGCCAATGCTGATTGTGGCAGGTCAGTTAAAGGGGCCTTTGATAGGGTTAGGGGTTCCTGTGAGGGAAAGTCTATGCATATGATACGGTTACGGAGAGAATTTGGGTTCAATTCTGATGTGAGTGCTAGGGTGAGATTGAGGCTCAGGGTAAATATGTGCCTCCTATTCGGCAGCAATGTTGAAGGCGGAGTATCTAGTCCAGGGCTCGTGTCTAGGGTTAGGCTTAGGTGTTCAGTAAGATTTACAGGAACATACGGTTACATTTAGAGATCGCATTGGAAACTGATGTGAGGGCGATGGCCAGTCTGAGCTTCAGATTTACTTTGCGGCATGACAGGCGTTGAAGCTGATGGCAAAGTTTAGGTAAAGTGGCCAGGATTAGTGATAGGGTATTGTGTTCTGTGAGGTGCACAGGAAGGCTAGGGTGAAGGACAGACTTAGGGCAGGTCTCTGATGTGAGGACACATTCGAGATTGAGGTTCAGGATTACGGTGAAACGTGCCTGATGCCAGTGGTTACGTTGAAAGGACAGGTAAAGAGTCATGGCTAGGGTTGAGATTAGTGGATCATTCTGTTCTTCAGAAAGGATAAGTTAAGGTCTAGGGTTAGGGTCCAGCTCTGATGTGAGTGCGACTCTGAAATTGCGATTCAGTGTTGAGGAGGGCCCTTGGTGATATCGATGCTGACGTTTTGTGGATAGGCCCAGGATTCAGTGCTAGGGTTTAAATTTTGTGTTCTCTCTGGTTTCCAGAGACATTAGCATTACGGAAAGAGTTAGGTTCTGGGTCTGATGTGACGGGGAGTGCAAGATGTTGGATCAGGTTTATGGAGAGGCATGGGTGACGTCAATGTTCCAGGTGAGCTGTCAGGAAAACTGGCCAGGGCTAGGCTTAGGGTTAGGTTTTTCGCTAGGTATAGAGAGAGGGTATTGTTACGTTTAGACATAGGTTCCTTCTGTTACGTTAGGGAGACTATGGGATTATGGTTCCAGGATTACAGTGAGGCAAGGGTGATATCCAAGGTGATGATGGAGTTTCAGGAAACAGGTCCGCGCTAGTGTTATTGTTATGTAATCGTTAAACGGTATATTGTTTACGTGGATACGGCTCGATTTTGGATCCTACTCTGATGTTAGGGCGTAGGCTAGATTGATCTTGATCATCATGGTGTGGCATAGGTGACGTCAATGCTGACGCTGAGGGTCCAGGTTATGGGACCTTGGTTAGGGGTAGGGTTTTCTGTAAGGAAAAGGCTATGCAGAAGATATGGTTATTGACATAATTAGGGTGAAATTTTGATGTCAGGGCGAGTGTGAAGTCGAGTCACAGGGTTGAGGGAGTCATAGGTGATATCAATGCTGAAGGCGAAATCTCTGGTCAAAGGATCGGGTCTTGGGTTAGGTTGAGGAGTTTGTTAAGGAGTACAGGTGATATAGGGTAACAGATTCGGATCCATCTCTGATGTGAGGGAGAGTGCAAGATTAAGTTTCATTTTAAGGTGAAGTATGGGTGACACTAATGCTAAAGGTGAAGTGTAGGATCCTGACGCCAGGGCAAGGGCTGGAATTAGTTGTAAGTTAAGGTTTATGGGGCAGAATGTGTGACAGTTAGAGTTCTGATCTGACTCTGATGTGAGGGCAATGGCCATAATGAGCTTCAGTTTTATGGGGAGGTATCACAGACGTCAATGCTGATTGTGGCAGGTCAGTTAAAGGGGCCTTTGCTAGGGTTAGGGTTTCCTGTAAGGGAATGCCTATTCAGATGATACGTTTACGGAGAGAATTTTTGTTCATTTCTGATGTGAGTGCGAGGGTGAGATTGAGGCTCAGGGTAAAGATGTGTCTCCTAGTTGGCATCAATGTTGAAGGCAAAGAATCTAGTACAGGGCTCGGGCCTAGGGTTAGGGTTAGTTTGTCAGTAAGATTTACAGTATCATAGAGTTATATTTAGAGATAGCATCTGACTCTGATGTGAGGGCGATAGCCAGATTGAGCTTCATGTTTATGGTACGGCATGACAGACATTGAAGCTGATGGTGTCGGTTCAGGTAAAGTGGCCAGGGCTAGAGTTAAGGTATTGTGTTCTGTGAGGTGTACAGGAAGGATAGGGGTATGGACAGACTTAGGGCTTGTCTCTGATGTGAGGGCAAGTGCGAGATTGAGGTTCAGGGTTACGGTGAATGGTGGGTCATGCCAATGTTTACGGTTAATGGACAGGTCCAAGAGTCATGGCTAGGTTTTGGATTAGTGGGTCGTTCTGTTATACAGAAAGGATAATTTTAGGATTAACGGTAGGGTCCAGCTCTGATGTGAGTGCGAGTGTGAAATTGCGATTCAGTGTTGAGGAGGTCCCTGGGTGATGTCAATGGTGTCGTTGTGTGGATAGGCCAAAGACTCAGTGCTAGGGTTAAAATTTTGTGTTCTCTCTGGTTTCTGGATACATGAGCATTATGGAAAGATTTAGGTTCTGGGTCTGATGTGACGGGGAGTGCAAGATGGTGGATCAGAGTTATGGTTAGGCATGGGTGATGTCACTGGACAATTTGAGGTGTAAGGACCTCGGGCCAGGGCTAGGGTTAAGGATAGGTTTTTGGGAAGTTGTAGAGGAATGGTATTGTTACGTTTAGACTTAGGTTCCTTCTCTTACGTTAGGGAGACTATGCGATTATGGTTCCAGGATTACAGTGAGGCAAGGTTGATATCCAAGGTGATGGTGGAGTTTCAGGAAACAGTTCTCGCTTGGGTTAGGGTAATGTAATCGTTAAAGGGTATGGGGTTTACGTGGATACGGCTCGGTTTTGCATCCTACTCTGATGTGAGGGGGAATGCCAGTTTGATCTTGATCATCATGGTGTGGCATAGGTGACATCAATGCTAATGCTGAGGATCCAGCTTAAGGGACCTTGTTTAGGGGCAGGGTTTTCAGAGAGGAAAAGTCTATGCAGAAGATATGGTTATATACCTAATTAGGGTGCAATTTTGATGTCAGGGCGAGTGTGAGGTCGAGTCACATGGTTGAGGGAGTCATAGGTGATATCAATGCTGAAGGCGAAATCTCTGGTCCATGGATCGGGTCTAGGTTTAGGTTGAGGTGTTTAATAAGGAGTACGGGTGATATAGGGTTACAGTTAGATTCGGATCCATCTCTGATGTCAGGGCGAGTGCAAGATTGAGTTTCATTTTAAGGTGAAGTGTGGATGACACTAATGATAAAGGTGAAGTGTCGGATTCTGACGCCAGGGCTAGGGCTGGAATTAGCTGTAAGTTAAGGTGTATGGGGCTGATTGAGTGTCAGTTAGAGTTCTGACCCGACTCTGATGTGAGGGCAATGGCCAGAATGAGCTTTAGCTTTATGGGGAGGAATGACAGACGCCAATGCTGATGGTGGCAGGTCAGTTAAAGGGGCCTGGGATAGGGTTAGGGGTTCCTGTGAGGGAAAGTCTATGCATATGATACGGTTACGGAGAGAATTTGGGTTCAATTCTGATGTGAGTGCTAGGGTGAGATTGAGGCTCAGGGTAAATATGTGCCTCCTATTCGGCAGCAATGTTGAAGGCGGAGTATCTAGTCCAGGGCTCGTGTCTAGGGTTAGGCTTAGGTGTTCAGTAAGATTTACAGGAACATACGGTTACATTTAGAGTTCGCATTGGAAACTGATGTGAGGGCGATGGCCAGTCTGAGCTTCAGATTTACTTTGCGGCATGACAGGCGTTGAAGCTGATGGCAAAGTTTAGGTAAAGTGGCCAGGATTAGTGATAGGGTATTGTGTTCTGTGAGGTGCACAGGAAGGCTAGGGTGAAGGACAGACTTAGGGCAGGTCTCTGATGTGAGGACACATTCGAGATTGAGGTTCAGGATTACGGTGAAACGTGCCTGATGCCAGTGGTTACGTTGAAAGGACAGGTAAAGAGTCATGGCTAGGCTTGAGATTAGTGGATCATTCTGTTCTTCAGAAAGGATAAGTTAAGGTCTAGGGTTAGGGTCCAGCTCTGATGTGAGTGCGACTCTGAAATTGCGATTCAGTGTTGAGGAGGGCCCTTGGTGATATCGATGCTGACGTTTTGTGGATAGGCCCAGGATTCAGTGCTAGGGTTTAAATTTTGTGTTCTCTCTGGTTTCCAGAGACATTAGCATTACGGAAAGAGTTAGGTTCTGGGTCTGATGTGACGGGGAGTGCAAGATGTTGGATCAGGTTTATGGAGAGGCATGGGTGACGTCAATGTTCCAGGTGAGCTGTCAGGAAAACTGGCCAGGGCTAGGCTTAGGGTTAGGTTTTTCGCTAGGTATAGAGAGAGGGTATTGTTACGTTTAGACATAGGTTCCTTCTCTTACGTTAGGGAGACTATGGGATTATGGTTCCAGGATTACAGTGAGGCAAGGGTGATATCCAAGGTGATGATGGAGTTTCAGGAAACAGGTCCGCGCTAGTGTTATTGTTATGTAATCGTTAAACGGTATATTGTTTACGTGGATACGGCTCGATTTTGGATCCTACTCTGATGTTAGGGCGTAGGCTAGATTGATCTTGATCATCATGGTGTGGCATAGGTGACGTCAATGCTGACGCTGAGGGTCCAGGTTATGGGACCTTGGTTAGGGGTAGGGTTTTCTGTAAGGAAAAGGCTATGCAGAAGATATGGTTATTGACATAATTAGGGTGAAATTTTGATGTCAGGGCGAGTGTGAAGTCGAGTCACAGGGTTGAGGGAGTCATAGGTGATATCAATGCTGAAGGCGAAATCTCTGGTCAAAGGATCGGGTCTTGGGTTAGGTTGAGGAGTTTGTTAAGGAGTACAGGTGATATAGGGTAACAGATTCGGATCCATCTCTGATGTGAGGGAGAGTGCAAGATTAAGTTTCATTTTAAGGTGAAGTATGGGTGACACTAATGCTAAAGGTGAAGTGTAGGATCCTGACGCCAGGGCAAGGGCTGGAATTAGTTGTAAGTTAAGGTTTATGGGGCAGAATGTGTGACAGTTAGAGTTCTGATCTGACTCTGATGTGAGGGCAATGGCCATAATGAGCTTCAGTTTTATGGGGAGGTATCACAGACGTCAATGCTGATTGTGGCAGGTCAGTTAAAGGGGCCTTTGCTAGGGTTAGGGTTTCCTGTAAGGGAATGCCTATTCAGATGATACGTTTACGGAGAGAATTTTTGTTCATTTCTGATGTGAGTGCGAGGGTGAGATTGAGGCTCAGGGTAAAGATGTGTCTCCTAGTTGGCATCAATGTTGAAGGCAAAGAATCTAGTACAGGGCTCGGGCCTAGGGTTAGGGTTAGTTTGTCAGTAAGATTTACAGTATCATAGAGTTATATTTAGAGATAGCATCTGACTCTGATGTGAGGGCGATAGCCAGATTGAGCTTCATGTTTATGGTACGGCATGACAGACATTGAAGCTGATGGTGTCGGTTCAGGTAAAGTGGCCAGGGCTAGAGTTAAGGTATTGTGTTCTGTGAGGTGTACAGGAAGGATAGGGGTATGGACAGACTTAGGGCTTGTCTCTGATGTGAGGGCAAGTGCGAGATTGAGGTTCAGGGTTACGGTGAATGGTGGGTCATGCCAATGTTTACGGTTAATGGACAGGTCCAAGAGTCATGGCTAGGTTTTGGATTAGTGGGTCGTTCTGTTATACAGAAAGGATAATTTTAGGATTAACGGTAGGGTCCAGCTCTGATGTGAGTGCGAGTGTGAAATTGCGATTCAGTGTTGAGGAGGTCCCTGGGTGATGTCAATGGTGTCGTTGTGTGGATAGGCCAAAGACTCAGTGCTAGGGTTAAAATTTTGTGTTCTCTCTGGTTTCTGGATACATGAGCATTATGGAAAGATTTAGGTTCTGGGTCTGATGTGACGGGGAGTGCAAGATGGTGGATCAGAGTTATGGTTAGGCATGGGTGATGTCACTGGACAATTTGAGGTGTAAGGACCTCGGGCCAGGGCTAGGGTTAAGGATAGGTTTTTGGGAAGTTGTAGAGGAATGGTATTGTTACGTTTAGACTTAGGTTCCTTCTCTTACGTTAGGGAGACTATGCGATTATGGTTCCAGGATTACAGTGAGGCAAGGTTGATATCCAAGGTGATGGTGGAGTTTCAGGAAACAGTTCTCGCTTGGGTTAGGGTAATGTAATCGTTAAAGGGTATGGGGTTTACGTGGATACGGCTCGGTTTTGCATCCTACTCTGATGTGAGGGGGAATGCCAGTTTGATCTTGATCATCATGGTGTGGCATAGGTGACATCAATGCTAATGCTGAGGATCCAGCTTAAGGGACCTTGTTTAGGGGCAGGGTTTTCAGAGAGGAAAAGTCTATGCAGAAGATATGGTTATATACCTAATTAGGGTGCAATTTTGATGTCAGGGCGAGTGTGAGGTCGAGTCACATGGTTGAGGGAGTCATAGGTGATATCAATGCTGAAGGCGAAATCTCTGGTCCATGGATCGGGTCTAGGTTTAGGTTGAGGTGTTTAATAAGGAGTACGGGTGATATAGGGTTACAGTTAGATTCGGATCCATCTCTGATGTCAGGGCGAGTGCAAGATTGAGTTTCATTTTAAGGTGAAGTGTGGATGACACTAATGATAAAGGTGAAGTGTCGGATTCTGACGCCAGGGCTAGGGCTGGAATTAGCTGTAAGTTAAGGTGTATGGGGCTGATTGAGTGTCAGTTAGAGTTCTGACCCGACTCTGATGTGAGGGCAATGGCCAGAATGAGCTTTAGCTTTATGGGGAGGAATGACAGACGCCAATGCTGATGGTGGCAGGTCAGTTAAAGGGGCCTGGGATAGGGTTAGGGGTTCCTGTGAGGGAAAGTCTATGCATATGATACGGTTACGGAGAGAATTTGGGTTCAATTCTGATGTGAGTGCTAGGGTGAGATTGAGGCTCAGGGTAAATATGTGCCTCCTATTCGGCAGCAATGTTGAAGGCGGAGTATCTAGTCCAGGGCTCGTGTCTAGGGTTAGGCTTAGGTGTTCAGTAAGATTTACAGGAACATACGGTTACATTTAGAGTTCGCATTGGAAACTGATGTGAGGGCGATGGCCAGTCTGAGCTTCAGATTTACTTTGCGGCATGACAGGCGTTGAAGCTGATGGCAAAGTTTAGGTAAAGTGGCCAGGATTAGTGATAGGGTATTGTGTTCTGTGAGGTGCACAGGAAGGCTAGGGTGAAGGACAGACTTAGGGCAGGTCTCTGATGTGAGGACACATTCGAGATTGAGGTTCAGGATTACGGTGAAACGTGCCTGATGCCAGTGGTTACGTTGAAAGGACAGGTAAAGAGTCATGGCTAGGCTTGAGATTAGTGGATCATTCTGTTCTTCAGAAAGGATAAGTTAAGGTCTAGGGTTAGGGTCCAGCTCTGATGTGAGTGCGACTCTGAAATTGCGATTCAGTGTTGAGGAGGGCCCTTGGTGATATCGATGCTGACGTTTTGTGGATAGGCCCAGGATTCAGTGCTAGGGTTTAAATTTTGTGTTCTCTCTGGTTTCCAGAGACATTAGCATTACGGAAAGAGTTAGGTTCTGGGTCTGATGTGACGGGGAGTGCAAGATGTTGGATCAGGTTTATGGAGAGGCATGGGTGACGTCAATGTTCCAGGTGAGCTGTCAGGAAAACTGGCCAGGGCTAGGCTTAGGGTTAGGTTTTTCGCTAGGTATAGAGAGAGGGTATTGTTACGTTTAGACATAGGTTCCTTCTCTTACGTTAGGGAGACTATGGGATTATGGTTCCAGGATTACAGTGAGGCAAGGGTGATATCCAAGGTGATGATGGAGTTTCAGGAAACAGGTCCGCGCTAGTGTTATTGTTATGTAATCGTTAAACGGTATATTGTTTACGTGGATACGGCTCGATTTTGGATCCTACTCTGATGTTAGGGCGTAGGCTAGATTGATCTTGATCATCATGGTGTGGCATAGGTGACGTCAATGCTGACGCTGAGGGTCCAGGTTATGGGACCTTGGTTAGGGGTAGGGTTTTCTGTAAGGAAAAGGCTATGCAGAAGATATGGTTATTGACATAATTAGGGTGAAATTTTGATGTCAGGGCGAGTGTGAAGTCGAGTCACAGGGTTGAGGGAGTCATAGGTGATATCAATGCTGAAGGCGAAATCTCTGGTCAAAGGATCGGGTCTTGGGTTAGGTTGAGGAGTTTGTTAAGGAGTACAGGTGATATAGGGTAACAGATTCGGATCCATCTCTGATGTGAGGGAGAGTGCAAGATTAAGTTTCATTTTAAGGTGAAGTATGGGTGACACTAATGCTAAAGGTGAAGTGTAGGATCCTGACGCCAGGGCAAGGGCTGGAATTAGTTGTAAGTTAAGGTTTATGGGGCAGAATGTGTGACAGTTAGAGTTCTGATCTGACTCTGATGTGAGGGCAATGGCCATAATGAGCTTCAGTTTTATGGGGAGGTATCACAGACGTCAATGCTGATTGTGGCAGGTCAGTTAAAGGGGCCTTTGCTAGGGTTAGGGTTTCCTGTAAGGGAATGCCTATTCAGATGATACGTTTACGGAGAGAATTTTTGTTCATTTCTGATGTGAGTGCGAGGGTGAGATTGAGGCTCAGGGTAAAGATGTGTCTCCTAGTTGGCATCAATGTTGAAGGCAAAGAATCTAGTACAGGGCTCGGGCCTAGGGTTAGGGTTAGTTTGTCAGTAAGATTTACAGTATCATAGAGTTATATTTAGAGATAGCATCTGACTCTGATGTGAGGGCGATAGCCAGATTGAGCTTCATGTTTATGGTACGGCATGACAGACATTGAAGCTGATGGTGTCGGTTCAGGTAAAGTGGCCAGGGCTAGAGTTAAGGTATTGTGTTCTGTGAGGTGTACAGGAAGGATAGGGGTATGGACAGACTTAGGGCTTGTCTCTGATGTGAGGGCAAGTGCGAGATTGAGGTTCAGGGTTACGGTGAATGGTGGGTCATGCCAATGTTTACGGTTAATGGACAGGTCCAAGAGTCATGGCTAGGTTTTGGATTAGTGGGTCGTTCTGTTATACAGAAAGGATAATTTTAGGATTAACGGTAGGGTCCAGCTCTGATGTGAGTGCGAGTGTGAAATTGCGATTCAGTGTTGAGGAGGTCCCTGGGTGATGTCAATGGTGTCGTTGTGTGGATAGGCCAAAGACTCAGTGCTAGGGTTAAAATTTTGTGTTCTCTCTGGTTTCTGGATACATGAGCATTATGGAAAGATTTAGGTTCTGGGTCTGATGTGACGGGGAGTGCAAGATGGTGGATCAGAGTTATGGTTAGGCATGGGTGATGTCACTGGACAATTTGAGGTGTAAGGACCTCGGGCCAGGGCTAGGGTTAAGGATAGGTTTTTGGGAAGTTGTAGAGGAATGGTATTGTTACGTTTAGACTTAGGTTCCTTCTCTTACGTTAGGGAGACTATGCGATTATGGTTCCAGGATTACAGTGAGGCAAGGTTGATATCCAAGGTGATGGTGGAGTTTCAGGAAACAGTTCTCGCTTGGGTTAGGGTAATGTAATCGTTAAAGGGTATGGGGTTTACGTGGATACGGCTCGGTTTTGCATCCTACTCTGATGTGAGGGGGAATGCCAGTTTGATCTTGATCATCATGGTGTGGCATAGGTGACATCAATGCTAATGCTGAGGATCCAGCTTAAGGGACCTTGTTTAGGGGCAGGGTTTTCAGAGAGGAAAAGTCTATGCAGAAGATATGGTTATATACCTAATTAGGGTGCAATTTTGATGTCAGGGCGAGTGTGAGGTCGAGTCACATGGTTGAGGGAGTCATAGGTGATATCAATGCTGAAGGCGAAATCTCTGGTCCATGGATCGGGTCTAGGTTTAGGTTGAGGTGTTTAATAAGGAGTACGGGTGATATAGGGTTACAGTTAGATTCGGATCCATCTCTGATGTCAGGGCGAGTGCAAGATTGAGTTTCATTTTAAGGTGAAGTGTGGATGACACTAATGATAAAGGTGAAGTGTCGGATTCTGACGCCAGGGCTAGGGCTGGAATTAGCTGTAAGTTAAGGTGTATGGGGCTGATTGAGTGTCAGTTAGAGTTCTGACCCGACTCTGATGTGAGGGCAATGGCCAGAATGAGCTTTAGCTTTATGGGGAGGAATGACAGACGCCAATGCTGATGGTGGCAGGTCAGTTAAAGGGGCCTGGGATAGGGTTAGGGGTTCCTGTGAGGGAAAGTCTATGCATATGATACGGTTACGGAGAGAATTTGGGTTCAATTCTGATGTGAGTGCTAGGGTGAGATTGAGGCTCAGGGTAAATATGTGCCTCCTATTCGGCAGCAATGTTGAAGGCGGAGTATCTAGTCCAGGGCTCGTGTCTAGGGTTAGGCTTAGGTGTTCAGTAAGATTTACAGGAACATACGGTTACATTTAGAGTTCGCATTGGAAACTGATGTGAGGGCGATGGCCAGTCTGAGCTTCAGATTTACTTTGCGGCATGACAGGCGTTGAAGCTGATGGCAAAGTTTAGGTAAAGTGGCCAGGATTAGTGATAGGGTATTGTGTTCTGTGAGGTGCACAGGAAGGCTAGGGTGAAGGACAGACTTAGGGCAGGTCTCTGATGTGAGGACACGTTCGAGATTGAGGTTCAGGATTACGGTGAAACGTGCCTGATGCCAGTGGTTACGTTGAAAGGACAGGTAAAGAGTCATGGCTAGGCTTGAGATTAGTGGATCATTCTGTTCTTCAGAAAGGATAAGTTAAGGTCTAGGGTTAGGGTCCAGCTCTGATGTGAGTGCGACTCTGAAATTGCGATTCAGTGTTGAGGAGGGCCCTTGGTGATATCGATGCTGACGTTTTGTGGATAGGCCCAGGATTCAGTGCTAGGGTTTAAATTTTGTGTTCTCTCTGGTTTCCAGAGACATTAGCATTACGGAAAGAGTTAGGTTCTGGGTCTGATGTGACGGGGAGTGCAAGATGTTGGATCAGGTTTATGGAGAGGCATGGGTGACGTCAATGTTCCAGGTGAGCTGTCAGGAAAACTGGCCAGGGCTAGGCTTAGGGTTAGGTTTTTCGCTAGGTATAGAGAGAGGGTATTGTTACGTTTAGACATAGGTTCCTTCTCTTACGTTAGGGAGACTATGGGATTATGGTTCCAGGATTACAGTGAGGCAAGGGTGATATCCAAGGTGATGATGGAGTTTCAGGAAACAGGTCCGCGCTAGTGTTATTGTTATGTAATCGTTAAACGGTATATTGTTTACGTGGATACGGCTCGATTTTGGATCCTACTCTGATGTTAGGGCGTAGGCTAGATTGATCTTGATCATCATGGTGTGGCATAGGTGACGTCAATGCTGACGCTGAGGGTCCAGGTTATGGGACCTTGGTTAGGGGTAGGGTTTTCTGTAAGGAAAAGGCTATGCAGAAGATATGGTTATTGACATAATTAGGGTGAAATTTTGATGTCAGGGCGAGTGTGAAGTCGAGTCACAGGGTTGAGGGAGTCATAGGTGATATCAATGCTGAAGGCGAAATCTCTGGTCAAAGGATCGGGTCTTGGGTTAGGTTGAGGAGTTTGTTAAGGAGTACAGGTGATACAGGGTAACAGATTCGGATCCATCTCTGATGTGAGGGAGAGTGCAAGATTAAGTTTCATTTTAAGGTGAAGTATGGGTGACACTAATGCTAAAGGTGAAGTGTAGGATCCTGACGCCAGGGCAAGGGCTGGAATTAGTTGTAAGTTAAGGTTTATGGGGCAGAATGTGTGACAGTTAGAGTTCTGATCTGACTCTGATGTGAGGGCAATGGCCATAATGAGCTTCAGTTTTATGGGGAGGTATCACAGACGTCAATGCTGATTGTGGCAGGTCAGTTAAAGGGGCCTTTGCTAGGGTTAATGTTTCCTGTAAGGGAATGCCTATTCAGATGATACGTTTACGGAGAGAATTTTTGTTCATTTCTGATGTGAGTGCGAGGGTGAGATTGAGGCTCAGGGTAAAGATGTGTCTCCTAGTTGGCATCAATGTTGAAGGCAAAGAATCTAGTACAGGGCTCGGGCCTAGGGTTAGGGTTAGTTTGTCAGTAAGATTTACAGTATCATAGAGTTATATTTAGAGATAGCATCTGACTCTGATGTGAGGGCGATAGCCAGATTGAGCTTCATGTTTATGGTACGGCATGACAGACATTGAAGCTGATGGTGTCGGTTCAGGTAAAGTGGCCAGGGCTAGAGTTAAGGTATTGTGTTCTGTGAGGTGTACAGGAAGGATAGGGGTATGGACAGACTTAGGGCTTGTCTCTGATGTGAGGGCAAGTGCGAGATTGAGGTTCAGGGTTACGGTGAATGGTGGGTCATGCCAATGTTTACGGTTAATGGACAGGTCCAAGAGTCATGGCTAGGTTTTGGATTAGTGGGTCGTTCTGTTATACAGAAAGGATAATTTTAGGATTAACGGTAGGGTCCAGCTCTGATGTGAGTGCGAGTGTGAAATTGCGATTCAGTGTTGAGGAGGTCCCTGGGTGATGTCAATGGTGTCGTTGTGTGGATAGGCCAAAGACTCAGTGCTAGGGTTAAAATTTTGTGTTCTCTCTGGTTTCTGGATACATGAGCATTATGGAAAGATTTAGGTTCTGGGTCTGATGTGACGGGGAGTGCAAGATGGTGGATCAGAGTTATGGTTAGGCATGGGTGATGTCACTGGACAATTTGAGGTGTAAGGACCTCGGGCCAGGGCTAGGGTTAAGGATAGGTTTTTGGGAAGTTGTAGAGGAATGGTATTGTTACGTTTAGACTTAGGTTCCTTCTCTTACGTTAGGGAGACTATGCGATTATGGTTCCAGGATTACAGTGAGGCAAGGTTGATATCCAAGGTGATGGTGGAGTTTCAGGAAACAGTTCTCGCTTGGGTTAGGGTAATGTAATCGTTAAAGGGTATGGGGTTTACGTGGATACGGCTCGGTTTTGCATCCTACTCTGATGTGAGGGGGAATGCCAGTTTGATCTTGATCATCATGGTGTGGCATAGGTGACATCAATGCTAATGCTGAGGATCCAGCTTAAGGGACCTTGTTTAGGGGCAGGGTTTTCAGAGAGGAAAAGTCTATGCAGAAGATATGGTTATATACCTAATTAGGGTGCAATTTTGATGTCAGGGCGAGTGTGAGGTCGAGTCACATGGTTGAGGGAGTCATAGGTGATATCAATGCTGAAGGCGAAATCTCTGGTCCATGGATCGGGTCTAGGTTTAGGTTGAGGTGTTTAATAAGGAGTACGGGTGATATAGGGTTACAGTTAGATTCGGATCCATCTCTGATGTGAGGGCGAGTGCAAGATTGAGTTTCATTTTAAGGTGAAGTGTGGATGACACTAATGATAAAGGTGAAGTGTCGGATTCTGACGCCAGGGCTAGGGCTGGAATTAGCTGTAAGTTAAAGTGTATGGGGCTGATTGAGTGTCAGTTAGAGTTCTGACCCGACTCTGATGTGAGGGCAATGGCCAGAATGAGCTTTAGCTTTATGGGGAGGAATGACAGACGCCAATGCTGATGGTGGCAGGTCAGTTAAAGGGGCCTGGGATAGGGTTAGGGGTTCCTGTGAGGGAAAGTCTATGCATATGATACGGTTACGGAGAGAATTTGGGTTCAATTCTGATGTGAGTGCTAGGGTGAGATTGAGGCTCAGGGTAAATATGTGCCTCCTATTCGGCAGCAATGTTGAAGGCGGAGTATCTAGTCCAGGGCTCGTGTCTAGGGTTAGGCTTAGGTGTTCAGTAAGATTTACAGGAACATACGGTTACATTTAGAGTTCGCATCGGAAACTGATGTGAGGGCGATGGCCAGTCTGAGCTTCAGATTTACTTTGCGGCATGACAGGCGTTGAAGCTGATGGCAAAGTTTAGGTAAAGTGGCCAGGATTAGTGATAGGGTATTGTGTTCTGTGAGGTGCACAGGAAGGCTAGGGTGAAGGACAGACTTAGGGCAGGTCTCTGATGTGAGGACACGTTCGAGATTGAGGTTCAGGATTACGGTGAAACGTGCCTGATGCCAGTGGTTACGTTGAAAGGACAGGTAAAGAGTCATGGCTAGGGTTGAGATTAGTGGGTCATTCTGTTCTTCAGAAAGGATAAGTTAAGGTCTAGGGTTAGGGTCCAGCTCTGATGTGAGTGCGACTCTGAAATTGCGATTCAGTGTTGAGGAGGGCCCTTGGTGATATCGATGCTGACGTTTTGTGGATAGGCCCAGGATTCAGTGCTAGGGTTTAAATTTTGTGTTCTCTCTGGTTTCCAGAGACATTAGCATTACGGAAAGAGTTAGGTTCTGGGTCTGATGTGACGGGGAGTGCAAGATGTTGGATCAGGTTTATGGAGAGGCATGGGTGACGTCAATGTTCCAGGTGAGCTGTCAGGAAAACTGGCCAGGGCTAGGCTTAGGGTTAGGTTTTTCGCTAGGTATAGAGAGAGGGTATTGTTACGTTTAGACATAGGTTCCTTCTCTTACGTTAGGGAGACTATGGGATTATGGTTCCAGGATTACAGTGAGGCAAGGGTGATATCCAAGGTGATGATGGAGTTTCAGGAAACAGGTCCGCGCTAGTGTTATTGTTATGTAATCGTTAAACGGTATATTGTTTACGTGGATACGGCTCGATTTTGGATCCTACTCTGATGTTAGGGCGTAGGCTAGATTGATCTTGATCATCATGGTGTGGCATAGGTGACGTCAATGCTGACGCTGAGGGTCCAGGTTATGGGACCTTGGTTAGGGGTAGGGTTTTCTGTAAGGAAAAGGCTATGCAGAAGATATGGTTATTGACATAATTAGGGTGAAATTTTGATGTCAGGGCGAGTGTGAAGTCGAGTCACAGGGTTGAGGGAGTCATAGGTGATATCAATGCTGAAGGCGAAATCTCTGGTCAAAGGATCGGGTCTTGGGTTAGGTTGAGGAGTTTGTTAAGGAGTACGGGTGATATAGGGTAACAGATTCGGATCCATCTCTGATGTGAGGGAGAGTGCAAGATTAAGTTTCATTTTAAGGTGAAGTATGGGTGACACTAATGCTAAAGGTGAAGTGTAGGATCCTGACGCCAGGGCAAGGGCTGGAATTAGTTGTAAGTTAAGGTTTATGGGGCAGAATGTGTGACAGTTAGAGTTCTGATCTGACTCTGATGTGAGGGCAATGGCCATAATGAGCTTCAGTTTTATGGGGAGGTATCACAGACGTCAATGCTGATGGTGGCAGGTCAGTTAAAGGGGCCTTTGCTAGGGTTAGGGTTTCCTGTAAGGGAATGCCTATTCAGATGATACGTTTACGGAGAGAATTTTTGTTCATTTCTGATGTGAGTGCGAGGGTGAGATTGAGGCTCAGGGTAAAGATGTGTCTCCTAGTTGGCATCAATGTTGAAGGCAAAGAATCTAGTACAGGGCTCGGGCCTAGGGTTAGGGTTAGTTTGTCAGTAAGATTTACAGTATCATAGAGTTATATTTAGAGATAGCATCTGACTCTGATGTGAGGGCGATAGCCAGATTGAGCTTCATGTTTATGGTACGGCATGACAGACATTGAAGCTGATGGTGTCGGTTCAGGTAAAGTGGCCAGGGCTAGAGTTAAGGTATTGTGTTCTGTGAGGTGTACAGGAAGGATAGGGGTATGGACAGACTTAGGGCTTGTCTCTGATGTGAGGGCAAGTGCGAGATTGAGGTTCAGGGTTACGGTGAATGGTGGGTCATGCCAATGTTTACGGTTAATGGACAGGTCCAAGAGTCATGGCTAGGTTTTGGATTAGTGGGTCGTTCTGTTATACAGAAAGGATAATTTTAGGATTAACGGTAGGGTCCAGCTCTGATGTGAGTGCGAGTGTGAAATTGCGATTCAGTGTTGAGGAGGTCCCTGGGTGATGTCAATGGTGTCGTTGTGTGGATAGGCCAAAGACTCAGTGCTAGGGTTAAAATTTTGTGTTCTCTCTGGTTTCTGGATACATGAGCATTATGGAAAGATTTAGGTTCTGGGTCTGATGTGACGGGGAGTGCAAGATGGTGGATCAGAGTTATGGTTAGGCATGGGTGATGTCACTGGACAATTTGAGGTGTAAGGACCTCGGGCCAGGGCTAGGGTTATGGATAGGTTTTTGGGAAGCTGTAGAGGAATGGTATTGTTACGTTTAGACTTAGGTTCCTTCTCTTACGTTAGGGAGACTATGCGATTATGGTTCCAGGATTACAGTGAGGCAAGGTTGATATCCAAGGTGATGGTGGAGTTTCAGGAATCAGTTCTCGCTTGGGTTAGGGTAATGTAATCGTTAAAGGGTATGGGGTTTACGTGGATACGGCTCGGTTTTGCATCCTACTCTGATGTGAGGGGGAATGCCAGTTTGATCTTGATCATCATGGTGTGGCATAGGTGACATCAATGCTAATGCTGAGGATCCTGCTTAAGGGACCTTGTTTAGGGGCAGGGTTTTCAGAGAGGAAAAGTCTAAGCATAAGATATGGTTATATACCTAATTAGGGTGCAATTTTGATGTCAGGGCGAGTGTGAGGTCGAGTCACATGGTGGAGGGAGTCATAGGTGATATCAATGCTGAAGGCGAAATCTCTGGTCCATGGATCGGGTCTAGGTTTAGGTTGAGGTGTTTAATAAGGAGTACGGGTGATATAGGGTTACAGTTAGATTCGGATCCATCTCTGATGTGAGGGCGAGTGCAAGATTGAGTTTCATTTTAAGGTGAAGTGTGGATGACACTAATGATAAAGGTGAAGTGTCGGATTCTGACGCCAGGGCTAGGGCTGGAATTAGCTGTAAGTTAAAGTGTATGGGGCTGATTGAGTGTCAGTTAGAGTTCTGACCCGACTCTGATGTGAGGGCAATGGCCAGAATGAGCTTTAGCTTTATGGGGAGGAATGACAGACGCCAATGCTGATGGTGGCAGGTCAGTTAAAGGGGCCTGGGATAGGGTTAGGGGTTCCTGTGAGGGAAAGTCTATGCATATGATACGGTTACGGAGAGAATTTGGGTTCAATTCTGATGTGAGTGCTAGGGTGAGATTGAGGCTCAGGGTAAATATATGCCTCCTATTCGGCAGCAATGTTGAAGGCGGAGTATCTAGTCCAGGGCTCGTGTCTAGGGTTAGGCTTAGGTGTTCAGTAAGATTTACAGGATCATACGGTTACATTTAGAGTTCGCATCGGAAACTGATGTGAGGGCGATGGCCAGTCTGAGCTTCAGATTTACTTTGCGGCATGACAGGCGTTGAAGCTGATGGCAAAGTTTAGGTAAAGTGGCCAGGATTAGTGATAGGGTATTGTGTTCTGTGAGGTGCACAGGAAGGCTAGGGTGAAGGACAGACTTAGGGCAGGTCTCTGATGTGAGGACACGTTCGAGATTGAGGTTCAGGATTACGGTGAAACGTGCCTGATGCCAGTGGTTACGTTGAAAGGACAGGTAAAGAGTCATGGCTAGGGTTGAGATTAGTGGGTCATTCTGTTCTTCAGAAAGGATAAGTTAAGGTCTAGGGTTAGGGTCCAGCTCTGATGTGAGTGCGACTCTGAAATTGCGATTCAGTGTTGAGGAGGGCCCTTGGTGATATCGATGCTGACGTTTTGTGGATAGGCCCAGGATTCAGTGCTAGGGTTTAAATTTTGTGTTCTCTCTGGATTCCAGAGACATTTGCATTACGGAAAGAGATAGGTTCTGGGTCTGATGTGACGGGGAGTGCAAGATGTTGGATCAGGGTTATGGTGAGGCATGGGTGACATCAGTGTTCCAGATGAGCTGTCAGGACCACTGGCCAGGGCTAGGCTTAGGGTTAGGTTTTTCGTTAGGTGTAGAGAGAGGGTATTGTTACATTTAGACATAGGGTCCTTCTCTTACGTTAGGGCGAATGTGCGATTCAGTTCCAGGATTACAGTGATGCAATAGTGGTATCCATGGTGATTTTGGAGTTTCAGGCCACAGGTCGGCGCTAGGGTTAGGGTTAAGTAATCGTAATAGGGTATGGGGTTTACGTGGATATGGCTCAATTTTGGATCCTACTCTGATGTGAGGGCGATGGCCAGATTGATCTTGATCATCATGGTGTGACATAGGTGACGTCAATGCTGACGCTGAGGGTCCAGGTTAAGGAACCTTGGTTATTGGTTGGGTTTTCTGTAAGGAAATGTCTATGCAGAAGATATGGTTATGGACATAATTAGGGTGAAATTTCGATGTCAGGGAGAGTGTGAGGTCGAGTGAAATGTTTGAGGGTGTCATTGGTGATATCAACAGTTAAAGCGAAATATCTGGTCCTTGGATCAGGTCTAGGGTTAGGTTGAGGTGTTTGATACGGATTACGGGTGAGATAGGGTTACAGTTAGATTCGGATCCATCTCTGATATAGGTCGAGTGGAATATTGAGTTTCAGTTTTTAGTGAAGTGTGGATGACATTAACGCTTAAGCTGAAGTGTCAGATCCTGACGAAAGGGCTAGGGCTGGCATTAGTTGTAAGTTAAGGTGTATGGGGCTGATTGAGTGACAGTTAGAGTTCTGATCTTACTCTGATGTGAGGTCAATGGCCAGAATGAGCTTCAGTTTTATGGGGAGGAATGACAGAAGTCAATGCTAATGGTGGCTGTTCAGTTAAAGGGGCCTGGGCTAGGGTTAGGGTTTCCTGTAAGGGAATGTCTATGCATATGATACGTTTACGGAGAGAATTACGGTTCAATTCTAATGTGAGTGCGAGGGCGAGATTGAGGCTCAGGGTAAAGATGTGTCTCCTAGTTGGCATCAATGTTGAAGGCTAAGAATCTAGTCAAGCGCTCGGGCCTAGGGTTAGGGTTAGGCGTTCAGTAATATTTACCGTAACATAGAGTTATATTTAGAGTTAGCATCTGACTCTGATGTGAGGGCGATGGCCAAATTGAGCTTCATGTTTACGGTACGGCATGAAAGACATTGTAGCTGATGGTGTCGCCTCAGGTAAAGTGGCCTTGGCTAGAGTTAGGGTATTGTGTTCTGTTAGGTGTACAGGAAGGATAGGTGTATGGACAGACTTAGGGCTTGTCTCTGATGTGAGGGCAAGTGCGAGATTGGGGTTCAGGATTACGGTGAATGGATGGTCATGACAATGTTTACGGTTAATGGACAGGTCCAAGAGTCATGGATAGGGTTTGGATTAGTGGGTCCTTCTGT
The DNA here is from genome assembly GCF_030020395.1 of Manis pentadactyla. Classification (NCBI taxonomy): domain Eukaryota; kingdom Metazoa; phylum Chordata; class Mammalia; order Pholidota; family Manidae; genus Manis; species Manis pentadactyla. The sequence continues at coordinate 55,742,646 of NC_080019.1, forward strand.
TCTACAGAAAGGATAATTTTAGGATTAAGGGTAGGGTCCAGCTCTGATGTGAGTGTGAGTGTGAAATTGCGATTCAGTGTTGAGGAGTTCCCTGGGTGATATCAATGCTGTCGTTGTGTGCATTGGCCCAGGACTCAGTGCTAGGGTTAAAATTTTGTGTTCTCTCTGGTTTCCGGATACCTGAGCATTATGGAAAGATTTAGGTTCTGGGTCTGATGTGACGGGGAGTGCAAGATGGTGGATCAGAGTTATGGTGAGGCATGGGTGATGTCACTGGACAATTTGAGGTGTAAGGACCTCGGGCCAGGGCTAGGGTTAAGGATAGGTTTTTGGGAAGCTGTAGAGGAATGGTATTGTTACGTTTAGACTTAGGTTCCTTCTCTTACGTTAGGGAGACTATGCGATTATGGTTCCAGGATTACAGTGAGGCAAGGTTGATATCCAAGGTGACGGTGGAGTTTCAGGAAACAGTTCTCGCTAGGGTTAGGGTAATGTAATCGTTAAAGGGTATGGGGTTTACGTGGATACGGCTCGGTTTTGCATCCTACTCTGATGTGAGGGGGAATGCCAGTTTGATCTTGATCATCATGGTGTGGCATAGGTGACATCAATGCTAATGCTGAGGATCCAGCTTAAGGGACCTTGTTTAGGGGCAGGGTTTTCAGAAAGGAAAAGTCTATGCAGAAGATATGGTTATATACCTAATTAGGGTGCAATTTTGATGTCAGGGCGAGGGTGAGGTCGAGTCACATGGTGGAGGGAGTCATAGGTGATATCAATGCTGAAGGCGAAATCTCTGGTCCATGGATCGGGTCTAGGTTTAGGTTGAGGTGTTTAATAAGGAGTTCGGGTGATATAGGGTTACAGTTATATTCGGATCCATCTCTGATGTGAGGGCGAGTGCAAGATTGAGTTTCATTTTAAGGTGAAGTGTGGATGACACTAATGATAAAGGTGAAGTGTCGGATTCTGACGCCAGGGCTAGGGCTGGAATTAGCTGTAAGTTAAGGTGTATGGGGCTGATTGAGTGTCAGTTAGAGTTCTGACCCGACTCTGATGTGAGGGCAATGGCCAGAATGAGCTTTAGCTTTATGGGGAGGAATGACAGACGCCAATGCTGATTGTGGCAGGTCAGTTAAAGGGGCCTTTGATAGGGTTAGGGGTTCCTGTGAGGGAAAGTCTATGCATATGATACGGTTACGGAGAGAATTTGGGTTCAATTCTGATGTGAGTGCTAGGGTGAGATTGAGGCTCAGGGTAAATATGTGCCTCCTATTCGGCAGCAATGTTGAAGGCGGAGTATCTAGTCCAGGGCTCGTGTCTAGGGTTAGGCTTAGGTGTTCAGTAAGATTTACAGGAACATACGGTTACATTTAGAGATCGCATTGGAAACTGATGTGAGGGCGATGGCCAGTCTGAGCTTCAGATTTACTTTGCGGCATGACAGGCGTTGAAGCTGATGGCAAAGTTTAGGTAAAGTGGCCAGGATTAGTGATAGGGTATTGTGTTCTGTGAGGTGCACAGGAAGGCTAGGGTGAAGGACAGACTTAGGGCAGGTCTCTGATGTGAGGACACATTCGAGATTGAGGTTCAGGATTACGGTGAAACGTGCCTGATGCCAGTGGTTACGTTGAAAGGACAGGTAAAGAGTCATGGCTAGGGTTGAGATTAGTGGATCATTCTGTTCTTCAGAAAGGATAAGTTAAGGTCTAGGGTTAGGGTCCAGCTCTGATGTGAGTGCGACTCTGAAATTGCGATTCAGTGTTGAGGAGGGCCCTTGGTGATATCGATGCTGACGTTTTGTGGATAGGCCCAGGATTCAGTGCTAGGGTTTAAATTTTGTGTTCTCTCTGGTTTCCAGAGACATTAGCATTACGGAAAGAGTTAGGTTCTGGGTCTGATGTGACGGGGAGTGCAAGATGTTGGATCAGGTTTATGGAGAGGCATGGGTGACGTCAATGTTCCAGGTGAGCTGTCAGGAAAACTGGCCAGGGCTAGGCTTAGGGTTAGGTTTTTCGCTAGGTATAGAGAGAGGGTATTGTTACGTTTAGACATAGGTTCCTTCTCTTACGTTAGGGAGACTATGGGATTATGGTTCCAGGATTACAGTGAGGCAAGGGTGATATCCAAGGTGATGATGGAGTTTCAGGAAACAGGTCCGCGCTAGTGTTATTGTTATGTAATCGTTAAACGGTATATTGTTTACGTGGATACGGCTCGATTTTGGATCCTACTCTGATGTTAGGGCGTAGGCTAGATTGATCTTGATCATCATGGTGTGGCATAGGTGACGTCAATGCTGACGCTGAGGGTCCAGGTTATGGGACCTTGGTTAGGGGTAGGGTTTTCTGTAAGGAAAAGGCTATGCAGAAGATATGGTTATTGACATAATTAGGGTGAAATTTTGATGTCAGGGCGAGTGTGAAGTCGAGTCACAGGGTTGAGGGAGTCATAGGTGATATCAATGCTGAAGGCGAAATCTCTGGTCAAAGGATCGGGTCTTGGGTTAGGTTGAGGAGTTTGTTAAGGAGTACAGGTGATATAGGGTAACAGATTCGGATCCATCTCTGATGTGAGGGAGAGTGCAAGATTAAGTTTCATTTTAAGGTGAAGTATGGGTGACACTAATGCTAAAGGTGAAGTGTAGGATCCTGACGCCAGGGCAAGGGCTGGAATTAGTTGTAAGTTAAGGTTTATGGGGCAGAATGTGTGACAGTTAGAGTTCTGATCTGACTCTGATGTGAGGGCAATGGCCATAATGAGCTTCAGTTTTATGGGGAGGTATCACAGACGTCAATGCTGATTGTGGCAGGTCAGTTAAAGGGGCCTTTGCTAGGGTTAGGGTTTCCTGTAAGGGAATGCCTATTCAGATGATACGTTTACGGAGAGAATTTTTGTTCATTTCTGATGTGAGTGCGAGGGTGAGATTGAGGCTCAGGGTAAAGATGTGTCTCCTAGTTGGCATCAATGTTGAAGGCAAAGAATCTAGTACAGGGCTCGGGCCTAGGGTTAGGGTTAGTTTGTCAGTAAGATTTACAGTATCATAGAGTTATATTTAGAGATAGCATCTGACTCTGATGTGAGGGCGATAGCCAGATTGAGCTTCATGTTTATGGTACGGCATGACAGACATTGAAGCTGATGGTGTCGGTTCAGGTAAAGTGGCCAGGGCTAGAGTTAAGGTATTGTGTTCTGTGAGGTGTACAGGAAGGATAGGGGTATGGACAGACTTAGGGCTTGTCTCTGATGTGAGGGCAAGTGCGAGATTGAGGTTCAGGGTTACGGTGAATGGTGGGTCATGCCAATGTTTACGGTTAATGGACAGGTCCAAGAGTCATGGCTAGGTTTTGGATTAGTGGGTCGTTCTGTTATACAGAAAGGATAATTTTAGGATTAACGGTAGGGTCCAGCTCTGATGTGAGTGCGAGTGTGAAATTGCGATTCAGTGTTGAGGAGGTCCCTGGGTGATGTCAATGGTGTCGTTGTGTGGATAGGCCAAAGACTCAGTGCTAGGGTTAAAATTTTGTGTTCTCTCTGGTTTCTGGATACATGAGCATTATGGAAAGATTTAGGTTCTGGGTCTGATGTGACGGGGAGTGCAAGATGGTGGATCAGAGTTATGGTTAGGCATGGGTGATGTCACTGGACAATTTGAGGTGTAAGGACCTCGGGCCAGGGCTAGGGTTAAGGATAGGTTTTTGGGAAGTTGTAGAGGAATGGTATTGTTACGTTTAGACTTAGGTTCCTTCTCTTACGTTAGGGAGACTATGCGATTATGGTTCCAGGATTACAGTGAGGCAAGGTTGATATCCAAGGTGATGGTGGAGTTTCAGGAAACAGTTCTCGCTTGGGTTAGGGTAATGTAATCGTTAAAGGGTATGGGGTTTACGTGGATACGGCTCGGTTTTGCATCCTACTCTGATGTGAGGGGGAATGCCAGTTTGATCTTGATCATCATGGTGTGGCATAGGTGACATCAATGCTAATGCTGAGGATCCAGCTTAAGGGACCTTGTTTAGGGGCAGGGTTTTCAGAGAGGAAAAGTCTATGCAGAAGATATGGTTATATACCTAATTAGGGTGCAATTTTGATGTCAGGGCGAGTGTGAGGTCGAGTCACATGGTTGAGGGAGTCATAGGTGATATCAATGCTGAAGGCGAAATCTCTGGTCCATGGATCGGGTCTAGGTTTAGGTTGAGGTGTTTAATAAGGAGTACGGGTGATATAGGGTTACAGTTAGATTCGGATCCATCTCTGATGTCAGGGCGAGTGCAAGATTGAGTTTCATTTTAAGGTGAAGTGTGGATGACACTAATGATAAAGGTGAAGTGTCGGATTCTGACGCCAGGGCTAGGGCTGGAATTAGCTGTAAGTTAAGGTGTATGGGGCTGATTGAGTGTCAGTTAGAGTTCTGACCCGACTCTGATGTGAGGGCAATGGCCAGAATGAGCTTTAGCTTTATGGGGAGGAATGACAGACGCCAATGCTGATGGTGGCAGGTCAGTTAAAGGGGCCTGGGATAGGGTTAGGGGTTCCTGTGAGGGAAAGTCTATGCATATGATACGGTTACGGAGAGAATTTGGGTTCAATTCTGATGTGAGTGCTAGGGTGAGATTGAGGCTCAGGGTAAATATGTGCCTCCTATTCGGCAGCAATGTTGAAGGCGGAGTATCTAGTCCAGGGCTCGTGTCTAGGGTTAGGCTTAGGTGTTCAGTAAGATTTACAGGAACATACGGTTACATTTAGAGTTCGCATTGGAAACTGATGTGAGGGCGATGGCCAGTCTGAGCTTCAGATTTACTTTGCGGCATGACAGGCGTTGAAGCTGATGGCAAAGTTTAGGTAAAGTGGCCAGGATTAGTGATAGGGTATTGTGTTCTGTGAGGTGCACAGGAAGGCTAGGGTGAAGGACAGACTTAGGGCAGGTCTCTGATGTGAGGACACATTCGAGATTGAGGTTCAGGATTACGGTGAAACGTGCCTGATGCCAGTGGTTACGTTGAAAGGACAGGTAAAGAGTCATGGCTAGGCTTGAGATTAGTGGATCATTCTGTTCTTCAGAAAGGATAAGTTAAGGTCTAGGGTTAGGGTCCAGCTCTGATGTGAGTGCGACTCTGAAATTGCGATTCAGTGTTGAGGAGGGCCCTTGGTGATATCGATGCTGACGTTTTGTGGATAGGCCCAGGATTCAGTGCTAGGGTTTAAATTTTGTGTTCTCTCTGGTTTCCAGAGACATTAGCATTACGGAAAGAGTTAGGTTCTGGGTCTGATGTGACGGGGAGTGCAAGATGTTGGATCAGGTTTATGGAGAGGCATGGGTGACGTCAATGTTCCAGGTGAGCTGTCAGGAAAACTGGCCAGGGCTAGGCTTAGGGTTAGGTTTTTCGCTAGGTATAGAGAGAGGGTATTGTTACGTTTAGACATAGGTTCCTTCTCTTACGTTAGGGAGACTATGGGATTATGGTTCCAGGATTACAGTGAGGCAAGGGTGATATCCAAGGTGATGATGGAGTTTCAGGAAACAGGTCCGCGCTAGTGTTATTGTTATGTAATCGTTAAACGGTATATTGTTTACGTGGATACGGCTCGATTTTGGATCCTACTCTGATGTTAGGGCGTAGGCTAGATTGATCTTGATCATCATGGTGTGGCATAGGTGACGTCAATGCTGACGCTGAGGGTCCAGGTTATGGGACCTTGGTTAGGGGTAGGGTTTTCTGTAAGGAAAAGGCTATGCAGAAGATATGGTTATTGACATAATTAGGGTGAAATTTTGATGTCAGGGCGAGTGTGAAGTCGAGTCACAGGGTTGAGGGAGTCATAGGTGATATCAATGCTGAAGGCGAAATCTCTGGTCAAAGGATCGGGTCTTGGGTTAGGTTGAGGAGTTTGTTAAGGAGTACAGGTGATATAGGGTAACAGATTCGGATCCATCTCTGATGTGAGGGAGAGTGCAAGATTAAGTTTCATTTTAAGGTGAAGTATGGGTGACACTAATGCTAAAGGTGAAGTGTAGGATCCTGACGCCAGGGCAAGGGCTGGAATTAGTTGTAAGTTAAGGTTTATGGGGCAGAATGTGTGACAGTTAGAGTTCTGATCTGACTCTGATGTGAGGGCAATGGCCATAATGAGCTTCAGTTTTATGGGGAGGTATCACAGACGTCAATGCTGATTGTGGCAGGTCAGTTAAAGGGGCCTTTGCTAGGGTTAGGGTTTCCTGTAAGGGAATGCCTATTCAGATGATACGTTTACGGAGAGAATTTTTGTTCATTTCTGATGTGAGTGCGAGGGTGAGATTGAGGCTCAGGGTAAAGATGTGTCTCCTAGTTGGCATCAATGTTGAAGGCAAAGAATCTAGTACAGGGCTCGGGCCTAGGGTTAGGGTTAGTTTGTCAGTAAGATTTACAGTATCATAGAGTTATATTTAGAGATAGCATCTGACTCTGATGTGAGGGCGATAGCCAGATTGAGCTTCATGTTTATGGTACGGCATGACAGACATTGAAGCTGATGGTGTCGGTTCAGGTAAAGTGGCCAGGGCTAGAGTTAAGGTATTGTGTTCTGTGAGGTGTACAGGAAGGATAGGGGTATGGACAGACTTAGGGCTTGTCTCTGATGTGAGGGCAAGTGCGAGATTGAGGTTCAGGGTTACGGTGAATGGTGGGTCATGCCAATGTTTACGGTTAATGGACAGGTCCAAGAGTCATGGCTAGGTTTTGGATTAGTGGGTCGTTCTGTTATACAGAAAGGATAATTTTAGGATTAACGGTAGGGTCCAGCTCTGATGTGAGTGCGAGTGTGAAATTGCGATTCAGTGTTGAGGAGGTCCCTGGGTGATGTCAATGGTGTCGTTGTGTGGATAGGCCAAAGACTCAGTGCTAGGGTTAAAATTTTGTGTTCTCTCTGGTTTCTGGATACATGAGCATTATGGAAAGATTTAGGTTCTGGGTCTGATGTGACGGGGAGTGCAAGATGGTGGATCAGAGTTATGGTTAGGCATGGGTGATGTCACTGGACAATTTGAGGTGTAAGGACCTCGGGCCAGGGCTAGGGTTAAGGATAGGTTTTTGGGAAGTTGTAGAGGAATGGTATTGTTACGTTTAGACTTAGGTTCCTTCTCTTACGTTAGGGAGACTATGCGATTATGGTTCCAGGATTACAGTGAGGCAAGGTTGATATCCAAGGTGATGGTGGAGTTTCAGGAAACAGTTCTCGCTTGGGTTAGGGTAATGTAATCGTTAAAGGGTATGGGGTTTACGTGGATACGGCTCGGTTTTGCATCCTACTCTGATGTGAGGGGGAATGCCAGTTTGATCTTGATCATCATGGTGTGGCATAGGTGACATCAATGCTAATGCTGAGGATCCAGCTTAAGGGACCTTGTTTAGGGGCAGGGTTTTCAGAGAGGAAAAGTCTATGCAGAAGATATGGTTATATACCTAATTAGGGTGCAATTTTGATGTCAGGGCGAGTGTGAGGTCGAGTCACATGGTTGAGGGAGTCATAGGTGATATCAATGCTGAAGGCGAAATCTCTGGTCCATGGATCGGGTCTAGGTTTAGGTTGAGGTGTTTAATAAGGAGTACGGGTGATATAGGGTTACAGTTAGATTCGGATCCATCTCTGATGTCAGGGCGAGTGCAAGATTGAGTTTCATTTTAAGGTGAAGTGTGGATGACACTAATGATAAAGGTGAAGTGTCGGATTCTGACGCCAGGGCTAGGGCTGGAATTAGCTGTAAGTTAAGGTGTATGGGGCTGATTGAGTGTCAGTTAGAGTTCTGACCCGACTCTGATGTGAGGGCAATGGCCAGAATGAGCTTTAGCTTTATGGGGAGGAATGACAGACGCCAATGCTGATGGTGGCAGGTCAGTTAAAGGGGCCTGGGATAGGGTTAGGGGTTCCTGTGAGGGAAAGTCTATGCATATGATACGGTTACGGAGAGAATTTGGGTTCAATTCTGATGTGAGTGCTAGGGTGAGATTGAGGCTCAGGGTAAATATGTGCCTCCTATTCGGCAGCAATGTTGAAGGCGGAGTATCTAGTCCAGGGCTCGTGTCTAGGGTTAGGCTTAGGTGTTCAGTAAGATTTACAGGAACATACGGTTACATTTAGAGTTCGCATTGGAAACTGATGTGAGGGCGATGGCCAGTCTGAGCTTCAGATTTACTTTGCGGCATGACAGGCGTTGAAGCTGATGGCAAAGTTTAGGTAAAGTGGCCAGGATTAGTGATAGGGTATTGTGTTCTGTGAGGTGCACAGGAAGGCTAGGGTGAAGGACAGACTTAGGGCAGGTCTCTGATGTGAGGACACATTCGAGATTGAGGTTCAGGATTACGGTGAAACGTGCCTGATGCCAGTGGTTACGTTGAAAGGACAGGTAAAGAGTCATGGCTAGGCTTGAGATTAGTGGATCATTCTGTTCTTCAGAAAGGATAAGTTAAGGTCTAGGGTTAGGGTCCAGCTCTGATGTGAGTGCGACTCTGAAATTGCGATTCAGTGTTGAGGAGGGCCCTTGGTGATATCGATGCTGACGTTTTGTGGATAGGCCCAGGATTCAGTGCTAGGGTTTAAATTTTGTGTTCTCTCTGGTTTCCAGAGACATTAGCATTACGGAAAGAGTTAGGTTCTGGGTCTGATGTGACGGGGAGTGCAAGATGTTGGATCAGGTTTATGGAGAGGCATGGGTGACGTCAATGTTCCAGGTGAGCTGTCAGGAAAACTGGCCAGGGCTAGGCTTAGGGTTAGGTTTTTCGCTAGGTATAGAGAGAGGGTATTGTTACGTTTAGACATAGGTTCCTTCTCTTACGTTAGGGAGACTATGGGATTATGGTTCCAGGATTACAGTGAGGCAAGGGTGATATCCAAGGTGATGATGGAGTTTCAGGAAACAGGTCCGCGCTAGTGTTATTGTTATGTAATCGTTAAACGGTATATTGTTTACGTGGATACGGCTCGATTTTGGATCCTACTCTGATGTTAGGGCGTAGGCTAGATTGATCTTGATCATCATGGTGTGGCATAGGTGACGTCAATGCTGACGCTGAGGGTCCAGGTTATGGGACCTTGGTTAGGGGTAGGGTTTTCTGTAAGGAAAAGGCTATGCAGAAGATATGGTTATTGACATAATTAGGGTGAAATTTTGATGTCAGGGCGAGTGTGAAGTCGAGTCACAGGGTTGAGGGAGTCATAGGTGATATCAATGCTGAAGGCGAAATCTCTGGTCAAAGGATCGGGTCTTGGGTTAGGTTGAGGAGTTTGTTAAGGAGTACAGGTGATACAGGGTAACAGATTCGGATCCATCTCTGATGTGAGGGAGAGTGCAAGATTAAGTTTCATTTTAAGGTGAAGTATGGGTGACACTAATGCTAAAGGTGAAGTGTAGGATCCTGACGCCAGGGCAAGGGCTGGAATTAGTTGTAAGTTAAGGTTTATGGGGCAGAATGTGTGACAGTTAGAGTTCTGATCTGACTCTGATGTGAGGGCAATGGCCATAATGAGCTTCAGTTTTATGGGGAGGTATCACAGACGTCAATGCTGATTGTGGCAGGTCAGTTAAAGGGGCCTTTGCTAGGGTTAATGTTTCCTGTAAGGGAATGCCTATTCAGATGATACGTTTACGGAGAGAATTTTTGTTCATTTCTGATGTGAGTGCGAGGGTGAGATTGAGGCTCAGGGTAAAGATGTGTCTCCTAGTTGGCATCAATGTTGAAGGCAAAGAATCTAGTACAGGGCTCGGGCCTAGGGTTAGGGTTAGTTTGTCAGTAAGATTTACAGTATCATAGAGTTATATTTAGAGATAGCATCTGACTCTGATGTGAGGGCGATAGCCAGATTGAGCTTCATGTTTATGGTACGGCATGACAGACATTGAAGCTGATGGTGTCGGTTCAGGTAAAGTGGCCAGGGCTAGAGTTAAGGTATTGTGTTCTGTGAGGTGTACAGGAAGGATAGGGGTATGGACAGACTTAGGGCTTGTCTCTGATGTGAGGGCAAGTGCGAGATTGAGGTTCAGGGTTACGGTGAATGGTGGGTCATGCCAATGTTTACGGTTAATGGACAGGTCCAAGAGTCATGGCTAGGTTTTGGATTAGTGGGTCGTTCTGTTATACAGAAAGGATAATTTTAGGATTAACGGTAGGGTCCAGCTCTGATGTGAGTGCGAGTGTGAAATTGCGATTCAGTGTTGAGGAGGTCCCTGGGTGATGTCAATGGTGTCGTTGTGTGGATAGGCCAAAGACTCAGTGCTAGGGTTAAAATTTTGTGTTCTCTCTGGTTTCTGGATACATGAGCATTATGGAAAGATTTAGGTTCTGGGTCTGATGTGACGGGGAGTGCAAGATGGTGGATCAGAGTTATGGTTAGGCATGGGTGATGTCACTGGACAATTTGAGGTGTAAGGACCTCGGGCCAGGGCTAGGGTTAAGGATAGGTTTTTGGGAAGTTGTAGAGGAATGGTATTGTTACGTTTAGACTTAGGTTCCTTCTCTTACGTTAGGGAGACTATGCGATTATGGTTCCAGGATTACAGTGAGGCAAGGTTGATATCCAAGGTGATGGTGGAGTTTCAGGAAACAGTTCTCGCTTGGGTTAGGGTAATGTAATCGTTAAAGGGTATGGGGTTTACGTGGATACGGCTCGGTTTTGCATCCTACTCTGATGTGAGGGGGAATGCCAGTTTGATCTTGATCATCATGGTGTGGCATAGGTGACATCAATGCTAATGCTGAGGATCCAGCTTAAGGGACCTTGTTTAGGGGCAGGGTTTTCAGAGAGGAAAAGTCTATGCAGAAGATATGGTTATATACCTAATTAGGGTGCAATTTTGATGTCAGGGCGAGTGTGAGGTCGAGTCACATGGTTGAGGGAGTCATAGGTGATATCAATGCTGAAGGCGAAATCTCTGGTCCATGGATCGGGTCTAGGTTTAGGTTGAGGTGTTTAATAAGGAGTACGGGTGATATAGGGTTACAGTTAGATTCGGATCCATCTCTGATGTGAGGGCGAGTGCAAGATTGAGTTTCATTTTAAGGTGAAGTGTGGATGACACTAATGATAAAGGTGAAGTGTCGGATTCTGACGCCAGGGCTAGGGCTGGAATTAGCTGTAAGTTAAAGTGTATGGGGCTGATTGAGTGTCAGTTAGAGTTCTGACCCGACTCTGATGTGAGGGCAATGGCCAGAATGAGCTTTAGCTTTATGGGGAGGAATGACAGACGCCAATGCTGATGGTGGCAGGTCAGTTAAAGGGGCCTGGGATAGGGTTAGGGGTTCCTGTGAGGGAAAGTCTATGCATATGATACGGTTACGGAGAGAATTTGGGTTCAATTCTGATGTGAGTGCTAGGGTGAGATTGAGGCTCAGGGTAAATATGTGCCTCCTATTCGGCAGCAATGTTGAAGGCGGAGTATCTAGTCCAGGGCTCGTGTCTAGGGTTAGGCTTAGGTGTTCAGTAAGATTTACAGGAACATACGGTTACATTTAGAGTTCGCATCGGAAACTGATGTGAGGGCGATGGCCAGTCTGAGCTTCAGATTTACTTTGCGGCATGACAGGCGTTGAAGCTGATGGCAAAGTTTAGGTAAAGTGGCCAGGATTAGTGATAGGGTATTGTGTTCTGTGAGGTGCACAGGAAGGCTAGGGTGAAGGACAGACTTAGGGCAGGTCTCTGATGTGAGGACACGTTCGAGATTGAGGTTCAGGATTACGGTGAAACGTGCCTGATGCCAGTGGTTACGTTGAAAGGACAGGTAAAGAGTCATGGCTAGGGTTGAGATTAGTGGGTCATTCTGTTCTTCAGAAAGGATAAGTTAAGGTCTAGGGTTAGGGTCCAGCTCTGATGTGAGTGCGACTCTGAAATTGCGATTCAGTGTTGAGGAGGGCCCTTGGTGATATCGATGCTGACGTTTTGTGGATAGGCCCAGGATTCAGTGCTAGGGTTTAAATTTTGTGTTCTCTCTGGTTTCCAGAGACATTAGCATTACGGAAAGAGTTAGGTTCTGGGTCTGATGTGACGGGGAGTGCAAGATGTTGGATCAGGTTTATGGAGAGGCATGGGTGACGTCAATGTTCCAGGTGAGCTGTCAGGAAAACTGGCCAGGGCTAGGCTTAGGGTTAGGTTTTTCGCTAGGTATAGAGAGAGGGTATTGTTACGTTTAGACATAGGTTCCTTCTCTTACGTTAGGGAGACTATGGGATTATGGTTCCAGGATTACAGTGAGGCAAGGGTGATATCCAAGGTGATGATGGAGTTTCAGGAAACAGGTCCGCGCTAGTGTTATTGTTATGTAATCGTTAAACGGTATATTGTTTACGTGGATACGGCTCGATTTTGGATCCTACTCTGATGTTAGGGCGTAGGCTAGATTGATCTTGATCATCATGGTGTGGCATAGGTGACGTCAATGCTGACGCTGAGGGTCCAGGTTATGGGACCTTGGTTAGGGGTAGGGTTTTCTGTAAGGAAAAGGCTATGCAGAAGATATGGTTATTGACATAATTAGGGTGAAATTTTGATGTCAGGGCGAGTGTGAAGTCGAGTCACAGGGTTGAGGGAGTCATAGGTGATATCAATGCTGAAGGCGAAATCTCTGGTCAAAGGATCGGGTCTTGGGTTAGGTTGAGGAGTTTGTTAAGGAGTACGGGTGATATAGGGTAACAGATTCGGATCCATCTCTGATGTGAGGGAGAGTGCAAGATTAAGTTTCATTTTAAGGTGAAGTATGGGTGACACTAATGCTAAAGGTGAAGTGTAGGATCCTGACGCCAGGGCAAGGGCTGGAATTAGTTGTAAGTTAAGGTTTATGGGGCAGAATGTGTGACAGTTAGAGTTCTGATCTGACTCTGATGTGAGGGCAATGGCCATAATGAGCTTCAGTTTTATGGGGAGGTATCACAGACGTCAATGCTGATGGTGGCAGGTCAGTTAAAGGGGCCTTTGCTAGGGTTAGGGTTTCCTGTAAGGGAATGCCTATTCAGATGATACGTTTACGGAGAGAATTTTTGTTCATTTCTGATGTGAGTGCGAGGGTGAGATTGAGGCTCAGGGTAAAGATGTGTCTCCTAGTTGGCATCAATGTTGAAGGCAAAGAATCTAGTACAGGGCTCGGGCCTAGGGTTAGGGTTAGTTTGTCAGTAAGATTTACAGTATCATAGAGTTATATTTAGAGATAGCATCTGACTCTGATGTGAGGGCGATAGCCAGATTGAGCTTCATGTTTATGGTACGGCATGACAGACATTGAAGCTGATGGTGTCGGTTCAGGTAAAGTGGCCAGGGCTAGAGTTAAGGTATTGTGTTCTGTGAGGTGTACAGGAAGGATAGGGGTATGGACAGACTTAGGGCTTGTCTCTGATGTGAGGGCAAGTGCGAGATTGAGGTTCAGGGTTACGGTGAATGGTGGGTCATGCCAATGTTTACGGTTAATGGACAGGTCCAAGAGTCATGGCTAGGTTTTGGATTAGTGGGTCGTTCTGTTATACAGAAAGGATAATTTTAGGATTAACGGTAGGGTCCAGCTCTGATGTGAGTGCGAGTGTGAAATTGCGATTCAGTGTTGAGGAGGTCCCTGGGTGATGTCAATGGTGTCGTTGTGTGGATAGGCCAAAGACTCAGTGCTAGGGTTAAAATTTTGTGTTCTCTCTGGTTTCTGGATACATGAGCATTATGGAAAGATTTAGGTTCTGGGTCTGATGTGACGGGGAGTGCAAGATGGTGGATCAGAGTTATGGTTAGGCATGGGTGATGTCACTGGACAATTTGAGGTGTAAGGACCTCGGGCCAGGGCTAGGGTTATGGATAGGTTTTTGGGAAGCTGTAGAGGAATGGTATTGTTACGTTTAGACTTAGGTTCCTTCTCTTACGTTAGGGAGACTATGCGATTATGGTTCCAGGATTACAGTGAGGCAAGGTTGATATCCAAGGTGATGGTGGAGTTTCAGGAATCAGTTCTCGCTTGGGTTAGGGTAATGTAATCGTTAAAGGGTATGGGGTTTACGTGGATACGGCTCGGTTTTGCATCCTACTCTGATGTGAGGGGGAATGCCAGTTTGATCTTGATCATCATGGTGTGGCATAGGTGACATCAATGCTAATGCTGAGGATCCTGCTTAAGGGACCTTGTTTAGGGGCAGGGTTTTCAGAGAGGAAAAGTCTATGCATAAGATATGGTTATATACCTAATTAGGGTGCAATTTTGATGTCAGGGCGAGTGTGAGGTCGAGTCACATGGTGGAGGGAGTCATAGGTGATATCAATGCTGAAGGCGAAATCTCTGGTCCATGGATCGGGTCTAGGTTTAGGTTGAGGTGTTTAATAAGGAGTACGGGTGATATAGGGTTACAGTTAGATTCGGATCCATCTCTGATGTGAGGGCGAGTGCAAGATTGAGTTTCATTTTAAGGTGAAGTGTGGATGACACTAATGATAAAGGTGAAGTGTCGGATTCTGACGCCAGGGCTAGGGCTGGAATTAGCTGTAAGTTAAAGTGTATGGGGCTGATTGAGTGTCAGTTAGAGTTCTGACCCGACTCTGATGTGAGGGCAATGGCCAGAATGAGCTTTAGCTTTATGGGGAGGAATGACAGACGCCAATGCTGATGGTGGCAGGTCAGTTAAAGGGGCCTGGGATAGGGTTAGGGGTTCCTGTGAGGGAAAGTCTATGCATATGATACGGTTACGGAGAGAATTTGGGTTCAATTCTGATGTGAGTGCTAGGGTGAGATTGAGGCTCAGGGTAAATATATGCCTCCTATTCGGCAGCAATGTTGAAGGCGGAGTATCTAGTCCAGGGCTCGTGTCTAGGGTTAGGCTTAGGTGTTCAGTAAGATTTACAGGATCATACGGTTACATTTAGAGTTCGCATCGGAAACTGATGTGAGGGCGATGGCCAGTCTGAGCTTCAGATTTACTTTGCGGCATGACAGGCGTTGAAGCTGATGGCAAAGTTTAGGTAAAGTGGCCAGGATTAGTGATAGGGTATTGTGTTCTGTGAGGTGCACAGGAAGGCTAGGGTGAAGGACAGACTTAGGGCAGGTCTCTGATGTGAGGACACGTTCGAGATTGAGGTTCAGGATTACGGTGAAACGTGCCTGATGCCAGTGGTTACGTTGAAAGGACAGGTAAAGAGTCATGGCTAGGGTTGAGATTAGTGGGTCATTCTGTTCTTCAGAAAGGATAAGTTAAGGTCTAGGGTTAGGGTCCAGCTCTGATGTGAGTGCGACTCTGAAATTGCGATTCAGTGTTGAGGAGGGCCCTTGGTGATATCGATGCTGACGTTTTGTGGATAGGCCCAGGATTCAGTGCTAGGGTTTAAATTTTGTGTTCTCTCTGGTTTCCAGAGACATTAGCATTACGGAAAGAGTTAGGTTCTGGGTCTGATGTGACGGGGAGTGCAAGATGTTGGATCAGGTTTATGGAGAGGCATGGGTGACGTCAATGTTCCAGGTGAGCTGTCAGGAAAACTGGCCAGGGCTAGGCTTAGGGTTAGGTTTTTCGCTAGGTATAGAGAGAGGGTATTGTTACGTTTAGACATAGGTTCCTTCTCTTACGTTAGGGAGACTATGGGATTATGGTTCCAGGATTACAGTGAGGCAAGGGTGATATCCAAGTTGATGGTGGAGTTTCAGGAAACAGGTCCGCGCTAGTGTTATTGTTATGTAATCGTTAAACGGTATAGGGTTTACGTGGATACGGCTCGATTTTGGATCCTACTCTGATGTTAGGGCGTAGGCTAGATTGATCTTGATCATCATGGTGTGGCATAGGTGACGTCAATGCTGACGCTGAGGGTCCAGGTTAAGGGACCTTGGTTAGGGGTAGGGTTTTCTGTAAGGAAAAGGCTATGCAGAAGATATGGTTATTGACATAATTATGGTGAAATTTTGATGTCAGGGCGAGTGTGAGGTCGAGTCACAGGGTTGAGGGAGTCATAGGTGATATCAATGCTGAAGGCGAAATCTCTGGTCAAAGGATCGGGTCTTGGGTTAGGTTGAGGAGTTTGTTAAGGAGTACGGATGATATAGGGTAACAGATTTGGATCCATCTCTGATGTGAGGGAGAGTGCAAGATTAAGTTTCATTTTAAGGTGAAGTATGGGTGACACTAATGCTAAAGCTGAAGTGTCGGATCCTGACGCCAGGGCTAGGGCTGGAATTAGTTGTAAGTTAAGGTGTATGGGGCTGATTGAGTGACAGTTAGAGTTCTGATCTGACTCTGATGTGAGTGCAATGGCCAGAATGAGCTTTAGTTTTATGGGGAGGAATGACAGACGCCAATGTTGATGGTGGCAGGTCAGTTAAAGGGGCCTGGTCTAGGGTTAGGGTTTCCTGTGAGGGAAAGTCTATATATACGATACGGTAACGGAGAGAATTTGGGTTCAATTCTGATGTGAGTGCGAGGGTGAGATTGAGGCTCAGGGTAAAAATGTGCCTCCTAGTCGGCAGCAATGTTGAAGGCGGAGTATCTAGTCCAGGGCTCGTGTCTAGGGTTAGGCTTAGGTGTTCAGTAAGATATACAGGAACATAGAGTTACATTTAGAGTTCGCATCTGACACTGATGTGAGGGCGATGGCCAGACTGAGCTTCAGGTTTACTTTGCGGCATGACAGATGTTGAAGCTGATGGCAAAGATTAGGTAAAGTGGCCAGGGTTAGAGATAGGGTATTGTGTTCTGTGAGGTATACAGGTAGGATAGGGTGAAGGACAGACTTAGGGCTGGTCTCTGATGTGAGGGCAAGTTCGAGATTGAGGTTCAGGATTACGGTGAAGCGTGCCTGATGCCAGAGGTTACTTTGAAAGGAAAGGTAAAGAGTCATGGGTAGGGTTGAGATTAGTGGGTCATTCTGTTCTTCAGAAAGGATAAGATAAGGATTAGGGTTAGGGTCCAGCTCTGATGTGAGTGCGACTCTGAAATTGCGTTTCAGTGTTGAGGAGGGCCCTTGGAGATGTCGATGCTGACGTTTTGTGGATAGGCCCAGGATTCAGTGCTAGGGTTAAAATTTTGTGTTCTCTCTGGTTTCCAGAGTCATTAGCATTACGGAAAGAGTTAGGTTCTGGGTCTGATGTGACGGGGAGTGCAAGATGTTGGATCAGGTTTATGGTGAGGCATGGTTGACGTCAATGTGCCAGGTGATCTGCCAGGACCACTGGCCAAGGGCTAGGCTTAGGGTTAGGTTTTTCTATAGGTGTAGAGAGAGGGTATTGTTACATTTAGACATAGGGTCCTTCTCTTAGGGCGAATTAGGGCGAATGTGCGCTTCAGTTCCAGGATTACAGTGAGGCAATTGTGGTATCCATGTTGATTTTGGAGTTTCAGGCCACAGGTAGGCGCTAGGGTTAGGGTTATGTAATCGTAAAAGGGTATGGGGCTTACGAGGATATGGCTCAATTTTGGATCCTACTCTGATGTGAGGGCAATGGCCAGATTGATCTTGATCATCATGGTGTGACATAGGTGACGTCAATGCTGACGCTGAGGGTCCAGGTTAAGGGACCTTGGTTAGGGGTAGGGTTTTCTGTAAAAATATGTCTATGCAGAAGATATGGTTACGGACATAATTATGGTGAAATTTAATGTTAGGGCGAGTGTGAGGTCGAGTCACTGGTTTGAGGGAGTCATAGGTGATATCAATGGTGAAGGCGAAAACTCTGGTCCATGGATCGGGTCTAGGGTTAGGTTGAGGTGTTTGATAAGGAGCACGGGTGATATAGGGATACAGTTAGATTCAGATCCATCTCTGATGTGAGGGTGAGTGCAAGATTGAGTTTCATTTTAAGGTGAAGTGTGGGTGACACTAATGCTAAAGGTGAAGTGTAGGATCCTGACGCCAGGGCTAGGGCTGGAATTAGTTGTAAGTTAATTTTTATGGGGCAGATTGAGTGACAGTTAGAGTTCTGATCTGACTCTGATGTGAGGGCAATGGCCATAATGAGCTTCAGTTTTATGGGGAGGTATCACAGACGTCAATGCTGATGGTGGCAGTTCAGTTAAAGGGGCCTTTGCTAGGGTTAGGGTTTCCTGTAAGGGAATGCCTATTCAGATGATACGTTTACGGAGAGAATTTTTGTTCATTTCTGATGTGAGTGCGAGGGTGAGATTGAGGCTCAGGGTAAAGATGTGTCTCCTAGTTGGCATCAATGTTGAAGGCAAAGAATCTAGTACAGGGCTCGGGCCTAGGGTTAGGGTTAGTTTGTCAGTAAGATTTACAGTATCATAGAGTTATATTTAGAGATAGCATCTGACTCTGATGTGAGGGCGATAGCCAGATTGAGCTTCATGTTTATGGTACGGCATGACAGACATTGAAGCTGATGGTGTCGGTTCAGGTAAAGTGGCCAGGGCTAGAGTTAAGGTATTGTGTTCTGTGAGGTGTACAGGAAGGATAGGGGTATGGACAGACTTAGGGCTTGTCTCTGATGTGAGGGCAAGTGCGAGATTGAGGTTCAATGTTACGGTGAATGGTGGGTCATGCCAATGTTTACGGTTAATGGACAGGTCCAAGAGTCATGGCTAGGTTTTGGATTAGTGGGTCGTTCTGTTATACAGAAAGGATAATTTTAGGATTAACGGTAGGGTCCAGCTCTGATGTGAGTGCGAGTGTGAAATTGCGATTCAGTGTTGAGGAGGTCCCTGGGTGATGTCAATGGTGTCGTTGTGTGGATAGGCCAAGGACTCAGTGCTAGGGTTAAAATTTTGTGTTCTCTCTGGTTTCTGGATACATGAGCATTATGGAAAGATTTAGGTTCTGGGTCTGATGTGACGGGGAGTGCAAGATGGTGGATCAGAGTTATGGTGAGGCATGGGTGATGTCACTGGACAATTTGAGGTGTAAGGACCTCGGGCCAGGGCTAGGGTTAAGGATAGGTTTTTGGGAAGCTGTAGAGGAATGGTATTGTTACGTTTAGACTTAGGTTCCTTCTCTTACGTTAGGGAGACTATGCGATTATGGTTCCAGGATTACAGTGAGGCAAGGTTGATATGCAAGGTGACGGTGCAGTTTCAGGAAACAGTTCTCGCTAGGGTTAGGGTAATGTAATCGTTAAAGGGTATGGGGTTTACGTGGATACGGCTCGGTTTTGCATCCTACTCTGATGTGAGGGGGAATGCCAGTTTGATCTTGATCATCATGGTGTGGCATAGGTGACATCAATGCTAATGCTGAGGATCCAGCTTTAGGGACCTTGTTTAGGGGCAGGGTTTTCAGAAAGGAAAAGTCTATGCAGAAGATATGGTTATATAACTAATTAGGGTGCAATTTTGATGTCAGGGCGAGTGTGAGGTCGAGTCACATGGTGGAGGGAGTCATAGGTGATATCAATGCTGAAGGCGAAATCTCTGGTCCATGGATCGGGTCTAGGTTTAGGTTGAGGTGTTTAATAAGGAGTACGGGTGATATAGGGTTACAGTTAGATTCGGATCCATCTCTGATGTGAGGGCGAGTGCAAGATTGAGTTTCATTTTAAGGTGAAGTGTGGATGACACTAATGATAAAGGTGAAGTGTCGGATTCTGACGCCAGGGCTAGGGCTGGAATTAGCTGTAAGTTAAGGTGTATGGGGCTGATTGAGTGTCAGTTAGAGTTCTGACCCGACTCTGATGTGAGGGCAATGGCCAGAATGAGCTTTAGCTTTATGGGGAGGAATGACAGACGCCAATGCTGATGGTGGCAGGTCAGTTAAAGGGGTCTGGGATAGGGTTAGGGGTTCCTGTGAGGGAAAGTCTATGCATATGATACGGTTACGGAGAGAATTTGGGTTCAATTCTCATGTGAGTGCGAGGGTGAGATTGAGGCTCAGGGTAAATATGTGCCTCCTATTCGGCAGCAATGTTGAAGGCGGAGTATCTAGTCCAGGGCTCATGTCTAGGTTTAGGCTTAGGTGTTCAGTAAGATTTACAGGAACATACGGTTACATTTAGAGTTCGCATCGGAAACTGATGTGAGGGCGATGGCCAGTCTGAGCTTCAGGTTTACTTTGCGGCATGACAGGCGTTCAAGCTGATGGCAAAGTTTAGGTAAAGTGGCCAGGATTAGAGATAGGGTATTGTGTTCTGTGAGGGGCACAGGAAGGCTAGGGTGAAGGACAGACTTAGGGCAGGTCTCTGATGTGAGGACAAGTTCGAGATTGAGGTTCAGGATTACGGTGAAACATGCCTGATGCCAGTGGTTACGTTGAAAGGACAGGTAAAGAGTCATGGCTAGGGTTGAGATTAGTGGGTCATTCTGTTCTTCAGAAAGGATAAGTTAAGGTCTAGGGTTAGGGTCCAGCTCTGATGTGAGTGCGACTCTGAAATTGCGATTCAGTGTTGAGGAGGGCCCTTGGTGATATCGATGCTGACGTTTTGTGGATAGGCCCAGGATTCAGTGCTAGGGTTTAAATTTTGTGTACTCTCTGGTTTCCAGAGACATTAGCATTACGGAAAGAGTTAGGTTCTGGGTCTGATGTGACGGGGAGTGCAAGATGTTGGATCAGGTTTATGGAGAGGCATGGGTGACGTCAATGTTCCAGGTGAGCTGTCAGGAAAACTGGCCAGGGCTAGGCTTAGGGTTAGGTTTTTCGCTAGGTATAGAGAGAGGGTATTGTTACGTTTAGACTTAGGTTCCTTCTCTTACGTTAGGGAGACTATGGGATTATGGTTCCAGGATTACAGTGAGGCAAGGGTGATATCCAAGGTGATGGTGGAGTTTCAGGAAACAGGTCCGCGCTAGTGTTATTGTTATGTAATCGTTAAACGGTATAGGGTTACGTGGATACGTCTCGATTTTGGATCCTACTCTGATGTTAGGAAGTAGGCTAGATTGATCTTGATCAACATGGTGTGGCATAGGTGACGTCAATGCTGACGCTGAGGGTCCAGGTTAAGGGACCTTGGTTAGGGGTAGGGTTTTCTGTAAGGAAAAGGCTATGCAGAAGATATGGTTATTGACATAATTAGGGTGAAATTTTGATGTCAGGGCGAGTGTGAGGTCGAGGCACAGGGTTGAGGGAGTCATAGGTGATATCAATGCTGAAGGCGAAATCTCTGGTCAAAGGATCGGGTCTTGGGTTAGGTTGAGGAGTTTGTTAAGGAGTACGGATGATATAGGGTAACAGATTCGGATCCATCTCTGATGTGAGGGAGAGTGCAAGATTAAGTTTCATTTTAAGGTGAAGTTTGGGTGACACTAATGCTAAAGCTGAAGTGTCAGATCCTGACGCCAGGGCTAGGGCAGGAATTAGTTGTAAGTTAAGGTGTATGGGGCTGATTGAGTGACAGTTAGAGTTCTGATCTGACTCTGATGTGAGTGCAATGGCCAGAATGAGCTTTAGTTTTATGGGGAGGAATGACAGACGCCAATGTTGATGGTGGCAGGTCAGTTAAAGGGGCCTGGTCTAGGGTTAGGGTATCCTGTGAGGGAAAGTCTATATATATGATAAGGTAACGGAGAGAATTTGGGTTCAATTCTGATGTGAGTGCGAGGGTGAGATTGAGGCTCAGGGTAAAAATGTGCCTCCTAGTCGGCAGCAATGTTGAAGGTGGAGTATCTAGTCCAGGGCTCGTGTCTAGGGTTAGGCTTAGGTGTTCAGTAAGATATACAGGAACATAGAGTTACATTTAGAGTTCGCATCTGACACTGATGTGAGGGCGATGGCCAGACTGAGCTTCAGGTTTACTTTGCAGCATGACAGATGTTGAAGCTGATGGCAAGGATTAGGTAAAGTGGTCAGGGTTAGAGATAGGGTATTGTGTTCTGTGAGGTATACAGGTAGGCTAGGGTGAAGGACAGACTTAGGGCTGGTCTCTGATGTGAGGGCAAGTTCGAGATTGAGGTTCAGGATTACGGTGAAGCGTGCCTGATGCCAGAGGTTACTTTGAAAGAAAAGGTAAAGAGTCATGGGTAGGGTTGAGATTAGTGGGTCATTCTGTTCTTCAGAAAGGATAAGTTAAGGATTAGGGTTAGGGTCCAGCTCTGATGTGAGTGCGACTCTGAAATTGCGTTTCAGTGTTGAGGAGGGCCCTTGGATATGTCGATGCTGACGTTTTGTGGATAGGCCCAGGATTCAGTGCTAGGGTTAAAATTTTGTGTTCTCTCTGGTTTCCAGAGTCATTAGCATTACGGAAAGAGTTAGGTTCTGGGTCTGATGTGACGGGGAGTGCAAGATGTTGGATCAGGTTTATGGAGAGGCATGGTTGACGTCAATGTGCCAGGTGATCTGCCAGGACCACTGGCCAGGGCTAGGCTTAGGGTTAGGTTTTTCTATAGGTGTAGAGAGAGGGTATTGTTACATTTAGACATAGGGTCCTTCTCTTAGGGCGAATTAGGGCGAATGTGCGCTTCAGTTCCAGGATTACAGTGAGGCAATTGTGGTATCCATGTTGATTTTGGAGTTTCAGGCCACAGGTAGGCGCTAGGGTTAGGGTTATGTAATCGTAAATGGGTATGGGGTTTACGAGGATATGGCTCAATTTTGGATCCTACTCTGATGTGAGGGCGATGGCCAGATTGATCTTGATCATCATGGTGTGACATAGGTGACGTCAATGCTGACGCTGAGGGTCCAGGTTAAGGGACCTTGGTTAGGGGTAGGGTTTTCTGTAAAAAAATGTCTATGCAGAAGATATGGTTACGGACATAATTATGGTGAAATTAATGTCAGGGCGAGTGTGAGGTCGAGTCACTGGGTTGAGGGAGTCATAGGTGATATCAATGGTGAAGGCGAAAACTCTGGTCCATGGATCGGGTCTAGGGTTAGGTTGAGGTGTTTGATAAGGAGCACGGGTGATATAGGGATACAGTTAGATTCGGATCCATCTCTGATGTGAGGGTGAGTGCAAGATTGAGTTTCATTTTAAGGTGAAGTGTGGGTGACACTAATGCTAAAGGTGAAGTGTAGGATCCTGACGCCAGGGCTAGGGCTGGAATTAGTTGTAAGTTAAGGTTTATGGGGCAGATTGAGTGACAGAGTTCTGATCTGACTCTGATGTGAGGGCAATGGCCATAATGAGCTTCAGTTTTATGGGGAGGTATCACAGACGTCAATGCTGATGGTGGCAGTTCAGTTAAAGGGGCCTTTGCTAGGGTTATGGTTTCCTGTAAGGGAATGCCTATTCATATGATACGTTTACGGAGAGAATTTTTGTTCATTTCTGATGTGAGTGCGAGGGTGAGATTGAGGCTCAGGGTAAAGATGTGTCTCCTAGTTGGCATCAATGTTGAAGGCAAAGAATCTAGTACAGGGCTCGGGCCTAGGGTTAGGGTTAGTTTGTCAGTAAGATTTACAGTATCATAGAGTTATATTTAGAGATAGCATCTGACTCTGATGTGAGGGCGATAGCCAGATTGAGCTTCATGTTTATGGTACGGCATGACAGACATTGAAGCTGATGGTGTCGGTTCAGGTAAAGTGGCCAGGGCTAGAGTTAAGGTATTGTGTTCTGTGAGGTGTACAGGCAGGATAGGGGTATGGACAGACTTAGGGCTTGTCTCTGATGTGAGGGCAAGTGCGAGATTGAGGTTCAGGGTTACGGTGAAAGGTGGGTCATGCCAATGTTTACGGTTAATGGACAGGTCCAAGAGTCATGGCTAGGTTTTGAATTAGTGGGTCGTTCTGTTATACAGAAAGGAAAATTTTAGGATTAACGGTAGGGTCCAGCTCTGATGTGAGTGCGAGTGTGAAATTGCGATTCAGTGTTGAGGAGGTCCCTGGGTGATGTCAATGGTGTCGTTGTGTGGATAGGCCAAAGACTCAGTGCTAGGGTTAAAATTTTGTGTTCTCTCTGGTTTCTGGATACATGAGCATTATGGAAAGATTTAGGTTCTGGGTCTGATGTGACGGGGAGTGCAAGATGGTGGATCAGAGTTATGGTTAGGCATGGGTGATGTCACTGGACAATTTGAGGTGTAAGGACCTCGGGCCAGGGCTAGGGTTAAGGATAGGTTTTTGGGAAGCTGTAGAGGAATGGTATTGTCACGTTTAGACTTAGGTTCCTTCTCTTACGTTAGGGAGACTATGCGATTATGGCTCCAGGATTACAGTGAGGCAAGGTTGATATCCAAGGTGACGGTGGAGTTCCAGGAAACAGTTCTCGCTAGGGTTAGGGTAATGTAATCGTTAAAGGGTATGGGGTTTACGTGGATACGGCTCGGTTTTGCATCCTACTCTGATGTGAGGGGGAATGCCAGTTTGATCTTGATCATCATGGTGTGGCATAGGTGACATCAATGCTAATGCTGAGGATCCAGCTTAAGGGACCTTGTTTAGGGGCAGGGTTTTCAGAAAGGAAAAGTCTATGCAGAAGATATGGTTATATACCTAATTAGGGTGCAATTTTGATGTCAGGGCGAGGGTGAGGTCGAGTCACATGGTGGAGGGAGTCATAGGTGATATCAATGCTGAAGGCGAAATCTCTGGTCCATGGATCGGGTCTAGGTTTAGGTTGAGGTGTTTAATAAGGAGTACGGGTGATATAGGGTTACAGTTAGATTCGGATCCATCTCTGATGTGAGGGCGAGTGCAAGATTGAGTTTCATTTTAAGGTGAAGTGTGGATGACACTAATGATAAAGGTGAAGTGTCGGATTCTGACGCCAGGGCTAGGGCTGGAATTAGCTGTAAGTTAAGGTGTATGGGGCTGATTGAGTGTCAGTTAGAGTTCTGACCCGACTCTGATGTGAGGGCAATGGCCAGAATGAGCTTTAGCTTTATGGGGAGGAATGACAGACGCCAATGCTGATGGTGGCAGGTCAGTTAAAGGGGCCTGGGATAGGGTTAGGGGTTCCTGTGAGGGAAAGTCTATGCATATGATACGGTTACGGAGAGAATTTGGGTTCAATTCTGATGTGAGTGCGAGGGTGAGATTGAGGCTCAGGGTAAATATGTGCCTCCTATTAGGCAGCAATGTTGAAGGCGGAGTATCTAGTCCAGGGCTCGTGTCTAGGTTTAGGCTTAGGTGTTCAGTAAGATTTACAGGAACATACGGTTACATTTAGAGTTCGCATCGGAAACTGATGTGAGGGCGATGGCCAGTCTGAGCTTCAGGTTTACTTTGCGGCATGACAGGCGTTGAAGCTGATGGCAAAGTTTAGGTAAAGTGGCCAGGATTAGAGATAGGGTATTGTGTTCTGTGAGGTGCACAGGAAGGCTAGGGTGAAGGACAGACTTAGGGCAGGTCTCTGATGTGAGGACAAGTTCGAGATTGAGGTTCAGGATTACGGTGAAACGTGCCTGATGCCAGTGGTTACGTTGAAAGGACAGGTAAAGAGTCATGGCTAGGGTTGAGATTAGTGGATCATTCTGTTCTTCAGAAAGGATAAGTTAAGGTCTAGGGTTAGGGTCCAGCTCTGATGTGAGTGCGACTCTGAAATTGCGATTCAGTGTTGAGGAGGGCCCTTGGTGATATCGATGCTGACGTTTTGTGGATAGGCCCAGGATTCAGTGCTAGGGTTTAAATTTTGTGTTCTCTCTGGTTTCCAGAGACATTAGCATTACGGAAAGAGTTAGGTTCTGGGTCTGATGTGACGGGGAGTGCAAGATGTTGGATCAGGTTTATGGAGAGGCATGGGTGACGTCAATGTTCCAGGTGAGCTGTCAGGAAAACTGGCCAGGGCTAGGCTTAGGGTTAGGTATTTCGCTAGGTATAGAGAGAGGGTATTGTTACGTTTAGACATAGGTTCCTTCTCTTACGTTAGGGAGACTATGGGATTATGGTTCCAGGATTACAGTGAGGCAAGGGTGATATCCAAGGTGATGGTGGAGTTTCAGGAAACAGGTCCGCGCTAGTGTTATTGTTATGTAATCGTTAAACGTTATAGGGTTTACGTGGATACGGCTCGATTTTGGATCCTACTCTGATGTTAGGGCGTAGGCTAAATTGATCTTGATCATCATGGTGTGGCATAGGTGACGTCAATGCTGACGCTGAGGGTCCAGGTTAAGGGACCTTGGTTAGGGGTAGGGTTTTCTGTAAGGAAAAGGCTATGCAGAAGATATGGTTATTGACATAATTAGGGTGAAATTTTGATGTCAGGGCGAGTGTGAGGTCGAGTCACAGGGTTGAGGGAGTCATAGGTGATATCAATGCTGAAGGCGAAATCTCTGGTCAAAGGATCGGGTCTTGGGTTAGGTTGAGGAGTTTGTTAAGGAGTACAGGTGATATAGGGTAACAGATTCGGATCCATCTCTGATGTGAGGGAGAGTGCAAGATTAAGTTTCATTTTAAGGTGAAGTATGGGTGACACTAATGCTAAAGCTGAAGTGTCGGATACTGACGCCAGGGCTATGGCTGGAATTAGTTGTAAGTTAAGGTGTATGGGGCTGATTGAGTGACAGTTAGAGTTCTGACCTGACTCTGATGTGAGTGCAATGGCCAGAATGAGCTTTAGTTTTATGGGGAAGAATGACAGACGCCAATATTGATGGTGGCAGGTCAGTTAAAGGGGCCTGGTCTAGGGTTAGGGTTTCCTGTGAGGGAACGTCTATATATATGATACGGTAACGGTGAGAATTTGGGTTCAATTCTGATGTGAGTGCGAGGGTGAGATTGAGGCTCAGGGTAAAAATGTGCCTCCTAGTCGGCAGCAATGTTGAAGGCGGAGTATCTAGTCCAGGGCTCGTGTCTAGGGTTAGGCTTAGGTGTTCAATAAGATATACAGGAACATAGAGTTACATTTAGAGTTCGCATCTGACACTGATGTGAGGGCGATGGCCAGACTGAGCTTCAGGTTTACTTTGCGGCATGACAGATGTTGAAGCTGATGGCAAAGATTAGGTAAAGTGGCCAGGGTTAGAGATAGGGTATTGTGTTCTGTGAGGTATACAGGTAGGATAGGGTGAAGGACAGACTTAGGGCTGGTCTCTGATGTGAGGGCAAGTTCGAGATTGAGGTTCAGGATTACGGTGAAGCGTGCCTGATGCCAGAGGTTACTTTGAAAGGAAAGGTAAAGAGTCATGGGTAGGGTTGAGATTAGTGGGTCATTCTGTTCTTCAGAAAGGATAAGTTAAGGATTAGGGTTAGGGTCCAGCTCTGATGTGAGTGCGACTCTGAAATTGCGTTTCAGTGTTGAGGAGGGCCCTTGGAGATGTTGATGCTGACGTTTTGTGGATAGGCCCAGGATTCAGTGCTAGGGTTAAAATTTTGTGTTCTCTCTGGTTTCCAGAGTCATTAGCATTACGGAAAGAGTTAGGTTCTGGGTCTGATGTGACGGGGAGTGCAAGATGTTGGATCAGGGTTATGGTGAGGCATGGTTGATGTCAATGTGCCAGGTGATCTGCCAGGACCACTGGCCAGGGCTAGGAATAGGGTTAGGTTTTTCTATAGGTGTAGAGAGAGGGTATTGTTACATTTAGACATAGGGTCCTTCTCTTAGGGCGAATTAGGGCGAATGTGCGCTTCAGTTCCAGGATTACAGTGAGGCAATTGTGGTATCCATGTTGATTTTGGAGTTTCAGGCCACAGGTAGGCACTAGGGTTAGGGTTATGTAATCGTAAAAGGGTATGGGGTTTACTAGGATATGGCTCAATTTTGGATCCTACTCTGATGTGAGGGCGATGGCCAGATTGATCTTGATCATCATGGTGTGACATAGGTGACGTCAATGCTGACGCTGAGGGTCCAGGTTAAGGGACCTTGGTTAGGGGTAGGGTTTTCTGTAAAAAAATGTCTATGCAGAAGATATGGTTACGGACATAATTATGGTGAAATTTAATGTCAGGGCGAGTGTGAGGTCGAGTCACTGGGTTGAGGGAGTCATAGGTGATATCAATGGTGAAGGCGAAAACTCTGGTCCATGGATCGGGTCTAGGGTTAGGTTGAGGTGTTTGATAAGGAGCACGGGTGATATAGGGATACAGTTAGATTCGGATCCATCTCTGATGTGAGGGTGAGTGCAAGATTGAGTTTCATTTTAAGGTGAAGTGTGGGTGACACTAATGCTAAAGGTGAAGTGTAGGATCCTGACGCCAGGGCTAGGGCTGGAATTAGTTGTAAGTTAAGGTTTATGGGGCAGATTGAGTGACAGTTAGAGTTCTGATCTGACTCTGATGTGAGGGCAATGGCCATAATGAGCTTCAGTTTTATGGGGAGGTATCACAGACGTCAATGCTGATGGTGGCAGTTCAGTTAAAGGGGCCTGTGCTAGGGTTAGGGTTTCCTGTAAGGGAATGCCTATTCATATGATACGTTTACGGAGAGAATTTTTGTTCATTTCTGATGTGAGTGCGAGGGTGAGATTGAGGCTCAGGGTAAAGATGTGTCTCCTAGTTGGCATCAATGTTGAAGGCAAAGAATCTAGTACAGGGCTCGGGCCTAGGGTTAGGGTTAGTTTGTCAGTAAGATTTACAGTATCATAGAGTTATATTTAGAGATAGCATCTGACTCTGATGTGAGGGCGATAGCCAGATTGAGCTTCATGTTTACGGTACGGCATGACAGACATTGAAGCTGATGGTGTCGGTTCAGGTAAAGTGGCCAGGGCTAGAGTTAAGGTATTGTGTTCTGTGAGGTGTACAGGAAGGATAGGGGTATGGACAGACTTAGGGCTTGTCTCTGATGTGAGGGCAAGTGCGAGATTGAGGTTCAGGGTTACGGTGAATGGTGGGTCATGCCAATGTTTACGGTTAATGGACAGGTCCAAGAGTCATGGCTAGGTTTTGGATTAGTGGGTCGTTCTGTTATACAGAAAGGATAATTTTAGGATTAACGGTAGGGTCCAGCTCTGATGTGAGTGCGAGTGTGAAATTGCGATTCAGTGTTGAGGAGGTCCCTGGGTGATGTCGATGGTGTCGTTGTGTGGATAGGCCAAGGACTCAGTGCTAGGGTTAAAATTTTGTGTTCTCTCTGGTTTCTGGATACATGAGCATTATGGAAAGATTTAGGTTCTGGGTCTGATGTGACGGGGAGTGCAAGATGGTGGATCAGAGTTATGGTGAGGCATGGGTGATATCACTGGACAATTTGAGGTGTAAGGACCTCGGGCCAGGGCTAGGGTTCTGGATAGGTTTTTGGGAAGCTGTAGAGGAATGGTATTGTTACGTTTAGACTTAGGTTCCTTCTCTTACGTTAGGGAGACTATGCGATTATGGTTCCAGGATTACAGTGAGGCAAGGTTGATATCCAAGGTGACGGTGGAGTTTCAGGAAACAGTTCTCGCTAGGGTTAGGGTAATGTAATCGTTAAAGGGTATGGGGTTTACGTGGATACGGCTCGGTTTTGAATCCTACTCTGATGTGTGGACGAATGCCAGTTTGATCTTGATCATCATGGTGTGGCATAGGTGACATCAATGCTAATGCTGAGGATCCAGCTTAAGGGACCTTGTTTAGGGGCAGGGTTTTCAGAAAGGAAAAGTCTATACAGAAGATATGGTTATATACCTAATTAGGGTGCAATTTTGATGTCAGGGCGAGTGTGAGGTCGAGTCACATGGTTGAGGGAGTCATAGGTGATATCAATGCTGAAGGCGAAACCTCTGGTCCATGGATCGGGTCTAGGTTTAGGTTGAGGTGTTTAATAAGGAGTACGGGTGATATAGGGTTACAGTTAGATTCGGATCCATCTCTGATGTGAGGGCGAGTGCAAGATTGAGTTTCATTTTAAGGTGAAGTGTGGATGACACTAATGATAAAGGTGAAGTGTCGGATTCTGACGCCAGGGCTAGGGCTGGAATTAGCTGTAAGTTAAGGTGTATGGGGCTGATTGAGTGTCAGTTAGAGTTCTGACCCGACTCTGATGTGAGGGCAATGGCCAGAATGAGCTTTAGCTTTACGGGGAGGAATGACAGACGCCAATGCTGATGGTGGCAGGTCAGTTAAAGGGGCCTGGGATAGGGTTAGGGGTTCCTGTGAGGGAAAGTCTATGCATATGATATGGTTACGGAGAGAATTTGGGTTCAATTCTGATGTGAGTGCGAGGGTGAGATTGAGGCTCAGGGTAAATATGTGCCTCGTATTCGGCAGCAATGTTGAAGGCGGGGTATCTATTCCCGGGCTTATGTCTAGGGTTAGGCTTAGGTGTTCAGTAAGATTTACAGGAACATACGGTTACATTTAGAGTTCGCATCGGAAACTGATGTGAGGGCGATGGCCAGTCTGAGCTTCAGGTTTACTTTGCGGCATGACAGGCGTTGAAGCTGATGGCAAAGTTTAGGTAAAGTGGCCAGGATTAGTGATAGGGTATTGTGTTCTGTGAGGTGCACAGGAAGGCTAGGGTGAAGGACAGACTTAGGGCAGGTCTCTGATGTGAGGACACGTTCGAGATTGAGGTTCAGGATTACGGTGAAACGTGCCTGATGCCAGTGTTTACGTTGAAAGGACAGGTAAAGAGTCATGGCTAGGGTTGAGATTAGTGGGTCATTCTGTTCTTCAGAAAGGATAAGTTAAGGTCTAGGGTTAGGGTCCAGCTCTGATGTGAGTGCGACTCTGAAATTGCGATTCAGTGTTGAGGAGGGC
This sequence comes from Manis pentadactyla, assembly GCF_030020395.1. Classification (NCBI taxonomy): domain Eukaryota; kingdom Metazoa; phylum Chordata; class Mammalia; order Pholidota; family Manidae; genus Manis; species Manis pentadactyla. The sequence continues at coordinate 55,773,066 of NC_080019.1, forward strand.
CCTTGGTGATATCGATGCTGACGTTTTGTGGATAGGCCCAGGATTCAGTGCTAGGGTTTAAATTTTGTGTTCTCTCTGGTTTCCAGAGACATTAGCATTACGGAAAGAGTTAGGTTCTGGGTCTGATGTGACGGGGAGTGCAAGATGTTGGATCAGGTTTATGGAGAGGCATGGGTGATGTCAATGTTCCAGGTGAGCTGTCAGGAAAACTGGCCAGGGCTAAGCTTAGGGATAGGTTTTTCGCTAGGTATAGAGAGAGGGTATTGTTACGTTTAGACATAGGTTCCTTCTCTTACGTTAGGGAGACTATGGGATTATGGTTCCAGGATTACAGTGAGGCAAGGGTGATATCCAAGGTGATGGTGGAGTTTCAGGAAACAGGTCCGCGCTAGTGTTATTGTTATGTAATCGTTAAACGGTATAGGGTTTACGTGGATACGGCTCGATTTTGGATCCTACTCTGATGTTAGGGCGTAGGCTAAATTGATCTTGATCATCATGGTGTGGCATAGGTGACGTCAATGCTGACGCTGAGGGTCCAGGTTAAGGGACCTTGGTTAGGGGTAGGGTTTTCTGTAAGGAAAAGGCTATGCAGAAGATATGGTTATTGACATAATTAGGGTGAAATTTTGATGTCAGGGCGAGTGTGAGGTCGAGTCACAGGGTTGAGGGAGTCATAGGTGATATCAATGCTGAAGGCGAAATCTCTGGTCAAAGGATCGGGTCTTGGGTTAGGTTGAGGAGTTTGTTAAGGAGTACAGGTGATATAGGGTAACAGATTCGGATCCATCTCTGATGTGAGGGAGAGTGCAAGATTAAGTTTCATTTTAAGGTGAAGTATGGGTGACACTAATGCTAAAGCTGAAGTGTCGGATCCTGACGCCAGGGCTAGGGCTGGAATTAGTTGTAAGTTAAGGTGTATGGGGCTGATTGAGTGACAGTTAGAGTTCTGACCTGACTCTGATGTGAGTGCAATGGCCAGAATGAGCTTTAGTTTTATGGGGAAGAATGACAGACGCCAATATTGATGGTGGCAGGTCAGTTAAAGCGGCCTGGTCTAGGGTTAGGGTTTCCTGTGAGGGAAAGTCTATATATATGATACGGTAACGGTGAGAATTTGGGTTCAATTCTGATGTGAGTGCGAGGGTGAGTTTGAGGCTCAGGGTAAAAATGTGCCTCCTAGTCGGCAGCAATGTTGAAGGTGGAGTATCTAGTCCAGGGCTCGTGTCTAGGGTTAGGCTTAGGTGTTCAGTAAGATATACAGGAACATAGAGTTACATTTAGAGTTCGCATCTGACACTGATGTGAGGGCGATGGCCAGACTGAGCTTCAGGTTTACTTTGCGGCATGACAGATGTTGAAGCTGATGGCAAAGATTAGGTAAAGTGGCCAGGGTTAGAGATAGGGTATTGTGTTCTGTGAGGTATACAGGTAGGATAGGGTGAAGGACAGACTTAGGGCTGGTCTCTGATGTGAGGGCAAGTTCGAGATTGAGGTTCAGGATTACGGTGAAGCGTGCCTGATGCCAGAGGTTACTTTGAAAGGAAAGGTAAAGAGTCATGGGTAGGGTTGAGATTAGTGGGTCATTCTGTTCTTCAGAAAGGATAAGTTAAGGATTAGGGTTAGGGTCCAGCTCTGATGTGAGTGCGACTCTGAAATTGCGTTTCAGTGTTGAGGAGGGCCCTTGGAGATGTCGATGCTGACGTTTTGTGGATAGGCCCAGGATTCAGTGCTAGGGTTAAAATTTTGTGTTCTCTCTGGTTTCCAGAGTCATTAGCATTACGGAAAGAGTTAGGTTCTGGGTCTGATGTGACGGGGAGTGCAAGATGTTGGATCAGGTTTATGGTGAGGCATGGTTGACGTCAATGTGCCAGGTGATCTGCCAGGACCACTGGCCAGGGCTAGGCTTAGGGTTAGGTTTTTCTATAGGTGTAGAGAGATGGTATTGTTACATTTAGACATAGGGTCCTTCTCTTAGGGCGAATTAGGGCGAATGTGCGCTTCAGTTCCAGGATTACAGTGAGGCAATTGTGGTATCCATGTTGATTTTGGAGTTTCAGGCCACAGGTTGGCACTAGGGTTAGGGTTATGTAATCGTAAAAGGGTATGGGGTTTACGAGGATATGGCTCAATTTTGGATCCTACTCTGATGTGAGGGCGATGGCCAGATTGATCTTGATCATCATGGTGTGACATAGGTGACGTCAATGCTGACGCTGAGGGTCCAGGTTAAGGGACCTTGGTTAGGGGTAGGGTTTTCTGTAAAAAAATGTCTATGCAGAAGATATGGTTACGGACATAATTATGGTGAAATTTAATGTCAGGGCGAGTGTGAGGTCGAGTCACTGGGTTGAGGGAGTCATAGGTGATATCAATGCTGAAGGCGAAATCTCTGGTCAAAGGATCGGGTCTTGGGTTAGGTTGAGGAGTTTGTTAAGGAGTACAGGTGATATAGGGTAACAGATTCGGATCCATCTCTGATGTGAGGGAGAGTGCAAGATTAAGTTTCATTTTAAGGTGAAGTTTGGGTGACACTAATGCTAAAGCTGAAGTGTCGGATCCTGACGCCAGGGCTATGGCTGGAATTAGTTGTAAGTTAAGGTGTATGGGGCTGATTGAGTGACAGTTAGAGTTCTGACCTGACTCTGATGTGAGTGCAATGGCCAGAATGAGCTTTAGTTTTATGGGGAAGAATGACAGACGCCAATATTGATGGTGGCAGGTCAGTTAAAGGGGCCTGGTCTAGGGTTAGGGTTTCCTGTGAGGGAAAGTCTATATATATGATACGGTAACGGTGAGAATTTGGGTTCAATTCTGATGTGAGTGCGAGGGTGAGTTTGAGGCTCAGGGTAAAAATGTGCCTCCTAGTTGGCAGCAATGTTGAAGGTGGAGTATCTAGTCCAGGGCTCGTGTCTAGGTTTAGGCTTAGGTGTTCAGTAAGATATACAGGAACATAGAGTTACATTTAGAGTTCGCATCTGACACTGATGTGAGGGCGATGGCCAGACTGAGCTTCAGGTTTACTTTGCGGCATGACAGATGTTGAAGCTGATGGCAAAGATTAGGTAAAGTGGCCAGGGTTAGAGATAGGGTATTGTGTTCTGTGAGGTATACAGGTAGGATAGGGTGAAGGACAGACTTAGGGCTGGTCTCTGATGTGAGGGCAAGTTCGAGATTGAGGTTCAGGATTACGGTGAAGCGTGCCTGATGCCAGAGGTTACTTTGAAAGGAAAGGTAAAGAGTCATGGGTAGGGTTGAGATTAGTGGGTCATTCTGTTCTTCAGAAAGGATAAGTTAAGGATTAGGGTTAGGGTCCAGCTCTGATGTGAGTGCGACTCTGAAATTGCGTTTCAGTGTTGAGGAGGGCCCTTGGAGATGTCGATGCTGACGTTTTGTGGATAGGCCCAGGATTCAGTGCTAGGGTTAAAATTTTGTGTTCTCTCTGGTTTCCAGAGTCATTAGCATTACGGAAAGAGTTAGGTTCTGGGTCTGATGTGACGGGGAGTGCAAGATGTTGGATCAGGGTTATGGTGAGGCATGGTTGACGTCAATGTGCCAGGTGATCTGCCAGGACCACTGGCCAGGGCTAGGCTTAGGGTTAGGTTTTTCTATAGGTGTAGAGAGATGGTATTGTTACATTTAGACATAGGGTCCTTCTCTTAGGGCGAATTAGGGCGAATGTGCGCTTCAGTTCCAGGATTACAGTGAGGCAATTGTGGTATCCATGTTGATTTTGGAGTTTCAGGCCACAGGTTGGCACTAGGGTTAGGGTTATGTAATCGTAAAAGGGTATGGGGTTTACGAGGATATGGCTCAATTTTGGATCCTACTCTGATGTGAGGGCGATGGCCAGATTGATCTTGATCATCATGGTGTGACATAGGTGACGTCAATGCTGACGCTGAGGGTCCAGGTTAAGGGACCTTGGTTAGGGGTAGGGTTTTCTGTAAAAAAATGTCTATGCAGAAGATATGGTTACGGACATAATTATGGTGAAATTTAATGTCAGGGCGAGTGTGAGGTCGAGTCACTGGGTTGAGGGAGTCATAGGTGATATCAATGGTGAAGGCGAAAACTCTGGTCCATGGATCGGGTCTAGGGTTAGGTTGAGGTGTTTGATAAGGAGCACGGGTGATATAGGGATACAGTTAGATTCGGATCCATCTCTGATGTGAGGGTGAGTGCAAGATTGAGTTTCATTTTAAGGTGAAGTGTGGGTGACACTAATGCTAAAGGTGAAGTGTAGGATCCTGACGCCAGGGCTAGGGCTGGAATTAGTTGTAAGTTAAGGTTTATGGGGCAGATTGAGTGACAGTTAGAGTTCTGATCTGACTCTGATGTGAGGGCAATGGCCATAATGAGCTTCAGTTTTATGGGGAGGTATCACAGACGTCAGTGATGATGGTGGCAGTTCAGTTAAAGGGGCCTGTGCTAGGGTTAGGGTTTCCTGTAAGGGAATGCCTATTCATATGATACGTTTACGGAGAGAATTTTTGTTCATTTCTGATGTGAGTGCGAGGGTGAGATTGAGGCTCAGGGTAAAGATGTGTCTCCTAGTTGGCATCAATGTTGAAGGCAAAGAATCTAGTACAGGGCTCGGGCCTAGGGTTAGGGTTAGTTTGTCAGTAAGATTTACAGTATCATAGAGTTATATTTAGAGATAGCATCTGACTCTGATGTGAGGGCGATAGCCAGATTGAGCTTCATGTTTACGGTACGGCATGACAGACATTGAAGCTGATGGTGTCGGTTCAGGTAAAGTGGCCAGGGCTAGAGTTAAGGTATTGTGTTCTGTGAGGTGTACAGGAAGGATAGGGGTATGGACAGACTTAGGGCTTGTCTCTGATGTGAGGGCAAGTGCGAGATTGAGGTTCAGGGTTACGGTGAATGGTGGGTCATGCCAATGTTTACGGTTAATGGACAGGTCCAAGAGTCATGGCTAGGTTTTGGATTAGTGGGTCATTCTGTTATACAGAAAGGATAATTTTAGGATTAACGGTAGGGTCCAGCTCTGATGTGAGTGCGAGTGTGAAATTGCGATTCAGTGTTGAGGAGGTCCCTGGGTGATGTCGATGGTGTCGTTGTGTGGATAGGCCAAGGACTCAGTGCTAGGGTTAAAATTTTGTGTTCTCTCTGGTTTCTGGATACATGAGCATTATGGAAAGATTTAGGTTCTGGGTCTGATGTGACGGGGAGTGCAAGATGGTGGATCAGAGTTATGGTGAGGCATGGGTGATATCACTGGACAATTTGAGGTGTAAGGACCTCGGGCCAGGGCTAGGGTTAAGGATAGGTTTTTGGGAAGCTGTAGAGGAATGGTATTGTTACGTTTAGACTTAGGTTCCTTCTCTTACGTTAGGGAGACTATGCGATTATGGTTCCAGGATTACAGTGAGGCAAGGTTGATATCCAAGGTGACGGTGGAGTTTCAGGAAACAGTTCTCGCTAGGGTTAGGGTAATGTAATCGTTAAAGGGTATGGGGTTTACGTGGATACGGCTCGGTTTTGCATCCTACTCTGATGTGAGGGGGAATGCCAGTTTGATCTTGATCATCATGGTGTGGCATAGGTGACATCAATGCTAATGCTGAGGATCCAGCTTAAGGGACCTTGTTTAGGGGCAGGGTTTTCAGAAAGGAAAAGTCTATACAGAAGATATGGTTATATACCTAATTAGGGTGCAATTTTGATGTCAGGGCGAGTGTGAGGTCGAGTCACATGGTTGAGGGAGTCATAGGTGATATCAATGCTGAAGGCGAAACCTCTGTTCCATGGATCGGGTCTAGGTTTAGGTTGAGATGTTTAATAAGGAGTACGGGTGATATAGGGTTACAGTTAGATTCGGATCCATCTCTGATGTGAGGGCGAGTGCAAGATTGAGTTTCATTTTAAGGTGAAGTGTGGATGACACTAATGATAAAGGTGAAGTGTCGGATTCTGACGCCAGGGCTAGGGCTGGAATTAGCTGTAAGTTAAGGTGTATGGGGCTGATTGAGTGTCAGTTAGAGTTCTGACCCGACTCTGATGTGAGGGCAATGGCCAGAATGAGCTTTAGCTTTACGGGGAGGAATGACAGACGCCAATGCTGATGGTGGCAGGTCAGTTAAAGGGGCCTGGGATAGGGTTAGGGGTTCCTGTGAGGGAAAGTCTATGCATATGATACGGTTACGGAGAGAATTTGGGTTCAATTCTGATGTGAGTGCGAGGGTGAGATTGAGGCTCAGGGTAAATATGTGCCTCCTATTCGGCAGCAATGTTGAAGGCGGGGTATCTATTCCAGGGCTTATGTCTAGGGTTAGGCTTAGGTGTTCAGTAAGATTTACAGGAACATACGGTTACATTTAGAGTTCGCATCGGAAACTGATGTGAGGGCGATGGCCAGTCTGAGCTTCAGGTTTACTTTGCGGCATGACAGGCGTTGAAGCTGATGGCAAAGTTTAGGTAAAGTGGCCAGGATTAGTGATAGGGTATTGTGTTCTGTGAGGTGCACAGGAAGGCTAGGGTGAAGGACAGACTTAGGGCAGGTCTCTGATGTGAGGACACGTTCGAGATTGAGGTTCAGGATTACGGTGAAACGTGCCTGATGCCAGTGGTTACGTTGAAAGGACAGGTAAAGAGTCATGGCTAGGGTTGAGATTAGTGGGTCATTCTGTTCTTCAGAAAGGATAAGTTAAGGTCTAGGGTTAGGGTCCAGCTCTGATGTGAGTGCGACTCTGAAATTGCGATTCAGTGTTGAGGAGGGCCCTTGGTGATATCGATGCTGACGTTTTGTGGATAGGCCCAGGATTCAGTGCTAGGGTTTAAATTTTGTGTTCTCTCTGGTTTCCAGAGACATTAGCATTACGGAAAGAGTTAGGTTCTGGGTCTGATGTGATGGGGAGTGCAAGATGTTGGATCAGGTTTATGGAGAGGCATGGGTGACGTCAATGTTCCAGGTGAGCTGTCAGGAAAACTGGCCAGGGCTAGGCTTAGGGTTAGGTTTTTCGCTAGGTATAGAGAGAGGGTATTGTTACGTTTAGACATAGGTTCCTTCTCTTACGTTAGGGAGACTATGGGATTATGGTTCCAGGATTACAGTGAGGCAAGGGTGATATCCAAGGTGATGGTGGAGTTTCAGGAAACAGGTCCGCGCTAGTGTTATTGTTATGTAATCGTTAAACGGTATAGGGTTTACGTGGATACGGCTCGATTTTAGATCCTACTCTGATGTTAGGGCGTAGGCTAAATTGATCTTGATCATCATGGTGTGGCATAGGTGACGTCAATGCTGACGCTGAGGGTCCAGGTTAAGGGACCTTGGTTAGGGGTAGGGTTTTCTGTAAGGAAAAGGCTATGCAGAAGATATGGTTATTGACATAATTAGGGTGAAATTTTGATGTCAGGGCGAGTGTGAGGTCGAGTCACAGGGTTGAGGGAGCCATAGGTGATATCAATGCTGAAGGCGAAATCTCTGGTCAAAGGATCGGGTCTTGGGTTAGGTTGAGGAGTTTGTTAAGGAGTACGGGTGATATAGGGTAACAGATTCGGATCCATCTCTGATGTGAGGGAGAGTGCAAGATTAAGTTTCATTTTAAGGTGAAGTATGGGTGACACTAATGCTAAAGCTGAAGTGTCGGATCCTGACGCCAGGGCTATGGCTGGAATTAGTTGTAAGTTAAGGTGTATGGGGCTGATTGAGAGACAGTTAGAGTTCTGACCTGACTCTGATGTGAGTGCAATGGCCAGAATGAGCTTTAGTTTTATGGGGAAGAATGACAGACGCCAATATTGATGGAGGCAGGTCAGTTAAAGGGGCCTGGTCTAGGGTTAGGGTTTCCTGTGAGGGAAAGTCTATATATATGATACGGTAACGGTGAGAATTTGGGTTCAATTCTGATGTGAGTGCGAGGGTGAGTTTGAGGCTCAGGGTAAAAATGTGCCTCCTAGTCGGCAGCAATGTTGAAGGTGGAGTATCTAGTCCAGGGCTCGTGTCTAGGGTTAGGCTTAGGTGTTCAGTAAGATATACAGGAACATAGAGTTACATTTAGAGTTCGCATCTGACACTGATGTGAGGGCGATGGCCAGACTGAGCTTCAGGTTTACTTTGCGGCATGACAGATGTTGAAGCTGATGGCAAAGATTAGGTAAAGTGGCCAGGGTTAGAGATAGGGTATTGTGTTCTGTGAGGTATACAGGTAGGATAGGGTGAAGGACAGACTTAGGGCTGGTCTCTGATGTGAGGGCAAGTTCGAGATTGAGGTTCAGGATTACGGTGAAGCGTGCCTGATGCCAGAGGTTACTTTGAAAGGAAAGGTAAAGAGTCATGAGTAGGGTTGAGATTAGTGGGTCATTCTGTTCTTCAGAAAGGATAAGTTAAGGATTAGGGTTAGGGTCCAGCTCTGATGTGAGTGCGACTCTGAAATTGCTTTTCAGTGTTGAGGAGGGCCCTTGGAGATGTCGATGCTGACGTTTTGTGGATAGGCCCAGGATTCAGTGCTAGGGTTAAAATTTTGTGTTCTCTCTGGTTACCAGAGTCATTAGCATTACGGAAAGAGTTAGGTTCTGGGTCTGATGTGACGGGGAGTGCAAGATGTTGGATCAGGTTTATGGTGAGGCATGGTTGACGTCAATGTGCCAGGTGATCTGCCAGGACCACTGGCCAGGGCTAGGCTTAGGGTTAGGTTTTTCTATAGGTGTAGAGAGATGGTATTGTTACATTTAGACATAGGGTCCTTCTCTTAGGGCGAATTAGGGCGAATGTGCGCTTCAGTTCCAGGATTACAGTGAGGCAATTGTGGTATCCATGTTGATTTTGGAGTTTCAGGCCACAGGTTGGCACTAGGGTTAGGGTTATGTAATCGTAAAAGGGTATGGGGTTTACGAGGATATGGCTCAATTTTGGATCCTACTCTGATGTGAGGGCGATGGCCAGATTGATCTTGATCATCATGGTGTGACATAGGTGACGTCAATGCTGACGCTGAGGGTCCAGGTTAAGGGACCTTGGTTAGGGGTAGGGTTTTCTGTAAAAAAATGTCTATGCAGAAGATATGGTTACGGACATAATTATGGTGAAATTTAATGTCAGGGCGAGTGTGAGGTCGAGTCACTGGGTTGAGGGAGTCATAGGTGATATCAATGGTGAAGGCGAAAACTCTGGTCCATGGATCGGGTCTAGGGTTAGGTTGAGGTGTTTGATAAGGAGCACGGGTGATATAGGGATACAGTTAGATTCGGATCCATCTCTGATGTGAGGGTGAGTGCAAGATTGAGTTTCATTTTAAGGTGAAGTGTGGGTGACACTAATGCTAAAGGTGAAGTGTAGGATCCTGACGCCAGGGCTAGGGCTGGAATTAGTTGTAAGTTAAGGTTTATGGGGCAGATTGAGTGACAGTTAGAGTTCTGATCTGACTCTGATGTGAGGGCAATGGCCATAATGAGCTTCAGTTTTATGGGGAGGTATCACAGACGTCAATGCTGATGGTGGCAGTTCAGTTAAAGGGGCCTGTGCTAGGGTTAGGGTTTCCTGTAAGGGAATGCCTATTCATATGATACGTTTACGGAGAGAATTTTTGTTCATTTCTGATGTGAGTGCGAGGGTGAGATTGAGGCTCAGGGTAAAGATGTGTCTCCTAGTTGGCATCAATGTTGAAGGCAAAGAATCTAGTACAGGGCTCGGGCCTAGGGTTAGGGTTAGTTTGTCAGTAAGATTTACAGTATCATAGAGTTATATTTAGAGATAGCATCTGACTCTGATGTGAGGGCGATAGCCAGATTGAGCTTCATGTTTACGGTACGGCATGACAGACATTGAAGCTGATGGTGTCGGTTCAGGTAAAGTGGCCAGGGCTAGAGTTAAGGTATTGTGTTCTGTGAGGTGTACAGGAAGGATAGGGGTATGGACAGACTTAGGGATTGTCTCTGATGTGAGGGCAAGTGCGAGATTGAGGTTCAGGGTTACGGTGAATGGTGGGTCATGCCAATGTTTACGGTTAATGGACAGGTCCAAGAGTCATGGCTAGGTTTTGGATTAGTGGGTCATTCTGTTATACAGAAAGGATAATTTTAGGATTAACGGTAGGGTCCAGCTCTGATGTGAGTGCGAGTGTGAAATTGCGATTCAGTGTTGAGGAGGTCCCTGGGTGATGTCGATGGTGTCGTTGTGTGGATAGGCCAAGGACTCAGTGCTAGGGTTAAAATTTTGTGTTCTCTCTGGTTTCTGGATACATGAGCATTATGGAAAGATTTAGGTTCTGGGTCTGATGTGACGGGGAGTGCAAGATGGTGGATCAGAGTTATGGTGAGGCATGGGTGATGTCAGTGGACAATTTGAGGTGTAAGGACCTCGGGCCAGGGCTAGGGTTAAGGATAGGTTTTTGGGAAGCTGTAGAGGAATGGTATTGTTACGTTTAGACTTAGGTTCCTTCTCTTACGTTAGGGAGACTATGCGATTATGGTTCCAGGATTACAGTGAGGCAAGGTTGATATCCAAGGTGACGGTGGAGTTTCAGGAAACAGTTCTCGCTAGGGTTAGGGTAATGTAATCGTTAAAGGGTATGGGGTTTACGTGGATACGGCTCGGTTTTGCATCCTACTCTGATGTGAGGGGGAATGCCAGTTTGATCTTGATCATCATGGTGTGGCATAGGTGACATCAATGCTAATGCTGAGGATCCAGCTTAAGGGACCTTGTTTAGGGGCAGGGTTTTCAGAAAGGAAAAGTCTATGCAGAAGATATGGTTATATACCTAATTAGGGTGCAATTTTGATGTCAGGGCGAGGGTGAGGTCGAGTCACATGGTGGAGGGAGTCATAGGTGATATCAATGCTGAAGGCGAAATCTCTGGTCCATGGATCGGGTCTAGGTTTAGGTTGAGGTGTTTAATAAGGAGTTCGGGTGATATAGGGTTACAGTTATATTCGGATCCATCTCTGATGTGAGGGCGAGTGCAAGATTGAATTTCATTTTGAGGTGAAGTGTGGATGACACTAAAGATAAAGGTGAAGTGTCGGATTCTGACGCCAGGGCTAGGGCTGGAATTAGCTGTAAGTTAATGTGTATGGGGCTGATTGAGTGACAGTTAGAGTTCTGACCCGACTCTGATGTGAGGGCAATGGCCAGAATGAGCTTTAGCTTTATGGGGAGGAATGACAGACGCCAATGCTGATGGTGGCAGGTCAGTTAAAGGGGCCTGGGATAGGGTTAGGGGTTCCTGTGAGGGAAAGTCTATGCATATGATACGGTTACGGAGAGAATTTGGGTTCAATTCTGATGTGAGTGCGAGGGTGAGATTGAGGCTCAGGGTAAATATGTGCCTCCTATTCGGCAGCAATGTTGAAGGCGGAGTATCTAGTCCAGGGCTCGTGTCTAGGGTTAGGCTTAGGTGTTCAGTAAGATTTACAGGAACATACGGTTACATTTAGAGTTCGCATCGGAAACTGATGTGAGGGCGATGGCCAGTCTGAGCTTCAGGTTTACTTTGCGGCATGACATGCGTTGAAGCTGATGGCAAAGTTTAGGTAAAGTGGCCAGGATTAGAGATAGGGTATTGTGTTCTGTGAGGTGCACAGGAAATCTAGGGTGAAGGACAGACTTAGGGCAGGTCTCTGATGTGAGGACAAGTTCGAGATTGAGGTTCAGGATTACGGTGAAACGTGCCTGATGCCAGTGTTTACGTTGAAAGGACAGGTAAAGAGTCATGGCTAGGGTTGAGATTAGTGGGTCATTCTGTTCTTCAGAAAGGATAAGTTAAGGTCTAGGGTTAGGGTCCAGCTCTGATGTGAGTGCGACTCTGAAATTGCGATTCAGTGTTGAGGAGGGCCCTTGGTGATATCGATGCTGACGTTTTGTGGATAGGCCCAGGATTCAGTGCTAGGGTTTAAATTTTGTGTTCTCTCTGGTTTCCAGAGACATTAGCATTACGGAAAGAGTTAGGTTCTGGGTCTGATGTGACGGGGAGTGCAAGATGTTGGATCAGGTTTATGGAGAGGCATGGGTGACGTCAATGTTCCAGGTGAGCTGTCAGGAAAAATGGCCAGGGCTAGGCTTAGGGTTAGGTTTTTCGCTAGGTATAGCGAGAGGGTATTGTTACGTTTAGACATAGGTTCCTTCTCTTACGTTAGGGAGACTATGGGATTATGGTTCCAGGATTACAGTGAGGCAAGGTTGATATCCAAGGTGATGGTGGAGTTTCAGGAAACAGGTCCGCGCTAGTATTATTGTTATGTAATCGTTAAACGGTATAGGGTTTACGTGGATACGGCTCGATTTTGGATCCTACTCTGATGTTAGGGCGTAGGCTAGATTGATCTTGATCATCATGGTGTGGCATAGGTGACGTCAATGCTGACGCTGAGGGTCCAGGTTAAGGGACCTTGGTTAGGGGTAGGGTTTTCTGTAAGGAAAAGGCTATGCAGAAGATATGGTTATTGACATAATTAGGGTGAAATTTTGATGTCAGGGCGAGTGTGAGGTCGAGTCACAGGGTTGAGGGAGCCATAGGTGATATCAATGCTGAAGGCGAAATCTCTGGTCAAAGGATCGGGTCTTGGGTTAGGTTGAGGAGTTTGTTAAGGAGTACGGGTGATATAGGGTAACAGATTCGGATCCATCTCTGATGTGAGGGAGAGTGCAAGATTAAGTTTCATTTTAAGGTGAAGTATGGGTGACACTAATGCTAAAGCTGAAGTGTCGGATCCTGACGCCAGGGCTAGGGCTGGAATTAGTTGTAAGTTAAGGTGTATGGGGCTGATTGAGTGACAGTTAGATTTCTGATCTGACTCTGATGTGAGTGCAATGGCCAGAATGAGCTTTAGTTTTATGGGGAGGAATGACAGACGCCAATGTTGATGGTGGCAGGTCAGTTAAAGGGGCCTGGTCTAGGGTTAGGGTATCCTGTGAGGGAAAGTCTATATATATGATACGGTAACGGAGAGAATTTGGGTTCAATTCTGATGTGAGTGCGAGGGTGAGATTGAGGCTCAGGGTAAAAATGTGCCTCCTAGTCGGCAGCAATGTTGAAGGCGGAGTATCTAGTCCAGGGCTCGTGTCTAGGGTTAGGCTTAGGTGTTCAGTAAGATATACAGGAACGTAGAGTTGCATTTAGAGTTCGCATCTGACACTGATGTGAGGGCGATGGCCAGACTGAGCTTCAGGTTTATTTTGCGGCATGACAGATGTTGAATCTGATGGCAAAGATTAGGTAAAGTGGCCAGGGTTAGAGATAGGGTATTGTGTTCTGTGAGGTATACAGGTAGGATAGGGTGAAGGACAGACTTAGGGCTGGTCTCTGATGTGAGGGCAAGTTCGAGATTGAGGTTCAGGATTACGGTGAAGCGTGCCTGATGCCAGAGGTTACTTTGAAAGGAAAGGTAAAGAGTCATGGGTAGGGTTGAGATTAGTGGGTCATTCTGTTCTTCAGAAAGGATAAGTTAAGGATTAGGGTTAGGGTCCAGCTCTGATGTGAGTGCGACTCTGAAATTGCGTTTCAGTGTTGAGGAGGGCCCTTGGAGATGTCGATGCTGACGTTTTGTGGATAGGCCCAGGATTCAGTGCTAGGGTTAAAATTTTGTGTTCTCTCTGGTTTCCAGAGTCATTAGCATTACGGAAAGAGTTAGGTTCTGGGTCTGATGTGACGGGGAGTGCAAGATGTTGGATCAGGGTTATGGTGAGGCATGGTTGACGTCAATGTGCCAGGTGATCTGCCAGGACCACTGGCCAGGGCTAGGCTTAGGGTTAGGTTTTTCTATAGGTGTAGAGAGAGGGTATTGTTACATTTAGACATAGGGTCCTTCTCTTAGGGCGAATTAGGGCGAATGTGCGCTTCAGTTCCAGGATTACAGTGAGGCAATTGTGGTATCCATGTTGATTTTGGAGTTTCAGGCCACAGGTAGGCGCTAGGGTTAGGGTTATGTAATCGTAAAAGGGTATGGGGTTTACGAGGATATGGCTCAATTTTGGATCCTACTCTGATGTGAGGGCGATGGCCAGATTGATCTTGATCATCATGGTGTGACATAGGTGACGTCAATGCTGACGCTGAGGGTCCAGGTTAAGGGACCTTGGTTAGGGGTAGGGTTTTCTGTAAAAAAATGTCTATGCAGAAGATATGGTTACGGACATAATTATGGTGAAATTTAATGTCAGGGCGAGTGTGAGGTCGAGTCACTGGGTTGAGGGAGTCATAGGTGATATCAATGGTGAAGGCGAAAACTCTGGTCCATGGATCGGGTCTAGGGTTAGGTTGAGGTGTTTGATAAGGAGCACGGGTGATATAGGGATACAGTTAGATTCGGATCCATCTCTGATGTGAGGGTGAGTGCAAGATTGAGTTTCATTTTAAGGTGAAGTGTGGGTGACACTAATGCTAAAGGTGAAGTGTAGGATCCTGACGCCAGGGCTAGGGCTGGAATTAGTTGTAAGTTAAGGTTTATGGGGCAGATTGAGTGACAGTTAGAGTTCTGATCTGACTCTGATGTGAGGGCAATGGCCATAATGAGCTTCAGTTTTATGGGGAGGTATCACAGACGTCAATGCTGATGGTGGCAGTTCAGTTAAGGGGCCTGTGCTAGGGTTAGGGTTTCCTGTAAGGGAATGCCTATTCATATGATACGTTTACGGAGAGAATTTTTGTTCATTTCTGATGTGAGTGCGAGGGTGAGATTGAGGCTCAGGGTAAAGATGTGTCTCCTAGTTGGCATCAATGTTGAAGGCAAAGAATCTAGTACAGGGCTCGGGCCTAGGGTTAGGGTTAGTTTGTCAGTAAGATTTACAGTATCATAGAGTTATATTTAGAGATAGCATCTGACTCTGATGTGAGGGCGATAGCCAGATTGAGCTTCATGTTTATGGTACGGCATGACAGACATTGAAGCTGATGGTGTCGGTTCAGGTAAAGTGGCCAGGGCTAGAGTTAAGGTATTGTGTTCTGTGAGGTGTACAGGAAGGATAGGGGTATGGACAGACTTAGGGCTTGTCTCTGATGTGAGGGCAAGTGCGAGATTGAGGTTCAGGGTTACGGTGAATGGTGGGTCATGCCAATGTTTACGGTTAATGGACAGGTCCAAGAGTCATGGCTAGGTTTTGGATTAGTGGGTCGTTCTGTTATACAGAAAGGATAATTTTAGGATTAACGGTAGGGTCCAGCTCTGATGTGAGTGCGAGTGTGAAATTGCGATTCAGTGTTGAGGAGGTCCCTGGGTGATGTCAATGGTGTCGTTGTGTGGATAGGCCAAGGACTCAGTGCTAGGGTTAAAATTTTGTGTTCTCTCTGGTTTCTGGATACATGAGCATTATGGAAAGATTTAGGTTCTGGGTCTGATGTGACGGGGAGTGCAAGATGGTGGATCAGAGTTATGGTGAGGCATGGGTGATGTCAGTGGACAATTTGAGGTGTAAGGACCTCGGGCCAGGGCTAGGGTTAAGGATAGGTTTTTGGGAAGCTGTAGAGGAATGGTATTGTTACGTTTAGACTTAGGTTCCTTCTCTTACGTTAGGGAGACTATGCGATTATGGTTCCAGGATTACAGTGAGGCAAGGTTGATATCCAAGGTGACGGTGGAGTTTCAGGAAACAGTTCTCGCTAGGGTTAGGGTAATGTAATCGTTAAAGGGTATGGGGTTTACGTGGATACGGCTCGGTTTTGCATCCTACTCTGATGTGAGGGGGAATGCCAGTTTGATCTTGATCATCATGGTGTGGCATAGGTGACATCAATGCTAATGCTGAGGATCCAGCTTAAGGGACCTTGTTTAGGGGCAGGGTTTTCAGAAAGGAAAAGTCTATGCAGAAGATATGGTTATATACCTAATTAGGGTGCAATTTTGATGTCAGGGCGAGTGTGAGGTCGAGTCACATGGTTGAGGGAGTCATAGGTGATATCAATGCTGAAGGCGAAATCTCTGGTCCATGGATCGGGTCTAGGTTTAGGTTGAGGTGTTTAATAAGGAGTACGGGTGATATAGGGTTACAGTTAGATTCGGATCCATCTCTGATGTGAGGGCGAGTGCAAGATTGAGTTTCATTTTAAGGTGAAGTGTGGATGACACTAATGATAAAGGTGAAGTGTCGGATTCTGACGCCAGGGCTAGGGCTGGCATTAGTTGTAAGTTAAGGTGTATGGGGCTGATTGAGTGTCAGTTAGAGTTCTGACCCGACTCTGATGTGAGGGCAATGGCCAGAATGAGCTTTAGCTTTATGGGGAGGAATGACAGACGCCAATGTTGATGGTGGCAGGTCAGTTAAAGGGGCCTGGTCTAGGGTTAGGGTATCCTGTGAGGGAAAGTCTATATATATGATACGGTAACGGAGAGAATTTGGGTTCAATTCTGATGTGAGTGCGAGGGTGAGATTGAGGCTCAGGGTAAAAATGTGCCTCCTAGTCGGCAGCAATGTTGAAGGCGGAGTATCTAGTCCAGGGCTCGTGTCTAGGGTTAGGCTTAGGTGTTCAGTAAGATATACAGGAACGTAGAGTTGCATTTAGAGTTCGCATCTGACACTGATGTGAGGGCGATGGCCAGACTGAGCTTCAGGTTTATTTTGCGGCATGACAGATGTTGAATCTGATGGCAAAGATTAGGTAAAGTGGCCAGGGTTAGAGATAGGGTATTGTGTTCTGTGAGGTATACAGGTAGGATAGGGTGAAGGACAGACTTAGGGCTGGTCTCTGATGTGAGGGCAAGTTCGAGATTGAGGTTCAGGATTACGGTGAAGCGTGCCTGATGCCAGAGGTTACTTTGAAAGGAAAGGTAAAGAGTCATGGGTAGGGTTGAGATTAGTGGGTCATTCTGTTCTTCAGAAAGGATAAGTTAAGGATTAGGGTTAGGGTCCAGCTCTGATGTGAGTGCGACTCTGAAATTGCGTTTCAGTGTTGAGGAGGGCCCTTGGAGATGTCGATGCTGACGTTTTGTGGATAGGCCCAGGATTCAGTGCTAGGGTTAAAATTTTGTGTTCTCTCTGGTTTCCAGAGTCATTAGCATTACGGAAAGAGTTAGGTTCTGGGTCTGATGTGACGGGGAGTGCAAGATGTTGGATCAGGGTTATGGTGAGGCATGGTTGACGTCAATGTGCCAGGTGATCTGCCAGGACCACTGGCCAGGGCTAGGCTTAGGGTTAGGTTTTTCTATAGGTGTAGAGAGAGGGTATTGTTACATTTAGACATAGGGTCCTTCTCTTAGGGCGAATTAGGGCGAATGTGCGCTTCAGTTCCAGGATTACAGTGAGGCAATTGTGGTATCCATGTTGATTTTGGAGTTTCAGGCCACAGGTAGGCGCTAGGGTTAGGGTTATGTAATCGTAAAAGGGTATGGGGTTTACGAGGATATGGCTCAATTTTGGATCCTACTCTGATGTGAGGGCGATGGCCAGATTGATCTTGATCATCATGGTGTGACATAGGTGACGTCAATGCTGACGCTGAGGGTCCAGGTTAAGGGACCTTGGTTAGGGGTAGGGTTTTCTGTAAAAAAATGTCTATGCAGAAGATATGGTTACGGACATAATTATGGTGAAATTTAATGTCAGGGCGAGTGTGAGGTCGAGTCACTGGGTTGAGGGAGTCATAGGTGATATCAATGGTGAAGGCGAAAACTCTGGTCCATGGATCGGGTCTAGGGTTAGGTTGAGGTGTTTGATAAGGAGCACGGGTGATATAGGTATACAGTTCGATTCGGATCCATCTCTGATGTGAGGGTGAGTGCAAGATTGAGTTTCATTTTAAGGTGAAGTGTGGGTGACACTAATGCTAAAGGTGAAGTGTAGGATCCTGACGCCAGGGCTAGGGCTGGAATTAGTTGTAAGTTAAGGTTTATGGGGCAGATTGAGTGACAGTTAGAGTTCTGATCTGACTCTGATGTGAGGGCAATGGCCATAATGAGCTTCAGTTTTATGGGGAGGTATCACAGACGTCAATGCTGATGGTGGCAGTTCAGTTAAAGGGGCCTGTGCTAGGGTTAGGGTTTCCTGTAAGGGAATGCCTATTCATATGATACGTTTACGGAGAGAATTTTTGTTCATTTCTGATGTGAGTGCGAGGGTGAGATTGAGGCTCAGGGTAAAGATGTGTCTCCTAGTTGGCATCAATGTTGAAGGCAAAGAATCTAGTACAGGGCTCGGGCCTAGGGTTAGGGTTAGTTTGTCAGTAAGATTTACAGTATCATAGAGTTATATTTAGAGATAGCATCTGACTCTGATGTGAGGGCGATAGCCAGATTGAGCTTCATGTTTATGGTACGGCATGACAGACATTGAAGCTGATGGTGTCGGTTCAGGTAAAGTGGCCAGGGCTAGAGTTAAGGTATTGTGTTCTGTGAGGTGTACAGGAAGGATAGGGGTATGGACAGACTTAGGGCTTGTCTCTGATGTGAGGGCAAGTGCGAGATTGAGGTTCAGGGTTACGGTGAATGGTGGGTCATGCCAATGTTTACGGTTAATGGACAGGTCCAAGAGTCATGGCTAGGTTTTGGATTAGTGGGTCGTTCTGTTATACAGAAAGGATAATTTTAGGATTAACGGTAGGGTCCAGCTCTGATGTGAGTGCGAGTGTGAAATTGCGATTCAGTGTTGAGGATGTCCCTGGGTGATGTCAATGGTGTCGTTGTGTGGATAGGCCAAGGACTCAGTGCTAGGGTTAAAATTTTGTGTTCTCTCTGGTTTCTGGATACATGAGCATTATGGAAAGATTTAGGTTCTGGGTCTGATGTGACGGGGAGTGCAAGATGGTGGGTCAGAGTTATGGTGAGGCATGGGTGATGTCAGTGGACAATTTGAGGTGTAAGGACCTCGGGCCAGGGCTAGGGTTAAGGATAGGTTTTTGGGAAGCTGTAGAGGAATGGTATTGTTACGTTTAGACTTAGGTTCCTTCTCTTACGTTAGGGAGACTATGCGATTATGGTTCCAGGATTACAGTGAGGCAAGGTTGATATCCAAGGTGACGGTGGAGTTTCAGGAAACAGTTCTCGCTAGGGTTAGGGTAATGTAATCGTTAAAGGGTATGGGGTTTACGTGGATACGGCTCGGTTTTGCATCCTACTGTGATGTGAGGGGGAATGCCAGTTTGATCTTGATCATCATGGTGTGGCATAGGTGACATCAATGCTAATGCTGAGGATCCAGCTTAAGGGACCTTGTTTAGGGGCAGGGTTTTCAGAAAGGAAAAGTCTATGCAGAAGATATGGTTATATACCTAATTAGGGTGCAATTTTGATGTCAGGGCGAGTGTGAGGTCGAGTCACATGGTTGAGGGAGTCATAGGTGATATCAATGCTGAAGGCGAAATCTCTGGTCCATGGATCGGGTCTAGGTTTAGGTTGAGGTGTTTAATAAGGAGTACGGGTGATATAGGGTTACAGTTAGATTCGGATCCATCTCTGATGTGAGGGCGAGTGCAAGATTGAGTTTCATTTTAAGGTAAAGTGTGGATGACACTAATGATAAAGGTGAAGTGTCGGATTCTGACGCCAGGGCTAGGGCTGGCATTAGTTGTAAGTTAAGGTGTATGGGGCTGATTGAGTGTCAGTTAGAGTTCTGACCCGACTCTGATGTGAGGGCAATGGCCAGAATGAGCTTTAGCTTTATGGGGAGGAATGACAGACGCCAATGCTGATGGTGGCAGGTCAGTTAAAGGGGCCTGGGATAGGGTTAGGGGTTCCTGTGAGGGAAAGTCTATGCATATGATACGGTTACGGAGAGAATTTGGGTTCAATTCTGATGTGAGTGCGAGGGTGAGATTGAGGCTCAAGGTAAATATGTGCCTCCTATTCGGCAGCAATGTTGAAGGCGGAGTATCTAGTCCAGGGCTCGTGTCTAGGGTTAGGCTTAGGTGTTGAGTAAGATTTACAGGAACATACGGTTACATTTAGAGTTCGCATCGGAAACTGATGTGAGGGCGATGGCCAGTCTGAGCTTCAGGTTTACTTTGCGGCATGACAGGCGTTGAAGCTGATGGCAAAGTTTAGGTAAAGTGGCCAGGATTAGAGATAGGCTATTGTGTTCTGTGAGGTGCACAGGAAGGCTAGGTTGAAGGACAGACTTAGAGCAGGTCTCTGATGTGAGGACAAGTTCGAGATTGAGGTTCAGGATTACGGTGAAACGTGCCTGATGCCAGTGTTTACGTTGAAAGGACAGGTAAAGAGTCATGGCTAGGGTTGAGATTAGTGGGTCATTCTGTTCTTCAGAAAGGATAAGTTAAGGTCTAGGGTTAGGGTCCAGCTCTGATGTGAGTGCGACTCTGAAATTGCGATTCAGTGTTGAGGAGGGCCCTTGGTGATATCGATGCTGACGTTTTGTGGATAGGCCCAGGATTCAGTGCTAGGGTTTAAATTTTGTGTTCTCTCTGGTTTCCAGAGACATTAGCATTACGGAAAGAGTTAGGTTCTGGGTCTGATGTGACGGGGAGTGCAAGATGTTGGAACAGGTTTATGGAGAGGCATGGGTGATGTCAATGTTCCAGGTGAGCTGTCAGGAAAAATGGCCAGTGCTAGGCTTAGGGTTAGGTTTTTCGCTAGGTATAGAGAGAGGGTATTGTTACGTTTAGACATAGGTTCCTTCTCTTACGTTAGGGAGACTATGGGATTATGGTTCCAGGATTACAGTGAGGCAAGGGTGATATCCAAGGTGATGGTGGAGTTTCAGGAAACAGGTCCGCGCTAGTGTTATTGTTATGTAATCGTTAAACGGTATAGGGTTTACGTGGATATGGCTCGATTTTGGATCCTACTCTGATGTTAGGGCGTAGGCTAGATTGATCTTGATCATCATGGTGTGGCATAGGTGACGTCAATGCTGACGCTGAGGGTCCAGGATATGGGACCTTGGTTAGGGGTAGGGTTTTCTGTAAGGAAAAGGCTATGCAGAAGATATGGTTATTGACATAATTAGGGTGAAATTTTGATGTCAGGGCGAGTGTGAGGTCGAGTCACAGGGTTGAGGGAGCCATAGGTGATATCAATGCTGAAGGCGAAATCTCTGGTCAAAGGATCGGGTCTTGGGTTAGGTTGAGGAGTTTGTTAAGGAGTACGGGTGATATAGGGTAACAGATTCGGATCCATCTCTGATGTGAGGGAGAGTGCAAGATTAAGTTTCATTTTAAGGTGAAGTATGGGTGACACTAATGCTAAAGCTGAAGTGTCGGATCCTGACGCCAGGGCTAGGGCTGGAATTAGTTGTAAGTTAAGGTTTATGGGGAAGATTGAGTGACAGTTAGAGTTCTGATCTGACTCTGATGTGAGGGCAATGGCCATAATGAGCTTCAGTTTTATGGGGAGGTATCACAGACGTCAATGCTGATGGTGGCAGTTCAGTTAAAGGGGCCTGTGCTAGGGTTAGGGTTTCCTGTAAGGGAATGCCTATTCATATGATACGTTTACGGAGAGAATTTTTGTTCATTTCTGATGTGAGTGCGAGGGTGAGATTGAGGCTCAGGGTAAAGATGTGTCTCCTAGTTGGCATCAATGTTGAAGGCAAAGAATCTAGTACAGGGCTCGGGCCTAGGGTTAGGGTTAGTTTGTCAGTAAGATTTACAGTATCATAGAGTTATATTTAGAGATAGCATCTGACTCTGATGTGAGGGCAATGGCCAGAATGAGCTTTAGCTTTATGGGGAGGAATGACAGACGCCAATGCTGATGGTGGCAGGTCAGTTAAAGGGGCCTGGGATAGGGTTAGGGGTTCCTGTGAGGGAAAGTCTATGCATATGATATGGTTACGGAGAGAATTTGGGTTCAATTCTGATGTGAGTGCGAGGGTGAGATTGAGGCTCAGGGTAAATATGTGCCTCCTATTCGGCAGCAATGTTGAAGGCGGAGTATCTAGTCCAGGGCTCGTGTCTAGGGTTAGGCTTAGGTGTTCAGTAAGATTTACAGGAACATACGGTTACATTTAGAGTTCGCATCGGAAACTGATGTGAGGGCGATGGCCAGTCTGAGCTTCAGGTTTACTTTGCGGCACGACAGGCGTTGAAGCTGATGGCAAAGTTTAGGTAAAGTGGCCAGGATTAGAGATAGGGTATTGTGTTCTGTGAGGTGCACAGGAAGGCTAGGGTGAAGGACAGACTTAGGGCAGGTCTCTGATGTGAGGACAAGTTCGAGATTGAGGTTCAGGATTACGGTGAAACGTGCCTGATGCCAGTGGTTACGTTGAAAGGACAGGTAAAGAGTCATGGCTAGGGTTGAGATTAGTGGGTCATTCTGTTCTTCAGAAAGGATAAGTTAAGGTCTAGGGTTAGGGTCCAGCTCTGATGTGAGTGCGACTCTGAAATTGCGATTCAGTGTTGAGGAGGGCCCTTGGTGATATCGATGCTGACGTTTTGTGGATAGGCCCAGGATTCAGTGCTAGGGTTTAAATTTTGTGTTCTCTCTGGTTTCCAGAGACATTAGCATTACAGAAAGAGTTAGGTTCTGGGTCTGATGTGACGGGGAGTGCAAGATGTTGGATCAGGTTTATGGAGAGGCATGGGTGACGTCAATGTTCCAGGTGAGCTGTCAGGAAAACTGGCCAGGGCTAGGCTTAGGGTTAGGTTTTTCGCTAGGTATAGAGAGAGGGTATTGTTACGTTTAGACATAGGTTCCTTCTCTTACGTTAGGGAGACTATGGGATTATGGTTCCAGGATTACAGTGAGGCAAGGGTGATATCCAAGGTGATGGTGGAGTTTCAGGAAACAGGTCCGCGCTAGTGTTATTGTTATGTAATCGTTAAACGGTATAGGGTTTACGTGGATACGGCTCGATTTTGGATCCTACTCTGATGTTAGGGCGTAGGCTAGATTGATCTTGATCATCATGGTGTGGCATAGGTGACGTCAATGCTGACGCTGAGGGTCCAGGTTAAGGGACCTTGGTTAGGGGTAGGGTTTTCTGTAAGGAAAAGGCTATGCAGAAGATATGGTTATTGACATAATTAGGGTGAAATTTTGATGTCAGGGCGAGTGTGAGGTCGAGTCACAGGGTTGAGGGAGTCATAAGTGATATCAATGCTGAAGGCGAAATCTCTGGTCAAAGGATCGGGTCTTGGGTTAGGTTGAGGAGTTTGTTAAGGAGTACGGGTGATATAGGGTAACAGATTTGGATCCATCTCTGATGTGAGGGAGAGTGCAAGATTAAGTTTCATTTTAAGGTGAAGTATGGGTGACACTAATGCTAAAGCTGAAGTGTCGGATCCTGACGCCAGGGCTAGGGCTGGAATTAGTTGTAAGTTAAGGTGTATGGGGCTGATTGAGTGACAGTTAGAGTTCTGATCTGACTCTGATGTGAGTGCAATGGCCAGAATGAGCTTTAGTTTTATGGAGAGGAATGACAGACGCCAATGTTGATGGTGGCAGGTCAGTTAAAGGGGCCTGGTCTAGGGTTAGGGTATCCTGTGAGGGAAAGTCTATATATATGATACGGTAACGGAGAGAATTTGGGTTCAATTCTGATGTGAGTGCGAGGGTGAGATTGAGGCTCAGGGTAAAAATGTGCCTCCTAGTCGGCAGCAATGTTGAAGGCGGAGTATCTAGTCCAGGGCTCGTGTCTAGGGTTAGGCTTAGGTGTTCAGTAAGATATACAGGAACATAGAGTTACATTTAGAGTTCGCATCTGACACTGATGTGAGGGCGATGGCCAGACTGAGCTTCAGGTTTACTTTGCGGCATGACAGATGTTGAAGCTGATGGCAAAGATTAGGTAAAGTGGCCAGGGTTAGAGATAGGGTATTGTGTTCTGTGAGGTATACAGGTAGGATAGGGTGAAGGACAGACTTAGGGCTGGTCTCTGATGTGAGGGCAAGTTCGAAATTGAGGTTCAGGATTACGGTGAAGCGTGCCTGATGCCAGAGGTTACTTTGAAAGGAAAGGTAAAGAGTCATGGGTAGGGTTGAGATTAGTGGGTCATTCTGTTCTTCAGAAAGGATAAGTTAAGGATTAGGGTTAGGGTCCAGCTCTGATGTGAGTGCGACTCTGAAATTGCGTTTCAGTGTTGAGGAGGGCCCTTACAGATGTCGATGCTGACGTTTTGTGGATAGGCCCAGGATTCAGTGCTAGGGTTAAAATTTTGTGTTCTCTCTGGTTTCCAGAGTCATTAGCATTACGGAAAGAGTTAGGTTCTGGGTCTGATGTGACGGGGAGTGCAAGATGTTGGATCAGGGTTATGGTGAGGCATGGTTGACGTCAATGTGCCAGGTGATCTGCCAGGACCACTGGCCAGGGCTAGGCTTAGGGTTAGGTTTTTCTATAGGTGTAGAGAGAGGGTATTGTTACATTTAGACATAGGGTCGTTCTCTTAGGGCGAATTAGGGCGAATGTGCGCTTCAGTTCCAGGATTACAGTGAGGCAATTGTGGTATCCATGTTGATTTTGGAGTTTCAGGCCACAGGTAGGCGCTAGGGTTAGGGTTATGTAATCGTAAAAGGGTATGGGGTTTACGAGGATATGGCTCAATTTTGGATCCTACTCTGATGTGAGGGCGATGGCCAGATTGATCTTGATCATCATGGTGTGACATAGGTGACGTCAATGCTGACGCTGAGGGTCCAGGTTAAGGGACCTTGGTTAGGGGTAGGGTTTTCTGTAAAAAAATGTCTATGCAGAAGATATGGTTACGGACATAATTATGGTGAAATTTAATGTCAGGGCGAGTGTGAGGTCGAGTCACTGGGTTGAGGGAGTCATAGGTGATATCAATGGGGAAGGCGAAAACTCTGGTCCACGGATCGGGTCTAGGGTTAGGTTGAGGTGTTTGATAAGGAGCACGGGTGATATAGGGATACAGTTCGATTCGGATCCATCTCTGATGTGAGGGCGAGTGCAAGATTGAGTTTCATTTTAAGGTGAAGTGTGGATGACACTAATGATAAAGGTGAAGTGTCGGATTCTGACGCCAGGGCTAGGGCTGGCATTAGTTGTAAGTTAAGGTGTATGGGGCTGATTGAGTGTCAGTTAGAGTTCTGACCCGACTCTGATGTGAGGGCAATGGCCAGAATGAGCTTTAGCTTTATGGGGAGGAATGACAGACGCCAATGCTGATGGTGGCAGGTCAGTTAAAGGGGCCTGGGATAGGGTTAGGGGTTCCTGTGAGGGAAAGTCTATGCATATGATACGGTTACGGAGAGAATTTGGGTTCAATTCTGATGTGAGTGCGAGGGTGAGATTGAGGCTCAAGGTAAATATGTGCCTCCTATTCGGCAGCAATGTTGAAGGCGGAGTATCTAGTCCAGGGCTCGTGTCTAGGGTTAGGCTTAGGTGTTGAGTAAGATTTACAGGAACATACGGTTACATTTAGAGTTCGCATCGGAAACTGATGTGAGGGCGATGGCCAGTCTGAGCTTCAGGTTTACTTTGCGGCATGACAGGCGTTGAAGCTGATGGCAAAGTTTAGGTAAAGTGGCCAGGATTAGAGATAGGCTATTGTGTTCTGTGAGGTGCACAGGAAGGCTAGGTTGAAGGACAGACTTAGAGCAGGTCTCTGATGTGAGGACAAGTTCGAGATTGAGGTTCAGGATTACGGTGAAACGTGCCTGATGCCAGTGTTTACGTTGAAAGGACAGGTAAAGAGTCATGGCTAGGGTTGAGATTAGTGGGTCATTCTGTTCTTCAGAAAGGATAAGTTAAGGTCTAGGGTTAGGGTCCAGCTCTGATGTGAGTGCGACTCTGAAATTGCGATTCAGTGTTGAGGAGGGCCCTTGGTGATATCGATGCTGACGTTTTGTGGATAGGCCCAGGATTCAGTGCTAGGGTTTAAATTTTGTGTTCTCTCTGGTTTCCAGAGACATTAGCATTACGGAAAGAGTTAGGTTCTGGGTCTGATGTGACGGGGAGTGCAAGATGTTGGAACAGGTTTATGGAGAGGCATGGGTGATGTCAATGTTCCAGGTGAGCTGTCAGGAAAAATGGCCAGGGCTAGGCTTAGGGTTAGGTTTTTCGCTAGGTATAGAGAGAGGGTATTGTTACGTTTAGACATAGGTTCCTTCTCTTACGTTAGGGAGACTATGGGATTATGGTTCCAGGATTACAGTGAGGCAAGGGTGATATCCAAGGTGATGGTGGAGTTTCAGGAAACAGGTCCGCGCTAGTGTTATTGTTATGTAATCGTTAAACGGTATAGGGTTTACGTGGATATGGCTCGATTTTGGATCCTACTCTGATGTTAGGGCGTAGGCTAGATTGATCTTGATCATCATGGTGTGGCATAGGTGACGTCAATGCTGACGCTGAGGGTCCAGGATATGGGACCTTGGTTAGGGGTAGGGTTTTCTGTAAGGAAAAGGCTATGCAGAAGATATGGTTATTGACATAATTAGGGTGAAATTTTGATGTCAGGGCGAGTGTGAGGTCGAGTCACAGGGTTGAGGGAGCCATAGGTGATATCAATGCTGAAGGCGAAATCTCTGGTCAAAGGATCGGGTCTTGGGTTAGGTTGAGGAGTTTGTTAAGGAGTACGGGTGATATAGGGTAACAGATTCGGATCCATCTCTGATGTGAGGGAGAGTGCAAGATTAAGTTTCATTTTAAGGTGAAGTATGGGTGACACTAATGCTAAAGCTGAAGTGTCGGATCCTGACGCCAGGGCTAGGGCTGGAATTAGTTGTAAGTTAAGGTTTATGGGGCAGATTGAGTGACAGTTAGAGTTCTGATCTGACTCTGATGTGAGGGCAATGGCCATAATGAGCTTCAGTTTTATGGGGAGGTATCACAGACGTCAATGCTGATGGTGGCAGTTCAGTTAAAGGGGCCTGTGCTAGGGTTAGGGTTTCCTGTAAGTCAATGCCTATTCATATGATACGTTTACGGAGAGAATTTTTGTTCATTTCTGATGTGAGTGCGAGGGTGAGATTGAGGCTCAGGGTAAAGATGTGTCTCCTAGTTGGCATCAATGTTGAAGGCAAAGAATCTAGTACAGGGCTCGGGCCTAGGGTTAGGGTTAGTTTGTCAGTAAGATTTACAGTATCATAGAGTTATATTTAGAGATAGCATCTGACTCTGATGTGAGGGCAATGGCCAGAATGAGCTTTAGCTTTATGGGGAGGAATGACAGACGCCAATGCTGATGGTGGCAGGTCAGTTAAAGGGGCCTGGGATAGGGTTAGGGGTTCCTGTGAGGGAAAGTCTATGCATATGATATGGTTACGGAGAGAATTTGGGTTCAATTCTGATGTGAGTGCGAGGGTGAGATTGAGGCTCAGGGTAAATATGTGCCTCCTATTCGGCAGCAATGTTGAAGGCGGAGTATCTAGTCCAGGGCTCGTGTCTAGGGTTAGGCTTAGGTGTTCAGTAAGATTTACAGGAACATACGGTTACATTTAGAGTTCGCATCGGAAACTGATGTGAGGGCGATGGCCAGTCTGAGCTTCAGGTTTACTTTGCGGCACGACAGGCGTTGAAGCTGATGGCAAAGTTTAGGTAAAGTGGCCAGGATTAGAGATAGGGTATTGTGTTCTGTGAGGTGCACAGGAAGGCTAGGGTGAAGGACAGACTTAGGGCAGGTCTCTGATGTGAGGACAAGTTCGAGATTGAGGTTCAGGATTACGGTGAAACGTGCCTGATGCCAGTGGTTACGTTGAAAGGACAGGTAAAGAGTCATGGCTAGGGTTGAGATTAGTGGGTCATTCTGTTCTTCAGAAAGGATAAGTTAAGGTCTAGGGTTAGGGTCCAGCTCTGATGTGAGTGCGACTCTGAAATTGCGATTCAGTGTTGAGGAGGGCCCTTGGTGATATCGATGCTGACGTTTTGTGGATAGGCCCAGGATTCAGTGCTAGGGTTTAAATTTTGTGTTCTCTCTGGTTTCCAGAGACATTAGCATTACAGAAAGAGTTAGGTTCTGGGTCTGATGTGACGGGGAGTGCAAGATGTTGGATCAGGTTTATGGAGAGGCATGGGTGACGTCAATGTTCCAGGTGAGCTGTCAGGAAAACTGGCCAGGGCTAGGCTTAGGGTTAGGTTTTTCGCTAGGTATAGAGAGAGGGTATTGTTACGTTTAGACATAGGTTCCTTCTCTTACGTTAGGGAGACTATGGGATTATGGTTCCAGGATTACAGTGAGGCAAGGGTGATATCCAAGGTGATGGTGGAGTTTCAGGAAACAGGTCCGCGCTCGTGTTATTGTTATGTAATCGTTAAATGGTATAGGGTTTACGTGGATACGGCTCGATTTTGGATCCTACTCTGATGTTAGGGCGTAGGCTAGATTGATCTTGATCATCATGGTGTGGCATAGGTGACGTCAATGCTGACGCTGAGGGTCCAGGTTAAGGGACCTTGGTTAGGGGTAGGGTTTTCTGTAAGGAAAAGGCTATGCAGAAGATATGGTTATTGACATAATTAGGGTGAAATTTTGATGTCAGGGCGAGTGTGAGGTCGAGTCACAGGGTTGAGGGAGTCATAAGTGATATCAATGCTGAAGGCGAAATCTCTGGTCAAAGGATCGGGTCTTGGGTTAGGTTGAGGAGTTTGTTAAGGAGTACGGGTGATATAGGGTAACAGATTTGGATCCATCTCTGATGTGAGGGAGAGTGCAAGATTAAGTTTCATTTTAAGGTGAAGTATGGGTGACACTAATGCTAAAGCTGAAGTGTCGGATCCTGACGCCAGGGCTAGGGCTGGAATTAGTTGTAAGTTAAGGTGTATGGGGCTGATTGAGTGACAGTTAGAGTTCTGATCTGACTCTGATGTGAGTGCAATGGCCAGAATGAGCTTTAGTTTTATGGGGAGGAATGACAGACACCAATGTTGATGGTGGCAGGTCAGTTAAAGGGGCCTGGTCTAGGGTTAGGGTATCCTGTGAGGGAAAGTCTATATATATGATACGGTAACGGAGAGAATTTGGGTTCAATTCTGATGTGAGTGCGAGGGTGAGATTGAGGCTCAGGGTAAAAATGTGCCTCCTAGTCGGCAGCAATGTTGAAGGCGGAGTATCTAGTCCAGGGCTCGTGTCTAGGGTTAGGCTTAGGTGTTCAGTAAGATATACAGGAACATAGAGTTACATTTAGAGTTCGCATCTGACACTGATGTGAGGGCGATGGCCAGACTGAGCTTCAGGTTTACTTTGCGGCATGACAGATGTTGAAGCTGATGGCAAAGATTAGGTAAAGTGGCCAGGGTTAGAGATAGGGTATTGTGTTCTGTGAGGTATACAGGTAGGATAGGGTGAAGGACAGACTTAGGGCTGGTCTCTGATGTGAGGGCAAGTTCGAAATTGAGGTTCAGGATTACGGTGAAGCGTGCCTGATGCCAGAGGTTACTTTGAAAGGAAAGGTAAAGAGTCATGGGTAGGGTTGAGATTAGTGGGTCATTCTGTTCTTCAGAAAGGATAAGTTAAGGATTAGGGTTAGGGTCCAGCTCTGATGTGAGTGCGACTCTGAAATTGCGTTTCAGTGTTGAGGAGGGCCCATGGAGATGTCGATGCTGACGTTTTGTGGATAGGCCCAGGATTCAGTGCTAGGGTTAAAATTTTGTGTTCTCTCTGGTTTCCAGAGTCATTAGCATTACGGAAAGAGTTAGGTTCTGGGTCTGATGTGACGGGGAGTGCAAGATGTTGGATCAGGGTTATGGTGAGGCATGGTTGACGTCAATGTGCCAGGTGATCTGCCAGGACCACTGGCCAGGGCTAGGCTTAGGGTTAGGTTTTTCTATAGGTGTAGAGAGAGGGTATTGTTACATTTAGACATAGGGTCGTTCTCTTAGGGTGAATTAGGGCGAATGTGCGCTTCAGTTCCAGGATTACAGTGAGGCAATTGTGATATCCATGTTGATTTTGGAGTTTCAGGCCACAGGTAGGCGCTAGGGTTAGGGTTATGTAATCGTAAAAGGGTATGGGGTTTACGAGGATATGGCTCAATTTTGGATCCTACTCTGATGTGAGGGCGATGGCCAGATTGATCTTGATCATCATGGTGTGACATAGGTGACGTCAATGCTGACGCTGAGGGTCCAGGTTAAGGGACCTTGGTTAGGGGTAGGGTTTTCTGTAAAAAAATGTCTATGCAGAAGATATGGTTACGGACATAATTATGGTGAAATTTAATGTCAGGGCGAGTGTGAGGTCGAGTCACTGGGTTGAGGGAGTCATAGGTGATATCAATGGGGAAGGCGAAAACTCTGGTCCATGGATCGGGTCTAGGGTTAGGTTGAGGTGTTTGATAAGGAGCACGGGTGATATAGGGATACAGTTCGATTCGGATCCATCTCTGATGTGAGGGTGAGTGCAAGATTGAGTTTCATTTTAAGGTGAAGTGTGGGTGACACTAATGCTAAAGGTGAAGTGTAGGATCCTGACGCCAGGGCTAGGGCTGGAATTAGTTGTAAGTTAAGGTTTATGGGGAAGATTGAGTGACAGTTAGAGTTCTGATCTGACTCTGATGTGAGGGCAATGGCCATAATGAGCTTCAGTTTTATGGGGAGGTATCACAGACGTCAATGCTGATGGTGGCAGTTCAGTTAAAGGGGCCTGTGCTAGGGTTAGGGTTTCCTGTAAGGGAATGCCTATTCATATGATACGTTTACGGAGAGAATTTTTGTTCATTTCTGATGTGAGTGCGAGGGTGAGATTGAGGCTCAGGGTAAAGATGTGTCTCCTAGTTGGCATCAATGTTGAAGGCAAAGAATCTAGTACAGGGCTCGGGCCTAGGGTTAGGGTTAGTTTGTCAGTAAGATTTACAGTATCATAGAGTTATATTTAGAGATAGCATCTGACTCTGATGTGAGGGCGATAGCCAGATTGAGCTTCATGTTTATGGTACGGCATGACAGACATTGAAGCTGATGGTGTCGGTTCAGGTAAAGTGGCCAGGGCTAGAGTTAAGATATTGTGTTCTGTGAGGTGTACAGGAAGGATAGGGGTATGGACAGACTTAGGGCTTGTCTCTGATGTGAGGGCAAGTGCGAGATTGAGGTTCAGGGTTACGGTGAATGGTGGGTCATGCCAATGTTTACGGTTAATGGACAGGTCCAAGAGTCATGGCTAGGTTTTGGATTAGTGGGTCGTTCTGTTATACAGAAAGGATAATTTTAGGATTAACGGTAGGGTCCAGCTCTGATGTGAGTGCGAGTGTGAAATTGCGATTCAGTGTTGAGTAGGTCCCTGGGTGATGTCAATGGTGTCGTTGTGTGGATAGGCCAAGGACTCAGTGCTAGGGTTAAAATTTTGTGTTCTCTCTGGTTTCTGGATACATGAGCATTATGGAAAGATTTAGGTTCTGGGTCTGATGTGACGGGGAGTGCAAGATGGTGGATCAGAGTTATGGTGAGGCATGGGTGATGTCAGTGGACAATTTGAGGTGTAAGGACCTCGGGCCAGGGCTAGGGTTAAGGATAGGTTTTTGGGAAGCTGTAGAGGAATGGTATTGTTACGTTTAGACTTAGGTTCCTTCTCTTACGTTAGGGAGACTATGCGATTATGGTTCCAGGATTACAGTGAGGCAAGGTTGATATCCAAGGTGACGGTGGAGTTTCAGGAAACAGTTCTCGCTAGGGTTAGGGTAATGTAATCGTTAAAGGGTATGGGGTTTACATGGATACGGCTTGGTTTTGCATAATACTCTTATGTGAGAGGAATGCCAGTTTGATCTTGATCATCATGGTGTGGCATAGGTGACATCAATGCTAATGCTGAGGATCCAGCTTAAGGGACCTTGTTTAGGGGCAGGGTTTTCAGAAAGGAAAAGTCTATGCAGAAGATATGTTTACATACCTAATTAGGGTGCAATTTTGATGTCAGGGCGAGTGTGAGGTCGAGTCACATGGTTGAGGGAGTCATAGGTGATATCAATGCTGAAGGCGAAATCTCTGGTCCATGGATCGGGTCTAGGTTTAGGTTGAGGTGTTTCATAAGGAGTACGGGTGATATAGGGTTACAGTTAGATTCGGATCCATCTCTGATGTGAGGGCGAGTGCAAGATTGAGTTTCATTTTAAGGTGAAGTGTGGATGACACTAATGATAAAGGTGAAGTGTCGGATTCTGACGCCAGGGCTAGGGCTGGAATTAGCTGTAAGTTAAGGTGTATGGGGCTGATTGAGTGTCAGTTAGAGTTCTGACCCGACTCTGATGTGAGGGCAATGGCAAGAATGAGCTTTAGCTTTATGGGGAGGAATGACAGACGCCAATGCTGATGGTGGCAGGTCAGTTAAAGGGGCCTGGGATAGGGTTAGGGGTTCCTGTGAGGGAAAGTCTATGCATATGATACGGTTACGGAGAGAATTTGGGTTCAATTCTGATGTGAGTGCGAGGGTGAGATTGAGGCTCAGGGTAAATATGTGCCTCCTATTCGGCAGTAATGTTGAAGGCGGAGTATCTAGTCCAGGGCTCGTGTCTAGGGTTAGGCTTAGGTGTTCAGTAAGATTTACAGGAACATACGGTTACATTTAGAGTTCGCATCGGAAACTGATGTGAGGGCGATGGCCAGTCTGAGATTCAGGTTTACTTTGCGGCACGACAGGCGTTGAAGCTGATGGCAAAGTTTAGGTAAAGTGGCCAGGATTAGAGATAGGGTATTGTGTTCTGTGAGGTGCACAGGAAGGCTAGGGTGAAGGACAGACTTAGGGCAGGTCTCTGATGTGAGGACAAGTTCGAGATTGAGGTTCAGGATTACGGTGAAACGTGCCTGATGCCAGTGGTTACGTTGAAAGGACAGGTAAAGAGTCATGGCTAGGGTTGAGATTAGTGGGTCATTCTGTTCTTCAGAAAGGATAAGTTAAGGTCTAGGGTTAGGGTCCAGCTCTGATGTGAGTGCGACTCTGAAATTGCGATTCAGTGTTGAGGAGGGCCCTTGGTGATATCGATGCTGACGTTTTGTGGATAGGCCCAGGATTCAGTGCTAGGGTTTAAATTTTGTGTTCTCTCTGGTTTCCAGAGACATTAGCATTACGGAAAGAGTTAGGTTCTGGGTCTGATGTGACGGGGAGTGCAAGATGTTGGATCAGGTTTATGGAGAGGCATGGGTGACGTCAATGTTCCAGGTGAGCTGTCAGGAAAACTGGCCAGGGCTAGGCTTAGGGTTAGGTTTTTCGCTAGGTATAGAGAGAGGGTATTGTTACGTTTAGACATAGGTTCCTTCTCTTACGTTAGGGAGACTATGGGATTATGGTTCCAGGATTACAGTGAGGCAAGGGTGATATCCAAGGTGATGGTGGAGTTTCAGGAAACAGGTCCGCGCTAGTGTTATTGTTATGTAATCGTTAAACGGTATAGGGTTTACGTGGATACGGCTCGATTTTGGATCCTACTCTGATGTTAGGGCGTAGGCTAGATTGATCTTGATCATCATGGTGTGGCATAGGTGACGTCAATGCTGACGCTGAGGGTCCAGGTTAAGGGACCTTGGTTAGGGGTAGGGTTTTCTGTAAGGAAAAGGCTATGCAGAAGATATGGTTATTGACATAATTAGGGTGAAATTTTGATGTCAGGGCGAGTGTGAGGTCGAGTCACAGGGTTGAGGGAGTCATAGGTGATATCAATGCTGAAGGCGAAATCTCTGGTCAAAGGATCGGGTCTTGGGTTAGGTTGAGGAGTTTGTTAAGGAGTACGGGTGATATAGGGTAACAGATTCGGATCCATCTCTGATGTCAGGGAGAGTGCAAGATTAAGTTTCATTTTAAGGTGAAGTATGGGTGACACTAATGCTAAAGCTGAAGTGTCGGATCCTGACGCCAGGGCTAGGGCTGGAATTAGTTGTAAGTTAAGGTGTATGGGGCTGATTGAGTGACAGTTAGAGTTCTGATCTGACTCTGATGTGAGTGCAATGGCCAGAATGAGCTTTAGTTTTATGGGGAGGAATGACAGACGCCAATGTTGATGATGGCAGGTCAGTTAAAGGGGCCTGGTCTAGGGTTAGGGTATCCTGTGAGGGAAAGTCTATATATATGATACGGTAACGGAGAGAATTTGGGTTCAATTCTGATGTGAGTGCGAGGGTGAGATTGAGGCTCAGGGTAAAAATGTGCCTCCTAGTCGGCAGCAATGTTGAAGGCGGAGTATCTAGTCCAGGGCTCGTGTCTAGGGTTAGGCTTAGGTGTTCAGTAAGATATACAGGAACATAGAGTTACATTTAGAGTTCGCATCTGACACTGATGTGAGGGCGATGGCCAGACTGAGCTTCAGGTTTACTTTGCGGCATGACAGATGTTGAAGCTGATGGCAAAGATTAGGTAAAGTGGCCATGGTTAGAGATAGGGTATTGTGTTCTGTGAGGTATACAGGTAGGATAGGGTGAAGGACAGACTTAGGGCTGGTCTCTGATGTGAGGGCAAGTTCGAGATTGAGGTTCAGGATTACGGTGAAGCGTGCCTGATGCCAGAGGTTACTTTGAAAGGAAAGGTAAAGAGTCATGGGTAGGGTTGAGATTAGTGGGTCATTCTGTTCTTCAGAAAGGATAAGTTAAGGATTAGGGTTAGGGTCCAGCTCTGATGTGAGTGCGACTCTGAAATTGCGTTTCAGTGTTGAGGAGGGCCCATGGAGATGTCGATGCTGACGTTTTGTGGATAGGCCCAGGATTCAGTGCTAGGGTTAAAATTTTGTGTTCTCTCTGGTTTCCAGAGTCATTAGCATTACGGAAAGAGTTAGGTTCTGGGTCTGATGTGACGGGGAGTGCATGATGTTGGATCAGGGTTATGGTGAGGCATGGTTGACGTCAATGTGCCAGGTGAGCTGTCAGGACCACTGGCCAGGGCTAGGGTTAGGGCTGGGTTTTTCGTTAGGTGTAGAGAGAGGGTATTGTTACATTTAGACATAGGGTCCTTCTCTTACGTTAGGGCGAATGTGCGCTTCAGTTCCAGGATTACAGTGAGGCAATAGTGTTATCCATGGTGATTTTGGAGTTTCAGGCCACAGGTCGGCGCTAGGGTTAGGGTTAAGTAATCGTAATAGGGTATGGGGTTTACGTGGATATGGCTCAATTTTGGATCCTACTCTGATGTGAGGGCGATGGCCAGATTGATCTTGATCATCATGGTGTGACATAGGTGACGTCAATGCTGACGCTGAGGGTCCAGGTTAAGGAACCTTG
The DNA here is from genome assembly GCF_030020395.1 of Manis pentadactyla. Lineage (NCBI taxonomy): Eukaryota > Metazoa > Chordata > Mammalia > Pholidota > Manidae > Manis > Manis pentadactyla. The sequence continues at coordinate 55,808,007 of NC_080019.1, forward strand.
GTTATTGGTTGGGTTTTCTGTAAGGAAAAGTCTATGCAGAAGATATGGTTATGGACATAATTAGGGTGAAATTTCGATGTCAGGGAGAGTGTGAGGTCGAGTCACAGGTTTGAGGGTGTCATAGGTGATATCAACGGTGAAGGCGAAATATCTGGTCCATGGATCGGGTCTAGGGTTAGGTTGAGGTGTTTGATACGGAGTACGGGTGAGATAGGGTTACAGTTAGATTCGGATCCATCTCTGATATAGGTCGAGTGGAATCTTGAGTTTCAGTTTTTAGTGAAGTGTGGATGACATTAACGCTTAAGCTGAAGTGTCAGATCCTGACGAAAGGGCTAGGGCTGGCATTAATTGTAAGTTAAGGTGTATGGGGCTGATTGAGTGACAGTTAGAGTTCTGATCTGACTCTGATGTGAGGTCAATGGCCAGAATGAGCTTCAGTTTTATGGGGAGGAATGACAGACGTCAATGCTGATGGTGGCAGTTCAGTTAAAGGGGCCTGTGCTAGGGTTAGGGTTTCCTGTAAGGGAATGTCTATGCATATGATACTTTTACGGAGAGAATTACGGTTCAATTCTAATGTGAGTGCGAGGGCGAGATTGAGGCTCAGGGTAAAGATGTGTCTCCTATTTGGCATCAATGTTGAAGGCTAAGAATCTAGTCAAGCGCTCGGGCCTAGGGTTAGGGTTAGGCGTTCAGTAATATTTACCGTAACATAGAGTTATATTTAGAGTTAGCATCTGACTCTGAGGTGAGGGCGATGGCCAAATTGAGCTTCATGTTTACGGTACGGCATGAAAGACATTGTAGCTGATGGTGTCGCCTCAGGTAAAGTGGCCAGGGCTAGAGTTAGGGTATTGTGTTCTGTGAGGTGTACAGGAAGGATAGGTGTGTGGACAGACTTAGGGCTTGTCTCTGATGTGAGGGCAAGTGCGAGATTGAGGTTCAGGATTACGGTGAATGGAGGGTCATGACAATGTTTACGGTTAATGGACAGGTCCAAGAGTCATGGCTAGGGTTTGGATTAGTGGGTCGTTCTGTTCTACAGAAAGGATAATTTTAGGATTAAGGGTAGGGTCCAGCTCTGATGTGAGTGCGAGTGTGAAATTGCGATTCAGTGTTGAGGAGTTCCCTGGGTGATATCAATGCCGTCGTTGTGTGCATAGGCCCATTACTCAGTGCTAGGGTTAAAATTTTGTGTTCTCTCTGGTTTCCGGATACCTGAGCATTATGGAAAGATTTAGGTTATGGGACTGAAGTGACGGGGAGTGGAAGATGGTGGATATGGGTTATGGTGAGGCATGGGTGAAGTCAGTGGTCAAGGTGAGGTGACAGGACCTCGGGCTAGGGCTCGGGTTAGGGTTAGGTTTTTCGGAAGCTGTAGAGGAATGGTATTGTTACGTTTAGACTTAGTTTCCTTCTCTTACGTTAGGGAGACTATGCGATTATGGTTCCAGGATTACAGTGAGGCAAGGGTGATATCCAAGGTTATGGTGGAGTTTGAGGAAACAGGTCCGCGTTAGGGTTAGGGTTATGTAATCGTTAAAGGGTATGGGGTTTACGTGGATACGGCACGATATTGGATCCTACTCTGATGTGAGGGCGATGGCCAGATTGATCTTGACAATGATGGTGTGGCATAGTTGATATCAATGCTGATGCTGAGGATCCATCTTAAGGGACCTTGATTAGGGGCAGGGTTTTCAGTAAGGAAAAGTCTATGCAGAATTTATGGTTATGGACATAATTAGGGTGCAATTTTGATGTCAGAGCGAGTGTGAGGTCGAGTCACGTGGTTGAGGGAGTCATAGGTGATATCAATGGTGAAGGCGAAACCTCTGGTCCATGGATCGGGTCTAGGGTTAGGTTGAGGTGTTTGATAAGGAGTACGTGTGATATAGGGTTACAGTTAGATTCGGATCCATCTCTGATGTGAGGGCGAGTGCAAGATTGAGTTTCATTTTAAGGTGAAGTGTGAGTGACACTAATGCTAAAGGTGAAGTGTCGGATCCTGACGCCAGGGCTAGGGCTGGAATTAGTTGTAAGTTAAGGTGTATGGGGCTGATTGAGTGACAGTTAGAGTTCTGATCCGACTCTGATGTGAGGGAAATGGCCAGAATGAGCTTTAGTTTTATGGGGAGTAATGACAGACGCCAATGCTGATGGTGGCAGGTCAGTTAAAGGGGCCCGGGCTATTGTTAGGGGTCCTGTGACGGAAAGTCTATGCATATGATATGGTTACGGAGAGAATTTGGTTTGAATTCCGATGTGAGTGCGAGGTTGAGATTGAGGATCAGGGTAAAGATATGCCTCCTATTCGGCAGCAATGTTGAAGGCGGAGTATCTAGTAATGGGCTCGTGTATAAGGTCAGGCTTAGGTGTTCACTAAGATTTACAGGAACATAGAGTTACATTTAGAGTTCGCATCTGACACTGATGTGAGGGCGATGGCCAGACTGAGCTTCAGGTTTACTTTGTGGCATGACTGACCTTGAAGCTGATGGCAACGTTTTGGTAAAGTGGCCATGGTTAGAGACAGGGTATTGTGTTCAGTGAGGTGTACAGGAAGGATAGGGAGAAGGACAGACTTAGGGCTGATCTCTGATGTGAGGGCAAGTTCGAGATTGAGGTTCAGGATTACGATGAAGCGTGCCTGATGCCAGTGGTTACGTTGAAAGGACAGGTAAAGAGTCATGGCTTGGGTTGAGATTAGTGGGTCATTCTGTTCTTCAGAAAGGATAAGTTAAGGACTAGGGTTAGGGTCCAGCTCTGATTTGAGTGCGACTCTGAAATTGCGTTTCAGTGTTGAGGATGGCCCTTGGAGTTATCGATGCTGACTTTTTGTCGATAAGCCCAGGATTCAGTGCTAGGGTTAAAATTTTGTGTACTCTCTGGTTTCCAGAGACATTAGCATTACGGAAAGAGTTAGGTTCTGGGTCTGATGTGACGGGGAGTGCAAGATGTTGGATCAGGTTTATGGTGAGGCATGGGTGACGTCAATGTTCCAGGTGAGCTGTCAGGAAAAATGGCCAGGGCTAGTCTTAGATTTAGGTTTTTCGCTAGGTATAGAGAGAGGGTATTGTTACGTTCAGACATAGGTTCCTTCTCTTACGTTAGGGAGACTATGGGATTATGGTTCCAGGATTACAGTGAGGCAAGGGTGATATCCAAGCTGATGGTGGAGTTTCAGGAAACAGGTCCGCGCTAGTGTTATTGTTATGTAATCGTTAAACGGTATAGGGTTTACGTGGATACGGCTCGATTTTGGATCCTACTCTGATGTTAGGGCGTAGGCTAGATTGATCTTGATCATCATGGTGTGGCATAGGTGACGTCAATGCTGACGCTGAGGGTCCAGGTTAAGGGACCTTGGTTAGGGGTAGGGTTTTCTGTAAGGAAAAGGCTATGCAGAAGATATGGTTATTGACATAATTAGGGTGAAATTTTGATGTCAGGGCGAGTGTGAGGTCGAGTCACAGGGTTGAGGGTGTCATAGGTAATATCAATGGTGAAGGCCAAATCTCTGGTCAAAGGATCGTGTCTAGGGTTAGGTTGAGGTGTTTGTTAAGGAGTACGGGTGATATAGGGTAACAGTTAGATTCGGATCCATCTCTGATGTGAGGGAGAGTGCAAGATTAAGTTTCATTTTAAGGTGAAGTATGGGTGACACTAATGCTAAAGCTGAAGTGTCGGATCCTGACGCCAGGGCTAGGGCTGGAATTAGTTGTAAGTTAAGGTGTATGGGGCTGATTGAGTGACAGTTAGAGTTCTGATCTGACTCTGATGTGAGTGCAATGGCCAGAATGAGCTTTAGTTTTATGGGGAGGAATGACAGACGCCAATGTTGATGGTGGCAGGTCAGTTAAAGGGGCCTGGTCTAGGGTTAGGGTATCCTGTGAGGGAAAGTCTATATATATGATACGGTAACGGAGAGAATTTGGGTTCAATTCTGATGTGAGTGCGAGGGTGAGATTGAGGCTCAGGGTAAAAATGTGCCTCCTAGTCGGCAGCAATGTTGAAGGCGGAGTATCTAGTCCAGGGCTCGTGTCTAGGGTTAGGCTTAGGTGTTCAGTAAGATATACAGGAACATAGAGTTACATTTAGAGTTCGCATCTGACACTGATGTGAGGGCGATGGCCAGACTGAGCTTCAGGTTTACTTTGCGGCATGACAGATGTTGAAGCTGATGGCAAAGATTAGGTAAAGTGGCCATGGTTAGAGATAGGGTATTGTGTTCTGTGAGGTATACAGGTAGGATAGGGTGAAGGACAGACTTAGGGCTGGTCTCTGATGTGAGGGCAAGTTCGAGATTGAGGTTCAGGATTACGGTGAAGCGTGCCTGATGCCAGAGGTTACTTTGAAAGGAAAGGTAAAGAGTCATGGGTAGGGTTGAGATTAGTGGGTCATTCTGTTCTTCAGAAAGGATAAGTTAAGGATTAGGGTTAGGGTCCAGCTCTGATGTGAGTGCGACTCTGAAATTGCGTTTCAGTGTTGAGGAGGGCCCATGGAGATGTCGATGCTGACGTTTTGTGGATAGGCCCAGGATTCAGTGCTAGGGTTAAAATTTTGTGTTCTCTCTGGTTTCCAGAGTCATTAGCATTACGGAAAGAGTTAGGTTCTGGGTCTGATGTGACGGGGAGTGCATGATGTTGGATCAGGGTTATGGTGAGGCATGGTTGACGTCAATGTGCCAGGTGAGCTGTCAGGACCACTGGCCAGGGCTAGGGTTAGGGCTGGGTTTTTCGTTAGGTGTAGAGAGAGGGTATTGTTACATTTAGACATAGGGTCCTTCTCTTATGTTAGGGCGAATGTGCGCTTCAGTTCCAGGATTACAGTGAGGCAATAGTGTTATCCATGGTGATTTTGGAGTTTCAGGCCACAGGTCGGCGCTAGGGTTAGGTTTAAGTAATCGTAATAGGGTATGGGGTTTACGTGGATATGGCTCAATTTTGGATCCTACTCTGATGTGAGGGCGATGGCCAGATTGATCTTGATCATCATGGTGTGACATAGGTGACGTCAATGCTGACGCTGAGGGTCCAGGTTAAGGAACCTTGGTTATTGGTTGGGTTTTCTGTAAGGAAAAGTCTATGCAGAAGATATGGTTATGGACATAATTAGGGTGAAATTTCGATGTCAGGGAGAGTGTGAGGTCGAGTCACAGGTTTGAGGGTGTCATAGGTGATATCAACGGTGAAGGCGAAATATCTGGTCCATGGATCGGTTCTAGGGTTAGGTTGAGGTGTTTGATACGGAGTACGGGTGAGATAGGGTTACAGTTAGATTCGGATCCATCTCTGATATAGGTCGAGTGGAATCTTGAGTTTCAGTTTTTAGTGAAGTGTGGATGACATTAACGCTTAAGCTGAAGTGTCAGATCCTGACGAAAGGGCTAGGGCTGGCATTAATTGTAAGTTAAGGTGTATGGGGCTGATTGAGTGACAGTTAGAGTTCTGATCTGACTCTGATGTGAGGTCAATGGCCAGAATGAGCTTCAGTTTTATGGGGAGGAATGACAGACGTCAATGCTGATGGTGGCAGTTCAGTTAAAGGGGCCTGTGCTAGGGTTAGGGTTTCCTGTAAGGGAATGTCTATGCATATGATACTTTTACGGAGAGAATTACGGTTCAATTCTAATGTGAGTGCGAGGGCGAGATTGAGGCTCAGGGTAAAGATGTGTCTCCTATTTGGCATCAATGTTGAAGGCTAAGAATCTAGTCAAGCGCTCGGGCCTAGGGTTAGGGTTAGGCGTTCAGTAATATTTACCGTAACATAGAGTTATATTTAGAGTTAGCATCTGACTCTGAGGTGAGGGCGATGGCCAAATTGAGCTTCATGTTTACGGTACGGCATGAAAGACATTGTAGCTGATGGTGTCGCCTCAGGTAAAGTGGCCAGGGCTAGAGTTAGGGTATTGTGTTCTGTGAGGTGTACAGGAAGGATAGGTGTGTGGACAGACTTAGGGCTTGTCTCTGATGTGAGGGCAAGTGCGAGATTGAGGTTCAGGATTACGGTGAATGGAGGGTCATGACAATGTTTACGGTTAATGGACAGGTCCAAGAGTCATGGCTAGGGTTTGGATTAGTGGGTCGTTCTGTTCTACAGAAAGGATAATTTTAGGATTAAGGGTAGGGTCCAGCTCTGATGTGAGTGCGAGTGTGAAATTGCGATTCAGTGTTGAGGAGTTCCCTGGGTGATATCAATGCCGTCGTTGTGTGCATAGGCCCATTACTCAGTGCTAGGGTTAAAATTTTGTGTTCTCTCTGGTTTCCGGATACCTGAGCATTATGGAAAGATTTAGGTTCTGGGACTGATGTGACGGGGAGTGGAAGATGGTGGATATGGGTTATGGTGAGGCATGGGTGAAGTCAGTGGTCAAGGTGAGGTGACAGGACCTCGGGCTAGGGCTCGGGTTAGGGTTAGGTTTTTCGGAAGCTGTAGAGGAATGGTATTGTTACGTTTAGACTTAGTTTCCTTCTCTTACGTTAGGGAGACTATGCGATTATGGTTCCAGGATTACAGTGAGGCAAGGGTGATATCCAAGGTTATGGTGGAGTTTGAGGAAACAGGTCCGCGTTAGGGTTAGGGTTATGTAATCGTTAAAGGGTATGGGGTTTACGTGGATACGGCATGATATTGGATCCTACTCTGATGTGAGGGCGATGGCCAGATTGATCTTGACCATGATGGTGTGGCATAGTTGATATCAATGCTGATGCTGAGGATCCAGCTTAAGGGACCTTGATTAGGGGCAGGGTTTTAAGTAAGGAAAAGTCTATGCAGAATTTATGGTTATGGACATAATTAGGGTGCAATTTTGATGTCAGAGCGAGTGTGAGGTCGAGTCACGTGGTTGAGGGAGTCATAGGTGATATCAATGGTGAAGGCGAAACCTCTGGTCCATGGATCGGGTCTAGGGTTAGGTTGAGGTGTTTGATAAGGAGTACGTGTGATATATGGTTACAGTTAGATTCGGATCCATCTCTGATGTGAGGGCGAGTGCAAGATTGAGTTTCATTTTAAGGTGAAGTGTGAGTGACACTAATGCTAAAGGTGAAGTGTCGGATCCTGACGCCAGGGCTAGGGCTGGAATTAGTTGTAAGTTAAGGTGTATGGGGCTGATTGAGTGACAGTTAGAGTTCTGATCCGACTCTGATGTGAGGGAAATGGCCAGAATGAGCTTTAGTTTTATGGGGAGTAATGACAGACGCCAATGCTGATGGTGGCAGGTCAGTTAAAGGGGCCCGGGCTATTGTTAGGGGTCCTGTGAGGGAAAGTCTATGCGTATGATATGGTTACGGAGAGAATTTGGTTTGAATTCTGATGTGAGTGCGAGGTTGAGATTGAGGATCAGGGTAAAGATATGCCTCCTATTCGGCAGCAATGTTGAAGGCGGAGTATCTAGTAATGGGCTCGTGTATAAGGTCAGGCTTAGGTGTTCACTAAGATTTACAGGAACATAGAGTTACATTTAGAGTTCGCATCTGACACTGATGTGAGGGCGATGGCCAGACTGAGCTTCAGGTTTACTTTGTGGCATGACTGACGTTGAAGCTGATGGCAACGTTTTGGTAAAGTGGCCATGGTTAGAGACAGGGTATTGTGTTCAGTGAGGTGTACAGGAAGGATAGGGAGAAGGACAGACTTAGGGCTGATCTCTGATGTGAGGGCAAGTTCGAGATTGAGGTTCAGGATTACGATGAAGCGTGCCTGATGCCAGTGGTTACGTTGAAAGGACAGGTAAAGAGTCATGGCTTGGGTTGAGATTAGTGGGTCATTCTGTTCTTCAGAAAGGATAAGTTAAGGACTAGGGTTAGGGTCCAGCTCTGATTTGAGTGCGACTCTGAAATTGCGTTTCAGTGTTGAGGATGGCCCTTGGAGTTATCGATGCTGACTTTTTGTCGATAAGCCCAGGATTCAGTGCTAGGGTTAAAATTTTGTGTACTCTCTGGTTTCCAGAGACATTAGCATTACGGAAAGAGTTAGGTTCTGGGTCTGATGTGATGGGGAGTGCAAGATGTTGGATCAGGTTTATGGTGAGGCATGGGTGACGTCAATGTTCCAGGTGAGCTGTCAGGAAAAATGGCCAAGGCTAGGCTTAGGGTTAGGTTTTTCGCTAGGTATAGAGAGAGGGTATTGTTACGTTCAGACATAGGTTCCTTCTCTTACGTTAGGGAGACTATGGGATTATGGTTCCAGGATTACAGTGAGGCAAGGGTGATATCCAAGCTGATGGTGGAGTTTCAGGAAAGAGGTCCGCGCAATTGTTATTGTTATGTAATCGTTAAACGGTATAGGGTTTACGTGGATACGGCTCGATTTTGGATCCTACTCTGATGTTAGGGCGTAGGCTAGATTGATCTTGATCATCATGGTGTGGCATAGGTGACGTCAATGCTGACGCTGAGGGTCCAGGTTAAGGGACCTTGGTTAGGGGTAGGGTTTTCTGTAAGGAAAAGGCTATGCAGAAGATATGGTTATTGACATAATTAGGGTGAAATTTTGATGTCAGGGCGAGTGTGAGGTCGAGTCACAGGGTTGAGGGTGTCATAGGTAATATCAATGGTGAAGGCCAAATCTCTGGTCAAAGGATCGTGTCTAGGGTTAGGTTGAGGTGTTTGTTAAGGAGTACGGGTGATATAGGGTAACAGTTAGATTCGGATCCATCTCTGATGTGAGGGAGAGTGCAAGATTAAGTTTCATTTTAAGGTGAAGTATGGGTGACACTAATGCTAAAGCTGAAGTGTCGGATCCTGACGCCAGGGCTAGGGCTGGAATTAGTTGTAAGTTAAGGTGTATGGGGCTGATTGAGTGACAGTTAGAGTTCTGATCTGACTCTGATGTGAGTGCAATGGCCAGAATGAGCTTTAGTTTTATGGGGAGGAATGACAGACGCCAATGTTGATGGTGGCAGGTCAGTTAAAGGGGCCTGGTCTAGGGTTAGGGTATCCTGTGAGGGAAAGTCTATATATATGATACGGTAACGGAGAGAATTTGGGTTCAATTCTGATGTGAGTGCGAGGGTGAGATTGAGGCTCAGGGTAAAAATGTGCCTCCTAGTCGGCAGCAATGTTGAAGGCGGAGTATCTAGTCCAGGGCTCGTGTCTAGGGTTAGGCTTAGGTGTTCAGTAAGATATACAGGAACATAGAGTTACATTTAGAGTTCGCATCTGACACTGATGTGAGGGCGATGGCCAGACTGAGCTTCAGGTTTACTTTGCGGCATGACAGATGTTGAAGCTGATGGCAAAGATTAGGTAAAGTGGCCATGGTTAGAGATAGGGTATTGTGTTCTGTGAGGTATACAGGTAGGATAGGGTGAAGGACAGACTTAGGGCTGGTCTCTGATGTGAGGGCAAGTTCGAGATTGAGGTTCAGGATTACGGTGAAGCGTGCCTGATGCCAGAGGTTACTTTGAAAGGAAAGGTAAAGAGTCATGGGTAGGGTTGAGATTAGTGGGTCATTCTGTTCTTCAGAAAGGATAAGTTAAGGATTAGGGTTAGGGTCCAGCTCTGATGTGAGTGCGACTCTGAAATTGCGTTTCAGTGTTGAGGAGGGCCCATGGAGATGTCGATGCTGACGTTTTGTGGATAGGCCCAGGATTCAGTGCTAGGGTTAAAATTTTGTGTTCTCTCTGGTTTCCAGAGTCATTAGCATTACGGAAAGAGTTAGGTTCTGGGTCTGATGTGACGGGGAGTGCATGATGTTGGATCAGGGTTATGGTGAGGCATGGTTGACGTCAATGTGCCAGGTGAGCTGTCAGGACCACTGGCCAGGGCTAGGGTTAGGGCTGGGTTTTTCGTTAGGTGTAGAGAGAGGGTATTGTTACATTTAGACATAGGGTCCTTCTCTTACGTTAGGGCGAATGTGCGCTTCAGTTCCAGGATTACAGTGAGGCAATAGTGTTATCCATGGTGATTTTGGAGTTTCAGGCCACAGGTCGGCGCTAGGGTTAGGGTTAAGTAATCGTAATAGGGTATGGGGTTTACGTGGATATGGCTCAATTTTGGATCCTACTCTGATGTGAGGGCGATGGCCAGATTGATCTTGATCATCATGGTGTGACATAGGTGACGTCAATGCTGACGCTGAGGGTCCAGGTTAAGGAACCTTGGTTATTGGTTGGGTTTTCTGTAAGGAAAAGTCTATGCAGAAGATATGGTTATGGACATAATTAGGGTGAAATTTCGATGTCAGGGAGAGTGTGAGGTCGAGTCACAGGTTTGAGTGTGTCATAGGTGATATCAACGGTGAAGGCGAAATATCTGGTCCATGGATCGGTTCTAGGGTTAGGTTGAGGTGTTTGATACGGAGTACGGGTGAGATAGGGTTACAGTTAGATTCGGATCCATCTCTGATATAGGTCGAGTGGAATCTTGAGTTTCAGTTTTTAGTGAAGTGTGGATGACATTAACGCTTAAGCTGAAGTGTCAGATCCTGACGAAAGGGCTAGGGCTGGCATTAATTGTAAGTTAAGGTGTATGGGGCTGATTGAGTGACAGTTAGAGTTCTGATCTGACTCTGATGTGAGGTCAATGGCCAGAATGAGCTTCAGTTTTATGGGGAGGAATGACAGACGTCAATGCTGATGGTGGCAGTTCAGTTAAAGGGGCCTGTGCTAGGGTTAGGGTTTCCTGTAAGGGAATGTCTATGCATATGATACTTTTACGGAGAGAATTACGGTTCAATTCTAATGTGAGTGCGAGGGCGAGATTGAGGCTCAGGGTAAAGATGTGTCTCCTATTTGGCATCAATGTTGAAGGCTAAGAATCTAGTCAAGCGCTCGGGCCTAGGGTTAGGGTTAGGCGTTCAGTAATATTTACCGTAACATAGAGTTATATTTAGAGTTAGCATCTGACTCTGAGGTGAGGGCGATGGCCAAATTGAGCTTCATGTTTACGGTACGGCATGAAAGACATTGTAGCTGATGGTGTCGCCTCAGGTAAAGTGGCCAGGGCTAGAGTTAGGGTATTGTGTTCTGTGAGGTGTACAGGAAGGATAGGTGTGTGGACAGACTTAGGGCTTGTCTCTGATGTGAGGGCAAGTGCGAGATTGAGGTTCAGGATTACGGTGAATGGAGGGTCATGACAATGTTTACGGTTAATGGACAGGTCCAAGAGTCATGGCTAGGGTTTGGATTAGTGGGTCGTTCTGTTCTACAGAAAGGATAATTTTAGGATTAAGGGTAGGGTCCAGCTCTGATGTGAGTGCGAGTGTGAAATTGCGATTCAGTGTTGAGGAGTTCCCTGGGTGATATCAATGCCGTCGTTGTGTGCATAGGCCCATTACTCAGTGCTAGGGTTAAAATTTTGTGTTCTCTCTGGTTTCCGGATACCTGAGCATTATGGAAAGATTTAGGTTCTGGGACTGATGTGACGGGGAGTGGAAGATGGTGGATATGGGTTATGGTGAGGCATGGGTGAAGTCAGTGGTCAAGGTGAGGTGACAGGACCTCGGGCTAGGGCTCGGGTTAGGGTTAGGTTTTTCGGAAGCTGTAGAGGAATGGTATTGTTACGTTTAGACTTAGTTTCCTTCTCTTACGTTAGGGAGACTATGCGATTATGGTTCCAGGATTACAGTGAGGCAAGGTTGATATCCAAGGTTATGGTGGAGTTTGAGGAAACAGGTCCGCGTTAGGGTTAGGGTTATGTAATCGTTAAAGGGTATGGGGTTTACGTGGATACGGCACGATATTGGATCCTACTCTGATGTGAGGGCGATGGCCAGATAGATCTTGACCATGATGGTGTGGCATAGTTGATATCAATGCTGATGCTGAGGATCCAGCTTAAGGGACCTTGATTAGGGGCAGGGTTTTCAGTAAGGAAAAGTCTATGCAGAATTTATGGTTATGGACATAATTAGGGTGCATTTTTGATGTCAGAGCGAGTGTGAGGTCGAGTCACGTGGTTGAGGGAGTCATAGGTGATATCAATGGTGAAGGCGAAACCTCTGGTCCATGGATCGGGTCTAGGGTTAGGTTGAGGTGTTTGATAAGGAGTACGTGTGATATAGGGTTACAGTTAGATTCGGATCCATCTCTGATGTGAGGGCGAGTGCAAGATTGAGTTTCATTTTAAGGTGAAGTGTGAGTGACACTAATGCTAAAGGTGATGTGTCGGATCCTGACGCCAGGGCTAGGGCTGGAATTAGTTGTAAGTTAAGGTGTATGGGGCTGATTGAGTGACAGTTAGAGTTCTGATCCGACTCTGATGTGAGGGAAATGGCCAGAATGAGCTTTAGTTTTATGGGGAGTAATGACAGACGCCAATGCTGATGGTGGCAGGTCAGTTAAAGGGGCCCGGGCTATTGTTAGGGGTCCTGTGAGGGAAAGTCTATGCATATGATATGGTTACGGAGAGAATTTGGTTTGAATTCTGATGTGAGTGCGAGGTTGAGATTGAGGATCAGGGTAAAGATATGCCTCCTATTCGGCAGCAATGTTGAAGGCGGAGTATCTAGTAATGGGCTCGTGTATAAGGTCAGGCTTAGGTGTTCACTAAGATTTACAGGAACATAGAGTTACATTTAGAGTTCGCATCTGACACTGATGTGAGGGCGATGGCCAGACTGAGCTTCAGGTTTACTTTGTGGCATGACTGACGTTGAAGCTGATGGCAACGTTTTGGTAAAGTGGCCATGGTTAGAGACAGGGTATTGTGTTCAGTGAGGTGTACAGGAAGGATAGGGAGAAGGACAGACTTAGGGCTGATCTCTGATGTGAGGGCAAGTTCGAGATTGAGGTTCAGGATTACGATGAAGCGTGCCTGATGCCAGTGGTTACGTTGAAAGGACAGGTAAAGAGTCATGGCTTGGGTTGAGATTAGTGGGTCATTCTGTTCTTCAGAAAGGATAAGTTAAGGACTAGGGTTAGGGTCCAGCTCTGATTTGAGTGCGACTCTGAAATTGCGTTTCAGTGTTGAGGATGGCCCTTGGAGTTATCGATGCTGACTTTTTGTCGATAAGCCCAGGATTCAGTGCTAGGGTTAAAATTTTGTGTACTCTCTGGTTTCCAGAGACATTAGCATTACGGAAAGAGTTAGGTTCTGGGTCTGATGTGACGGGGAGTGCAAGATGTTGGATCAGGTTTATGGTGAGGCATGGGTGACGTCAATGTTCCAGGTGAGCTGTCAGGAAAAATGGCCAGGGCTAGGCTTAGGGTTAGGTTTTTCGCTAGGTATAGAGAGAGGGTATTGTTACGTTCAGACATAGGTTCCTTCTCTTACGTTAGGGAGACTATGGGATTATGGTTCCAGGATTACAGTGAGGCAAGGGTGATATCCAAGCTGATGGTGGAGTTTCAGGAAACAGGTCCGCGCTAGTGTTATTGTTATGTAATCGTTAAACGGTATAGGGTTTACGTGGATACGGCTCGATTTTGGATCCTACTCTGATGTTAGGGCGTAGGCTAGATTGATCTTGATCATCATGGTGTGGCATAGGTGACGTCAATGCTGACGCTGAGGGTCCAGGTTAAGGGACCTTGGTTAGGGGTAGGGTTTTCTGTAAGGAAAAGGCTATGCAGAAGATATGGTTATTGACATAATTAGGGTGAAATTTTGATGTCAGGGCGAGTGTGAGGTCGAGTCACAGGGTTGAGGGTGTCATAGGTAATATCAATGGTGAAGGCCAAATCTCTGGTCAAAGGATCGTGTCTAGGGTTAGGTTGAGGTGTTTGTTAAGGAGTACGGGTGATATAGGGTAACAGTTAGATTCGGATCCATCTCTGATGTGAGGGAGAGTGCAAGATTAAGTTTCATTTTAAGGTGAAGTATGGGTGACACTAATGCTAAAGCTGAAGTGTCGGATCCTGACGCCAGGGCTAGGGCTGGAATTAGTTGTAAGTTAAGGTGTATGGGGCTGATTGAGTGACAGTTAGAGTTCTGATCTGACTCTGATGTGAGTGCAATGGCCAGAATGAGCTTTAGTTTTATGGGGAGGAATGACAGACGCCTATGTAGATGGTGGCAGGTCAGTTAAAGGGGCCTGGTTTAGCGTTAGGGTATCCTGTGAGGGAAAGTCTATATATATGATACGGTAACGGAGAGAATTTGGGTTCAATTCTGATGTGAGTGCGAGGGTGAGATTGAGGCTCAGGGTAAAAATGTGCCTCCTAGTCGGCAGCAATGTTGAAGGCGGAGTATCTAGTCCAGGGCTCGTGTCTAGGGTTAGGCTTAGGTGTTCAGTAAGATATACAGGAATATAGAGTTGCATTTAGAGTTCGCATCTGACACTGATGTGAGGGCGATGGCCAGACTGAGCTTCAGGTTTATTTTGCGGCATGACAGATGTTGAAGCTGATGGCAAAGATTAGGTAAAGTGGCCATGGTTAGAGATAGGGTATTGTGTTCTGTGAGGTATACAGGTAGGATAGGGTGAAGGACAGACTTAGGGCTGGTCTCTGATGTGAGGGCAAGTTCGAGATTGAGGTTCAGGATTACGGTGAAGCGTGCCTGATGCCAGAGGTTACTTTGAAAGGAAAGGTAAAGAGTCATGGGTAGGGTTGAGATTAGTGGGTCATTCTGTTCTTCAGAAAGGATAAGTTAAGGTCTAGGGTTAGGGTCCAGCTCTGATGTGTGTGCGACTCTGAAATTGCGTTTCAGTGTTGAGGAGGGCCCTTGGAGATGTCGATGCTGACGTTTTGTGGATAGGCCCAGGATTCAGTGCTAGGGTTAAAATTTTGTGTTCTCTCTGGTTTCCAGAGTCATTAGCATTACGGAAAGAGTTAGGTTCTGGGTCTGATGTGACGGGGAGTGCAAGATGTTGGATCAGGGTTATGGTGAGGCATGGTTGACGTCAATGTGCCAGGTGATCTGCCAGGACCACTGGCCAGGGCTAGGCTTAGGGTTAGGTTTTTCTATAGGTGTAGAGAGAGGGTATTGTTACATTTAGACATAGGGTCCGTCTCTTAGGGCGAATTAGGGCGAATGTGCGCTTCATTTCCAGGATTACAGTGAGGCAATTGTGGTATCCATGTTGATTTTGGAGTTTCAGGCCACAGGTAGGCGCTAGGGTTAGGGTTATGTAATCGTAAAAGGGTATGGGGTTTACGAGGATATGGCTCAATTTTGGATCCTACTCTGATGTGAGGGCGATGGCCAGATTGATCTTGATCATCATGGTGTGACATAGGTGACGTCAATGCTGACGCTGAGGGTCCAGGTTAAGGGACCTTGGTTAGGGGTAGGGTTTTCTGTAAAAAAATGTCTATGCAGAAGATATGGTTACGGACATAATTATGGTGAAATTTAATGTCAGGGCGAGTGTGAGGTCGAGTCACTGGGTTGAGGGAGTCATAGGTGATATCAATGGTGAAGGCGAAAACTCTGGTCCATGGATCGGGTCTAGGGTTAGGTTGAGGTGTTTGATAAGGAGCACGGGTGATATAGGGATACAGTTCGATTCGGATCCATCTCTGATGTGAGGGTGAGTGCAAGATTGAGTTTCATTTTAAGGTGAAGTGTGGGTGACACTAATGCTAAAGGTGAAGTGTAGGATCCTGACACCAGGGCTAGGGCTGGAATTAGTTGTAAGTTAAGGTTTATGGGGAAGATTGAGTGACAGTTAGAGTTCTGATCTGACTCTGATGTGAGGGCAATGGCCATAATGAGCTTCAGTTTTATGGGGAGGTATCACAGACGTCAATGCTGATGGTGGCAGTTCAGTTAAAGGGGCCTGTGCTAGGGTTAGGGTTTCCTGTAAGGGAATGCCTATTCATATGATACGTTTACGGAGAGAATTTTTGTTCATTTCTGATGTGAGTGCGAGGGTGAGATTGAGGCTCAGGGTAAAGATGTGTCTCCTAGTTGGCATCAATGTTGAAGGCAAAGAATCTAGTACAGGGCTCGGGCCTAGGGTTAGGGTTAGTTTGTCAGTAAGATTTACAGTATCATAGAGTTATATTTAGAGATAGCATCTGACTCTGATGTGAGGGCGATAGCCAGATTGAGCTTCATGTTTATGGTACGGCATGACAGACATTGAAGCTGATGGTGTCGGTTCAGGTAAAGTGGCCAGGGCTAGAGTTAAGGTATTGTGTTCTGTGAGGTGTACAGGAAGGATAGGGGTATGGACAGACTTAGGGCTTGTCTCTGATGTGAGGGCAAGTGCGAGATTGAGGTTCAGGGTTACGGTGAATGGTGGGTCATGCCAATGTTTACGGTTAATGGACAGGTCCAAGAGTCATGGCTAGGTTTTGGATTAGTGGGTCGTTCTGTTATACAGAAAGGATAATTTTAGGATTAACGGTAGGGTCCAGCTCTGATGTGAGTGCGAGTGTGAAATTGCGATTCAGTGTTGAGGAGGTCCCTGGGTGATGTCAATGGTGTCGTTGTGTGGATAGGCCAAGGACTCAGTGCTAGGGTTAAAATTTTGTGTTCTCTCTGGTTTCTGGATACATGAGCATTATGGAAAGATTTAGGTTCTGGGTCTGATGTGACGGGGAGTGCAAGATGGTGGATCAGAGTTATGGTGAGGCATGGGTGATGTCAGTGGACAATTTGAGGTGTAAGGTCCTCGGGCCAGGGCTAGGGTTAAGGATAGGCTTTTGGGAAGCTGTAGAGGAATTGTATTGTTACGTTTAGACTTAGGTTCCTTCTCTTACGTTAGGGAGACTATGCGATTATGGTTCCAGGATTACAGTGAGGCAAGGTTGATATCCAAGGTGACGGTGGAGTTTCAGGAAACAGTTCTCGCTAGGGTTAGGGTAATGTAATCGTTAAAGGGTATGGGGTTTACATGGATACGGCTCGGTTTTGCATAATACTCTGATGTGAGAGGAATGCCAGTTTGATCTTGATCATCATGGTGTGGCATAGGTGACATCAATGCTAATGCTGAGGATCCAGCTTAAGGGACCTTGATTAGGGGCAGGGTTTTCAGTAAGGAAAAGTCTATGCAGAATTTATGGTTATGGACATAATTAGGGTGCAATTTTGATGTCAGAGCGAGTGTGACGTCGAGTCACGTGGTTGAGGGAGTCATAGGTGATATCAATGGTGAAGGCGAAACCTCTGGTCCATGGATCGGGTCTAGGGTTAGGTTGAGGTGTTTGATAAGGAGTACGTGTGATATAGGGTTACAGTTAGATTCGGATCCATCTCTGATGTGAGGGCGAGTGCAAGATTGAGTTTCATTTTAAGGTGAAGTGTGAGTGACACTAATGCTAAAGGTGAAGTGTCGGATCCTGACGCCAGGGCTAGGGCTGGAATTAGTTGTAAGTTAAGGTGTATGGGGCTGATTGAGTGTCAGTTAGAGTTCTGATACGACTCTGATGTGAGGGAAATGGCCAGAATGAGCTTTAGTTTTATGGGGAGTAATGACAGACGCCAATGCTGATGGTGGCAGGTCAGTTAAAGGGGCCCGGGCTATTGTTAGGGGTCCTGTGAGGGAAAGTCTATGCATATGATATGGTTACGGAGAGAATTTGGTTTGAATTCTGATGTGAGTGCGAGGTTGAGATTGAGGATCAGGGTAAAGATATGCCTCCTATTCGGCAGCAATGTTGAAGGCGGTGTATCTAGTAATGGGCTCGTGTATAAGGTCAGGCTTAGGTGTTCACTAAGATTTACAGGAACATAGAGTTACATTTAGAGTTCGCATCTGACACTGATGTGAGGGCGACGGCCAGACTGAGCTTCAGGTTTACTTTGTGGCATGACTGACGTTGAAGCTGATGGCAACGTTTTGGTAAAGTGGCCATGGTTAGAGACAGGGTATTGTGTTCAGTGAGGTGTACAGGAAGGATAGGGAGAAGGACAGACTTAGGGCTGATCTCTGATGTGAGGGCAAGTTCGAGATTGAGGTTCAGGATTACGATGAAGCGTGCCTGATGCCAGTGGTTACGTTGAAAGGACAGGTAAAGAGTCATGGCTTGGGTTGAGATTAGTGGGTCATTCTGTTCTTCAGAAAGGATAAGTTAAGGACTAGGGTTAGGGTCCAGCTCTGATTTGAGTGCGACTCTGAAATTGCGTTTCAGTGTTGAGGATGGCCCTTGGAGTTATCGATGCTGACTTTTTGTCGATAAGCCCAGGATTCAGTGCTAGGGTTAAAATTTTGTGTACTCTCTGGTTTCCAGAGACATTAGCATTACGGAAAGAGTTAGGTTCTGGGTCTGATGTGACGGGGAGTGCAAGATGTTGGATCAGGTTTATGGTGAGGCATGGGTGACGTCAATGTTCCAGGTGAGCTGTCAGGAAAAATGGCCAGGGCTAGGCTTAGGGTTAGGTTTTTCGCTAGGTATAGAGAGAGGGTATTGTTACGTTCAGACATAGGTTCCTTCTCTTACGTTAGGGAGACTATGGGATTATGGTTCCAGGATTACAGTGAGGCAAGGGTGATATCCAAGGTGATGGTGGAGTTTCAGGAAACCGGTCCGCGCTAGTGTTATTGTTATGTAATCGTTAAACGGTATAGGGTTTACGTGGATACGGCTCGATTTTGGATCCTACTCTGATGTTAGGGCGTAGGCTAGATTGATCTTGATCATCATGGTGTGGCAAGGTGACGTCAATGCTGACGCTGAGGGTCCAGGTTAAGGGACCTTGGTTAGGGGTAGGGTTTTCTGTAAGGAAAAGGCTATGCAGAAGATATGGTTATTGACATAATTAGGGTGAAATTTTGATGTCAGGGCGAGTGTGAGGTCGAGTCACATGGTTGAGGGTGTCATAGGTAATATCAATGGTGAAGGCCAAATCTCTGGTCAAAGGATCGTGTCTAGGGTTAGGTTGAGGTTTTTGTTAAGGAGTACGGGTGATATAGGGTAACAGTTAGATTCGGATCCATCTCTGATGTGAGGGAGAGTGCAAGATTAAGTTTCATTTTAAGGTGAAGTATGGGTGACACTAATGCTAAAGCTGAAGTGTCGGATCCTGACGCCAGGGCTAGGGCTGGAATTAGTTGTAAGTTAAGGTGTATGGGGCTGATTGAGTGACAGTTAGAGTTCTGATCTGACTCTGATGTGAGTGCAATGGCCAGAATGAGCTTTAGTTTTATGGGGAGGAATGACAGACGCCTATGTAGATGGTGGCAGGTCAGTTAAAGGGGCCTGGTCTAGGGTTAGGGTTTCCTGTGAGGGAAAGTCTATATATATGATACGGTAATGGAGAGAATTCGGGTTCAATTCTGATGTGAGTGCGAGGGTGAGATTGAGGCTCAGGGTAAAAATGTGCCTCCTAGTCGGCAGCAATGTTGAAGGCGGAGTATCTAGTCCAGGGCTCGTGTCTAGGGTTAGGCTTAGGTGTTCAGTAAGATATACAGGAACATAGAGTTACATTTAGAGTTCGCATCTGACACTGATGTGAGGGCGATGGCCAGACTGAGCTTCAGGTTTACTTTGCGGCATGACAGATGTTGAAGCTGATGGCAAAGATTAGGTAAAGTGGCCAGGGTTAGAGATAGGGTATTGTGTTCTGTGAGGTATACAGGTAGGATAGGGTGAAGGACAGACTTAGGGCTGGTCTCTGATTTGAGGGCAAGTTCGAGATTGAGGTTCAGGATTACGGTGAAGCGTGCCTGATGCCAGAGGTTACTTTGAAAGGAAAGGTAAAGAGTCATGGGTAGGGTTGAGATTAGTGGGTCATTCTGTTCTTCAGAAAGGATAAGTTAAGGATTAGGGTTAGGGTCCAGCTCTGATGTGAGTGCGACTCTGAAATTGCGTTTCAGTGTTGAGGAGGGCCCTTGGAGATGTCGATGCTGACGTTTTGTGGATAGGCCAAGGATTCAGTGCTAGGGTTAAAATTTTGTGTTCTCTCTGGTTTCCAGAGTCATTAGCATTACGGAAAGAGTTAGGTTCTGGGTCTGATGTGACGGGGAGTGCAAGATGTTGGATCAGGGTTATGGTGAGGCATGGTTGACGTCAATGTGCCAGGTGATCTGCCAGGACCACTGGCCAGGGCTAGGCTTAGGGTTAGGTTTTTCTATAGGTGTAGAGAGAGGGTATTGTTACATTTAGACATAGGGTCCTTCTCTTAGGGCGAATTAGGGCGAATGTGCGCTTCAGTTCCAGGATTACAGTGAGGCAATTGTGGTATCCATGTTGATTTTGGAGTTTCAGGCCACAGGTAGGCGCTAGGGTTAGGGTTATGTAATCGTAAAAGGGTATGGGGTTTACGAGGATATGGCTCAATTTTGGATCCTACTCTGATGTGAGGGCGATGGCCAGATTGATCTTGATCATCATGGTGTGACATAGGTGACGTCAATGCTGACGCTGAGGGTCCAGGTTAAGGGACCTTGGTTAGGGGTAGGGTTTTCTGTAAAAAAATGTCTATGCAGAAGATATGGTTACGGACATAATTATGGTGAAATTTAATGTCAGGGCGAGTGTGAGGTCGAGTCACTGGGTTGAGGGAGTCATAGGTGATATCAATGGTGAAGGCGAAAACTCTGGTCCATGGATCGGGTCTAGGGTTAGGTTGAGGTGTTTGATAAGGAGCACGGGTGATATAGGGATACAGTTCGATTCGGATCCATCTCTGATGTGAGGGTGAGTGCAAGATTGAGTTTCATTTTAAGGTGAAGTGTGGGTGACACTAATGCTAAAGGTGAAGTGTAGGATCCTGACGCCAGGGCTAGGGCTGGAATTAGTTGTAAGTTAAGGTTTATGGGGCAGATTGAGTGACAGTTAGAGTTCTGATCTGACTCTGATGTGAGGGCAATGGCCATAATGAGCTTCAGTTTTATGGGGAGGTATCACAGACGTCAATGCTGATGGTGGCAGTTCAGTTAAAGGGGCCTGTGCTAGGGTTAGGGTTTCCTGTAAGGGAATGCCTATTCATATGATACGTTTACGGAGAGAATTTTTGTTCATTTCTGATGTGAGTGCGAGGGTGAGATTGAGGCTCAGGGTAAAGATGTGTCTCCTAGTTGGCATCAATGTTGAAGGCAAAGAATCTAGTACAGGGCTCGGGCCTAGGGTTAGGGTTAGTTTGTCAGTAAGATTTACAGTATCATAGAGTTATATTTAGAGATAGCATCTGACTCTGATGTGAGGGCGATAGCCAGATTGAGCTTCATGTTTATGGTACGGCATGACAGACATTGAAGCTGATGGTGTCGGTTCAGGTAAAGTGGCCAGGGCTAGAGTTAAGGTATTGTGTTCTGTGAGGTGTACAGGAAGGATAGGGGTATGGACAGACTTAGGGCTTGTCTCTGATGTGAGGGCAAGTGCGAGATTGAGGTTCAGGGTTACGGTGAATGGTGGGTCATGCCAATGTTTACGGTTAATGGACAGGTCCAAGAGTCATGGCTAGGTTTTGGATTAGTGGGTCGTTCTGTTATACAGAAAGGATAATTTTAGGATTAACGGTAGGGTCCAGCTCTGATGTGAGTGCGAGTGTGAAATTGCGATTCAGTGTTGAGGAGGTCCCTGGGTGATGTCAATGGTGTCGTTGTGTGGATAGGCCAAGGACTCAGTGCTAGGGTTAAAATTTTGTGTTCTCTCTGGTTTCTGGATACATGAGCATTATGGAAAGATTTAGGTTCTGGGTCTGATGTGACGGGGAGTGCAAGATGGTGGATCAGAGTTATGGTGAGGCATGGGTGATGTCAGTGGACAATTTGAGGTGTAAGGACCTCGGGCCAGGGCTAGGGTTAAGGATAGGCTTTTGGGAAGCTGTAGAGGAATTGTATTGTTACGTTTAGACTTAGGTTCCTTCTCTTACGTTAGGGAGACTATGCGATTATGGTTCCAGGATTACAGTGAGGCAAGGTTGATATCCAAGGTGACGGTGGAGTTTCAGGAAACAGTTCTCGCTAGGGTTAGGGTAATGTAATCGTTAAAGGGTATGGGGTTTACATGGATACGGCTCGGTTTTGCATCCTACTCTGATGTGAGAGGAATGCCAGTTTGATCTTGATCATCATGGTGTGGCATAGGTGACATCAATGCTAATGCTGAGGATCCAGCTTAAGGGACCTTGATTAGGGGCAGGGTTTTCAGTAAGGAAAAGTCAATGCAGAATTTATGGTTATGGACATAATTAGGGTGCAATTTTGATGTCAGAGCGAGTGTGAGGTCGAGTCACGTGGTTGAGGGAGTCATAGGTGATATCAATGGTGAAGGCGAAACCTCTGGTCCATGGATCGGGTCTAGGGTTAGGTTGAGGTGTTTGATAAGGAGTACGTGTGATATAGGGTTACAGTTAGATTCGGATCCATCTCTGATGTGAGGGCGAGTGCAAGATTGAGTTTCATTTTAAGGTGAAGTGTGAGTGACACTAATGCTAAAGGTGAAGTGTCGGATCCTGACGCCAGGGCTAGGGCTGGAATTAGTTGTAAGTTAAGGTGTATGGGGCTGATTGAGTGACAGTTAGAGTTCTGATACGACTCTGATGTGAGGGAAATGGCCAGAATGAGCTTTAGTTTTATGGGGAGTAATGACAGACGCCAATGCTGATGGTGGCAGGTCAGTTAAAGGGGCCCGGGCTATTGTTAGGGGTCCTGTGAGGGAAAGTCTATGCATATGATATGGTTACGGAGAGAATTTGGTTTGAATTCTGATGTGAGTGCGAGGTTGAGATTGAGGATCAGGGTAAAGATATGCCTCCTATTCGGCAGCAATGTTGAAGGCGGAGTATCTAGTAATGGGCTCGTGTATAAGGTCAGGCTTAGGTGTTCACTAAGATTTACAGGAACATAGAGTTACATTTAGAGTTCGCATCTGACACTGATGTGAGGGCGACGGCCAGACTGAGCTTCAGGTTTACTTTGTGGCATGACTGACGTTGAAGCTGATGGCAACGTTTTGGTAAAGTGGCCATGGTTAGAGACAGGGTATTGTGTTCAGTGAGGTGTACAGGAAGGATAGGGAGAAGGACAGACTTAGGGCTGATCTCTGATGTGAGGGCAAGTTCGAGATTGAGGTTCAGGATTACGATGAAGCGTGCCTGATGCCAGTGGTTACGTTGAAAGGACAGGTAAAGAGTCATGGCTTGGGTTGAGATTAGTGGGTCATTCTGTTCTTCAGAAAGGATAAGTTAAGGACTAGGGTTAGGGTCCAGCTCTGATTTGAGTGCGACTCTGAAATTGCGTTTCAGTGTTGAGGATGGCCCTTGGAGTTATCGATGCTGACTTTTTGTCGATAAGCCCAGGATTCAGTGCTAGGGTTAAAATTTTGTGTACTCTCTGGTTTCCAGAGACATTAGCATTACGGAAAGAGTTAGGTTCTGGGTCTGATGTGACGGGGAGTGCAAGATGTTGGATCAGGTTTATGGTGAGGCATGGGTGACGTCAATGTTCCAGGTGAGCTGTCAGGAAAAATGGCCAGGGCTAGGCTTAGGGTTAGGTTTTTCGCTAGGTATAGAGAGAGGGTATTGTTACGTTCAGACATAGGTTCCTTCTCTTACGTTAGGGAGACTATGGGATTATGGTTCCAGGATTACAGTGAGGCAAGGGTGATATCCAAGCTGATGGTGGAGTTTCAGGAAACAGGTCTGCGCTAGTGTTATTGTTATGTAATCGTTAAACGGTATAGGGTTTACGTGGATACGGCTCGATTTTGGATCCTACTCTGATGTTAGGGCGTAGGCTAGATTGATCTTGATCATCATGGTGTGGCATAGGTGACGTCAATGCTGACGCTGAGGGTCCAGGTTAAGGGACCTTGGTTAGGGGTAGGGTTTTCTGTAAGGAAAAGGCTATGCAGAAGATATGGTTATTGACATAATTAGGGTGAAATTTTGATGTCAGTGCGAGTGTGAGATCGAGTCACAGGGTTGAGGGTGTCATAGGTAATATCAATGGTGAAGGCCAAATCTCTGGTCAAAGGATCGTGTCTAGGGTTAGGTTGAGGTTTTTGTTAAGGAGTACGGGTGATATAGGGTAACAGTTAGATTCGGATCCATCTCTGATGTGAGGGAGAGTGCAAGATTAAGTTTCATTTTAAGGTGAAGTATGGGTGACACTAATGCTAAAGCTGAAGTGTCGGATCCTGACGCCAGGGCTAGGGCTGGAATTAGTTGTAAGTTAAGGTGTATGGGGCTGATTGAGTGACAGTTAGAGTTCTGATCTGACTCTGATGTGAGTGCAATGGCCAGAATGAGCTTTAGTTTTATGGGGAGGAATGACAGACGCCTATGTAGATGGTGGCAGGTCAGTTAAAGGGGCCTGGTCTAGGGTTAGGGTTTCCTGTGAGGGAAAGTCTATATATATGATACGGTAATGGAGAGAATTCGGGTTCAATTCTGATGTGAGTGCGAGGGTGAGATTGAGGCTCAGGGTAAAAATGTGCCTCCTAGTCGGCAGCAATGTTGAAGGCGGAGTATCTAGTCCAGGGCTCGTGTCTAGGGTTAGGCTTAGGTGTTCAGTAAGATATACAGGAACATAGAGTTACATTTAGAGTTCGCATCTGACACTGATGTGAGGGCGATGGCCAGACTGAGCTTCAGGTTTACTTTGCGGCATGACAGATGTTGAAGCTGATGGCAAAGATTAGGTAAAGTGGCCAGGGTTAGAGATAGGGTATTGTGTTCTGTGAGGTATACAGGTAGGATAGGGTGAAGGACAGACTTAGGGCTGGTCTCTGATTTGAGGGCAAGTTCGAGATTGAGGTTCAGGATTACGGTGAAGCGTGCCTGATGCCAGAGGTTACTTTGAAAGGAAAGGTAAAGAGTCATGGGTAGGGTTGAGATTAGTGGGTCATTCTGTTCTTCAGAAAGGATAAGTTAAGGATTAGGGTTAGGGTCCAGCTCTGATGTGAGTGCGACTCTGAAATTGCGTTTCAGTGTTGAGGAGGGCCCTTGGAGATGTCGATGCTGACGTTTTGTGGATAGGCCAAGGATTCAGTGCTAGGGTTAAAATTTTGTGTTCTCTCTGGTTTCCAGAGTCATTAGCATTACGGAAAGAGTTAGGTTCTGGGTCTGATGTGACGGGGAGTGCAAGATGTTGGATCAGGGTTATGGTGAGGCATGGTTGACGTCAATGTGCCAGGTGATCTGCCAGGACCACTGGCCAGGGCTAGGCTTAGGGTTAGGTTTTTCTATAGGTGTAGAGAGAGGGTATTTTTACATTTAGACATAGGGTCCTTCTCTTAGGGCGAATTAGGGCGAATGTGCGCTTCAGTTCCAGGATTACAGTGAGGCAATTGTGGTATCCATGTTGATTTTGGAGTTTCAGGCCACAGGTAGGCGCTAGGGTTAGGGTTATGTAATCGTAAAAGGGTATGGGGTTTACGAGGATATGGCTCAATTTTGGATCCTACTCTGATGTGAGGGCGATGGCCAGATTGATCTTGATCATCATGGTGTGACATAGGTGACGTCAATGCTGACGCTGAGGGTCCAGGTTAAGGGACCTTGGTTAGGGGTAGGGTTTTCTGTAAAAAAATGTCTATGCAGAAGATATGGTTACGGACATAATTATGGTGAAATTTAATGTCAGGGCGAGTGTGAGGTCGAGTCACTGGGTTGAGGGAGTCATAGGTGATATCAATGGTGAAGGCGAAAACTCTGGTCCATGGATCGGGTCTAGGGTTAGGTTGAGGTGTTTGATAAGGAGCACGGGTGATATAGGGATACAGTTCGATTCGGATCCATCTCTGATGTGAGGGTGAGTGCAAGATTGAGTTTCATTTTAAGGTGAAGTGTGGGTGACACTAATGCTAAAGGTGAAGTGTAGGATCCTGACGCCAGGGCTAGGGCTGGAATTAGTTGTAAGTTAAGGTTTATGGGGAAGATTGAGTGACAGTTAGAGTTCTGATCTGACTCTGATGTGAGGGCAATGGCCATAATGAGCTTCAGTTTTATGGGGAGGTATCACAGACGTCAATGCTGATGGTGGCAGTTCAGTTAAAGGGGCCTGTGCTAGGGTTAGGGTTTCCTGTAAGGGAATGCCTATTCATATGATACGTTTACGGAGAGAATTTTTGTTCATTTCTGATGTGAGTGCGAGGGTGAGATTGAGGCTCAGGGTAAAGATGTGTCTCCTAGTTGGCATCAATGTTGAAGGCAAAGAATCTAGTACAGGGCTCGGGCCTAGGGTTAGGGTTAGTTTGTCAGTAAGATTTACAGTATCATAGAGTTATATTTAGAGATAGCATCTGACTCTGATGTGAGGGCGATAGCCAGATTGAGCTTCATGTTTATGGTACGGCATGACAGACATTGAAGCTGATGGTGTCGGTTCAGGTAAAGTGGCCAGGGCTAGAGTTAAGGTATTGTGTTCTGTGAGGTGTACAGGAAGGATAGGGGTATGGACAGACTTAGGGCTTGTCTCTGATGTGAGGGCAAGTGCGAGATTGAGGTTCAGGGTTACGGTTAATGGTGGGTCATGCCAATGTTTACGGTTAATGGACAGGTCCAAGAGTCATGGCTAGGTTTTGGATTAGTGGGTCGTTCTGTTATACAGAAAGGATAATTTTAGGATTAACGGTAGGGTCCAGCTCTGATGTGAGTGCGAGTGTGAAATTGCGATTCAGTGTTGAGGAGGTCCCTGGGTGATGTCAATGGTGTCGTTGTGTGGATAGGCCAAGGACTCAGTGCTAGGGTTAAAATTTTGTGTTCTCTCTGGTTTCTGGATACATGAGCATTATGGAAAGATTTAGGTTCTGGGTCTGATGTGACGGGGAGTGCAAGATGGTGGATCAGAGTTATGGTGAGGCATGGGTGATGTCAGTGGACAATTTGAGGTGTAAGGACCTCGGGCCAGGGCTAGGGTTAAGGATAGGCTTTTGGGAAGCTGTAGAGGAATTGTATTGTTACGTTTAGACTTAGGTTCCTTCTCTTACGTTAGGGAGACTATGCGATTATGGTTCCAGGATTACAGTGAGGCAAGGTTGATATCCAAGGTGACGGTGGAGTTTCAGGAAACAGTTCTCGCTAGGGTTAGGGTAATGTAATCGTTAAAGGGTATGGGGTTTACATGGATACGGCTCAGTTTTGCATCCTACTCTGATGTGAGAGGAATGCCAGTTTGATCTTGATCATCATGGTGTGGCATAGGTGACATCAATGCTAATGCTGAGGATCCAGCTTAAGGGACCTTGATTAGGGGCAGGGTTTTCAGTAAGGAAAAGTCTATGCAGAATTTATGGTTATGGACATAATTAGGGTGCAATTTTGATGTCAGAGCGAGTGTGAGGTCGAGTCACGTGGTTGAGGGAGTCATAGGTGATATCAATGGTGAAGGCGAAACCTCTGGTCCATGGATCGGTTCTAGGGTTAGGTTGAGGTGTTTGATAAGGAGTACGTGTGATATAGGGTTACAGTTAGATTCGGATCCATCTCTGATGTGAGGGCGAGTGCAAGATTGAGTTTCATTTTAAGGTGAAGTGTGAGTGACACTAATGCTAAAGGTGAAGTGTCGGATCCTGACGCCAGGGCTAGGGCTGGAATTAGTTGTAAGTTAAGGTGTATGGGGCTGATTGAGTGACAGTTAGAGTTCTGATACGACTCTGATGTGAGGGAAATGGCCAGAATGAGCTTTAGTTTTATGGGGAGTAATGACAGACGCCAATGCTGATGGTGGCAGGTCAGTTAAAGGGGCCCGGGCCATTGTTAGGGGTACTGTGAGGGAAAGTCTATGCATATGATATGGTTACGGAGAGAATTTGGTTTGAATTCTGATGTGAGTGCGAGGTTGAGATTGAGGATCAGGGTAAAGATATGCCTCCTATTCGGCAGCAATGTTGAAGGCGGAGTATCTAGTAATGGGCTCGTGTATAAGGTCAGGCTTAGGTGTTCACTAAGATTTACAGGAACATAGAGTTACATTTAGAGTTCGCATCTGACACTGATGTGAGGGCGACGGCCAGACTGAGCTTCAGGTTTACTTTGTGGCATGACTGACGTTGAAGCTGATGGCAACGTTTTGGTAAAGTGGCCATGGTTAGAGACAGGGTATTGTGTTCAGTGAGGTGTACAGGAAGGATAGGGAGAAGGACAGACTTAGGGCTGATCTCTGATGTGAGGGCAAGTTCGAGATTGAGGTTCAGGATTACGATGAAGCGTGCCTGATGCCAGTGGTTACGTTGAAAGGACAGGTAAAGAGTCATGGCTTGGGTTGAGATTAGTGGGTCATTCTGTTCTTCAGAAAGGATAAGTTAAGGACTAGGGTTAGGGTCCAGCTCTGATTTGAGTGCGACTCTGAAATTGCGTTTCAGTGTTGAGGATGGCCCTTGGAGTTATCGATGCTGACTTTTTGTCGATAAGCCCAGGATTCAGTGCTAGGGTTAAAATTTTGTGTACTCTCTGGTTTCCAGAGACATTAGCATTACGGAAAGAGTTAGGTTCTGGGTCTGATGTGACGGGGAGTGCAAGATGTTGGATCAGGTTTATGGTGACGCATGGGTGACGTCAATGTTCCAGGTGAGCTGTCAGGAAAAATGGCCAGGGCTAGGCTTAGGGTTAGGTTTTTCGCTAGGTATAGAGAGAGGGTATTGTTACGTTCAGACATAGGTTCCTTCTCTTACGTTAGGGAGACTATGGGATTATGGTTCCAGGATTACAGTGAGGCAAGGGTGATATCCAAGCTGATGGTGGAGTTTCAGGAAACAGGTCCGCGCTAGTGTTATTGTTATGTAATCGTTAAACGGTATAGGGTTTACGTGGATACGGCTCGATTTTGGATCCTACTCTGATGTTAGGGCGTAGGCTAGATTGATCTTGATCATCATGGTATGGCATAGGTGACGTCAATGCTGACGCTGAGGGTCCAGGTTAAGGGACCTTGGTTAGGGGTAGGGTTTTCTGTAAGGAAAAGGCTATGCAGAAGATATGGTTATTGACATAATTAGGGTGAAATTTTGATGTCAGGGCTAGTGTGAGGTCGAGTCACAGGGTTGAGGGTGTCATAGGTAATATCAATGGTGAAGGCCAAATCTCTGGTCAAAGGATCGTGTCTAGGGTTAGGTTGAGGTTTTTGTTAAGGAGTACGGGTGATATAGGGTAACAGTTAGATTCGGATCCATCTCTGATGTGAGGGAGAGTGCAAGATTAAGTTTCATTTTAAGGTGAAGTATGGGTGACACTAATGCTAAAGCTGAAGTGTCGGATCCTGACGCCAGGGCTAGGGCTGGAATTAGTTGTAAGTTAAGGTGTATGGGGCTGATTGAGTGACAGTTAGAGTTCTGATCTGACTCTGATGTGAGTGCAATGGCCAGAATGAGCTTTAGTTTTATGGGGAGGAATGACAGACGCCTATGTAGATGGTGGCAGGTCAGTTAAAGGGGCCTGGTCTAGGGTTAGGGTTTCCTGTGAGGGAAAGTCTATATATATGATACGGTAATGGAGAGAATTCGGGTTCAATTCTGATGTGAGTGCGAGGGTGAGATTGAGGCTCAGGGTAAAAATGTGCCTCCTAGTCGGCAGCAATGTTGAAGGCGGAGTATCTAGTCCAGGGCTCGTGTCTAGGGTTAGGCTTAGGTGTTCAGTAAGATATACAGGAACATAGAGTTACATTTAGAGTTCGCATCTGACACTGATGTGAGGGCGATGGCCAGACTGAGCTTCAGGTTTACTTTGCGGCATGACAGATGTTGAAGCTGATGGCAAAGATTAGGTAAAGTGGCCAGGGTTAGAGATAGGGTATTGTGTTCTGTGAGGTATACAGGTAGGATAGGGTGAAGGACAGACTTAGGGCTGGTCTCTGATTTGAGGGCAAGTTCGAGATTGAGGTTCAGGATTACGGTGAAGCGTGCCTGATGCCAGAGGTTACTTTGAAAGGAAAGGTAAAGAGTCATGGGTAGGGTTGAGATTAGTGGGTCATTCTGTTCTTCAGAAAGGATAAGTTAAGGATTAGGGTTAGGGTCCAGCTCTGATGTGAGTGCGACTCTGAAATTGCGTTTCAGTGTTGAGGAGGGCCCTTGGAGATGTCGATGCTGACGTTTTGTGGATAGGCCCAGAATTCAGTGCTAGGGTTAAAATTTTGTGTTCTCTCTGGTTTCCAGAGTCATTAGCATTACGGAAAGAGTTAGGTTCTGGGTCTGATGTGACGGGGAGTGCAAGATGTTGGATCAGGGTTATGGTGAGGCATGGTTGACGTCAATGTGCCAGGTGATCTGCCAGGACCACTGGCCAGGGCTAGGCTTAGGGTTAGGTTTTTCTATAGGTGTAGAGAGAGGGTATTGTTACATTTAGACATAGGGTCCTTCTCTTAGGGCGAATTAGGGCGAATGTGCGCTTCAGTTCCAGGATTACAGTGAGGCAATTGTGGTATCTATGTTGATTTTGGAGTTTCAGGCCACAGGTAGGCGCTAGGGTTAGGGTTATGTAATCGTAAAAGGGTATGGGGTTTACGAGGATATGGCTCAATTTTGGATCCTACTCTGATGTGAGGGCGATGGCCAGATTGATCTTGATCATCATGGTGTGACATAGGTGACGTCAATGCTGACGCTGAGGGTCCAGGTTAAGGGACCTTGGTTAGGGGTAGGGTTTTCTGTAAAAAAATGTCTATGCAGAAGATATTGTTATGGACATAATTATGGTGAAATTTAATGTCAGGGCGAGTGTGAGGTCGAGTCACTGGGTTGAGGGAGTCATAGGTGATATCAATGGTGAAGGCGAAAACTCTGGTCCATGGATCGGGTCTAGGGTTAGGTTGAGGTGTTTGATAAGGAGCACGGGTGATATAGGGATACAGTTCGATTCGGATCCATCTCTGATGTGAGGGTGAGTGCAAGATTGAGTTTCATTTTAAGGTGAAGTGTGGGTGACACTAATGCTAAAGGTGAAGTGTAGGATCCTGACGCCAGGGCTAGGGCTGGAATTAGTTGTAAGTTAAGGTTTATGGGGAAGATTGAGTGACAGTTAGAGTTCTGATCTGACTCTGATGTGAGGGCAATGGCCATAATGAGCTTCAGTTTTATGGGGAGGTATCACAGACGTCAATGCTGATGGTGGCAGTTCAGTTAAAGGGGCCTGTGCTAGGGTTAGGGTTTCCTGTAAGGGAATGCCTATTCATATGATACGTTTACGGAGAGAATTTTTGTTCATTTCTGATGTGAGTGCGAGGGTGAGATTGAGGCTCAGGGTAAAGATGTGTCTCCTAGTTGGCATCAATGTTGAAGGCAAAGAATCTAGTACAGGGCTCGGGCCTAGGGTTAGGGTTAGTTTGTCAGTAAGATTTACAGTATCATCGAGTTATATTTAGAGATAGCATCTGACTCTGATGTGAGGGCGATAGCCAGATTGAGCTTCATGTTTATGGTACGGCATGACAGACATTGAAGCTGATGGTGTCGGTTCAGGTAAAGTGGCCAGGGCTAGAGTTAAGGTATTGTGTTCTGTGAGGTGTACAGGAAGGATAGGGGTATGGACAGACTTAGGGCTTGTCTCTGATGTGAGGGCAAGTGCGAGATTGAGGTTCAGGGTTACGGTGAATGGTGGGTCATGCCAATGTTTACGGTTAATGGACAGGTCCAAGAGTCATGGCTAGGTTTTGGATTAGTGGGTCGTTCTGTTATACAGAAAGGATAATTTTAGGATTAACGGTAGGGTCCAGCTCTGATGTGAGTGCGAGTGTGAAATTGCGATTCAGTGTTGAGGAGGTCCCTGGGTGATGTCAATGGTGTCGTTGTGTGGATAGGCCAAGGACTCAGTGCTAGGGTTAAAATTTTGTGTTCTCTCTGGTTTCTGGATACATGAGCATTATGGAAAGATTTAGGTTCTGGGTCTGATGTGACGGGGAGTGCAAGATGGTGGATCAGAGTTATGGTGAGGCATGGGTGATGTCAGTGGACAATTTGAGGTGTAAGGACCTCGGGCCAGGGCTAGGGTTAAGGATAGGCTTTTGGGAAGCTGTAGAGGAATGGTATTGTTACGTTTAGACTTAGGTTCCTTCTCTTACGTTAGGGAGACTATGCGATTATGGTTCCAGGATTACAGTGAGGCAAGGTTGATATCCAAGGTGACGGTGGAGTTTCAGGAAACAGTTCTCGCTAGGGTTAGGGTAATGTAATCGTTAAAGGGTATGGGGTTTACATGGATACGGCTCGGTTTTGCATCCTACTCTGATGTGAGAGGAATGCCAGTTTGATCTTGATCATCATGGTGTGGCATAGGTGACATCAATCCTAATGCTGAGGATCCAGCTTAAGGGACCTTGTTTAGGGGCAGGGTTTTCAGAAAGGAAAAGTCTATGCAGAAGATATGGTTATATACCTAATTAGGGTGCAATTTTGATGTCAGGGCGAGTGTGAGGTCGAGTCACATGGTTGAGGGAGTCATAGGTGATATCAATGCTGAAGGCGAAATCTCTGGTCCATGGATCGGGTCTAGGTTTAGGTTGAGGTGTTTCATAAGGAGTACAGGTGATATAGGGTTACAGTTAGATTCGGATCCATCTCTGATGTGAGGGCGAGTGCAAGATTGAGTTTCATTTTAAGGTGAAGTGTGGATGACACTAATGATAAAGGTGAAGTGTCGGATTCTGACGCCAGGGCTAGGGCTGGAATTAGCTGTAAGTTAAGGTGTATGGGGCTGATTGAGTGTCAGAGTTCTGACCCGACTCTGATGTGAGGGCAATGGCCAGAATGAGCTTTAGCTTTATGGGGAGGAATGACAGACGCCAATGCTGATGGTGGCATGTCAGTTAAAGGGGCCTGGGATAGGGTTAGGGGTTCCTGTGAGGGAAAGTCTATGCATATGATACGGTTACGGAGAGAATTTGGGTTCAATTCTGATGTGAGTGCGTGGGTGAGATTGAGGCTCAGGGTAAATATGTGCCTCCTATTCGGCAGCAATGTTGAAGGCGGAGTATCTAGTCCAGGGCTCGTGTCTAGGGTTAGGCTTAGGTGTTCAGTAAGATTTACAGGAACATACGGTTACATTTAGAGTTCGCATCGGAAACTGATGTGAGGGCGATGGCCTGTCTGAGCTTCAGGTTTACTTTGCGGCACGACAGGCGTTGAAGCTGATGGCAAAGTTTAGGTAAAGTGGCCAGGATTAGAGATAGGGTATTGTGTTCTGTGAGGTGCACAGGAAGGCTAGGGTGAAGGACAGACTTAGGGCAGGTCTCTGATGTGAGGACAAGTTCGAGATTGAGGTTCAGGATTACGGTGAAACGTGCCTGATGCCAGTGGTTACGTTGAAAGGACAGGTAAAGAGTCATGGCTAGGGTTGAGATTAGTGGGTCATTCTGTTCTTCAGAAAGGATAAGTTAAGGTCTAGGGTTAGGGTCCAGCTCTGATGTGAGTGCGACTCTGAAATTGCGATTCAGTGTTGAGGAGGGCCCTTGGTGATATCGATGCTGACGTTTTGTGGATAGGCCCAGGATTCAGTGCTAGGGTTTAAATTTTGTGTTCTCTCTGGTTTCCAGAGACATTAGCATTACGGAAAGAGTTAGGTTCTGGGTCTGATGTGACGGGGAGTGCAAGATGTTGGATCAGGTTTATGGAGAGGCATGGGTGACGTCAATGTTCCAGGTGAGCTGTCAGGAAAACTGGCCAGGGCTAGGCTTAGGGTTAGGTTTTTCGCTAGGTATAGAGAGAGGGTATTGTTACGTTTAGACATAGGTTCCTTCTCTTACGTTAGGGAGACTATGGGATTATGGTTCCAGGATTACAGTGAGGCAAGGGTGATATCCAAGGTGATGGTGGAGTTTAAGGAAACAGGTCCGCGCTAGTGTTATTGTTATGTAATCGTTAAACGGTATAGGGTTTACGTGGATACGGCTCGATTTTGGATCCTACTCTGATGTTAGGGCATAGGCTAGATTGATCTTGATCATCATGGTGTGGCATAGGTGACGTCAATGCTGACGCTGAGGGTCCAGGTTAAGGGACCTTGGTTAGGGGTAGGGTTTTCTGTAAAAAAATGTCTATGCAGAAGATATGGTTACGGACATAATTATGGTGAAATTTAATGTCAGGGCGAGTGTGAGGTCGAGTCACTGGGTTGAGGGAGTCATAGGTGATATCAATGGTGAAGGCGAAAACTCTGGTCCATGGATCGGGTCTAGGGTTAGGTTGAGGTGTTTGATAAGTAGCACGGGTGATATAGGGATACAGTTCGATTCGGATCCATCTCTGATGTGAGGGAGAGTGTAAGATTGAGTTTCATTTTAAGGTGAAGTGTGAGTGACACTAATGCTAAAGCTGAAGTGTCGGATCCTGACGCCAGGGCTAGGGCTGGAATTAGTTGTAAGTTAAGGTGTATGGGGCTGATTGAGTGACAGTTAGAGTTCTGATCTGACTCTGATGTGAGTGCAATGGCCAGAATGAGCTTTAGTTTTATGGGGAGGAATGACAGACGCCAATGTTGATGGTGGCAGGTCAGTTAAAGGGGCCTGGTCTAGGGTTAGGGTATCCTGTGAGGGAAAGTCAATGTATATGATACGGTAACGGAGAGAATTTCGGTTCAATTCTGATGTGAGTGCGAGGGTGAGATTGAGGCTCAGGGTAAAAATGTGCCTCCTAGTCGGCAGCAATGTTGAAGGCGGAGTATCTAGTCCAGGGCTCGTGTCTAGGGTTAGGCTTAGGTGTTCAGTAAGATATACAGGAACATAGAGTTACATTTAGAGTTCGCATCTGACACTGATGTGAGGGCCATGGCCAGACTGAGCTTCAGGTTTACTTTGCGGCATGACAGATGTTGAAGCTGATGGCAAAGATTAGGTAAAGTGGCCAGGGTTAGAGATAGGGTATTGTGTTCTGTGAGGTATACAGGTAGGATAGGGTGAAGGACAGACTTAGGGCTGGTCTCTGATGTGAGGGCAAGTTCGAGATTGAGGTTCAGGATTACGGTGAAGCGTGCCTGATGCCAGAGGTTACTTTGAAAGGAAAGGTAAAGAGTCATGGGTAGGGTTGAGATTAGTGGGTCATTCTGTTCTTCAGAAAGGATAAGTTAAGGATTAGGGTTAGGGTCCAGCTCTGATGTGAGTGCGACTCTGAAATTGCGTTTCAGTGTTGAGGAGGGCCCATGGAGATGTCGATGCTGACGTTTTGTGGATAGGCCCAGGATTCAGTGCTAGGGTTAAAATTTTGTGTTCTCTCTGGTTTCCAGAGTCATTAGCATTACGGAAAGAGTTAGGTTCTGGGTCTGATGTGACGGGGAGTGCATGATGTTGGATCAGGGTTATGGTGAGGCATGGTTGACGTCAATGTGCCAGGTGAGCTGTCAGGACCACTGGCCAGGGCTAGGGTTAGGGCTGGGTTTTTCGTTAGGTGTAGAGAGAGGGTATTGTTACATTTAGACATAGGGTCCTTCTCTTACGTTAGGGCGAATGTGCGCTTCAGTTCCAGGATTACAGTGAGGCAATAGTGTTATCCATGGTGATTTTGGAGTTTCAGGCCACAGGTCGGCGCTAGGGTTAGGGTTAAGTAATCGTAATAGGGTATGGGGTTTATGTGGATATGGCTCAATTTTGGATCCTACTCTGATGTGAGGGCGATGGCCAGATTGATCTTGATCATCATGGTGTGACATAGGTGACGTCAATGCTGACGCTGAGGGTCCAGGTTAAGGAACCTTGGTTATTGGTTGGGTTTTCTGTAAGGAAAAGTCTATGCAGAAGATATGGTTATGGACATAATTAGGGTGAAATTTCGATGTCAGGGAGAGTGTGAGGTCGAGTCACAGGTTTGAGTGTGTCATAGGTGATATCAACGGTGAAGGCGAAATATCTGGTCCATGGATCGGGTCTAGGGTTAGGTTGAGGTGTTTGATACGGAGTACGGGTGAGATAGGGTTACAGTTAGATTCGGATCCATCTCTGATATAGGTCGAGTGGAATATTGAGTTTCAGTTTTTAGTGAAGTGTGGATGACATTAACGCTTAAGCTGAAGTGTCAGATCCTGACGAAAGGGCTAGGGCTGGCATTAATTGTAAGTTAAGGTGTATGGGGCTGATTGAGTGACAGTTAGAGTTCTGATCTGACTCTGATGTGAGGTCAATGGCCAGAATGAGCTTCAGTTTTATGGGGAGGAATGACAGACGTCAATGCTGATGGTGGCAGTTCAGTTAAAGGGGCCTGTGCTAGGGTTAGGGTTTCCTGTAAGGGAATGTCTATGCATATGATACTTTTACGGAGAGAATTACGGTTCAATTCTTATGTGAGTGCGAGGGCGAGATTGAGGCTCAGGGTAAAGATGTGTCTCCTATTTGGCATCAATGTTGAAGGCTAAGAATCTAGTCAAGCGCTCGGGCCTAGGGTTAGGGTTAGGCGTTCAGTAATATTTACCATAACATAGAGTTATATTTAGAGTTAGCATCTGACTCTGATGTGAGGGCGATGGCCAAATTGAGCTTCATGTTTACGGTACGGCATGAAAGACATTGTAGCTGATTGTGTCGCCTCAGGTAAAGTGGCCAGGGCTAGAGTTAGGGTATTGTGTTCTGTGAGGTGTACAGGAAGGATAGGTGTATGGACAGACTTAGGGCTTGTCTCTGATGTGAGGGCAAGTGCGAGATTGAGGTTCAGGATTACGGTGAATGGAGGGTCATGACAATGTTTACGGTTAATGGACAGGTCCAAGAGTCATGGCTAGGGTTTGGATTAGTGGGTCGTTCTGTTCTACAGAAAGGATAAATTTAGGATTAAGGGTAGGGTCCAGCTCTGATGTGAGTGCGAGTGTGAAATTGCGATTCAGTGTTGAGGAGTTCCCTGGGTGATATCAATGCCGTCGTTGTGTGCATAGGCCCATTACTCAGTGCTAGGGTTAAAATTTTGTGTTCTCTCTGGTTTCCGGATACCTGAGCATTATGGAAAGATTTAGGTTCTGGGACTGATGTGACGGGGAGTGGAAGATGGTGGATATGGGTTATGGTGAGGCATGGGTGAAGTCAGTGGTCAAGGTGAGGTGACAGGACCTCGGGCTAGGGCTCGGGTTAGGGTTAGGTTTTTCGGAAGCTGTAGAGGAATGGTATTGTTACGTTTAGACTTAGTTTCCTTCTCTTACGTTAGGGAGACTATGCGATTATGGTTCCAGGATTACAGTGAGGCAAGGGTGATATCCAAGGTTATGGTGGAGTTTGAGGAAACAGGTCCGCGTTAGGGTTAGGGTTATGTAATCGTTAAAGGGTATGGGGTTTACGTGGATACGGCACGACATTGGATCCTACTCTGATGTGAGGGCGATGGCCAGATTGATCTTGACCATGATGGTGTGGCATAGTTGATATCAATGCTGATGCTGAGGATCCAGCTTAAGGGACCTTGATTAGGGGCAGGGTTTTCAGTAAGGAAAAGTCTATGCAGAATTTATGGTTATGGACATAATTAGGGTGCAATTTTGATGTCAGAGCGAGTGTGAGGTCGAGTCACGTGGTTGAGGGAGTCATAGGTGATATCAATGGTGAAGGCGAAACCTCTGGTCCATGGATCGGGTCTAGGGTTAGGTTGAGGTGTTTGATAAGGAGTACGTGTGATATAGGGTTACAGTTAGATTCGGATCCATCTCTGATGTGAGGGCGAGTGCAAGATTGAGTTTCATTTTAAGGTGAAGTGTGAGTGACACTAATGCTAAAGGTGAAGTGTCGGATCCTGACGCCAGGGCTAGGGCTGGAATTAGTTGTAAGTTAAGGTGTATGGGGCTGATTGAGTGACAGTTAGAGTTCTGATCCGACTCTGATGTGAGGGAAATGGCCAGAATGAGCTTTAGTTTTATGGGGAGTAATGACAGACGCCAATGCTGATGGTGGCAGGTCAGTTAAAGGGGCCCGGGCTATTGTTAGGGGTCCTGTGAGGGAAAGTCTATGCATATGATATGGTTACGGAGAGAATTTGGTTTGAATTCTGATGTGAGTGCGAGGTTGAGATTGAGGATCAGGGTAAAGATATGCCTCCTATTCGGCAGCAATGTTGAAGGCGGTGTATCTAGTAATGGGCTCGTGTATAAGGTCAGGCTTAGGTGTTCACTAAGATTTACAGGAACATAGAGTTACATTTAGAGTTCGCATCTGACACTGATGTGAGGGCGATGGCCAGACTGAGCTTCAGGTTTACTTTGTGGCATGACTGACGTTGAAGCTGATGGCAACGTTTTGGTAAAGTGGCCATGGTTAGAGACAGGGTATTGTGTTCAGTGAGGTGTACAGGAAGGATAGGGAGAAGGACAGACTTAGGGCTGATCTCTGATGTGAGGGCAAGTTCGAGATTGAGGTTCAGGATTACGATGAAGCGTGCCTGATGCCAGTGGTTACGTTGAAAGGACAGGTAAAGAGTCATGGCTTGGGTTGAGATTAGTGGGTCATTCTGTTCTTCAGAAAGGATAAGTTAAGGACTAGGGTTAGGGTCCAGCTCTGATTTGAGTGCGACTCTGAAATTGCGTTTCAGTGTTGAGGATGGCCCTTGGAGTTATCGATGCTGACATTTTGTCGATAAGCCCAGGATTCAGTGCTATGGTTAAAATTTTGTGTACTCTCTGGTTTCCAGAGACATTAGCATTACGGAAAGAGTTAGGTTCTGGGTCTGATGTGATGGGAAGTGCAAGATGTTGGATCAGGTTTATGGTGAGGCATGGGTGACGTCAATGTTCCAGGTGATCTGTCAGGAAAAATGGCCAGGGCTAGGCTTAGGGTTAGGTTTTTCGCTAGGTATAGAGAGAGGGTATTGTTACGTTCAGACATAGGTTCCTTCTCTTACGTTAGGGAGACTATGGGATTATGGTTCCAGGATTACAGTGAGGCAAGGGTGATATCCAAGCTGATGGTGGAGTTTCAGGAAACAGGTCCGCGCTAGTGTTATTGTTATGTAATCGTTAAACGGTATAGGGTTTACCTGGATACGGCTCGATTTTGGATCCTACTCTGATGTTAGGGCGTAGGCTAGATTGATCTTGATCATCATGGTATGGCATAGGTGACGTCAATGCTGACGCTGAGGGTCCAGGTTAAGGGACCTTGGTTAGGGGTAGGGTTTTCTGTAAGGAAAAGGCTATGCAGAAGATATGGTTATTGACATAATTAGGGTGAAATTTTGATGTCAGGGCGAGTGTGAGGTCGAGTCACAGGGTTGAGGGTGTCATAGGTAATATCAATGGGGAAGGCCAAATCTCTGGTCAAAGGATCGTGTCTAGGGTTAGGTTGAGGTGTTTGTTAAGGAGTACGGGTGATATAGGGTAACAGTTAGATTCGGATCCATCTCTGATGTGAGGGAGAGTGCAAGATTAAGTTTCATTTTAAGGTGAAGTATGGGTGACACTAATGCTAAAGCTGAAGTGTCGGATCCTGACGCCAGGGCTAGGGCTGGAATTAGTTGTAAGTTAAGGTGTATGGGGCTGATTGAGTGACAGTTAGAGTTCTGATCTGACTCTGATGTGAGTGCAATGGCCAGAATGAGCTTTAGTTTTATGGGGAGGAATGACAGACACCTATGTAGATGGTGGCAGTTCAGTTAAAGGGGCCTGGTCTAGGGTTAGGGTTTCCTGTGAGGGAAAGTCTATATATATGATACGGTAACGGAGAGAATTTGGGTTCAATTCTGATGTGAGTGCGAGGGTGAGATTGAGGCTCAGGGTAAAAATGTGCCTCCTAGTCGGCAGCAATGTTGAAGGCGGAGTATCTAGTCCAGGGCTCGTGTCTAGGGTTAGGCTTAGGTGTTCAGTAAGATATACAGGAACATAGAGTTACATTTAGAGTTCGCATCTGACACTGATGTGAGGGCGATGGCCAGACTGAGCTTCAGGTTTACTTTGCGGCATGACAGATGTTGAAGCTGATGGCAAAGATTAGGTAAAGTGGCCAGGGTTAGAGATAGGGTATTGTGTTCTGTGAGGTATACAGGTAGGATAGGGTGAAGGACAGACTTAGGGCTGGTCTCTGATGTGAGGGCAAGTTCGAGATTGAGGTTCAGGATTACGGTGAAGCGTGCCTGATGCCAGAGGTTACTTTGAAAGGAAAGGTAAAGAGTCATGGGTAGGGTTGAGATTAGTGGGTCATTCTGTTCTTCAGAAAGGATAAGTTAAGGATTAGGGTTAGGGTCCAGCTCTGATGTGAGTGCGACTCTGAAATTGCGTTTCAGTGTTGAGGAGGGCCCTTGGAGATGTCGATGCTGACGTTTTGTGGATAGGCCCAGGATTCAGTGCTAGGGTTAAAATTTTGTGTTCTCTCTGGTTTCCAGAGTCATTAGCATTACGGAAAGAGTTAGGTTCTGGGTCTGATGTGACGGGGAGTGCAAGATGTTGGATCAGGGTTATGGTGAGGCATGGTTGACGTCAATGTGCCAGGTGATCTGCCAGGACCACTGGCCAGGGCTAGGCTTAGGGTTAGGTTTTTCTATAGGTGTAGAGAGAGGGTATTGTTACATTTAGACATAGGGTCCTTCTCTTAGGGCGAAATAGGGCGTATGTGCGCTTCAGTTCCAGGATTACAGTGAGGCAATTGTGGTATACATGTTGATTTTGGAGTTTCAGGCCACAGGTAGGCGCTAGGGTTAGGGATATGTAATCGTAAAAGGGTATGGGGTTTACGTGGATATGGCTCAATTTTGGATTGTACTCTGATGTGAGGGCGATGGCCAGATTGATCTTGATCATCATGGTGTGACATACGTGACGTCAATGCAGACGCTGAGGGTCCAGGTTAAGGGAACTTGGTTAGGGGTAGGGTTTTCTTTAAAAAAATGTCTATGAGGAAGATATTGTTATGGACATAATTATGGTGAAATTTAATGTCAGGGCGAGTGTGAAGTCGAGTCACTGTGTTGAGGGTGTCATAGGTGATATCAATGGTGAAGGCGAAAACGCTGGTCCATGGATCGGGTCTAGGTTTAGGATGAGGTGTTGGATAAGGAGCACAGGTGATATAGGGATACAGTTCGATTCGGATCCATCTCTGATGTGAGGGTGAGTGCAAGATTGAGTTTCATTTTAAGGTGAAGTGTGGGTGACACTAATGCTAAAGGTGAAGTGTAGGATCCTGACGCCAGGGCTAGGGCTGGAATTAGTTGTAAGTTAAGGTTTATGGGGAAGATTGAGTGACAGTTAGAATTCTGATCTGACTCTGATGTGAGGGCAATGGCCATAATGAGCTTCAGTTTTATGGGGAGGTATCACAGACGTCAATGCTGATGGTGGCAGTTCAGTTAAAGGGGCCTGTGCTAGGGTTAGGGTTTCCTGTAAGGGAATGCCTATTCATATGATACGTTTACGGAGAGAATTTTTGTTCATTTCTGATGTGAGTGCGAGGGTGAGATTGAGGCTCAGGGTAAAGATGTGTCTCCTAATTGGCATCAATGTTGAAGGCAAAGAATCTAGTACAGGGCTCGGGCCTAGGGTTATAGTTAGTTTGTCAGTAAGATTTACAGTATCATAGAGTTATATTTAGAGATAGCATCTGACTCTGATGTGAGGGCGATAGCCAGATTGAGCTTCATGTTTATGGTACGGCATGACAGACATTGAAGCTGATGGTGTCGGTTCAGGTAAAGTGGCCAGGGCTAGAGTTAAGGTATTGTGTTCTGTGAGGTGTACAGGAAGGATAGGGGTATGGACAGACTTAGGGCTTGTCTCTGATGTGAGGGCAAGTGCGAGATTGAGGTTCAGGGTTACGGTGAATGGTGGGTCATGCCAATGTTTACGGTAAATGGACAGGTCCAAGAGTCATGGCTAGGTTTTGGATTAGTGGGTCGTTCTGTTATACAGAAAGGATAATTTTAGGATTAACGGTAGGGTCCAGCTCTGATGTGAGTGCGAGTGTGAAATTGCGATTCAGTGTTGAGGAGGTCCCTGGGTGATGTCAATGGTGTCGTTGTGTGGATAGGCCAAGGACTCAGTGCTAGGGTTAAAATTTTGTGTTCTCTCTGGTTTCTGGATACATGAGCATTATGGAAAGATTTAGGTTCTGGGTCTGATGTGACGGGGAGTGCAAGATGGTGGATCAGAGTTATGGTGAGGCATGGGTGATGTCAGTGGACAATTTGAGGTGTAAGGACCTCGGGCCAGGGCTAGGGTTAAGGATAGGTTTTTGGGAAGCTGTAGAGGAATGGTATTGTTACGTTTAGACTTAGGTTCCTTCTCTTACGTTAGGGAGACTATGCGATTATGGTTCCAGGATTACAGTGAGGCAAGGTTGATATCCAAGGTGACGGTGGAGTTTCAGGAAACAGTTCTCGCTAGGGTTAGGGTAATGTAATCATTAAAGGGTATGGGGTTTACATGGATACGGCTCGGTTTTGCATCCTACTCTGATGTGAGAGGAATACCAGTTTGATCTTGATCATCATGGTGTGGCATAGGTGACATCAATGCTAATGCTGAGGATCCAGCTTAAGGGACCTTGTTTAGGGGCAGGGTTTTCAGAAAGGAAAAGTCTATGCAGAAGATATGGTTATATACCTAATTAGGGTGCAATTTTGATGTCAGGGCGAGTGTGAGGTCGAGTCACATGGTTGAGGGTGTCATAGGTGATATCAATGCTGAAGGCGAAATCTCTGGTCCATGGATCGGGTCTAGGTTTAGGTTGAGGTGTTTCATAAGGAGTACGGGTGATATAGGGTTACAGTTAGATTCGGATCCATCTCTGATGTGAGGGCGAGTGCAAGATTGAGTTTCATTTTAAGGTGAAGTGTGGATGACACTAATGATAAAGGTGAAGTGTCGGATTCTGACGCCAGGGCTAGGGCTGGAATTAGCTGTAAGTTAAGGTGTATGGGGCTGATTGAGTGTCAGTTAGAGTTCTGACCCGACTCTGATGTGAGGGCAATGGCAAGAATGAGCTTTAGCTTTATGGGGAGGAATGACAGACGCCAATGCTGATGGTGGCAGGTCAGATAAAGGGGCCTGGGATAGGGTTAGGGGTTCCTGTGAGGGAAAGTCTATGCATATGATACGGTTACGGAGAGAATTTGGGTTCAATTCTGATGTGAGTGCGAGGGTGAGATTGAGGCTCAGGGTAAATATGTGCCTCCTATTCGGCAGCAATGTTGAAGGCGGAGTATCTAGTCCAGGGCTCGTGTCTAGGGTTAGGCTTAGGTGTTCAGTAAGATTTACAGGAACATACGGTTACATTTAGAGTTCGCATCGGAAACTGATGTGAGGGCGATGGCCAGTCTGAGATTCAGGTTTACTTTGCGGCACGACAGGCGTTGAAGCTGATGGCAAAGTTTAGGTAAAGTGGCCAGGATTAGAGATAGGGTATTGTGTTCTGTGAGGTGCACAGGAAGGCTAGGGTGAAGGACAGACTTAGGGCATGTCTCTGATGTGAGGACAAGTTCGAGATTGAGGTTCAGGATTATGGTGAAACGTGCCTGATGCCAGTGGTTACGTTGAAAGGACAGGTAAAGAGTCATGGCTAGGGTTGAGATTAGTGGGTCATTCTGTTCTTCAGAAAGGATAAGTTAAGGTCTAGGGTTACTGTCCAGCTCTGATGTGATTGCGACTCTGAAATTGCGATTCAGTGTTGAGGAGGGCCCTTGGTGATATCGATACTGACGTTTTGTGGATAGGCCCAGGATTCAGTGCTAGGGTTTAAATTTTGTGTTCTCTCTGGTTTCCTGAGACATTAGCATTACGGAAAGAGTTAGGTTCTGGGTCTGATGTGACGGGGAGTGGAAGATGTTGGATCAGGTTTTTGGAGAGGCATGGGTGACGTCAATGTTCCAGGTGAGCTGTCAGGAAAACTGGCCAGGGCTAGGCTTAGGGTTAGGTTTTTCGCTAGGTATAGAGAGAGTATATTTTTACGTTTAGACATAGGTTCTTTCTCTTACGTTAGGGAGACTATGGGATTATGGTTCCAGGATTACAGTGAGGCAAGGGTGATATCCAAGGTGATGGTGGAGTTTCAGGAAACAGGTCCGCTCTAGTGTTATTGTTATGTAATCGTTAAACGGTATAGGGTTTACGTGGATACGGCTCGATTTTGGATCCTACTCTGATGTGAGGGCGATTGCCAGATTGATCTTGATCATCATGGTGTGGCATAGGTGACACCAATGCTAATGCTGAGGATCCAGCTTAAGGGACCTTGTTTAGGGGCAGGGTTTTCAGAAAGGAAAAGTCTATGCAGAAGATATGGTTATGGACCTAATTAGGGTGCAATTTTGATGTCAGAGCGAGTGTGAGGTCGAGTCACATGGTTGAGGGAGTCATAGGTGATGTCAATGCTGAAGGCGAAATCTCTGGTCCATGGATCGGGTCTAGGTTTAGGTTGAGGTGTTTGATAAGGAGTACGGGTGATATAGGGCTACAGTTAGATTCGGATCCATCTCTGATGTGAGGGCGAGTGCAAGATTGAGTTTCATTTTAAGGTGAAGTGTGGATGACACTAATGATAAAGGTGATGTGTTTGATCCTGACGCCAGGGCTAGGGCTGGAATTAGTTGTAAGTTAAGGTGTATGGGGCTGATTGAGTGACAGTTAGAGTTCTGACCCGACTCTGATGTGAGGGCAATGGCCAGAATGAGCTTTAGCTTTATGGTAGGAATGACCGACGCCAATGCTGTTGGTGGCTGGTCAGTTAAAGGGGCCTGCGATAGGGTTAGAGGTTCCTGTGAGGGAAAGTCTATGCATATGATACGGTTACGGAGAGAATTTGGGTTCAATTCTGATGTGAGTGCAAGGGTGAGATTGACGCTCAGGGTAAAGATGTGCCTCCTATTCGGCAGCAATGTTGAAGGCGGAGTATCTTGTCCAGGGCTCGTGTCTAGGGTTAGGCTTAGGTGTTCAGTAAG
Organism: Manis pentadactyla; assembly: GCF_030020395.1. Classification (NCBI taxonomy): domain Eukaryota; kingdom Metazoa; phylum Chordata; class Mammalia; order Pholidota; family Manidae; genus Manis; species Manis pentadactyla. The sequence continues at coordinate 55,852,549 of NC_080019.1, forward strand.
ATTTACATTAACATACGGTTACATTTAGGGTTCGCATCGGAAACTGATGTGAGGGCGATGGCCAGTCTGAGCTTCAGGTTTGCTTTGCGGCACGACAGGCGTTGAAGCTGATGGCAAAGTTTAGGTAAAGTGGCCAGGATTAGAGATAGGGTATTGTGTTCTGTGAGGTGTACAGGAAGGCTAGGGTGAAGGACAGACTTAGGGCAGGTCTCTGATGTGAGGGCAAGTTCGAGATTGAGGTTCAGGATTACGGTGAAACGTGCCTGATGCCAGTGTTTACGTTGAAAGGACAGGTAAAGAGTCATGGCTAGGGTTGAGATTAGTGGGTCATTCTGTTCTTCAGAGAGGATAAGTTAAGTATTAGGGTTAGGGTCCAGCTCTGATGTGAGTGCGACTCTGTAATAGCGATTCAGTGTTGAGGAGGGCCCTTAGTGATATCGATGCTGTCGTTTTGTGGATAGGCCCAGGATTCAGTGCTAGGGTTAAAATTTTGTGTTCTCTCGGATTCCAGACATATTAGCATTACGGAAAGAGTTAGGTCCTGGTTCTGATGTGACGGGGAGTGCAAGATGTTGGATCAGGGTTATGGTGAGGCATGGGTGACGTCAGTGTTCCAGGTGAGCTGTCAGGACCACTGGCCACAGCTAGGCTTAGGGTTAGGTTTTACGTTAGGTGTAGAGAGAGGGTATTGTTACATTTAGACATAGGGTCCTTCTCTTACGTTAGGGCGAAAGTGCGCTTCAGTTCCAGGATTACAGTGAGGCAATAGTGGTATCCATGGTGATTTTGGAGTTTCAGGCCACAGGTCGGGGCTAGGGTTAAGGTTAAGTAATCGTAATAGGGTATGGGGTTTACGTGGATATGGCTCCATTTTGGATCCTACTCTGATGTGAGGGCGAAGGCCAGGTTGATCTTGATCATTATGGTGTGACATAGGTGACGTCAATGCTGACGCTGAGGGTCCAGGTTAAGGAACCTTGGTTATTGGTTGGGTTTTCTGTAAGGAAAAGTCTATGCAGAAGATATGGTTATGGACATAATTAGGGTGAAATTTCGATGTCAGGGAGAGTGTGAGGTCGAGTCACAGGGTTGAGGGTGTCATAGGTGATATCAACGGTGAAGGCGAAATATCTGGTCCATGGATCGGGTCTAGGTTTAGGTTGAGGTGTTTGATACGGAGTACGGGTGAGATAGGGTTACAGTTAGATTCGGATCCATCTCTGATATAGGTCGAGTGGAAGATTGAGTTTCAGTTTTTAGGTGAAGTGTGGATGACATTAATGCTTAAGCTGAAGTGTCAGATCCTGACGAAAGGGCTAGGGCTGGCATTAGTCGTAAGTTAAGGTGTATGGGGCTGATTGAGTGACAGTTAGAGTTCTGATCTGACTCTGATGTGAGGTCAATGGCCAGAATGAGCTTCAGTTTTATGGGGAGGAAGGACAGACGTCAATGCTGATGGTGGCCGTTCAGTTAAAGGGGCCTGGGCTAGGGTTAGGGTTTCCTGTAAGGGAATGTCTATGCATATGATACGTTTATTGAGAGAAATACGGTTCAATTCTAATGAGAGTGCGAGGGCGAGATTGAGGCTCAGGGTAAAGATGTGTCTCCTATTTGGCATCAATGTTGAAGGCTAAGAATCTAGTCAAGCGCTCGGGCCTAGGGTTAGGGTTAGGCGTTCAGTAATATTTACCGTAACATAGAGTTATATTTAGAGTTAGCATCTGACTCTGATGTGAGGGCGATGGCCAAATTGAGCTTCATGTTTACGGTACGGCATGAAAGACATTGTAGCTGATGGTGTCGCCTCAGGTAAAGTGGCCAGGGCTAGAGTTAGGGTATTGTGTTCTGTGAGGTGTACAGGAAGGATAGGTGTATGGACAGACTTAGGGCTTGTCTCTGATGTGAGGGCAAGTGCGAGATTGAGGGTCAGGATTACGGTGAATGGAGGGTCATGACAATGTTTACGGTTAATTTACAGGTCCAAGAGTCATAGCTAGGGTTTGGATTAGTGGGTCGTTCTGTTGTACAGAAAGATAATTTTAGGATTAAGGGTAGGGTCCAGCTCTGATGTGAGTGCGAGTGTGAAATTGCGATTCAGTGTTGAGGAGGTCCCTGGGTGATGTCAATGCTCTCGTTGTGTGGATAGGCCCAGGACTCAGTGCTAGGGTTAAAATTTTGTGTTCTCTCTGGTTTCCGGATACCTGAGCATTATGGAAAGATTTAGGTTCTGGGACTGATGTGCCGGGGTGTGGAAGATGGTGGATATGGGTTATGGTGAGGCATGGGTGAAGTCAGTGGTCAAGGTGAGGTGTCAGGACTTCGTGCCAGGGCTCGGGTTAGGGTTAGGTTTTTGGGAAGCTGTAGAGGAATGGTACTGTTACGTTTAGACTTAGGTTCCTTCTCTTACGTTAGGAAGACTATGCGATTATGGTTCCAGGATTACAGTGAGGCAAGGATGATATCCAAGGTTATGGTGGAGTTTGAGGAAACAGGTCCGCACTAGGGTTAGGGTTATGTAATCGTTAAAGGGTATGGGGTTTACGTGGACACGGCACGATATTGGATCCTACTCTGATGTGAGGGCAATGGCCAGATTGATCTTGACCATGATGGTGTGGCATAGTTGATATCCATGCTGACGCTGAGGATCCAGTTTAAGGGACGATGATTTGGGGCAGGGTTTTCAGTAAGGAAAAGTCTATGCAGAATTTATGGTTATGGACATAATTAGGGTGCAATTTTGATGTCAGAGCGAGTGTGAGGTCGAGTCACGGGGTTGAGGGAGTCATAGGTGATATCAATGGTGAAGGCGAAACCTCTGGTCCATGGATCGGGACTAGGGTTAGGTTGAGGTTTTTAATAAGGAGTACGTGTGATATAGGGTTACAGTTAGATTCGGATTCATCTCTGATGTGAGGACGAGTGCAAGATTAAGTTTCATTTTAAGGTGAAGTGTGAGTGACACTAATGCTAATGCTGAAGTGTCGGATCCTGACGCCAGGGCTAGGGCTGGAATTAGTTGTAAGTTAAGGTGTATGGGGATGGTTGAGTGAGAGAAAGAGTTCTGATCCGACTCTGATGTGAGGGCAATGGACAGAATGAGATTTATTTTTATGTGGAGGATTGACAGATGCCAATCCTGATGGTGGCAGGTCAGGTAAAGGGGCCTGGTCTAGGGTTAGGGTTTCCTGAGAGGGAAAGTCTATGCATATGATATGGTTATGGAGAGAATTTGGTTTCAATTCTGATGTGAGTGCGAGGGGGAGATTTAGGCTCAGGGTAAAGATGTGCTTCCTAGTCGGCAGCAATGTTGAAGGCGGAGTATCTAGTCCAGGGCTCGTGTCTAAGGTCAGGCTTAGGTGTTCACTAAGATTTACAGAAACATAGAGTTACATTTAGAGTTCGCATCTGACACTGATGTGAGGGCGATGGCCAGACTGAGCTTCAGGTTTACTTTGCGGCATGACTGACGTAGAAACTGATGGCAACGTTTTGGTAAAGTGGCCGGGGTTAGAGATAGGGTATTGTGTTCAGTGAGGTGTACAGGAAGGATAGGGTGAAGGACAGACTTAGGGCTGGTCTCTGATGTGAGGGCAAGTGCGAGATTGAGGTTCAGGATTATGGTGAAGCGTGCCTGATGCCAGTGGTTACGTTGAAAGGACAGGTAAAGAGACATGGCTTGGGTTGAGATTAGTGGGTCATTCTGTTCTTCAGAAAGGATAAGTTAAGGACTAGGGTTAGGGTCCAGCTCTGATGTGAGTGCGACTCTGAAATTGCGTTTCAGTGTTGAGGAGGGCCATTGGTGATGTCTATGCTGTCGTTTTGTGGATAGGCCCAGGATTCAGTGCTAGGGATAAAATTTTGTGTTCTCTCTGGTTTCCAGAGACTTTAGCATTACGGAAAGAGTTAGGTTCTGGGTCTGATGTGACGGGGAGTGCAAGATGTTGGATCAGGATTATGGTGAGGCATGGGTGACGTCAGTTGTCATGGTGAGGTGTCAGGACCATATCCAGGGATAGGGATAGGGTTAGGTTTTTGGGAAACTGTAGAGGGATGGTGTTGTTACGTTAAGATTTATGTTCCTTCTCTTACGTTAGTGTGACTATGCGATTCAGTTCCAGGATTACAGTGAGGCAAGGGTGATATCCAAGTTGATTTTGGAGCTTCAGGCCACATGTCGGCGCTAGGGTTAGGGTTATTACTCGTTAAAGGGAAAGGGGTTTACGTGGATACGGCTCGATTTTGGATCCTACTCTGATGTGAGGGCGAAGGCAAGATTGATCTTGATCATCATGGTGAGGCATAGTTGACATCAATGCTGACGCTGAGGATCCAGCTTAAGGGACCTAGTTTAGGGGTAGGGTTTTCAGTAAGGAAAAGTCTATGTAGAAGATATGTTTATGGACATAATTAGGGTGGAATTTTGATTCAGGGCGATTGTGAGGTCGAGTCACAGGGTTGAGAGAGTCATAGGTGATATCAATGGTGAAGGCGAAATCTGGTCCATGGATCGGGTCTAGGGTTAGGTTGAGGTGTTTGCTAAGGAGTACGGGTGATATAGGGTAACAGTTAGATTCGGATCCATCTCTGATGTGAGGGCGAGTGCAAGATTGAGTTTCATTTTAAGGTGAAGTTTGGGTGACACTAATGCTAAAGCTGAAGTTTCGGATCCTGACGCCAGGGCTAGGGCTGGAATTAGTTGTAAGTTAAGGTGTATGGGGCTGATTCAGTGACAGTTAGAGTTCTGATCTGACTCTGATGTGAGTGCAATGGCCAGAATGAGCTTTAGTTTTATGGGGAGGAATGACAGACGCCAATGCTGATGGTGGCAGGTCAGTTAAAGTGGCCTGGGCTAGGGTTAGGGTCTCCTGTGAGGGAAAGTCTATGCATATGATACGGTTACGGAGAGAATTTGGGTTCAATTCTAATGTGAGTGCGAGGGTGAGATTGAGTCTCAGGGTAAAAATGTGCCTCCTAGTCGGTAGCAATGTTGAAGGCGGAGTATCTAGTCCAGGGCTCGTGCCTAGGGTTAGGCTTAGGTGTTCAGTAAGATATACAGGAACATAGAGTTACATTTAGAGTTCGCATCTGACACTGATGTGAGGGCGATGGCCAGACTGAGCTTCAGGTTTACTTTGCGGCATGACAGACGTTGAAGCTGATGGCAAAGTTTAGGTAAAGTGGCCAGGGTTAGAGATAGGGTATTGTGTTCTGTGAGGTGTACAGGAAGGACAGGGTGAAGGACAGACTTAGAGCTGGTCTTTGATGTGAGGGCAAGTTCGAGATTGAGGTTCAGGATTACGTTGAAGCGTGCCTGATGCCAGAGGTTACGTTGAAAGGACAGGTAAAGAGTCATGGCTTGGGTTGAGATTAGTGGGTCATTCTGTTCTTCAGAAAGGATAAGTTAAGGATTAGGGTTAGTGTCCAGCTCTAATGTGAGTGTGACTCTAAAATTGCGTTTCTGTGTTGAGGAGGGCCTTTGGAGATGTCGATGCTGAAGTTTTGTGGATAGGCCCAGGATTCAGTGCTAGGGTTAAAATTTTGTGTTCTCTCTGGTTTCCAGAGACATTAGCATTACGGAAAGAGTTATGTTCTGGGTCTGATGTGACGGGGAGTGCAAGATGTTGGATCAGGGTTATGGTGAGGCATGGGTGACGTCAATGTTCCAGGTGAGCTGTCAGGACCACTGGCCAGTTATAGGCTTAGGGTTAGGTTTTTCTTAGGTGTAGAGAGAATATATTGTTACATTTAGACATAGGGTCCTTCTCTTACGTTAGGGCGAATGTGCGATTCAGTTCCAGGATTACAGTGAGGCAATTGTGGTATCCATGTTGATTTTGGAGTTTCAGGCCACAGGTCCTCGCTAGGGTTAGGGTTATGTAATCGTAAAAGGGTATGGGTTTTACGTGGATATGGCTCAATTTTGGATCCTAATCTGATGTGAGGGCGATGGCCAGATTGATCTTGATCATCATGGTGTGACATAGCTGACGTCAATGCAGACGCTGAGGGTCCAGGTTAAGGGACCTTGGTTAGGGGTAGGCTTTTCTGTAAGGAAAAGTCTATGCAGAAGATATGGTTATGGACATAATTAGGGTGAAATTTTGATGTCAGGGTGAGTGTGAGGTCGAGTCACAGGGTTGAGGGTGTCATAGGTGATATCAATGGTGAAGGCGAAATATCTGGTCCATGGATCGGGTCTAGGTTTAGGTTGAGGTGTTTGATACGGAGTACGGGTGAGATAGGGTTACAGTTAGATTCGGATCCATCTCTGATGTGAGGGCGAGTGGAAGATTAAGTTTCAGTTTTAAGGTGAGGTGTGGATGACATTAATGCTTAAGGTGAAGTGTCAGATCCTGACGAAAGGGCTAGGGCTGGCATTAGTCGTAACTTAAGGTGTATGGGGCTGATTGAGTGACAGTTAGAGTTCTGATCTGACTCTGATGTGAGGGCAAAGGCCAGAGTGAGCTTCAGTTTTATGGGGAGGAATGACAGACGTCAATGCTGATGGTGGCAGTTTCCTCTAATGGGGCCTGGGCTAGGGTTAGGGTTTCCTGTAAGGGAATGTCTATGCATATGATACGATTACGGAGAGAATTTGGGTTCAATTCTGATGTGAGTGCGAGGGTGAGATTGAGGCTCAGGGTAAAAATGTGCCTCCTAGTCGGCAGCAATGTTGAAGGCGGAGTATCTAGTCCAGGGCTCGTGTCTAGGGTTAGGCTTAGGTGTTCAGTAAGATATACAAGAACATAGAGTTACATTTAGAGTTCGCATCTGACACTGATGTGAGGGCGATGGCCAGACTGAGCTTCAGGTTTACTTTGCGGCATGACAGACGTTGAAGCTGATGGCGACGTTTAGGTAAATTGGCCAGGGTTAGAAATAGGGTATTGTGTTCTGTGAGGTGTACAGGAAGGATAGGTTGAAGGACAGACTTAGGGCTGGTATCTGATGTGAGGGCAAGAACGAGATTGAGGTTCAGGATTACGGTGAAGCGTGCCTGATACCAGAGGTTACGTTGAAAGGACAGGTAAAGAGTCATGGCTAGGATTGAGATTAGTTGGTCATTCTGTTCTTCAGAAAGGATAAGTTAAGGATTAGGGTTAGGGTCCAGCTCTAATGTGAGTGTGACTCTGAAATTGCGTTTCTGTGTTGAGGAGGGCCCTTGTAGATGTCGATGCTGACGTTTTGTGGATAGGCCCAGGATTCAATGCTAGGGTTAAAATTATGTGTTCTCTCTGGTTTCCAGAGAAATTAGCATTACGGAAAGAGTTAGGTTCTGGGTCTGATGTGACGGGGAGTGCAAGATGTTGGATCAGGGTTATGGTGAGGCATGGGTGACGTCATAGTTCCAGGTGAGCTGTCAGGACAACTGGCCAGTGATAGGCTTAGGGTTAGGTTTTTCGTTAGGTGTAGAGAGAGGGTACTGTTACATTTAGACATAGGGTCCTTCTCTTACGTTAGGGCGAATGTGCGATTCAGTTCCAGGATTACAGTGAGGCAATTGTGGTATCCATGGTGATTTTGTAGTTTCAGGCCACAGGTCCTCGCTAGGGTTAGGGTTATGTAATCGTAAAAGGGTATGGGTTTTACGTGGATATGGCTCAATTTTGGATCCTAATCTGATGTGAGGGCGATAGCCAGATTGTTCTTGATCATCATGGTGTGACATAGCTGACGTCAATGCAGACGCTGAGGGTCCAGGTTAAGAGACCTTGGTTAGGGGTAGGCTTTTCTGTAAGGAATAGTCTATGCAGAAGATATGGTTATGGACATAATTAGGGTGAAATTTTGATGTCAGGGTGAGTGTGAGGTCGAGTCACAGGGTTGAGGGAGTCATAGGTGATATCAATGGTGAAGGCGAAATATCTGGTCCATGGATCAGGTCTAGGTTTAGGTTGAGGTGTTTGATACGGAGTACGGGTGAGATAGGGTTACAGTTAGATTCGGATCCATCTCTGATGTGTGGGCGAGTGGAAGATTGGGTTTCAGTTTTAAGGTGAGGTGTGGATGACATTAATGCTTAAGGTGAAGTGTCAGATCCTGACGAAAGGGCTAGGGCTGGCATTAGTCGTAAGTTAAGGTGTATGGGGCTGATTGAGTGACAGTTAGAGTTCTGATCTGACTCTGATGTGAGGGCAATTTCCAGAATGAGCTTCAGTTTTATGGGGAGGAATGACAGACGTCAATGCTGATGGTGGCAGTTCAGTTAAAGGGGCCTGGGATAGGGTTAGGGTTTCCTGTAAGGGAATGTCTATGCATATGATACGTTACGGAGAGAATTAGGGTTCAATTCTGATGTGAGTGCGAGGGTGAGATTGAGGCTCAGGGTAAAGATGTGTCTCCTAGTTGGCATCAATGTTGTATTCGAGGAATCTAGTCCAGGGCTCTGGCCTAGGGTTAGGGTTATGAGCTCAGTAAGATTTACATTAAAATAGAGTTATATTGAGAATTTGCTCTGACCCTGATGTGAGGGCGATGGCCAGATTCAGCTTCAGGTTTATAGTGTGGCATGACAGACATTGAAGTTGATGGTGTCGGCTCAGATAAATTAGCCAGGGCGAGAGTTCGGTTACTGTTTTCTGTGAGGTGTACAGGAAGGATAAGGTGATGGACAGACTTAGGGCTGGTCTCTGATATAAGGGCAAGTGCGAGATTGAGGTTCAGGACTACGGTGAAGGTTGGGTGACACCAATGGGTATGGTGAATTGCAGTTCCAAGAGTCATGGCTATGGTTAGGATTATTGAGTCGTTCTGTTCTACAGGAAGGATAAGTTATGGATTAAGGCTAGGATCCAGTTCTGATGTGTTTGCTGGTGTGAAATTGCGTTTCAGTGTTGAGAAGGGCCCTGGGTGATGTCAATGCTGATGTTGTGGGATTAGGCCCAGGATTCAGTACTAGGGTTCAAATTTGGTGTTCACTCTGGTTTCTGGAGACAAACGCATTACAGAAAGTGTTAGTTTCTGGGTCTGATGTTATGGGGAGCGCAAGATGGTGGATAAGGGTTATGGTGAGGCATTGGTGATGCCAGTTGTCATGGTGAGGTGTCAGGTCCATATCCAGGGATAGGGATAGGGTTAGGTTTTTGGGAAACTGTAGAGGGATGGTGTTGTTACGTTAAGATTTAGTTTCCTTCTCTTACGTTAGGGTGACTATACGATTCAGTTCCAGGATTACAGTGAGGCAAGGGTGATATCCAAGTTGATGGTGGAGCTTCAGGCCACATGTCGGCGCTATTGTTAGGGTTATTACTCGTTAAAGGGAAATGGGTTTACGTGGATACGGCTCGATTTTGGATCCTACTCTGATGTGAGGGCGAAGGCCACATTGATCTTGATCATCATGGTGAGGCATAGGTGACATCAATGCTGACGCTGACGGTCCAGCTTAAGGGACCTTGTTTAGGGGTAGGGTTTTCAGTAAGGAAAAGTCTATGTAGAAGATATGTTTATGGACATAATTAGGGTGCAATTTTGATTCAGGGCGATTGTGAGGTCGAGTCACAGGGTTGAGGGAGTCATAGGTGATATCAATGGTGAAGGCGAAATCTCTGGTCCATGGATCGGGTCTAGGGTTAGGTTGAGGTGTTTGCTAAGGAGTACGGGTGATATAGGGTAACAGTTAGATTAGGATCCATCTCTGATGTGAGGGCGAGTGCAAGATTGAGTTTCATTTTAAGGTGAAGTTTGGGTGACACTAAGGCTAAAGCTGAAGTGTCGGATCCTGACTCCAGGGCTAGGGCTGGAATTAGTTGTATGTTAAGGTGTATGGGGCTGATTGAGTGACAGTTAGAGTTCTGATCTGACTCTGATGTGAGTGCAATGGCCAGAATGACCTTTAGTTTTATGGGGAGGAATGACAGACGCCAATGCTGATGGTGGCAGGTCAGTTAAAGGGGCCTGGGCTAGGGTTAGGGTTTCCTGTGAGGGAAAGACTATGCATATGATACTGTTACGGAGAGAATTTGGGTTCAATTCTGATGAGAGTGCGAGGGTGAGATTGAGGCTCAGGGTAAAAATGTGCCTCCTAGTCGGCAGCAATGTTGAAGGCGGAGTATCTAGTCCAGGGCTCGTGTCTAGGATTAGGCTTAGGTGTTCAGTAAGATATACAGGAACATAGAGTTATATTTAGAGTTCGCATCTGACACTGATGTGAGGGCGATGGCCAGACTGAGCTTCAGGTTTACTTTGCGGCATGACAGACGTTGAAGCTGATGGCAACGTTTAGGTATAGTGGCCAGGGTTAGAGATAGGGTATTGTGTTCTGTCAGGTGTACAGAAAGGATAGAGTGAAGGAAAGACTTAGGGCTGGTCTCTGATGTGAGGGCAAGTTCGAGATTGAGGTTCAAGGTTATGTTGAAGCGTGCCTGATGCCAGAGGTTACGTTGAAAGGACAGGTAAAGAGTCATGGCTAGGGTTGAGATTAGTGGGTCATTCTTCAGAAAGGATAAGTTAAGGATTAGGGTTAGGGTCCAGCTCTGATGTGAGTGCGACTCTGAAATTGCGTTTCTGTGTTGAGGAGGGCCCTTGGAGATGTCGATGCTGACGTTTTGTGGATAGGCCCAGGATTCAGTGCTAGGGTTAAAATTTTGTGTTCTCTCTGGTTTCCAGAGACATTAGCATTACGGAAAGAGTTATGTTCTGGGTCTGATGTGACGGGGAGTGCAAGATGTTGGATCAGGGTTATGGTGAGGCATGGGTGACGTCAATGTTCCAGGTGAGCTGTCAGTACCACTGGCCATTTATAGGCTTAGGGTTTGGTTTTTCTTTAGGTGTAGAGAGAGGGTATTGTTACATTTAGACATAGGGTCCTTCTCTTACGTTAGGGCGAATGTGCGATTCAGTTCCAGGAGTACAGTGAGGCAATTGTGGTATCCATGTTGATTTTGGAGTTTCAGGCCACAGGTCCTCGCTAGGGTTAGGGTTATGTAATCGTAAAAGGGTATGGGTTTTACGTGGATATGGCTCAATTTTGGATCCTAATCTGATGTGAGGGCGATGGCCAGATTGATCTTGATCATCATGGTGTGACATAGCTGACGTCAATGCAGACGCTGAGGGTCCAGTTTAAGGGACCTTGGTTAGGGGTTGGGTTTTCAGTAAGGAAAAGTCTATGTAGAAGATATGGTTTTGGACATAATTAGGGTGCAATTTTGATTCAGGGCGAGTGTGAGGTCGAGTCACAGTGTTGAGGGAGTCATAGGTGATATCAATGGTGAAGGCGAAATCTCTGGTCCATGGATCGGGTCTAGGGTTAGGTTGAGGTGTTTGCTAAGGGGTACGGGTGATATAGGGTAACAGTTAGATTCGGATCCATCTCTGATGTGAGGGCGAGTGCAAGATTGAGTTTCATTTTAAGGTGAAGTTTGGGTGACACTAATACTAAAGCTGAAGTGTCGGATCCTGACGCCAGGGCTAGGGCTGGAATTAGTTGTAAGTTAAGGTGTATTGGGCTGACTGAGTGACAGTTAGAGATCTGATCCGTCTCTGATGTGAGGGCAATGGCCAGAGTGAGCTTCAGGATTATGGGGAGGAATGACAGACATCAATGTTGATGGTGGCAGTTCAGTTAATGGGGCCTGGGCTAGGTTTAGGGTTTCCTGTGAGGGAAAGTCTATGCATATGATACGGTTACGGGGAGAATTTGGGTTCAATTCTGATGTGAGTGCGAGGGTGAGATTGAGGCTCAGAGTAAAGATGTGTCTCCTAGTTGGCATCAGTGTTGAAATCAAAGAATCTAGTCCAGGGCTCGGTCCTATTGTTAGGTTTAGTTCGTCAGTAAGATTTACAGTAACATAGAGCTTTATTTAGAGTTAGCATCTGACTCTGATGTGAGGGTGATATCCAGATTGAGCTTTATGTTTACGGTACGGCATGACAGACATTGAAGCTGATGGTGTCGGCTCAGGTTAAGTGGCCAGAGCTAGAGTTAGGGTATTGTTTTCTGTGAGGTGTACAGGAAAGATAGGGATATGGACAGACTTAGGGCTGATCTCAGATGTGACGGCAAATGCGAGATTGTGGTTCAGGATTACGGTGAAATGTGGGTGTTGCCAGTGGTTACGGTGAATGGAGAGGTTCATGAGTCATGGCTAGGGTTATGATTAGTGGGTCGTTCTGTTCTACAGAATGGATAAGTTAAGGATTAAGCTTTGTGTCCAGCTCTGATGTGGGTGCGAGTGTCAAATTGCGATTCAGTGTTGAGGAGGGCCCTGGGTGATATCAATGCTGACGGTGTGTGGATAACCCAGGACTCAATGCTAGGTTTAAAATTTTGTGTTCTCTCTGGTTTCAGGATTCATTAGCATTACGGAAAGAGTTAGATTCTGGGTCTGACGGGATGGGTAGCGCAACAGTGTGTATCAGGGTTTTGGTGGGCCATGGGTGACGTCAGTGATCAACGTGAGCTGTCAGGAGCACGGGTCTGGGCTAGGATTAGGGTTAGGTTTTTGGGAAGCTGTAGAGGTATGGTATTGTTACGATTAGAGTTAGGTTCCTTCTCTTACGTTGGGGCGAATATGCGATTCAATTCCAGAATTACAGTGAGGCATGGGTGATATCCATGGTGAAGGTGGTGTTTCAGGCCACAGGTCTGCGCTACGGTTAGGGTTATGTAATAGTTAAAGGTTATGGGGTGGACCGGCATACGGTTCGATTTGCATCCTACTCTTAGGTGAGGGCGAAGGCCAGATTGATTTGATCATCATGGTGTGGCATAAGTGACATCAATGCTGACGCTTAGGGTCCAGCTTAAGGGACCTTGTTTAGGGGCAGGGTTTTCAGTAAGGAAAAGTCTACACAGAAGATATGGTTATGGACATCATTCGGGTGCAATTTTGATGTCAGGGCGAGTTTGAGGTCGAGTTACAGAGTTGAGGGAGTCATAGGTGTTATCAATGGTGAAGGCGAAGTAACTGGACCATAGATCGGGTCTAGGGTTAGGTTTAGGTGTTCGATAAGGGTATGGGTGAGATAGGGTTACAGTTAGATTTGGATCAATCTCTGATGTGAGGGCGAGTGGAAGATTGACTTTCATTTTAAGGTGAAGTGTGGGTGACATTAATGCTTAAGGTAAAGTGTCAGATCCTGGCGCCAGGGCAAGGGCTGGAATTAGTTGTAAGTTAAGTTGTATGGGGCTGATTGAGTGACAGTTAGAGTTCTGATCCGACTCTGATGTGAGGGCAATGGCCAGAATGATCTTCAGGATTATGCGGTGGAGTGACAGATGTCAATGGTGATATTGGCAGTTCACTTAAAGGGGCCTGGGCTAGGGTTAGGGTTTCCTGTAAGGGAAAGTCTATGCAGATGATACGGTTATGGAGAGAATTTGGGTTCAATTCTGATGTGAGTGTGAGGGTGACATTGAGGCTTTCGGTAAAGATGTGCCTCCTAGTCGGCAGCAATGTTGTAGGCGGTGAATGTAGTCCAGGGCTTGGGAGTAGAGTTAGGTTACCGTGTTCAGTAATATTTACAGGAACATAGAATTACATTTAAAGTTCGCATATGACCCTGATGTGAGGGTGATGGCCACATTGAGCTTCTGGTTTACTTTGCGGCATGAGAGACGTTGAAGTTGATGGCGTCGGTTCAGGAAAACTGGCCAGGGTTAGAGTTATGTTATTGTGCTCTTTGAAGTTTACAGGAAGGATAGGGTAATGGAAAGACATAGGGCTGGTCTCTGATCTGAGGGCAAGTTCGAGATAGAGTTTCAGGAATATGGTGAAGCGTGCTTGATTGTAATGGTTATGGTGAAGTGAGAGGTAAAGAGTCATGGCTAGGGTTGAGATTAGTGGGCCGTAATTTTGTACAGAATGGATAAGTTAAGGATTAAGCTTAGGGTCCAGCTCTGATGTGATTGCGAGTGTGAAATTGCGATTAAGTTTTGAGGAGGGCCCTGGGTGATGTCAATGCTGACGTTGTGTGGATAGGCCCAGGACTCTGTGCTAGTACTAAAATTTTTTGTTCTCTCAGGTTTCTGGAGACATTAGCATTACCGAAAGGGTTAGGTTCTGGGTCTGATGTGACGGGTTGCGCAAGAATGTGGATCAGGGTTATGGTGAGGCATGGGTCACATCAGTGGTCAAGGTGAGGTGTCATGAACATGGGCCAGGGCTACGGTTATGGTTAGGTTTTTGGGAAGCTGTAGAGGAATGGTATTGTTACGTTTAGACTTAGGTTCCTTCTCTTACGTTAGGGAGACTATGCGATTATGGTTCCAGGACTACAGTGAAGCAAGGGTGATATCCTAGGTGATGGTGGAGTTTCAGGAAACAGGTCTGAGCTAGGATTAGAGTTATGTAATCGTTAAAGGGTATGGGGTTTACATGGATAAGGCTCGATTTTGGATCCTACTCTGATGTGAGGGCGACGGCCAGATTGATCTTGATCATCATGTTGTAACATAGGTTACATCAATGCTGACGCTTAGGGTCCAGGTTAAGGGACCTTGGTTAGCGGTAGGGTTTTTGTAAGGAAAAGTCTATGCAGAATATATGGTTGTGGATATGATTAGGGTGAAGTTTTGAAGTCAGGGCGAGTGTGTTGTCGATTCACAGGTATGAGGGTGTCATATTATCAATGGTCAAGGCGAAGTATATTGTCCAATGGTCTGTTCTAGGGTTAGGTTTAGGTGTTCGAAAAGGATTACCGGTGAGATAGGGTTACGGTTAGATTCGGATCCATTCTGATATGAGCGCGAGTGGAAGAATGAGTTTCAGTTTTAAGGTGAGGTGTGGGTGTCATTTATGCTTAAGGTGAAGTGTCAGATCCTGGTGCCAGGGCTAGGGCTGGCATTAGTTGTAAGTTAAGGTGTATGGGCTAATTGAGTGACAGTTATAATTGTGATCCGACTCTGATGTGAGGGCAACGGCCAGAATGAGCTTCTGGATTATGTCGAGGAATGACAGACGTCAATGCTGATGGTGGCGTTTCAGTTAAAGGGGCCTGGGCTAGGGTTAGGTTTTCCTGTAAAGAAAAGTCTATGCATATGATACGGTTATGCAGAGAATTTGGTTTCAATTCTGATGTAAGTGCGAGTGTGAGTTTGAGGATCAGGGTAAAGCTGTGCCTCCTATTCGGCAGCAATGTTGAAGACGGAGTATCTAGTACAGGGCTCAGGTCTGGGGTTAGGCTTAGGTGTTCAGTAAGATATACAGGAAAATAGAGTTACATTTAGTGTTCGCATCTGACACTGCTGTGAGGGTGATGGCCAGATTGAGGTTCAGGTTTACTTTGCGGCATGACAGACGTTGAAGCTGATCGCGTCGTATCTGGTAAAGTCGCCAGGGTTAGAGTTATGTTATTGAGTTCTGTGAGGTGTACAGGAATAATAGGGTGATGGACAGACTTAGGGCTTTTCACTGATGTGAGAGCAAGTTCGAGATTGTGGTTCAGGATTACGGTGAAGCGTGCCTGATGCCAATGTTTATGTTGAAGAGTCAGGTAAAGAGTCATGGCTAGGGTTGAGATTAGTGCGTCGTTCTGTTCTGCAGAAAAGATAAGTTAAGGATTAAGGTTAGGGTCCAGGTCTGATGTGAGTGCGAGTGTGAAATTGCGATTCAGTGTTGAGGAGGGCCCTGGGTATTGTCAATGGTGTTGTTGTGTGGATAGGCCCAGGACACAGTGCTAGTTTAAAATTTTGTGTTCTCTCTGGTTTCCAGAGACATTTGCATTACGGAAAGAGTTCTGTTCTCGGTATGATGTGACGGGGAGCGCAAGATGTTTAATCAGGGTTATTTTGAGGCATGGGTGACGTCAGTGTTCCAGGTGTGGTGTCACGACCACTGGCCAGGGCTAAGGTTAAGTTAATGTTTTTCGTTAGGTGTAGAGAGAGGGTATTATTACATTTAGACATAGGGTCCTTCTCTTACGTTAGGGCGAATATGCGATTCAGTTCCAGGATTACAGTGAGGCTAGGGTGATATCCACGGTGATGTAGTTTTAGGCAGCAGGTCCGCGCTAGGGTAAGGGTTATGTAATCGTTAAAGGGTATGGGGTGGACCGGGATACGGTTCGATTTGCATCCTACTCTGATGTGAGTGCGAAGGCCAAATTGATCTTCATCATCGTGGTGTGGCATCGGTGACATCAATGCTGACGCTGAGGGTTCAGTTTAATAGACCTGGGTTAGGGATAAGGTTTTCTGTCAGGAAAACTCTATGTGGTACATATAGTTATGGACAGAATTAGCTAGCATTTCTGATGTCAGGGCTAGTGTGAATTTGAGTCGCGTGGTTAAGGGAGTCATAGTTGATATCAATGGTGTAGATGAATTATCTGGTGAAGGGTCGCGTCTACGGTTAGATTTTGTTGTTCGATAATGAGTACGTTTGTGACCTGGTTACAGTTAGACTTCAGATCTATCTCTGATGTGAGGGCGAGTGCAAGATTGTGTTTCAGTTTTAAGTTGAGTTGTGGGTGACATTAATGCTTAAGGTGAAGTGTCAGATCCTGGCTCCAGGGCTATGGCTGGCATTAAATGTAACTTAAGATTTATTGGGCTGATTGAGTGACAGATTTCTGATCCGACTCTGATGTGAGGGCGACGACCAGAATGACCTTCAGGATTATGGGGAGGAAAGGCAGACGTCAATGCTGATGGTGGTGGTTCAGTAAAGGGGCCTGGGTTAGGGATAGTGTTTCATAAAGGAAACTCTAGGCATACGATACGGTTACGGAGATAATTTGGGTTCAATTCTGATGTGATTGCGTGGATGTGTTCGAGGATCAGGGTGAAGATGTGCCTCCTAGTTGGCAGCAATGTTGAAGTCGGGTTATCTACTCCAGGGCTCGGGACTAGGGTTAGGCTTAGGTGTTCAGTAAGACTTACAGTTACATAGAGTTATATTTAGAGTTCGCATCTGACCCTGATGTGAGGGCGACGGCTAGATTGAGCTTCAGGTTTACTTTGAGACATGATAGACGTTGAAGGTGCTGTTGTCGGTTCTGGTAAAGTGGCCAGGTTTAGCGTTATGTTATTTTGTTCTGTGAGGTGTACAGGAAGGATAGGGTGATGGACAGACTTAGGTTTTGTCACTGATGTGAGCGCAAGTTCGAGTTTGAGGTTCAGATTTATGGTGAAGCGTGCCTGATTCCAATGGTTACGGTGAAGGGACAGGTAAAGGGTCATGGCTTGGGTTGAGATTAGCGGGTCGTTGTGCTCTACAGAAAGGATAGGTTAAGTATTAGGGTTAGGGATCAGCACCGATGTGAGTGCGCTTCTGAAATTGCCTTTCAGTGTTGAGGAGGGCCCTGGGTGATGTCAACACTGACGTTTTGTGGATATGCCCAGGATACAGTGCTAGGGTTAAAATTTTGTGTTCTCCCTGGTTTCCAGAGACATTAGCATTAGGAAACGGTTAGTTTCTGGGTCTTATGTGACGGGGAGTGCAAGATGTAGGATCAGGGTTGCGGTGAGGCAATGGTGACGTCAATGTTCCATGTAAGGTGTCCGGACCACTGGCCAGGGCTAGGGTTAGGGTTAGGTATGTTGGTAGCTGTAGAGAGTGGGTATTGTTACATTTAGTCATAGGGTCCTTCTCTTACGTTAGGGCGAATGTGCGATTCAGTTCCAGGATTACAGTCAGGGAAGGTTGATATCCATGGTGATGGTGGATTTTCAGTCCACAAGTCTGCACTAGGGTTATGGTTATGTAATCGTTAAAGGGTATGGGGAGGAAAGGAATACGGTTCGACTTGCATCCTACCCTGACGTGAGGGGGAAGGCAAAATTGATCTTCATCATCGTGGTGTGGCATTGGTGACATCAATGCTGACGCTGCGGGTTCAAGTTAATAGATCTGGGTTAGGGATAAGGTTTTCTGGAAGTCAAAGTCTGTGCGCTACATATGGTTATAGACAGAATTAGGGAGCAGTTCTGATGTGAGGGCGAGTGTGAGATTGAGTCGCAGTTTCAAGGGAGTCATAGTAGATATCAATGGCGTAGGTGAATTATCTGGTCCTGGGTCGCATCTACAGTTAGATTTAGGTGTTCGATAAGGAATATGGATGTGATAGGGTCACAGGTAGAATTTAGGTCTATGTCTGATGTGAGGGAGAGTGCAAGATTGAGTTTCAAGTTTAAGCTGAAATGTGGGTAACATCAAAGATGAATGTGAAGTGTCAGATCCTGGCGCCAGGGCTAGGGTTAGCTTTAGTCGTAAGGTAAGGAATATGGGGCAGATTGACTGTTAGAGTTCTGATCTGACTCTGATGTGAAGGAAATGGGCAGAATGTGCTTCAGGATTATGGGGAGGAATGACAGAAGTCGATGCTGATGGTGTCGGTTCACTTAATTGGCCTGGGCTAGGGTTAGGGTTTCCTGTAAGGGAAAATCTATGCGCATGATACGGTGACGGAGAGAATTAGCGTTCAGTTCTGATGTGAGGGCGAGGTTGAGATTGAGGCTCAGGATTAAGATGTGTCTCCTAGTTGGCATCAACGTTGAAATCAAACAATCTAGTCCAGGGCTCGTGCCTAGGGTTAGGGTTAGGTGTTCAGTAAGATTTACAGGAACATAGAGTTACATTTAGAGAACGCATCTGACCCTGATGTGAGGGTGATGGCCAGATTGAGCTTCAGATTTACTTTGCGGCATGAAAGACGTTGAAGCTGATGGTGTCGGTTCACGTAAAGTGGCCAGGGCTAGTGTTAGGTTATTGGTTTCTGTGAGGTGTACAGGAAGTATAGGGTTATGGACAGTCATAGGGTTAATCTCTGATATGTGGGAATGTTCGAAAATGAGGTTCAGGATTACGGTGAAGTGTGCTTCATGCCAGTGGTTACGGTGAAGAGACAGGTAAACAGTCATTTCTAGGGTTGAGATTAGTTGGTCATTCTGTTCTACAGAAAGAATAAGTTAAGGATTAATGTTAGGGTCCAACTCTGATGTGAGTGCGATTCTGAAATTGCGTTTCAGTGTTGAGGAGGGCCCTGGTTAATGTTGATGCTGATGTTGTGTGGTTAGGCCCATGATTCAGTGCTAGGGTTAAAATTTTGTGTTCTCTCTGGATTCCAGAGACATTAGCATTACAGAAAGAGTTAGATTCTGTGTCTGATGTTACTGGGAGTGCAAGATGTTGAATCAGGTTTATGGTGAGGCATGGGTGACGACAATGTTCCAGGTGCGGTGTCAAGGGCACTGGTCATGTCTAGTTATAGGTTATGTTTTTCAGAATCTGTTGAGAGAGGTTATTGTTACATTTAGCATAGGGTCCTTCTTTTACGTTAGGGCAAATGTTGGATTCAGTTCCAGGATTACAGTGAGTCAAGTGTGTTATCCATGGTGATGGTGGAGTTTCAGGCAACAGGTCTGCGCTTGGGTTAGGGTTATGAAATCGTTAAATGATACGGGGTTGACTGGGATACGGTTCGATTTGCATCCTACACTGATGTGAGGGCGAATGCCAGATTGATCTTCATCATCGTGGTGTGGCATCGGTGACATCAATGCTAACGCTGATTGGTCAGGTTGATACACCTTGGTTTGGGATAAGGTTTTCTGTAAGGAAAAGTCTATGCGGTTCATATGGTTATGGACAGAATTAGGGAGGAATTCTGATGTCAGGGCCTGTTTGAGATTTAGTCGAAGTGTCAAGGGAGTCATAGTCGATATCAATGGTGAAGGTGAATTATCTGGTCCACGGATCGGGTCTACGGTTAGACTTAGGTGTTCGATAAGCAATACGGGTGTGGTAGGGTTACAGTTAGACGTCAGATCTATCTCTGGTGTGAGGGGGAGTTCAAGATTAAGGTTCAATTTTAAGCTGAAATGTGGGTGACATCAAAGATGATGGTGAAGTGGCAGATCCTGGCGCCAGGGCTAGGGTTAGCATTAGTTGTAATGTAAGGAGTATGGGTCAGATTGAGTGAGAGTTAGAGTTCTGATCTGACTCTGATGTGAAGGAAATGGCCAGAATGTGCTTCAGGATTATGGGGAGGAATGACAGAAGTCGATGCTGATGGTGGCGGTTCATTTAAATTTTCCTGGGCTATGGTTAGCGATTCCTGAAAGGGAATATCTATGCGTATGATACGGTTACAGAGAGAATTAGTGTTCAGTTCTGATCTGGGTGCGAGGGTGAGATTAAGGCTCAGGGTTAAGATGTGTCTCCTAGTTGGCATCAACGTTGAAGTCAAACAATCTAGTCCAGGGCTCGTGCCTAGGGTTAGGGTTAGGTGTTCAGTAAGAATTACAGGAACTTAGAGTTACATTTAGAGTACGCATCTGACCCTGATATGAGGGCGATGACCAGATTGAGCTTCAGGTTTACTTTGTGGCATGACAGACGTTGAAGCTGATGATGTCGGTTCAGGTAAAGTAGCCAGGGTTAGAGTTATGTTATTGTGTTCTGTGAGGTGTACAGGAAGGATAGCGTGATGGACAGACTTAGGGCTGGTCTCTTATGTGAGGGCAAGTTCGACATTTAGGTTCAGGATTATGGTGAAGCATGCCTGATGCCAATGGTTACGGTGACGGGACAGGTAAAGAGTCACAGCTAGGGTTGAGATTAGTGGGTAGTTCTGTTCTACAGAAAGGATAAGTTAAGGATTTCGGTTAGGTTCCAGCTCTGATATCAGTGCGATTCTGAAATTGCGTTTCATTGTTAAGGATGGCCCTGCTTGACGTCGATGCTGACGTTGTGTGTATAGGCACAGGATTCAGTGCTAGGGTTAAAATTTTGTGTTCTCTCAGGTTTCCAGCGACATTAGCTTAACAGAAAGAATTAGGTTCTTTGTCTGATGTGACGGGGAGTGCAAGATCGTGGATCAGGGTTATGGTGAATCATGGGTGAGGTCAATGTTCCAGGTGAGGTGTCAGGACCACTGGCTAGGGCTAGGGTTTGGGGTAGGTTTTTCCGAAGCTGTAGAGAGAGGGTATTGTTACATTTAGTCATAGGGTCCTTCTCTTATGTTAGGGAGAATGTGCAATTCAGCTCCAAGATTACAGTGAGTCAAGGGTGATATCCATGGTGATGGTGGAATTTCGGGTCACAGGTCCACACTACGGTTAGGGTTATGTAATCGTTAAAGGGAATGGGGTGGACCGGGATACGGTTTGATTTGCATCCTACTCTGACGTGAAGTCGAAGGCCAGATTGATCTTCATCATCGTGGTGTGGCATTGGTGACATCAATGCTGACGCTGAGGGCTCAGGTCAATAGACCTGGGTTAGGGAAAAGGATTTCTGTAAGGAAAGGTCTTTGCGGTACATATGGTTATGGACAGAATTAGGGAGCAGTTCTGATGTCAGGGCGAGTGTGAGATTGAGTCGCAGGGTCAAGGGAGTCGTAGTTGATATCAATGGTGAAGGTGAATTATCTCGTCCTGGGTCACATCTACGATTAAATTTAGGTGATCGATAAGGAATATGTTTGTGACATGGTTACAGTTAGACTTCAGATCTATCTCTGATGTGAGGGCGAGTGCAAGATTGAGTTTCAGTTTTAACCTGAGGTGTGGGTGACATCAGTGATGAAGGTGAAGTGTGAGATCCTGGCACCAGGGTTAGGGTTAGCATTAGTCGTAAGGTCAGGAGTATGAGGCAGATTGAGTGACAGTTAGAGTTCTGATCTGAGTCCAATGTGAAGGAAATGGCCAGAGTCTGCTTCAGGATTATGGGGAGGAATGACAGAATTCGATGCTGATGGTGGCAGTTCAGTTAAATTGGCCAGGGCTAGGGTTATGGATTCCTGTAAAGGAAAATCTATGAGTGTGATTCGGTTGCAGAGAGAATTAGTGTCCATTTCTGATGTGAGGGCGAGGGTGAGATTGAGGATCAGGGTTAAGATTGTTCTCCTAGCTGGCATCAATGTTGAAGGCGAAGAATCTAGTTCAGGGCTCAGGCCGAGGGTTAGGGTTATGTGTTCAGTAAGATTTACAGTAACATAGAGTTACATTTAGAGGTCGCATCTGACCTTGATATGAGGGCGATGGCCAGATTGAGCTTCAGGTTTATGGTGCGGCATGACAGACATTGAAGCTGATGGTGTCGGCTCAGGTAATGTGGCCAGGGCTGGAGTTAGGGTATTGTGTTCTGTGAGGTGTACAGGAAGGATAGGTGTATGGACAGAATTAGTGCTGTTCTCTGACGTGAGGGCAAGTGCTAGATTGAGGTTCAGGATTACAGTGAAGGGTGTGTCATGCCAATGGTTACTGTGAATGGACAGGTACAAGAGTCATGGCTAGGGTTAGGATTAGTGGGTCATTCCGTTTTACAGAAAGGACAAGTTAAGGATTAAGGTTAGGTTCCAGCTCTGATGTGTGTGCGAGTGTGGAATTGCGATTCAGTGTTGAGGAGGACCCTGTGTGATGTCAATGCTGACGTTGTGTGGGTAGGCCCAGGACTCAGAGATAGGGTTAAAATTTTGTATTCTCTCTATTATCAGGAGATATTAGCACTACGGAAAGAGTTAGGTTCTTGGTCTGATGTGACGGGGAGCGCAAGATGGTCGATCAGGTTTATGGTGATGCATGGGTGACGTCAGTTGTCAAGGTGAGGTGTCAGGACCACGGGCCAATATTAAGGTTAGGTTTTGGTGAAGCTGTATACGGATGGTATTGTTCCGTTTAGACTGAGGTTCCTTCTCTTGCGTTAGGGCTTCTATGTGATTCAGTTCCAAGACTACAGTGAGGCAAGTGTGATATCCAAGGTGATGGTGGAGTTTCATGCCACAGGCCCACGATTAGCTTAGTGTTATGTAATCATTAAAGGGTATGGGGCTTACGTGAATACGGCTCGTGTTTTGATCCTACACTGATGAGAGGGCGATGGCGAGATTGATCTAAATCATCATGGTCTGGCACAGGTGACATCAATGCTGACGCTGAGGGTCCAGTTTAAGGGAAGTTGGTTAGGAGTGTGGTTTGCTGTAAGGAAAAGTCTATGCAGAAAATATGGTTATGGACATATTTAGGGTCACTTTTGATGTCAGAGAGAGTGTGAGGTCGAGCCACAGTTTTGAGGGAGTCATAGTTAATATCAATGTTGATGGTTAACTGTCTGCTCCATGGTTCGGGTTTAAGATTAGGTTTAGGTATTCGATAAGGGGTACGTTTGAGATAAGGTTACAGATAGATTCGGATCCATCTCTGATGTGAGGTTGAGTGCAAGTCTGTGTTTCAGTTTTAAGATGAGGTGTGGGTGACATTAATGCTTAAGGTGTAGTGTCACATCCTGGCACAAGGGCTAGGGCTGGTATTAGTTGTAAGTTAAGGTGTATGGGGCTGCTTGAGTGAGAGTTAGAGTTCTGATCCGACTCTGTTGTGAGGGCAATGCCCTGAACGAGCTTCAGGATTATGGGGAGTAATGACAGCCGTCAATGCTGTTGGTGGCATTTCAGTTAAAGGGGCCTGCGCTAGGGTTAGGGTTTCCTGTAAGGGAAATTCTACGCATATGATACATTTACGGAGAGAATTAGGGTTCAATTCTGATGTGAGTGCGAGGGTGAGATTGAGTCACAGGGTCAAGGGAGTCATAGTTGATATCAAAGGTGAAGGTGAATTATCTGCTCCAGGGTCGTGTCTACGGTTAGATTTAGGTGTTCGATAAGGAATACGGGTGTGATAGTGTTACAGTTAGACTTCAGATCTATCTGTGATGTGAGGGCGAGTGCAAGATTCAGTTTCAAGTTTAAGCTGAAATGTGGGTGACGTCAAAGATGAATGTGAAGTGTCAGATTCTGTAGCCAGGGCTAGGGTTAATATTAGTTGTAAGGTAAGGAGTATGGGGCATATTGAGTGACAGTTATAGTTCTGATCTGACTCTGATATGAAGGAAATGGCCAGAATGTGCTTCAGGACTATGGGGAGGAATGACAGAAGTCGATGCTGATGGTGGCGGTTCAGTTAAACTGGCCTGGGCTAGTGGTAGGGTTTCCTGCAAGGGAAAATCTTTGCGCATGATACGGTGACGGAGATTATTAAGGTTCTGTTCTGATGTGAGGGCGAGAGTGAGATTGAGGCTCAGTGTTAAGATGTGTCTCCTAGTTGGCATCAACGTTGAAATCAAACAATCGAGTCCAGGGCTCGAGCCTAGAGTTAGGGTTAGGTGTTCAGTAAGATTTACAGGAACACAGAGTTACATTTAGAGTTCGCATCTGACCCTGATGTGAGCTCGATGGCCAAATTGAGGTTCAGGATTAAGGTGCGGCATGGCAGTCGTTGAAGATGATGGTGTCGGTTCCGGTAATGAGGCCATGGGTAGAGTTCGGTTTTTGTGTTCTTTGAGCTGTACAGGAAGGATAGGGTGAAGGGCAGACTTAGTGCTGGTCTCTAATTTTAGTTCAAGTGCGAGATTGAGGTTCAGGTCTACATTGAAGTTTGAGTGACGCCAATGGTTACGGTGCAATGACAGGTCCAAAAGTCATGGCTAGGGTAAGTATTCATGGGTCTATCCATTCTACGGAAAGGATAAGTTAAGGATTAAGGTTAGGGTCCAGCTCTGAAGGGAGTGCGTGTATGAAATTAAGATTCAGTTTGAGAAGGGTCCTAGGTATTGTCAATGCTGATGTTGTGTGGACAGGCCCAGGACACTGTGCTAGGGTTAAAATTTTGCATTCTCTCTGGTATCCGGAGACATTAGCATTATGGAAAGAGTTAAGTTCTGGGTTTGATTTGATGGGGAGCGCAAGATGGGGAATGAGGGCTTTGGGGAAGCAAGGATGTCGTTAGGGTTAGGTGTTCAGTAAGATTTAGAGTAACATAGAGTTACATTTCGAGTTCACATCTGCCCCTGATGTGAGGGCAATGGCCCGATTGAGCTTCAGGTTTACGGTGTGGCATGACAGACGTTGAAGCTGATGACAGTGTCTGCTCAGGTAAAGTTGCCATGGCTAGTGTTAGGGTATTGTGTTCTGTGAGGTGTACAGGAAGGACAGGGGTATGGACAAACTTAGTGCTGGTCTCTGATGTGAGGGCATGTTCGAGATAGAGTTTCAGGAATACGGTGAAGCGTGGGTGATGCCAGAGTTTACGGTGAATGGACAGGTCCAAGGTCATGGCTAGGGTAGGATTAGTGGGTCGATGTTTTCTACAGAAAGGATAAGTTATGGATTCAGGTTAGGGTCCAGCTCTGATGTGAGTGCGAGTGTGAAATTGCGGTTCAGTGTTGATGAGGGCCCTGGGTGATGTCAATGCTGACGTTGTGTGGATAGGACCAGGAACCAGTGCTAGGGTTAAAATTTTCTGTTCTCTCTGTTTTCCGAAGACATTAGCATTACGTAAAGTTTTAGGTTCTGGATTTAATGTGACGAGGAGCGCAAGATGGTGGATCAGGGTTATGGTGAGGATTGGGTGACTTCAGTGGTCATGCTGAGGTGTCATGACGACAGGCCAAGGCTAGGGTTAGTGTGAGGGTTTGGAAAGCTGTAGAGGGATGGTATTGTTACGTTTAGACTTAGGTTCCTTCTCTTACGTAAGGGCGACTATGCGATTCAGTTCCAGGAATACAGTGAGGCAAGGGTGATATCCAAGGTGATGGTGGATTTTAAGGCCACAGGTCTGCGCTAGCGTTAGAGTTATGTAATCGTTAAAGGGTATGGGGTTTACGTGGATATGGTTCGATTTTGGATCCTACTCTGATGTGAGGGCGAAGACCAGAATGATCTTGATCATCATGGTGTGGCATAGGTGACATCAATGTTCACACTGAGGGTACAGGATAAGGCACCTTGGTTAGGGGTTGGGATTTCAGTAAGGAAATGTCTATGCCGAAGTTAGGGTTATGGACATAATTAGAGTGCAATTTTGATGTCAGGGCGAGTGTGAGATCGAGTCACAGTGTTGAGGGAGTCATAGTTGATAATGGTGAATGCGACGTATCTGGTCTATGGGTCGGGTCGAGGGTTAGTTTTGGTGTTCGATAAGGAGTACAGGTGAGATAGGTTTACAGTTAGATTCGGATCCATCTCTGATGTGAGGGCGAGTGCAAGATTGAGTTTCATTTTTAAGGTGAGGTGTGGGTAGCATAAATTCTTAAGGTAAAGTGTCAGATCCTGGCCCCATGGCTAGGGCTGGCATTAGTTTTCAGTTAAGGTGTATTGGGTTGACTGAGTGACAGTTAGAGTTCTGATCCGTCTCTGATTTGAGGGCAATGGCCAGAATGAGCTTCAGGATTATGGGGAGTAACGACAAACGTCAATGCTGATGTTTTCGGTTCAGTTAATCGCGCCAGGTGTGGGTTAGGGTTTATTGTAAGGGAAAGTATATGCATATGATACAGTTATGGAGACAATTTGTGTTCTATTCTGTTGTGACTGGGAGGGTGAGATTGATGCTCAGAGTAAGGATGTGCCTCCTAGTCGGCAGCAATGTTGAAGGCGGAGTATCTAGTCCATTGCTCAGGACTAGGGTTATCCTTAGGTGTTCAGTAAGACTTACAGTAACATAGAGTTACATTTAGAGTTCGCATCTGAGAGTGATGTGAGGTCGATGGCTTGATTGAGCTTCAGGTTTACTTTGCGGCATGACAGACGTTGAAGCTGATGGTGTCGGCTCAGGTAAAGTGGCCATGGCTAGAGTTCGGTTATTGTGTTCTGTGAGGTGTACAGGAAGGATAGGGTGATGGACAGACATAAGGCTGTTCTCTGATATGAGGGCAAGTTCGAGATTGAGGTTCAGGTTTACGGTGATGCATGTTTGATGCCAGTGGTTACGGTGTAATGACAGGTAAAGGTTTATGGCTATGGTTAAGATTAGTGGGTCGACTGTTCTACAGAAAGGATAAGTTAAGAATTAGGGTTAGGGTACAGCTCTGATGTGAGTGTGATTCTGAAATTGCGTTTCAGTGTTGAGGAGGGCCTTGGGTGATGTCGATGCTGACGTTGTGTGGATAGACTCAGGATTCAGAGCTAGGGTTAAAATTTTGTGTTCTCTCAGGCTTCCAGAGACATTAGCATTATGGAAAGAGTTAGGTTCTTGCTCTGATGTGGCGGGATGTGCAAGAATGTATATCAGTTTTATGGTGAGGCATGGGTGACATCAATGTTCCAGGTGATGTGTCAGGACCACTGGACAGGGAGAGGGTTATGGTTAGGTTTTTTGGAAGCTTTAGAGAGAGGGAATTGTTAAATTTAGACATAGGGGCCTTCTCGTACATTAGGGCAAATGTGCGATTCAGTTCCTGAATTACAGTGAGGCAAGCGTGATATCCATGATGATGGTGGAGTTTCATGTCACATATCCGCGATAGGGTTAGGGTTATGTAATCTTTAAAGGGTATGGGGTGGACGGGGATACGGTTCGATTTGCATCCTACTCTGATGTGAAGTCAAAGGACAGATTGATCTTCATGATCGTGGTGTGGCATCTGTGACATCAATGCTGACCCTGATGGTTCAGGTTAATAGACCTGGGTTAGGGATAAGGTTTTCCGTAAGGAAATGTCTATGCTGTACGTATCGTTATGGACAGAATTAGGGAGCAATTCTGATATCAGGGCGATTGTGAGTTTGATTCGAAGGGTCAATGGAGTCATAGTTCATATCAATGGTGAAGGTGAATTATCTGGTACATGGGTCTGGTCTACCGTTAGATTTATGTGTTCGATAAGGAATACGGTTGTGATAGGGTTACAGTTAGACTTCAGATCTATCTCTGATGTGAGGGCGAGTGCAAGATTGAGATTCAGTTTTAAGGTGAGGTGTGGGTGACATTAATGCACAAGGTGAAGTGTCAGATCATGGCGCCTGGGCTAGGGCTGGCATTAGTTGTATGTTTAGGTGTATGGGCTGTTTGAGTGACAGTTAGATTTCTGATCCGACTCTGATGTGAGGGCAGTGGCCAGAATGAGCTTCAGGATTATGGGGTGGAATGACAGACGTCAATGCTGATGGTGGCGGTTCAGTTAAAGGGGCCTGAGCTGGTTTAGGGTTTTCTGTAAGGGAAAACCTTGTGTTTTCCTGCTTCAATCCTATAAAACTTCAGACACATCCTGTTAACAAACATAAATTTATTTGTATGCATTTCTTTTCCTAAACTCTGCCTGATTGTGAGAAAATAAAATCAATTGTTATTCTATCCATTAAGCCATCATATGTATGTGATTTCCTAGGCACTTGTACAGAAATGCTAAGTAAACTGGAACAGCATTGTTTTTATTCCCCCCCAGACAGTGTTCCAGTAGCAGCCAGCATCGATTTTTCTATAGCATGTATTACAATATACTGGCCTTATCTATACTGTCTCTTCCAGTAGTCTCTGAGTAGCTTATAGCAAGGGTCTAATTCCTCAGGATGCATTCTGCCTGGGACTGCTTGCAAGTGAATGATATGAAAGAAAATTCTAGATGACATTGAATGGATAGTGCAATAGCCCTAGTGTTTTATTGCAAAAATTATGTAGCAAAATATCCAATCAATACTTGCTTTTAATATCTCCCCTAATTTTTCTCAAAACAGCATAATTCAATTAGCCAATCTGGAGAACAAATATCTTTCTTGTCACAGACTGCTTGCTGTTTATAACTCTGAATAAAAGGACTGCCCTTCTCCAACCTATAACTCTTCCCTCTGAGTGTAAATACACTGCAGACCTTTTATTATTTTCTAACTGGAGGGCTGATGAATAAACTCAGCAGGTTTGAGCAGAAAATTTTTGAAGATAATTGGATCTTCAGGCTAAGGTGGTGGGAATGTTAAAGATTTTGTGTGCAATATTTATTTGTATCAAGTCTCCATTATATTTGAGAAGATTCAGATTATATTTTACCATCTCCGTTCTGGATTTTAAACCACTACTAAATATTTAATGCCTTTCTGGAGATTCTCCCACCTCACATTGTCTTTAAATCTCAGTAAAATATTTCTCTTCTTAGTGTTAAAATAATTTATCATAAATGCTATGATTATGAAATATACACTTTTGAATTGAAAGGAGAAAACACCCCATCATTTTATTTGTTGTTAAGTTTGCTCAGTTATTCTAGATAATCTGTGAAAAACTAAAATTGGCCCTGCAGAAGTTGACCATTCCTCAGGAGGAACAGTAACCTCTGGCTTATTTGAAGAAATAAATTTTCAATCCTCAAAGGATTTTTAGGCAATCTTTGGCCAAGTTAAATGGCTAAGAGACTGTTTTCCAGTGGAAGTTGGAAGAAATACATGTGGAGATAGGTGGCAAGAGGAAGAACAAATACAGATCAAACAAAAGGAAAAAAAAACCCTGATCCTTGTAGAAAGAGTCCAGGGAGAAATAGTTAAAGCAGGTGTATTCCTTACACATTCATCACTTGGTGAGCCAGGAAGCCCTGACAGCCTTGTCATAAGTGTTCTGTGTGCTTGGCTCTGTCAGGTGATTTTATGAATCACTTACTTTCTGACAGATCTGTTCAAAATAATTGTGGAGTGTCCCACAGGTGGAATTTGTTGATAGAAGAAAGAACATCCGTTGTATTTTCACATTTCTGACTTTAAACAATGAACTGGGGTGGGAGAAACTGACTCATTTGTCCACTGACTGCTGCTTCTCTGCCTCCCGTGCCCTAGGGGAGAGCTCTAGTTAATTTTTTTCTCTTACTCACTTCTATTTCCAGTTACTAGTGCCTAATATGGGTGTTTAATATTATTAGTTGAATTAATTAACATCTGAATTAATTCATCTTTGTCTCTCTTCTTGCATCAATGCAGGTAGGCTCGATTTGGTTTCAGCCATCTGACTAGTTGAGGGTTCTTGCAGTAATCACATTTAGAAAACATTGATAGAAAAATCTCGCTTAATTCTGGATATTGTTTGCTCTATGGATCCTCTACTCCTTTTGTCCTACTTATAATTTACTTCACATTTAGGACCTTTCTTTCTACAGGAAGCTTTCCCTAAACTTCTCTCTGTCACATACGCTCCTGAAGTGCTGCATTTTCCTGTTACTTCACTCTGGTGGGATTGTCTATATTTTGAGTATTCTCTTAGAAAATAGTAGAACTTGTGAAGATTACAATGTATATTGTTTTGACCACTACGTTTTCCCTAGTATTTTTATTTACACATTTGTATAAAAGTAAATTTATAAGTGGTTTTTAATGAATTAACAGTAGAAAGAATATATTTAAAACAAGTTTTTTTAGA
Organism: Manis pentadactyla; assembly: GCF_030020395.1. NCBI lineage: Eukaryota > Metazoa > Chordata > Mammalia > Pholidota > Manidae > Manis > Manis pentadactyla. Next base: position 55,882,607 of record NC_080019.1, read on the forward strand.
GACTGGAAGCAGAAAAAACAACTGAAATATACTCAGCCAACAGCTGCACATAATATATACTGCTCATACAACTTTCCAAATTACTTGTGAATGAAATTAATCAATAATCTAGGGACATTGCCATTAACATAGTGCCTGCTGAGTCACAGAGACTGAACCATATATTTGGAGAAAACATTGGAGCTCAGCAAAAGTCACTGGCAATTAATAGTGCACAAATGTATTTAAGTCTGTCTTTATGGTAGTTTCTCATAACTAGACCATGGAATGGAAACTTGGATGACTCCAAAGTATTCTCACATGGAACATCACTAACACTGTCCACTGACTAGTTGGCCAATGAGGCATCTGAAACTTTGAGGAGGTACCCCGAGGTTGCACAGAATGAATGACATGTTAGCTACGGTTTTAGTTCATCTCAAGTTATCATCTCTCCCTTATATTGCTACAAGTCAGAAGCTCATCACTGGTGCTAGTTTCCATTTGAGCCCCTTCCCACTATAATCAATTCCCCTCTCAGCAGTCATAACTTCTTAATAATGAAAACACGATCGTATCTTAATTGAAAATCCCTGTGGCTCCCTTTTGCAGGCTGAAATGCAGCCTCCTTGTCATTCTCAGTGAGGCCTCAGACAATGTGGGCCTTTCCTAATCCTCCAGCTTTGGCTGCATCCCACTGTCCTCTCGTTTGCTTTGCATCAGCCTCAGTAGCCGGTTTTCTGTCCCTGTGACCCACCAGATTCACTCATGCTTCAAAATCTTTGTGGTTACTCTGATATCTACCTTTAATGCTGCTCCCTAGGTTGTCACAGGGGTGATTTTTTCATCTATCATTCAGGTGAGACTGAGGACTTTACTGATTTCACTTTGTAGTAGCCTCCCACTCTACTGAGCCTTCTCTATCTCATTTACTTATTTCATTCTAGACACACACACACACACACGAATGGGAACTCTATATAAAACAGAACCTTATTTTTCTTTTTAACATTTCTATTTTCTTTATTATAATATTAAGTGCTCAATAAATAATTGCTGCATCAATAAATACTTGAGTGGATGTATTTAGCTTCAATTTGGGAAAGTGTCCGACATTTTTACAAAAATTCTCATTTAAATTCGCAACAGTACATCCCTAAGTTATCTGTTCACTTTAAAGTTAAGGAAAGTAAGGTGCGGGAGTTGAGTGACTTTCTCAGACTAACAAAGCAGAGCAAGTGATTTCAACCCTGACTTGAGAATTCATGCTCTTTCCACTCCACCATACTGCTAATTTTAGTAGCAATCAGCTTGTGTTGTAACAAGGAAAAGGAATAATTTGGATGGATTTACAGGACACCCTGTAGATGAAATTAGTAAGAGTGCCCTGTTGGGCTACTGAAGTTATTGCTCTCTAACTTAATAATTTTTGATATTTTTAAACTCTATGTAAATATTTCCAGTTATAAGATAAATAAGTTCTGATAACCTAATGTACAGTGTGGTAACCAAAGTTAATTATACTGCATTGTGTGTTTAAAAGCTGCTTAGAAAGTAGGTCTTAAAAGTTCTCATCATGACAAAATAATTGTAATCATGCATGATTACCCACTGTGGTAATCATTTTGCAACATATACATATATTAAATCTTTATGTTGTGCACCTATTGAGAAAACGCAAGTTCCTGTGGTCAGGATTCTCACCTGGCCCTGGTTGGCTAGCTCAATATACACATGTGGGCAATACATTGCTTTTGACTCTATATACAGAGCTCCACCCAGTAGTCTGGGTGGTATGGCTGCAGAGCTGCAGGGCTGCAGGAGAGCCGAGCACAGCACAGGCTGGAGTGGTGGCAGCACAGAGACCAGCTGTGGAGGATAACTATTCAGGCAGAGAGGCCAGGAGGACAGCTGTGCAGGATGGCTGTGTGAACAGAGAGGCCCAGAGGCAGAGACCAGCTTGCTGCATGCAGACTCACTCTGAGTGAACAGGATTTTACTGATTGACCAGCCACCATGGAAATAAAGTTGGGTATAACCCTTTCACCCCAAGAACATTTTACTGTCATTTTCTTCGGTCACATTGAATCCACAGTAAACTTGCCTTTAGCTGAAACCCATTGGCAAGAAAGCACTTAAAGTAAATACAATGTCATATGTTAATTATATCTGAGTAAACTTAATATATATATATATAAAAGAAAGGTCTATTTGAACTAATGAAATGCCTAATCCAGTGCTTCTCAAACGTAATGTTCACACAAACTACCTGAGGATCTTGTTAAAATTACAGTTCCTTCCAGGTGATGCAGGTTGTGGAGCTCCATCCACCTTTGGTATTTGAGAAGCAAGGGCATTACTTCACACTTACAATCACATGGAGAACATTGAAAACTCCGAGTAACCAGGTTGCACCCAGGCCAATTACACCAGTCTCCAGGGGACTGCTGTTTTTGAAGGTCACTAGTTATTCCAACGTGATTGCAGAGACTTACTGCTCAAAGCGCAGCCCACAGACCAGCAACACTGGCATGGAAGCTTTTTAAGAAAGTGAACACTCAGGCTCCAGCTCAGACCTGGTGGCTGCATTTCAACAAGACTCTCAGGTAATTTGCATACACTTTAAATTTTGAGAAGTACTGATTTTGAACAAAAATGTTTGTGTTTCATTAAGCTTTAGTCGTCACTATAAATAGAAATGCAGGAATCCAGTGGATCTCCTCCATACTTATGAAAAAGGAGCTTTAAGGCAGATAGCCGACTTACTGAATGTAAAAGCTTGCTGCATTTGGCAATGATAATTAACGACTCTTTTGAATACTGTTTTAGTGGTGAAATGAAAGTGAAAGGGAAATTACAGTTGGACAAATATTCAATGTAAAACCAAGAAAATAGAGACCACCAGTATAATCAACATTTTCTTGAAGCTCAGCAGGTTGATGGTCTAGAGTTATTGGGTGGTGTGTTTTTTGTTTTGTGTTGTTTATATGTCTTCTAATTTTTAAAAGTTTTTATACTGAGGTATATAAAATAAAATGCACAAATCTTAGATTCTGGTTTGATGAATTTGACTTGTGTATATACTTAGGGAACCATCTCCCAGGTGAAGATATTGAACAATCTCAGTAATTTTTCTCCCCCTCATCCTCTCTCCTGTGGCAACCACCAATCTGCTCTCTGTACTTAATAAGTCTACTTCAGTTTTGTTCATATACTATTTTTTAAGATTCTACATATAAGTGAAATTGTGGTATTTGTCTCTCTCCATCTCACTTATTTCACTTAGCATAATGCCCTATGGCATATTCAATGGAATATTACTGGCCTTAAAAAAGAATGAAATTTGGTTTGTATATTTTTTAAAGAGAGAGATGTGCATATTTATACACTAAGAGAAAGGAGTCACAAAAAAGTTAAACACAGAATGGAAGGTTAAATGATGGTGATGATAGTGGATCTTAACACAAGGTGATTAGAGCAGCACTATGAAGGGGGAGGGGTACAAAGCTTGGCCCAGGTGAGAACAATTAAGCTGTGGCTCCTGCCGGCAAGGGGAACAGCAACATGGAAAAATATAGGAAAATGGGCAATCACAAAGCAGTGTGCTAAATAATAATAATAGGGACTGTACAGAGAACATGGTAGTATAGAAAAAACATACTATACTGTGACTGGATTGGCCAAGGAAGGTATCTAGAAGAACTGACTTTAAATCTGCACCTAAAATCAAAAAGATGATGGGAAAGAAGGACCTAGCCAAAAGAATACCAAAAGAAAATGGTCTGGAGTTGAGAAGCAACAAGATGCATTTAGGGATTTGAGAGTGGTTCAGCCTACATTCAGCACTGAGTACTTAGATTAGGTATGTAACTGAGGGGAGTGACAAAAAAGAGAGGAGCGGGCACAGGGAAAGATTTAATTGAAAAGAGGTGAGTTTATGGAGAATTCTTCAAGATGACAAAGTCTTGGGTTTTTCCCTGAGGGAAATGGTTATTGTTGCTTTTCACTTGACAAAAAAGTCTCAGAGCAATGGATGTGAGATTAGATTTACCTATGAGAATATGTTTTACCTTTAAGGGTTCTAGTAAATATAGATATTAAAGAAATAGTTGGATTCTGGCAGTAATTTCAGGAAAGATAATGGTAGTTGCGGATGAAGTGAAGGTTCTTATGGCCAGAATTCTCACCTGACCCTGGTCAGCTCACTCACTACACAAGTGTGGGTGGTATGTTGTATTGGCTCTATATAAAGAGCTCCACCCAGGGCTCTGGGTGCATGGCTGCAGGAGAGCAGAGGCTGAAGTAGTGGCAGGGCCCAGGACAGAGACTGAGATGGCTGCGGGGGCAGAGGTGTCTTGCTGCATGCAGACTTGCTCTGACTGGATGGGTTTCTAGTATTTGACCTTTCACTGTGGGAATAAAGTTGGTTATAAACCCTTTCACCCCAAGAATGTTCCATTGTCATTCTTTGGTCTCATTGAATCCTTGTGAACTTGCCTGGGCCTGAAACTCACTGCCAAGACAGTAGTCTAACCTAGGTGGGGTGATAAAATGGGAAGATTGTGAAATAATTCCAGAATTTTAGGAAGCTGAAACTGTAGCCCTTGCAGATTGATTGCATTTGGGATAGGGAAGATTCCAGAATGACACTCCAGTGTCTAAATCAAGCAAATCAATGGAAAATGGAATTCATAGGCTACGGCACACAGATCTTTTGGTTTGTTAATTTTGGGGGCTGTTAGGATGGTATAGATGATGATCTCATTTTGGGAAATGATGGTGTCCAATGAATGGGTCTGAAGCTCATTGTGAAGACACAGGAGATACAGATTGAGGATCTTCAGCATAGATACCACTCTCTAGACCATGAAAATGGACGCACTAAGCCAGGAGGACCATGCAAACAGAAAAGAGAATAAGTAAAAGTTCTTGGACAAGATATTTTGGAGTATCAACATTTAAGGGATGACTAGAATTTCAAATTGATGAGAGAAAAGTAGGAAGAAAATGGAGAAGACAAAGAAAGGGTTTGTAAACTCTTTCTGAATCATGAAATAAGAAATATGAGCATAAGTGGCTATTGAATTTCAAATGAAGGAAGGTCTTGAACACAGATACAGATTTTACACAGAGCAACAAGGGAGCAGAGAAGATGAAAATGGGCACATTTGTGACACATAGACTATAAAATGAGAAAACTTTTTCAACATGTTTTGCAACATGTTTAGTGATTACAAGGGGTTTAACTGAGAATGGGGACAGAGAGAGAGCAGGAGTTTTGAGGGGTATATACAGTTGTGGCTGAGTATTTATATGAAACCTTTCCTGACTATTTGTGGCTGCCTAAGTAACTGCTTCAGCCACTTTTTTTGTGTCTGAGGAATTGTCCTATTTCCTTAACATAAAATAATTATATAAATGTAACAATTTTAAATAAGGAATACTAACACCTTTATTAAATATCAGTATAATTTTATGCATTTATAAATATATTGTATTTGAATATCTGATCTAGTCTCAAATTTGAATATTTGTTTAGATTTCTCTTTACCACATTCCTAGTAGTTTCTTAAGAGTGGGACTTATATCACTCACATATTTGCTTTCAAAACAGCTGAACAGATATACTTTTTACATTCTCAATGCTTAATTTTATTAATATTATAAACCTTGTAGGCTAAGGTTATCATTCCTATGTTATTTGGGTATGTTAGGCTCCATCTGTGTTCTCCTATAATAATTTGGAAAATTGTTACATCAGTCTAGCCTGTAGAATAAGTCTGGCTAATATTTATGCCTACTTCATAGGTAATGGGTTTTTAAACTTGTTTTCTTTGTTTGCTGTGTTCTTTGAATGTGGTAGGTATTACAGACTTTGCTTTAACTAAGATGCTTCCGATGGAAAGTGTTGGTTATGTTATTTGCTTCATTTCTCCCTTACTTTAACATAAAATGGCTTCTAAGCAGGGGTCAGCTTCCAAATCACGTTGGAAGGCCTTTTAAAATGTAAGTACCCAAACCTTATCTAATTCCTGGATAATCTGGGTTGGGCTTAAGGAGCCCAGGGACATAATTTAGATGCTTCACAGATGATTCTGATGTATGCCTTTTGCCGCAAAACCGGGAGATCCTCTTAAAGTACCATACAGTTCATTACACTGTATCTTTCTAATCACCTCATTGTAGAATAGCAGAACTCATAGGCATTTAAGTATTGCTCACTGTCCACCCCCACTTTTAAAATACTGCTTTCTTTCATTAATATCTGATGTCACAGTTTCAGCTCACAAGAGACAAAGACATATTAAAGATGGAACATTATATGAAAGAGATATCACTGTTCTTTAAAAAAGTCACAAGTAGAGCATGTTTTCTGACTATAAAATGTGGAAGAGGAAATGACTTAACTTTGAATATAGGAAACAGTCATTTTTACAGTGATTACAAATCATAATTTCAACTGCCATTCCCTGGAAGAACAGAACTTTTGATATAGGTTTCTGCCAGATGTAAGAGTTTTGATAATTTATATTCACTCTAAGGACATTAAGCATGTTTTGAAGAAAATATTCCCAGATCAAATATAGCTACCTATTAGTTCTTTTTATGCCAGTCTATTCACTCCAGGTTACATTTCCCTTTTGGCTAGCAATGGAGTAGGGTACGTACAATAAACTTGCGTTGTAGATATTACAAAATGAATAATATGAATACTAAATTCAAATATAAATGGCTATGGATAATCGCTACTTTTGATTACATACATAAATGTCTGGATAAAATGAAGGTTCCTGTGGCCAGGATTCTCAGTTGGTACTGGTTGGCTAGCTCACTACACATGTGTGGGCAATATATTGCTTTTGACTCCATATAAAGAGCTCTGCTCAGTCCTCTGGGTGACACGGTGGCACTGTTGCAAGGCTGCAGGAGAGCAGAGCAGAGGCTGGTGTGGTGGAGGCACCAAGGACAGAGGCCCAGAGGCCCAGAGGCAGAGATCGACTTGCTGCATGCAGCCTCGCTCTGAGTGAATGGGAGTTAGTGACTGACCTGCCACCGTGAACATAAAGTTGGGTATAACCCTTTTACCCCAAGAATGTTTTACTGTCATTTCTTTGGTCACACTGAATCCATAGTGAGCTTGCCTGGGGCTGAAAGCCATTGGCATTTGTTGCACTGGAATGAATGATCAATGAGTGACTGTAGAATTACATAGGAGGTACATCTCTGTGTTTTTGGCACAGAGAGTGTCCTCTGTTGATTCTTGATGACCACTAGTAGAAGATAAAAACAGCACAGATGATTGAGAAGTGGTTAAGTCTCTAAATCATATTTCCCTTCCCTTCTTTTAGGTAGTATGGTTTTAGGAAAACTATGTTTATGTACACTCTGGAGGAGGAAGTATAAATTTTTCTGGATTATAATGTATAAAATATATACTAGGAATATATATTATATGCACACACACACTGGGAAGTATATATATATATATACAAAATATACATATGTACTAGATACATACTCAGAATTCATCTCAGAACCATGGTAGTTAGGGAAGGATCCTTGATACCAGGTGAAGGAACAAAAATGTTAACTTTGAATCAACTTAAGAATCATCAGTGTGGACAATACACAGGTGAATGCTTATTAATTTGCTACTTAATTGTCTCTAATGAATTTAGCAAAGTGTAACATTATGTAAATTTCAGCGGTTAAATAGGTCTTTCATATAGAAATCATGGACCATATAATATGTTTCTATAAGGTACTGCCACTTTATTAATTTCAATCACTCTATAATTAAATCTACATATGCAGCAGTAAAATCTACCAAATCATCAACTGATGCATTTAGCCTCTGGACTCAGTGGCATTTAATTAGTTAGACTGCCGAATGCAACCTTTCTTTCCAGTGGCAGACAGTTTGTACATATAGTTTCTTCTTCACTGTCTCCCTCAGCTGATAAAACTTGACATAACAATGATGCAACACCAAATGAAAAGCAAATTATGAGCAAAATCTTTGGACAATTGAAAATGAGAAAAATACAGAGATTACATATGTATACATATACAAAATAGCCTGCTGAATTTGTTCTAACTTATTGAACCATTGGTCAGCCAAGGATTGGAAGCAGTTAATATCACATTAATAAGGCATTTTTTCTAAACAAGATTGTTTTTCTCAAAGAGACGTGTATTAAGCCCTTAATTGTGGCTTTGACATCACATGAGAATTTTAATTAGCTTTATAGGAATTCCATATGCTCTAATTCATGAAGAGATCATTTCAGCCAGGAAAACTGCATGTCAGAATGTGGGATTTGATGCAAACATTTACTCCTACTAAACTTTAGCTTTCCCTCAGCCACAGGTTGATTTAATCCTAAAGCTAAATCAAGCAATGTTGTTAGGATTACGCAGTGGATGGAAAGGACAATCTGTTTAAAGTTAGATGTAACAAAGAAGCAAAATATTGATATTTTGAAGAATTGCTTAAAAAAACATAATACAATCATTCAGAACTGAAAATAGTATATGATAATTTGCTTAGCATTAAACTTCAATGATTCCCAAATAAAATGGACTGTGCAAGGAATGTGGTGGAAATTAGAAATATATTTTATATCTAAAACATTTTATTTCTCTTATGGCCATCATTTGATGATATATGTCTTAGATACATAAGCATTTTACCCAGTTTTGTAAAAGTCCCTAAAAATAACAGATGACACCACTTCATATTACTCTTTTATATAATCTATGGAGCTTTTCACACAGAAATAAAGGAGATCATGGCAAATTATAGTGCTTTACAGAAAGAGAACTTGTAGAAAAATTTTCATCAAATGGTTTAATACAGAATTAAAAATTAGTCAAATGTGATTAGAAGTGTCTGAAATTAACTTTCTTAAAGGCATCTGCTGCTTAAATTTGATAAAAGAAATTACTATATAAACTGTAAGGAAATTTTGTGTACACATTTTTTGCACCAAATGAGGAGATGCAGGTATATTTTAGAAGTAAGATAACTTTGGTGTGTGTATTTATCAATAGTAAAATTTGTTTTATTTTTAATCACTTTGTCATGGTTAGATTATAAATTTCTCAACTTTTTAATTATAATATTTTACCTTTTAAATCTTCCTCAGCTAATAATAATCTTTAACATCAAGGTCAGAGATGATGTAATGAAACAAATACATAGATGAGATATGAAGAGATTAAAATAATTCATAATTTTCTAAGCTGAGAATTTAGGTATATATGTAATTTTAAGTCCTTTTAAGTAACAATCCAATGTTGGCATACTGTCTGCTTTCTGAGCCAAATCCTCATAAATGTAAACATGTATAAGTACAATAAGCACATGGGGTGTGATTATTCCTTTAAATTTTGAAGCCACTATTTTTTCCTTCAGTTTTGCTTCACTGTTATACTCCACAAATGAGGGAAATCATTTGGTACTTGTCTTTCTCTGCCTGACTTATTTTACTGAGCATAATATCCTCTAGCTCCATCCATGTTATTGCAAATGGTAGGATTTGTTTCTTTCTTCTGGCTGAATAGTATTCCATTGTGTACATGTACCCCATCGTCTTTATCCATTCAACTACTAATAGACACTTTGGTTGTTTCCATATCTTGGCTATTGTAAAAAGTGCTGAGATAAACATAGGGGTGCATATGTCTTTTTTAATCTGAGGAGTTGTTTTCTTTGGATAATTTCCTAGGAATGGAATTCCAGGGTCAGATGGTATTTCTATTTTTAGTTTTTTGAGGAACCTCTATACTGCTTTCCACAATGGTTGAATTCATTTACATTCCCACTAGCAGTGTAGATGGATTCCCTTTTCTCCACATCCTCACCAGCAAAATAGCAGCAGCTCACAGACTACAATAATGGACTAGTGGTTACCAAAGTGGAGAGGTGGGGAAGGGTGGGTGGGGAGGGAGGGAAGAAAGAATTGTGGGGTATCATGACTGGTGCATATGGTATGTGTGGGGTCACAGGGAAGACAGTTTAACTCAGAGAAGAGAAATAGGGACTCTGTGGCATCTTACTACACTGATGGACTGTGACTGCAATGGGATAATTAGGAGGACTCGATAATAAGGGTGAATGTAATAACCACATTGTTTTTCTTGTGAAACCTTCATAAGAGTGTATATCAATGATACCTTAAAAAAGAATTTGAAGCCACTGAAATACCTTGAAGGGTAGCCTAGCAATGCTCAGCAATTTTAAATGATGTTTAAAACTAAAAGCAGGCTACAATATATACACCTTTGCTTTAAAGAAAAAGATACTACTGAATTTTTGTGGTTAATATGTGTTATCTGTAAAATTTGTTCTGAAAATGTGTTTATTCTCTTTCAATAGGATAATAGTATTGTGTATTAGTTATCTTAGTAGGAATAATCATGGTCAATATTTGATCTCTACTGAGAAGGGGGAGAGAAAGAAGGTAGAGAGTTTAAGGGGTTAATTAAACCTCAGTATAAATTATTAAGATACATAAACGATGTTTATTATGGAAAAAGTTTTTATATCTTGCTAGTGGGTCAGATTGTAGAAAACGCTTTTATCTGTCTGTGTAGTCGGGTGATTGTTTCTTTAAAATAGCAAAATGGCTGAAATCTGGCACAGACATAGAAACACTGGGTTCAAAGTAGGTACTTGATAAATACGTAGGCTTTGGTGTATAATATTTATGTACTGGGTGGTGTTTAATTTTAGTTGTCTATGTAATTATTTGCTAAATTTGGGACACTTGGGAAATCACTATTTAAATCCATCTCTCTGAATTTATTTTTTGATGTTTTTAATGAAAATTATATAAACACTGATTATATTATCTACACTGATATAATTGAAAATTCAAAACTAATATTCCACATCATATAGGTAAAAATATATCTAAATGCATTTGGAAATGAATGTAGCTGCAATTCCCAGTTTTTCTACCTGGTTTATTGATTGGCTTCAATTAATGTTTGCCAGCAAGTAAATTAACATAGCACCTGAGGCATAATTCTCTAGTGGTGCATGGACACTGAGTTCTTTCCATCCTTGCTGGTTTAACTCCTCCAGAGCATATTGCTAGTAGGTACCTTTTAATTCAGTCTGGACACGGATATTACCCGTGACTTCAATGATAGGTCATTTACAGCAAACTCATGTTTCACTATAGAGATGTCTCTTTAAGTGACACCTTATCAATGGCAATTCAATTAGTCAACCCTAAGACTATGAGATGGAGTTTACACTGTGTCACAAAGCGCTCTTTGAATTTGCATTTGAAATGTCCAACTCTCTCTTCCCCACTTATATATAAATGCGAGTACTGAAGTTTTAGTTTCAGACATTCCCTGTATGGATTTTATTCCCTTCATTATACTTTATTCTCATAGAATTAGATGTCAGTTGAAAAATATATTTTCCCGTTTCAAGAAACATAAGCACAAATATATTTGACTTAATCAAAAACACCATCAAAACCTTGATGTTGGAAAAAAGAATGGACTATTCTGAAAAGCCATTTTTTCAGACATAACATCAACAAAATAATTTAAAGGTGCAATACAAGAGAATCATTTAAAAAAATTAGTACATAAGAAATCATTCCTTATTTAGCAGAAGTTTGGAATTTAGACTATGTCATAATCATAATGGGCTAATGTACAAATGTTCCTTTTTCATGTTTCAACATAGACCATTCATTAAATTTCTAATATATATCAGGCATTATCATACAGACTAGAATCCCTACATAATATCATTACAAAAAGGAATTTTTGGAAAAGATGGCTAAATGAAAGAGTTCTATATAAAGTCTGATGCTGCACACAGAGGGATCAAGAGTATTCTAGTGTTGCAGATTTGTCAGAGAGAAACAGAATAGACAGGCGGTGGGTAGGTGGGGTTGTGTACGGGAAACAACTGTAGCTGAGGAAGTAAGGGATTAAAAACCAGAATACCTTTACACAACTGGTGTCCCAGGAGAGATTTAATTCCAAGTGCCTGAAGGCCCTATTTGTCTATAATGAATTAATTTCTCTCCTAGAATGGCAGTAGTGTAATATTTATGTTACCACCCTCTGCAGAATTTATAAAATAGACATTCACATCACATATTGTGCTCTGAAATTCACATGAGGAGCCCAGTTGAGAAAGGTGATAGGTTCTTGTTTGAGTTCAGTCTTCCATTCCTGATTTGATTGCATGAGGTTCTCTTAAATTTCCACAGCTGCAAATTGTGGTTGAGATTAAATAAGTGCCAGATATGATTTTGGTTTTAGAAAAATTTAAGAAACAAGTATTTATATTTGAGCATGACTGTAGTAAGTGGTAAGTGCCACAAAATACACTCAGCCTGTCCTGGTACATGAACAGGGACACTGCATGTGTTAAGTATCATTTAGTTAGCATACATTTTAACAAGTATATCAGTAAGGATACTTTAAACTGCAATGTTCAGAAGACCCATATAAAATTAGCATGAGTTACATAAAATAAAGATGGAAACCAATGACTCTAGAAGGATTAATTTACTGGAGTTACAACATTACAAGTATCACATTCAACTTTTTTCTGCTACTCTTAAGACGACAAGAGTTCTCTTCCTGTTTGCATGGTGACCGCATCACTTGCAGGTATGAGTGAGGAGAGAGGTGTTTTCCCCATACACCTTTTTCACTATAATGGGAAACCTTCCCTATAAGCTCTCTACTCGACTTTAACACTGATTTCACTGGTCAGAATTGGCCCACCCACAGCGATTTGTCACTGACAAGGAAAAACTGTCCACAATGAGTGTTTGAGGTTAATAGGATTCAACCCCACGGTATTGGATAGGGAATCATCCTTCTAGAATTTATGAGCTAATGATTAGCAAAGCAGAACTGGAGTGTTAGTTAGCAAGGAAGAAGTGTCAAGAATGAAAATGAGAGGGTTCTGCCACTTCAGTGTGGGACTGCAGGAATGCTCCAGATTTTTTTTAAGTGGCAGGAAATGCCAAGGCAAATATAGTTTAAGGGAGTGCATTGCTTACATTACTGATAAATAACAAATTACCCAAACTTGGTAGCTTAAAATACATTTGTCTCACACTCTCAGGGGGTCAGGAATTCTAGCATGGCTTAGTTGGTTCCCTGTTTCTTGATCTTTTAATGAGGCTTTAATCAGGGTATCAGTTGGGACTGGGGTCTCATGTGAAGCCTCAATTTCTAAGCTAATGCACATAGTTGTGGCAGGTGTATTGGATGGAGTGCCTCAGTTTCTTGATGGCTGTTGGCCAGTCTGCCCTAACTTTGAGTCTCTCTGACGTTGCTGATTGCCTTAGAGCAGACAAGCCACAGCAACAACAAAAAAAAACCAGAGTGCTAGCAAGACGTAAGTCCCAATCTTTTGTCACCCAGTCACAGACATGTCATCCACTCAATCTTGCCAATGATTGGAAGCAAGTTGTTCAAGGGGAGTGAATCACAGAAGGCCATGAACAACAGCAGGCAGCAGTCATTGGGGGCCATTGTAGATGCTGCCTCTTGTAGGTAGAAACATAATAGTTTAGATATACAAAGACTAATACATATGCTTAGGGAAACATGAGTTTTGGGTCTCTTGATTGCCTATGATTCAGCTGATTGAAAATCATATAAAAACTTTAAAGGGATTTTTAATAGTTCGAATGTTCTTTGCCTTAACTAGTATCAAAGAGAGAAGAAGAGAAATTTTAAGTACTTATATAACAAGCATGGAAGTTGTGACTTAAGCCTTATAAATACTATCAAGTGTTAGTGACTTGCTTTAAAAAAAGTGAGAAATAGAGAATTATAAAAGGCCGGCACAATTACACTTTAAACCAAGACCCTTTATTAGTACAATTCATTAGAATAATATAGGCATCACTAGAGAGATCATTTAGGAACACATTAATTTTTTAAATTATAAAAGGCAGTTGAATGCTTTACTTCATTGTTTCTGTTAGTATTGGAGTAACTTAAATAATATTTCTCATACAGTAATTTAATTCTTAATGATATGTGGCTTACTATTCAAAAGGTTTAACTGGTACTTATGACTGAAAGTAAACCTTATAGAAAAAAAGTTTTAAATTATATATTAAATTTTGTTTAAACTTCATATTACTGAGAAGAGCTTTCTTTTGCTTCTTTGTGATTAAAATGAAATAATTTTTACTATGTGATTTTGATAGGTTATTGCCTCAAAAATATAATGTATCAAGGTATCAAAATACCTAAAACAATGAAGCTCAATCTGACTAATTACCTAAATGTGAAATCCACAAAGGTTAAATCGTGTGAAGGACAGAACATCCAATTCTCTTAAGAGAGTTTGGAAAGATTTAATTTTAGAGGGGTAATCACATTCGCCTATCAGTTTGTAGTAAGGATCTGGTAAGTGTTATCAAATACATCTGATCTTCTCTCCTATTGCCTATAAAATATTGTAATTCTTTTTTTTTCCGGAATGAATTTTTTAGTGAAATCAGTCTGATTAGAGCACAGTCTCATGGGAATATCAATTCACATTTCAAAACGATCATATAATTCAGCAGAAATATGACAGAGTTCATAGACTCTGCCTCAAGACAAAGACTTAGCATGAATAATAACTCCACCTTTGATCCTAAGGGAAAGAAGGATGCATTTAGGTCATAAATAAACGCATTTCCATCACACACTTCATCTGTTTAATCCCTGTATGTCCCATTGCACAGGGAACGGTGTGAGTAGTGGTGTGGATATAAAATATGCTTTCTTTTGAACAGGAAAACTTATAATCCTAATTATATTTCCCCCAAATAGCTATGGTTGGTGGTTAAAGGTATTGCATTATCCTAAGTATCACTGTCCTTTAAAAATATATTACCTGCCTGTCAAATGCAGAATTGTGAGCAGTTATCTGTGGTGATTTCAAAGAAAGCTGCTGGAGTTTGTTCTCCAGACTCAGGGCGTAGGTGACCTCTGCATGGCATCGATGGAAATCCAGATCACTGACTGTGCTGCAGATTGTTATTTACATCTAGATGGGATTTTTCAGGCACTGCAGTAACTATGTAATCCATCAAACACTGCTGTGACAAAGACTGAAAATGAAAAGATAAAATGATGAATAGAAAATGAGAATACACAAACTAAATGATAAAATCAGCTGCTGATTAAATGATTTCAATATGTTTGTTAATATTGTTTCTGAAAGCTATAGGAGATTATCTCTGATCAGGTAGAGTGAAGGCTTTCACTATGCAGCAGGAGCTTTTTCTGAAGATGATAATTAACTTGAATGACGAGCCACTCAGGGATAACAAAATGTTGGCTAAAAGCAGCATTTGTCAACCGAATCATAAGGTCTCCAATAATGCCTGTGTTCCTCAAGAGAGTATTGCTAGCAAAATTTATTTAGTAAGCTATATTTGTGCACAGACGTCATTGTTTTTCGCTCTATTGTGGTCAATGGGAAATGAAATATTTAACAAAAGAGTTCAGAAACTTGGGAAATTGGGAGACAATAGGACAGAATGAATTGGATTCTTTAACAGTCGAATTAGATTTTTCAAAAGGTATGAGAGGTGAATTTATTTTGAAATTTTCCCTTAGAGACTTGATCTTCTAATATCATCCAATAGAGAGTTGAATCTTTCATACATAAGTCTCAACATTTTAAGTTCGTTTTCTCAAGATGCCATGTTCTCTTGGTTCCTTCAAATCCTCTGTAATATTACCTTAAAAAAATGTTCCTTATTAGTCCACTAGCCTAATGAATAACAGAAAAAAATGTTTCGTGTCTCACCTGTTGACTTAGCCTAATCTTGAAAAAAAAAACCCTCTTCTGCAAAGATTATACATTTGTAGGCATTTTGGTCAAAAGGCTATAGAAAGAACATAATAATCATTGTTATTTACTGGCACAGTCTTCATTTTCAATGCAAATTTAGCTGGCCTTTGATGAATTTTCTTTGGGGGAGGGGCTTTAATTTCATGTTTTGAAACACTGTGAATTCTGTGAAAAGTTCTACCCCGCATGCCTCCACTACACAGGGAAAATGTAGATGGTCCATCATGTTGTTCTTCCCTGCAACCTTGGCTCAGACTCAAATCCTTAACAGATATGTTCAGGTTAACACTAGCTTCATCGAGCACTCAGGATTGACCATACTTGTTATCCTGCATCCAAACTATGTAGGGAAAAATAGGTTAAGCATGTGGAGGGTAGTGATGAAGATATCGTGTCATTTAACACTTTGAGGGATACATTTTAGTAAAATTTCAATGTGGGCCTGAATAAATCAAAGGCATGTGCTAACCATATGGATTTTTGTTATTAAGTTTGGGGACAATACTGTATCAACCTAAAACTTTTGATATTTGCCTGTTTATAGAATCACATTTGAACTGCTGATTCAATGAAATGTTCCTATAACGTTGAGGGGGGATTCATCATAAGAGTTTAGGTTGGTAGAGTTATACTTCTTAGTGATTCAAATTATATACAGTAGCCTCATAGTTCTCTTCAGAGTTTGGATCAGTTCTACTGTAATTATTTAACAAGCAATGCTTATGTATATTAAGTAAGAGTAATCTTCAAAATCGTAGCATCACAAAGCAAAGGTTTAGCACAGGCATGCTTGACTTGGAGTCCACAGTTGTGCATAGAATTCAGGGGAATCCGTAAACTTTGATGGGAGATCAAAGATTCATCTTTATTTATGTAAAGTTCTGATTTAGCATTTCCTTAGTTACCTATGTGAGCAATAAACCAGCATACTGTATGGCAGCATCTGTGACTTTGATTTCAATGGAAATCTCAGATAGTTCCAGAGAACACCATAGATGTAACAGAAATCTTGACTATCCTTTATACTCATCACTCATTTGAAATCACTGTGGTTATTAGACTCTGCCTGATCTTGTTAATGGAGTATGAGAAACATTTCTCCAGTTATGTATGGCTGTCTAATAAGTCACCCAAGAACTTAGTAGCTTAAAACTATTTATCATATCTCACAGATGGTTTCACTAGACTGAGTGGTACTGGCGGTATCTCATTAACTCCAAGAGAGATGCTAACTGGGCCTGCAGTTCATTCATTCTGGGGTTTTTTGTAATATGATATGAAAACTGGATAACCCAAAGCTGCATAATCTCTTTGTTACTTTGGCTGTCAGGATGGTTAGAATTACATGTGGTCAACTTCAATGATCATCTCCCTTTTATATTATGTAGAAGTGGTATATATACATTTTATAGAAAGTTTATTCACTCACAAAACTTCCCTTATTGAAAGGTTGCATTCATAAAAATAAACTCTTTTGACATTTATTGCATGATTATTTCAGAAAAAATTTATCTGATTCAGGGAGATATACTTACTGTAGTATTACATCAGAGGGACATGATTTAACTTTGCTCAAAATAATTCTCACAGAAAATATTTTGTTAAAATGAATGTAATTTAGTAGACTGCTTAGACATAATTATGCATGTACAGGCATACTCATTAAAAGAAATTAGAATTTTTCTGCCTATGTTTAATCATCTAGCCACCACTAATTCACTTTAGATTAGTTCCTAGAACTTTATGTTCTTAAAGAAGGCCACAAATCACTTCTTTTTTACTATTCTTGCCAAAAACCATTCTGTATCTGTCAGTGAGTATAAACAATGTCATTATTTTCCACACACATTCAGAAAGACACTCTTATTTATGCTTGCTTTAGTGACTAGCAATATTCTTTCTCTTACAGATATCTTCTGCTTCAGCATTTTAGTTCAACAAGTGACCAATACAAAATTAATGAATATCCAACTTACAGAAATTTGTGGCTGAAATTAATTTTATAGAAATGTTAACAGCAGCTTGGGGTTTTAGCCATAAATATAAAATTTCATTAGCTTCATTCCAGAAATCAACATTATTATTTAAGAGAAATGTCATTATGTTTCTTGTACTGTTTTAATGAGACTATCTCTTAATTTTACTTTTAACCTCTTTCAATAAAAATAATATTCTGTTGCCATGCTTACCTTATATTGGATATTTAGCATCCTTAGCATACACAAATTGTTTTTTTCTTTTATTCTTGTCTCATTACTGTGAAAAATGGAAGATCATAACACTACGAAAGTGTAATCGATGGACAGAAAAAGCAAAGAATAGGAATACATGTCATTGTAATTGGTTAGAACATTCTTGCACATAGTTTATGGTTATTTATCCCCTGACACTTCAAATACCCCACTGTCACAGTTATATGCAAGAAATCATTTTTCATGCTTTTGTGAAAATTTTCTGTTGATAGATTTAATTTATCTAAGGTCATAGAAACAAATAAAAATCCCACTGTTTTTCTGATGATGCTCTTAATTAGCAGAGTTTAAAATGTCTTAATTAGCTAGTTTAAAATGTCATAAATTTTAGGAGTAGTATACAATGTCGGAAAATATTGTTTCAATGCTTAAATTGTAAGTGTTGACAGAAATTTGGAACATATCTGCGCTTGAAACAGGACATTATGAGTAATGAAAATTCAATGCATTTAAGATGAAGGTAGTTTTCTGGATATCTGAAATGTTGTATACATTATACTGAAATTAATAATAAAAAAATGCTGTCAGCAGATCTTTGTAAGCAGCTCAAGTCTGTTGACACTTTCCATGTCCTTTTTTTCTGTATTTCTCCCAATTCTCAGTACTTTTGACTTCTGCACTTTCACTCCCCAAATTAGTCCTTTCTTTCTGTCTCTTTTTGATGTTCCACTCTATCCTTTCAAGGATAGTCCTCTTTTAATAATTGATGGAACTTCCCAAAAGTCAAAAGGCGTTGACTTTTCATTTCATTCTCCTTTTTTTCCCCACACTTGACCGATAAGACATAAGCATACAGAAACACATAAGGACATATGAACACACTAACACACAAACATACAATTTAGTGAAATTATTTGTAACTATTGTTGCACTAAAATTGCAGTAGAGTAGAGCTGTGAGTTAAAAGAATGAACACACACTCCTGATATATGTGCATCATATATTGTAAACAGAATAGCAGTTGATCAAAAAATTTGTGGTACAAATAGTAACTTTGCAATAGACCAAACCATTGGTTTAGTATACAAGGTTGTATAAAACACTTGGAAAGTAAATAATGTTTTATCAAATTATTTTATATCTATCCTTTTGAATGTGTATTTTCATTCCAACAATGAGATTTTGGAATCAAAACAGTGGAAAATGCATGTCTGGTTAATGTTTATTTTCTGCAATATGTTTTCCTGGCTCATCAAGATTGTTCTGGGTCTACAGATTGTTTTAAAATGCTTTTGTCTGGTATTTGATCATTCTAGCAGGAACAGACTGTGTATTTTCTCAGTGCCCTTCATAAGACTCATAAGACTCAGATTACCAACATGAGTAGATTAAGATGCTGCCTATGAAATTGTTTTTCATATGTGACAGCAAAACAGGTAAATTATCCCAACTACCCTTAGCTTTAAATCCTGCAGATAAAAGCTTTATTCAGAAGGTTTCTAACAAAATAATATCTAAAGTAAAAGAAACAATGTATTCTAATAGAAAATATTTGGGAAAACTAACACTATTCCTTTGGGGATAAGAAAGAATCAAATTTATATCTTGTTTTTCTTCAGGTTTCTTGATTGATATTAGTTGTCACCATTTTCATAAGTGGTTCTGTGCATGATTAATTGATTAATTTTAAGGAGAATAAAGTTCAAAATTTCTCTGATTAGGTATCCACACCTCTTTGTCCCCAGTCCTGAGTTGTCTGTTTCACTGGTTGCATTTTACTACTCACAATGAGAAATGTTGTCTCTCATTCTTCTTCTACCCTAACCAATAAAATATGATTGACTCTTCTTAAGTTTCCGTGTGACTTCAGACATGTCTTAATAACCTAGTCAATTTTAGACCTAAATACTAGTATATTGGCATGCTGTGTTACTGAATTACTTCTGGTTTATCAGTTTCACCTACCGTCTTCCAGTTCTTGTGCAGCTGGTATTACTGGCAGGTAACCAACATAGTTGGTATCAGGTCAACTGAATACATATTTGCCACATCTTCATATTTTGCCTTTGGCAGATTGGCTCTTTCTAAATGTCTGTGCCACAGTAAAAATATTATTCAAAACTGGCTTCATTTATGGTCAGGAAAGTTGGAAAATTCTTATGTTATTGTTTTGTTTATAAAAAAAATTAATGGAAAATATATTTGTTTACTTATAAAGTCACCACTAATAAAAATGAGAATATACCAATGCTTTATTGCACCAAATCCAAGTCCAAAAGTATTTTGGACTTATGGAATTTACTGTTCATCATATTATATGTCACATGCCTAAATTATTTCTGAATGTATTGCATAACATTCCATAATGCTTCTATTGCTTATATATAATTATGTAAACTGTCTTGATACTATATGTGTAACCTGGGGTACTGCTTTTAATTTAATAACATCCATATGTCTATTTCTTATATGTAATATAATACAATAACCCCATATTTATTTTAGCATTAAAAGCAAAGCATATATAATAATAATTTAATAACGATTACTTTGCATATACTTAAAGTTGGTCACTTAAGAAAACTGATTATTTTTATTGACACTTTTCTACACTGTTGATGGCCTGTGACTTTGATAACTTTTTCTGGAGGGGGAGTTGGTTCAATGCATCTTCATTTTTACATTAACACATTTTGAAAACAAAAATATTCTATTTTACTTCAAATTAAAACTAGATTCACACAAAGATTTTATACTTGTTTATTTCTGTTAGTAGGAATTTGGAAAATATTTATCTCCAGTGGAAGAGTAGTTAACTATGTTATGGTACTCGCATTTAATGCAATGTTGTCTAACTGTTTAAAAATAATGTGGGCTGGAGATTGTGATGTATTTTCCACAATGGAATGACAAATAAAAAAAGGAAACAGCACAAATATGTGATACCTAGCACAAAATATGTAATATAGTTAATTACTTCCAGTACTGTGTACATAGTTGTGTGGGATAGTAGTAACAGTAGCAGTTTTACCAACAGAAGGAAATAAATTGACCATAATATTATCAGTATTACTAGTGGTTATCAACATATGCTTGGATGTCAGGTGAATTTTAACTTTTCCATTTTTTATCTGTTTTCAAATTTTTCTACAATACTGTAATTCCTTTTTCCCATGTGAGTACAAATAAAAGATACATACAATAAAGAGAAATGATTTCTCAGATAAAATTATCCTTCTGTGCAATCTCTGTATAATAATAATTCTTACTACCTTCTGTGTTTTTTATAGCTTTCTAAACTTTTCCATATTTATTAGTTTATATTCTTTTTCATAACAGCAATCAATGAATAGTTTAGGTCACCTATTACCCTGTATTACACATTAAAAAGTCAAGGAATAGAGAAGTTCAATGACTTCCACATCAGAACTATACATGACTCCAGATCTAAAGAAGTCAAGCTGAATGCAAGACCCATGGTGCTACTTCATTACTCAAATAAATTGCAAACATTCTTATTTTATATATAAATTAATTGAAAAATTTCTAACTTTTTATTATGTTTATAATCAAATTATTGAATTGTGTGATAACATAGAAGTGTCAGTAAGTTGGCTTGGCTGCATGAACTCTTCAGAAACCCAGGCTCATAGTTCCTTCATCTCTTTGGTGTAACCCTTGGCATCATAGTCTAAAAGAGCAAGATCTAGGTTCCAGGCAGTAGGATAGAGAAAGGAAACCCTAAGAATGGGTTAAAGGCAAATAGCAACTATACTTCAAAGAAGCTACGATATATCACTTTCACTTATATCCCACTGACCAGCAAGTAGTTTCAAAAAATTAGTATTTTTTGAGGTCAACCAGCTGGTCAGCTAAAAACTGTGGGATTTATAATTATGAAGGAAAAGAAGACATGTATTTGAATAAACAGCAGCCCCTATGTTAGACTGTCTCTGAGTCCCCATGCATGGATTCAGGGTGATTCCAATACGTATCTTTGGTAGATGTGCCCTTAGAAGACACTGTGAGAGGATCCAAGATGTCCCATCAACTTAGTGCGTTGCTTTCTCCAGAAAAAATCATATCTAAGCAGGAATGAATGCCTCAGTTTAATTGGGAATATTATTGTATCTAAGGCAAATCAAGATTTTGAGATGCCAGAGAGATCTGGATGGCACACAAATCATGCTATATTGCTAAGTAGACTCCCCATACTTGTATTGTGTTCTTGGGGAATACACATGGAATTTGAGGGAATTTTCACACAATTATCTAGATTACTTTCAGACTTTAGGACAAAAAATAGTTATCCATTGTATTAAATCTTTTTAAACTTGAGCCACTGGCATCATTTCAAAATGCATTTGTTCACTCAAACTCACTAAATTTCTTTAGATTCTGTTACATCTAAAGAAACAGAATATATATATAGCATATACATAATATCACATATCATCTTCTTAGGAACAAGTCATTTATAGTGCTATCTAATGTTTCTTCTTTGAAAAAGGGAAATCTGGTTAGACTTTGTATGTTGTCCATAATTGATATTATGAACAGGAAGATACGCTCTAAATATATAGACCTCTCAACTTTCATTTTGTGATCAAATACAGCGACTGTTTAGAGAGGTCAAAAAAACCTATTATTTTGAAGCTTATCAGCATTCTCAACATCTCCTCAGCAAGTTTCTTGATTTATTCTTTAGTGGTCCAGAATCAACTCTTTCAGCTTTATGTGATGACTTACTTTATAATTTATTAATGTTCTCACTCCCTGACTAACACTTCAATTCCTCAAAAATTTTGATCATGCCAGCAATACTTTCTCTGTTAGTACTGGTCACTTTAGGAATACTTTCAGAATGAGTTAAGTAACTTCTTAATGGTAGTTTAGCTAAAAATCCACCTCTTTGTTAACTGAATGGAAAATAATTCAGGAGGGAAATGCAGACAAAATCGACAATTGACTCTCTAGGGTTTTCATATTTGGGAGAACTAAGCCATATTAGAAGCAATCTATAATTCACTTCTAACGAAACAAGTTTTTATCTGTCTTATCTGTTTGCCTATATGTATTATAAATAAAAAAGAACAAATTAGAAGAGGTACACTAACCTGCCTTACCTATCCATCTGCTGTACCTATTGATCTATGACTGCTTATTGAAGCCATAGCAAAGGCAGAATAAGCACATGAAAAAATGTATGAGAGAAAAAAATTAATCATGACCTCGTTAGCTAAATCATGCTTTCTCTTATTTTTGGTATTTTTTTTCTCCATTGTTTATTACTATTAACAATTTTAAATGTTATAACTAGTTGTAATCAGAATCTATTCACTTTGCAATACTCTTCTCTACTTAAGTTTGTGTTAAACAATATTTTTGTGCCAAATTAGTTTTTCAAAGTCCCCATATTTAATTAGCTTCACAGTATAACCTTGAGGAAGGTATGGAATTGAACTGTTTCCTGTTAGAAATTCAAGTGTCTCCTAATATTTGATACTTAAAATAATGTTGCAATGAACATCTTCATTTAAAAAATATTTTGGATTATTATTTTTTTTATTTCATTATCATTAATCTACAATTACATGAAGAATATTATGGTTACTAGACTCCCCCCTTCACCAAGTACCCCACCACAATCCCCATTACAGTCACTGTCCATCAGCGTAGTAAGATGCTGTAGACTCACTACTTGTCTTCTCTGTGTTGCACAGTCCTCCCTATGTCCCGCACCACATTATCCATGCTAATAGTTAGGTCCCCTTTCTTGTTCCCTGCCCTTATCCCTCCCTTCCCACCCATCATCCACAGTCCCTTTCCCTTTGGTTACTCTTAGTCCATTCTTGGGTTCTGTGATTCTGCTGCTGTCTTGTTCCATCAGTTTTCCTTTGTTCTTATACTCCACATACAAGTGAAATCATTTGGTACTTGTCTTTCTCCACCTGGCTTATTTCACTGAGCATAATATCCTCTAGCTCCATTCATTTGCTGCAAATGGTAGGATCTTGTTTTTCCCTTATGGCTGAGTAATATTCCATTATGTATATGTACCACATCTTCTTTATCCATTCATCTACTGATGGACACTTAGGTTGCTTCCATTTCTTGTCTATTGTACATAGTGCTGCGATAAACATAGGGGTGCACCAGTCTTTTTCAAACTGGAGTGCTGCATTCTTAGGGTAAATTCCTAGAAGTGGAATTCCTGGGTCAAATGGTATTACTATCTAGAGCTTGAGCTTTTTGAGGAACCTCCATACTGCTTTCCACAATGGTTGAACTAATTTACATTCCCACCAGCAGTGTATGAGGGTTCCCCTTTCTCCACAACCTCGCCAACATTTGTTGTTGTTTGTCTTTTGGACGGTGGATATCCTTACTGGTGTGAGGTGATACCTCATTATGGTTTTAATTTGCATTTCTCTGATGACGAGCAATGTGGAGCATCTTATCATGTGTCTGTTGGCCATCTGAATTTCTTCTTTGGAGAACTGTCTGTTCAGCTCCTCTGCCCATTTCTAAATTGTTTTATTTGCTTTTTGTTTGTTGAGGTGCGTGAGTTCTTTTTATATATTGGATGTTAACCCTTTATCGTATCTGTCATTTATGAATATATTCTCCCATACTGTAGGATACCTTTTTGTTCTATTGATGGTGTCCTTTGCTGTACAGAAGCTTTTTAGCTTGATACAGTCCCACTTGTTCAATTTTGCTTTTGTTTCCCTTGCACGGGGAGATATGTTCATGAAGAAGTCGCTCATGTTTATGTCCATGAGATTTTTGCCTATGATTTTTTCTTAGAGTTTTATGGTTTCATGACTCACATTCAGGTCTTTGATCCATTTCGAATCTACTTTTGTGTATGGGGTTAGACAGTGATCCAGTTTCATTCTCTTTCACGTAGCTGTCCAGCTTTGCCACCACCATCTGTTGAAGAGACTGTCATTTCCTTATTGTATGTCCATGACTCCTTTATCATATATAAATTGACCATAAATGTTTGGGTTAATATCTGGGGTCTCTATTCTGTTCCACTGGTCTGTGTCTCTTTTCTTCTGCCAATACCAAACTGTCTTGATTACTGTGACTTTGCAGTGGAGCTTGTAGTTGGGGAGCGAGATCCCCCCAACTTTATTCTTCCTTCTCAGGATTGCTTTGGCTATTCGGGATCTTTGGTGTTTCCATATGAATTTTTGAACTATTTGTTCTAGTTTGTTGAAGAATGTTGATAATTTGATAGGGATTACATCAAATCTGTATATTGCTTTGGGCAGGATGGCCATTTTGATGATACTAATTCTTCCTAACCAACAGCATAGGATAAGTTTCCATTTGTTAGTGTCTTATTTAATTTCTCTTAAGAGAGTCTTATAGTTTTCAGAGTATAGGTCTTTCACTTCCTTGGTAAGGTTTATTCCTAAGTATTTTGTTCTTTTAGATGCAATTGTGAATGGAATTGTTTTCCTGATTTCTCTTCCTATTAGTTCATTGTTAGTGTACAGGAAAGCCATAGATTTCTTTGTGTTAATTTTGTATCCTGCAACATTGCTGTATTCCAATATCAGTTCTAGAAGTTTTGGAGTGGAGTCTTTAGGATTTTTTATGTACAGTATCATGTCATCTGCAAATAGTGACAGTTTAACTTCGTCTTTACCAATCTGAATTCCTTGTGTTTCTTTGTTTTGTCTGATTGATGTGGCTAGGACCTCCAGTATGTTGAATAACAGTGGGGAGAGTGGGCATCCCTGTCTTGTTCCTGATCTTAGAGGAAATGCTTTCAGCTTCTCGATGTTCAGTATGATGTTGGCTGTGGGTTTTTCATATATGGTCTTTATTATGTTGATGTACTTGCCTTCTATACACATTTTGTCGAGAGTTTTTATCATGAATGGATGTTGAATTTTGTCGAATGCTTTATCAGCATCTATGGAGATGATCATGTGATTTTTGTCCTTCTTTTTGTTGATGTGGTGGATGATGTTGATGGATTTTCAGATGTTGTACGATCCTTGCATCCCTAGGATGAATCCCACTTGGTCATGGTGTATGATCCTTTTGATGTATTTTGAATTTGGTTTACTAATATTTTGTTGAGTATTTTTGCATCTTCGTTCTTCAGGGATATTTGTCTGTAATTTTCTATTTTGGGGGTGTCTTTGCCTGGTTTTAGTATTAGGGTCATGTTGGCTTCATAGAATGAGTTGGTCAGTATTCCCTCCTCTTCTATTTTTTGGAAAACTTTAAGGAGAATGGGTATTATATCTTCTCAGTATGTCTGATAATATTCCGAGGTAAATCCATCTGGCCCGGTGTTTTTGCTCTTTTGTAGTTTTTTGATTACTGATTCAATTTCTTTCCTGGTAATTGGTTTGTTTAGATTTTGTGTTTCTTCCTTGGTCAGTCTTGGAGGGTTGTATTTTTCTAGGAAGTTTTGCATTTCTTCTAGGTTTCCCAGCTTGTTAGCATATAGGTTTTCATAGTAGTCTCTTATAATTCTTTGTATTTCTGTTGGGTCTGTTGTGATGTTTTTTTCTCATTTCTGATTCTGTTGATGTATGTTGATTCTCTCTTTCTCTTAGTAAGTCTGGCTAGAGGCTTATCTATTTTGTTTATTTCCTCAAAGAACCAACTCTTGGTTTCATTGATTTTTTCTATTGTTTTATTCTTCTCCATTTTATTTATTTCTTCTCTGATCTTTATTACGTCCATCCCTCTGCTGTCTGTAGGCCTCATTTGTTCCTCTTTATCCAGTTTTGATAATTGTGATGTTAGACTATTCACTTGGGTTTGTTCTTCCTTCTTTAAGTATGCCTGGATTGCTATATACTTTCCTCTTAAGACTGCTTTCACTGCATCCCACAGAAGTTGGGGCTTTGTGTTGTTGTTGCCATTTGTTTCCATATATTTTTGGATGTCCATTTTAATTTGTCATTGATCCATTGATTATTTAGGAGCATGTTGTTAAGCCTCCATGTGTTTGTGAGCCTTTTTGCTTTCTTTGTACAATTTATTTCAGGTTTTATACCTTTGTGATTTGAAAAGTTCGTTGGTAGAATTTCAATGTTTTTGAATTTACTGAGGCTCTTTTTGTGGCCTAGTATGTGGTCTATTCTGGAGAATGTTCCATGTGCACTTGAGAAGAATGTGTATCCTGTTGCTTTTGGGTGTAGAGTTCTATAGATGTCTATTAGGTCCATCTGTTCTAGTGTGTTGTTCAGTGCCTCTGTGTCCTTACTTATTTTCTGTTTGGTGGATCTGTCCTTTGGAGTGAATGGTGTGTTGAAGTCTCCTAAAATGAATGCATTGCATTCTATTTCCTCCTTTAGTTCTGTTAGTATTTTTTTCACATATGCTGGTGCTCCTGTGTTGTGTGCATATATACTTATAATGGTTATAGCCTCTTGTTGGACTATGCCCTTTGTCATTATGTAATGTCCTTCTTTATCTCTTGTTACTTTCTTTGTTTTGAAGTATATTTTGTCTGATACTAGTACTGCAACACCTGCTTTTTTCTCCCTGCGGTTTACATGAAATATCTTTTCCCATCCCTTGACTTTTAGTATTTGCATGTCTTTGGGTTTAAGGTGAGTCTCTTGTAAGCAGCGTATAGATGGGTCTTTTGTTTTTATCCATTCAGTGACTCTATGTCTTTTGATTGGTGCATTCAGCCCATTTACATTTAGGGTGATTATCAATATGTATGTACTTATTGCCATTTCAGGCTTTAGATTCGTGATTACCAAAGGTTCCATATTACTTTCCTTACTATCTAAGAGTCTAAGTTAACTCACTTAGTATGCTGTGACAAACACAATCTAAAGGTCCTTTTCTATTTCTCCTCCTTTTTCTTCTTCCTTCATTCTTTATATAATAGGTATCAAATTCTGTACTTTTTGTCTATCCCTTTACTGACTTTGAGGATAGTTAATTTAATTTTGCATTTGCTTTGTAATTACCTGTTCTACTTTCTTTACTGTGGTTTTATTACCTCTGGTGATAGCTATTCAACCTTAAGAACATTTCCGTCTATAGCAGTCCCTCCAAAATAGACTGTAGAGATGGTTTTTGGGAGGTAAATTCTCTCAGCTTTTGCTTATCTGAAAATTGTTTTATCCCTCTTTCAAATTTAAATGATAATCTCGCCAGATAAAGTAATCTTGGTTCCAGGCTCTTCTGCTTCATGGCATTAAACACTTCATGCCACACCCTTCTGACCTGTAAGGTTTCTGCTGAGAAGTTTGATGTTAGCCTGATGGGCTTTCCTTTGTATGTGATCTTATTTCTGCCTCTGGCTGCTTTTAGCAGTCTGTCCTTATCCTTGATCTTTACCATTTTAATTACTATGTGTCTTGGTGTTGTGTTCCTTGGGTCCTTTGTGTTGGGAGATCTGTGGATCTCCATGGCCTGAGAGACCATGGGTCTTAATTCTGGGTCTTTGTTTTCAGCAACTACCTCCTCAAAGACACTTTCTAACCCTTTTTCTCTCTCTTCTTCTTCTGGTATCCCTATAATGCGAATATTGTTCCGCTTGGATTGGTCACACAGTTCTCTCCATATTCTTTCATTCTTAGAGATCCTTTTTTCTCTCTGTGCCTCAGCTTCTTTGTATTCCACTAGTCTAGTTTCTGTTTCATTTATTGTCTTCTGCACCATATCCAACCTGCTTTTAATACCCTCCATCTTGCTCTTCAACGATTGGATCTCCAACCTGAATTCATTTCTGAGTTCTTGGATGTCTTTCCATACCTCCATTACAGTGTTGATGATATTTATTTTGATCTCCCTTTCAGGAAGAGTCACGAGGTCAATATCATTTAAATCTTTATTGGGAGTTGTATTAATAATTTTACTCTGGACAAGGTTCCTTTGGCGTTTCATGTTTTTATATGGTGCCCTCTAGTGTCCAGATGCTGTAGTCTCTGGAGCTGCTCAGCCCCTGAAGCAATGTACGGGGTCCCAGTGGAGCGGTACTGGTGCCTGCGGTGAGGAAAGCACTGTTCCCCACCTCCTGGCTGCTGTGCCTGTCTCCATTGCCTGAGCCAGTGGGCCGGGCACACAGGTATACGTTTTTGTCCCAGAGCAGCCGGATATGGATCCCTGCTTTCCACAAGTGGCCAGAATCAAAGTGTCCCCAGGAACTCTGCCTGTATTATCTTTCCAACCTGGTAGTCATGCGAGTCTCATGAAAGCACCATGATATATAGGTTTGTGCTCCCAGTGCAGATCTCCGGAGCTAGGTATTCAGCAGTCCCAAGACTTCCACTCCCTCCCTGCTCCGTTTCTCTTCCTCCTGCTGGTGAGCTGGGGTGGGGGAAGGGCTGGTGTCCCACGGAGTCACAGCTCTGGGACTTTACCCCATTCGGGGAGGTCTGCTCTTTTCTCCAGGTGTGTGCAGTCTGGCGCCGTCCTCTTTCCTGTTGCTCTCTCGGGATTAGTTGCGGCAACTATATTTTCTAATTGTATCCAGTTTTAGGGGGAAGCCTCTGTCTCTCCTCTATCACTGCCATCTTTAATCCAATCTCAGATTATTTTTTAAGATAGAGATGTTTAAACTGAATAGAATGAGATTATATCTAACTCTTGATTTATGTTACCCAATTTTGTTTTTACAGAGAGTTGACAATATTTACAATGAAGCTTCACACTACAAGTTTAGGAGTAATTATTTCCAAGTTTTAGGAATTAAGTAAATATTTTTGTGTTTCTGATTAAAATACCCTGTTTATATTTCCTTTTTTATGTACTCTGCATTTCACCATCCGTCAGACTCTTAAAACTTGTATTATTAATTTATGAGTTGTTTATGTCCATCATACCATAAAAACTTACAGGTATTTTTCACAGCATAGTTGGGTCATTTTGGAGGTACTTTTCTTTTTTTTCATTATTATTGCCCTATAGTTTTAAGGAGTAGTATATATCTATATCCTCTTTTGTCATTACTTAGAGTCTGTACTTTGGAACTTATTCTCTCTTTCCAGATGATCCAAAATGATTGAATAATTTTTTGTCCTTCAAATATCTTAACCATTTCAAAATAAAATCTAGTTGTCTTTGTATTCTTTTGTCATATATATTGGTGAAGTATGTATCTACATCTCCTTTTAAAATTGCATATTATTTAATTAGTTTTGCTAAACTGCTTAACAGATGATGAATCGATCCATCTACCCTTTCACTCATTACCTATTCTTTCTTTTTTAAGAAATATTTTTGAATGACCACTCTTACCTTTAACTTATTACACACTCAGGTGGAAATTGCCTTAGTCCCGCTCCCCCGCAAGGCCCATGTGGAGAGCTCCAAGGGGGAGATTATTTTTCTGATGATTTGCCTCTGTCAGCTTCCTACTTCTAGAGCTTTGTCTCCCACTATATCCCTTGGATCTTTGTCCAAAAAATGAACTTAAATATCCTTTTTGAGACAATATATGTATTTTGTGACTTCTTTTTGTATTTCCTAAAGAGGGATCAGATTATTTTTCAGGGAAAAAGATAAAATATACCTGTTCCGTACTCAAAACGCTGGAAGGTAGTGATGATTTTATGTAATCTCAGACTGAAGAGCTCTCTGAGAATACAACAGTGACTCTCTTTCACTGTCGTCTTAAAGCTGTGACTGTACATAAGAAAGTGCAACTTGCAAAGAGATTTAATGAGGAGGTAAATTACCTTGGTGCCATTTAACTTCCACCTCTCCTCCATTTCGGGGAATCAGTTTAGATACAAAATTTCAGATATCAGGATATCATCTTTTATTCTTTTTAATTAGACCTCATGGGAAAACAGTACAAATGCCCAGGTACTATTTCTAATTTGGTATATAAGATTCATTGCCATGGATGTCTTTCTTTTCTTCTATCCTTTGTTTGCATAAATTATTCACTTAATCTGAGTTATAGTTCAATTTCCAGATAATCTCTTATTCGAATAAGATTTATTATTGGTATCTTATAACCAACAAAAATAGGCTGATGGTTTAGTATTACAATAAGGCCAGGTTCTAATTAATATAGGAAGCAAGAACACTAACGAGCCAAATGTGCAAGGTCTGGGCATTTGTGAAGGGCTTGCCCCAAGGATGATCATTGGTCTTCTGGGGAAAATTAAAGGCTATACAAATGTATAGTTGAAAATTTTAGAAAGCATACAAATTATCACTTTCTCACAAATATGTAAACACACTCATATATTTACATTTTAGTGACCAAAAAAACCATCTCTACCATTTTCTTATTTTCATTCTATTCAAGAAAGTACGTAATGTTCATTATAACATTCACATAGTTCCCTAAGTAACACAATGGACCTTTTTTTTTGTTTAAAATAAAGGGGGAATGGAACAACTATATACACATCAATTTTATTGATACTAAATTCTCTATGATAAAATTATTCACCCAACAGTGTGTTAGATGATAAACCTAATAACAGTACACAATGTTTTATACCTTTTTTGTCTGTTGAGTATATCACTCCATATCCCACCTTTACTAATGAGGTATTTTAAGATGTAATTTCTGTTTATAGGCTCTTAATCCCTCCAAAATCACTTTAATGTCTCTCGGTAGCCAATTTCAGATGGCTGGAATTTTCTGCATGATCTGTTCACAAGCCTTTTTACTCTGTTCTAGGTTTTAAGAGCTTTTTGCTGTTGCTGTTGTTAATGAAATAAAAGAATGATGGAAAGATACCACTGTTTCAAAGGGGTACATTAAATTGGTTCTCAGTTGTACAAATTGGATTAGTACAATCAAATTGGAATTCAAGGTAAAGTTCTTATAATTTTTAGTCAAACAATGCAAGGTAGAGTATTAAATACCCAACAGAGTCAATGGGTTTGTTTAATGCTACATTGATTTATTATGCACTGCAAATAGCTAATGTCTTTTATTGGTCTTATTTTGAGTATATTTACTTTAATAAAAAGACAACATATAGTACTTATCAGTTGCTCATATTTTACCTCATTTACTTAAGTTTTCTGAACAAAACATAACAGTAGCTAACACGCCTCATTCCATCTCTTTCCTTTTCCTGCTGGAGATAACCAGAATACTGTCAAGGTCCTATAGGTTTAAAAAATCTGTTTTCCTTCCTTTGGTTTCAGAGTAATTCGTTTTCTTCCAAAGAGTGAGAAAAAATAGAAATATACCTATATTTTTATTATACTTGTTTTCATAGGATAGAAGAACCCTTGAGGCAAAATTACATGGTCCAGTGTGTAAAATGCTTTAATCTCTTAATATTTATTACCAAATTGCCTTGCAAAAAATGAAGTTATACTTCTGTTAAGAGTCTATATTTTTATACTCTAAAAATAATTTTCCTGATCAACTGCTAAACACCTCTTAATATGAAAAAATATTTCATATGTACTATACACTCTTACAAATATCATTGCTAATGGCACATTACCTAAGGAAAATGAATACAGAATCAAAAAAGACAGGATCCAGAACTTAAACACTCAAGTATATATGAATGTAAAGTATTTACCAACATTCCTTCAACTATTATTT
Organism: Manis pentadactyla; assembly: GCF_030020395.1. Classification (NCBI taxonomy): domain Eukaryota; kingdom Metazoa; phylum Chordata; class Mammalia; order Pholidota; family Manidae; genus Manis; species Manis pentadactyla. Next base: position 55,915,167 of record NC_080019.1, read on the forward strand.
TAAGGATTACATTTGAAGGCAGCATCTGATGCTCTTTTAATTTAAATTGGTGGAAAAAATGTGAGCCATTTATTCTATTAGCTTGAATTTTGTTTCAGGTGGAGAAAATGTAAAAGCAGGACACAAAAGCTGATCTTAAGATAGGCCAAGGTCGGTGGTAAACCACATTTTAAAAAACTGTCATAAGACATATCATTGTGTCACTGATGAATCTGCTTTTAAATCCCCTAAACATTGTCACAACATTATAAAAATGTGGACATAACAAGGAGAAATAAATGAATAGGCTATTTTTGTACTCTGTGGCTAATGTATTATCTGTAAAACAATAAATGAAAGCTGAGTCTCCTGCCATCAAAATGAATATGTCTAACTAATTAATTCTTATTAGAATTAAATAGCTAGAATACATTTCTGCATCCTTCTATTGTTTCTGGAGAGTTTTATTTATTAATTTTTTCCTGAAGACTTTGTGAATCTTGAAATCTCTTCTTCGCTATGTCGAGGATACACAGAAGTTGTTTAAAATCCTCATTTCAGAATCCAATTTAGGTTTCCGCTTGTCTGAATTTCTCTTTATTAAAGATGATACCCAAACTCCAAATCTGACAATGTCCAAAAGTTTTAAGAACAAGACAAGTTGTCAGCTTTTACAAAACATAATGGAATTTATGTATCCCAGCTCATGACACTTAAGTAATTTTTCAAGGTTATAATCTTCAAATGATATTTGAGAATCCTAATCTGATGATGGTCCAATTTACTGAATTGTTTTGTTGTCTTTGAATAAAATGGCTGTATAAGTTAAATTTTGAACCTTATATTTCACATTGTCATAAAGCAAGTCTCTGTATATTGTCGAAGAATAAAATCTATATGCATACCTCTGTAACTACTTTTGAAAGAGTACTTCTCCTGTGTTTTCTTTTGGAGTCTGGCTGCTAGAATAGTCACCTGGGATCCTTGAATGGAAGGGTGCTTTCAAGGCTGTTCTGTGACTTTCCTACCTGCTCCCATCACAGAACACTAACCCGCTAATCAGACCACTGGGCACTGTTCACTTCAGCATCTAGTTTCATCAGTCACTCTCTAACTAGAGCCAGGGTAGAGAAACAAATTTGATCATTTTACTTTTAACTTTTAAAAATTTCTTCTCCAAGGTGTCGTCACCTTTCTCTCATAATAAATAAGCATGTCCTTATGGAGCATGTGCATGGTGATTAACACCCAACTCTTGAGCTTTGCCTCTGTACATTGTCTGCTTTGCATTCTATATTCATCAAATCACAGCTCCTTTTATTTCTCGTAAGCCTGCTAACACATCTCTTGCCTTCTATCCTGAGCTATTGTTGCTCTCTGTGCCAATATTATTTCCCTCCTCACACTTATTTTTTTCTGGATGATTCCTGCTTTTCTTCAGGCATAAGCTTTATAGTCATATTAAAGAGTTTTTCTAACTCTAGGAAAGCAACATACAATTCTATAAAATAAATTTAGTTATGTCAGTTTCCCACTCTGGAAGATACCCTCCAGGAAGGCAAGATTCAAAACTATTTTGCTCTCTCTGATATTCTGTGACTAGGCACAAAAAATATTTTTCATAAATGAGCAATCAAATAAGTGATTTACAGGTTGATTTCTTTGGAAAAGAAATATCTGGTCCATAAAAAGTTACTTAACATAGTAGAATATCATAATTTGAACCTTGCCACTTTTGAAATCATGATAATTCTAGGAGTTCTTGGCTAGAAATTAACTTTAATTAAAACTAGCTTGTTAACAGAAAACTTGCTAGCATGGTTATCATGTTGATGGAATTAGATACTAGTTAGCATAATACAGAAAACAATTTCTGAATACTTAGATTCACATTAGCTACACAGTTGGTCTTAAGAATAGAAAGCAAGTCTTTTAATTTTATGGTTTTATACTGAGAGCTCAAATCCTCCCACCTTCACTTTTTTAGCTGAAATAGCTATGATGAATTTTTCTGTGCTCAAATTACACCCTATTGCAAAATAAGGATAAACATATCTATAGAAAACTATTCTGTATAAACACATCTATTCTAAATAGTCATATAATGGGCAATATTTCATACCTTATCTACTATTATAATGAACTAGTATTTCTTTTATAAGTTTTGGGGTTAGGCTTTTTTGCTTTTCTCCTTTGGGAGCTGGAACGTTGAGATGATATGGGGTTGCTTTGCAAAGGGCAGAGGTAATTATACTGATTTCCCCGAAATCTGTTCTATGGTTGGACTGTCTGGCATTTAGGAACTCCATGCCATAGCTAGTTAGCTATTTCTTTGAGTGAGGAGTCATCTCATTAATGAAAAAATTGTTATACAGCACAAGGATTTGTTCTCAAGCAAATTGGTAATTCATAGACCAGGATTTAAATCCTCTTATTGAACATTGGCAAATTCTATCTGTTAAAGCCACAATTTTTACACCTCATAGATGTTAATAATAACACTTATCTTTTCATTGATTATGAGAATATATATATTATATAATTTTATATAAATTTTATTTATATGTTACGTATGTATATTCTGTATGTACATAAATACGTATATAATACATCTGTGCCTGATACATGGTAGATATATTGTAAACAGTAGCTGTTTTTAGAATGTTCTTACCAAATGCCTTATTTTCATTCATTTATCTTGTAACTGACAACCAGTTATGTACTTGGGATATTTTGGTGTAATAGAAGAAATGGAAAAGTATGTCAAAGATCTATCATCTGACACCTGTCCAGTTCGCAGCATATTTATTAAATGGATAATGAGAAGATACAGAGACATTGATGTAACAAGCACTATACAGCTGGAATTTGGTATAACAGGCCCAGGTAACCATGGAATAACAGTATGGGAAGTGCCTGGACATTTCTTGGTGAATTAGCTTCCAGGTTAAAATCAGTGAAGGGCAGAAATTGGACGAAGCCTGTATTTTTACTGGAAATCTGATGCTGTTGCTCATATTTCATGTTAGGCATCTATTGTTATTTTTCCAACGGCTGTGTTTTCTAGTTTTTTTTTTAATTCCAGAAAGTATATGGTTTACAGCAGTTTTTGACTTAAAAATGCTATTGATTGGAGTAATGTTATCTATTCTAGATGCCCTATAGGGATTTCTCTGTTTAATTGAAGATGTAGCATGATTTTATTATTTATTGGATAGAAACTCTGGCAGAATATTTAATGCCTGAAGCAGAGATTTCCTTTTAGAAAAGAAAATTACATTTTCTTTGATTGGTTCATGTTCAGCGAAATGCTTAGAATATAAAAGCCCCTAAATTTCAATTATAAAATACTGTTGGGATAAAAGTAATTTATATGTGCAGTAATAATATTATAGAAGAATAAACTACTCATGTTCTACTTCCAGCAGGCACACAGGTAGAATTAAATAAAAATACTTCATATTGCAACATACTGTTCTTGATAAAGTGAAGATTTGTTTTCATGATTTTCAGTGATAACCTTTGTCTCTTCCATTTTTATTGTAAAACACTATCCTCCTGAAAATTTCTTTGTATTTAAAAGAGTCAGGAGGAACTTGAGTGTCCATGGAATAAGCCTACTAAATCTCAAGGCCTCCATGTCCACTTTGAAAGGGGTTTCGGCTCTGAACAAGTACTTTTAATTATTCCCCAGCTTTGCCTATACTATCTGCCACAAGATCAGCAGAACTAGTCTGATTATATCCTTTATCCCACTTGATACCAGTTAACGCTAGGTTCGACGACCCCATTTATTTTTCACTCTTTAAATGCCACATGACTTCACATTTTCATATCCTACCCCTATCTCCCACTCAATTCCCACTTCAGGGTTCCTTCCACTCTGGCCTCTAAAACTTATTTCCAATTGTCAACAATATTTTCTACATACCCAGCTACTCCTCTGAAACATCATTTTCTTTCTAAGCTGTATATCAAAATTTGGATATTCTCTGAGATATTAAAATGCTGTACCTGTTTTCAGTTCTATATCTCTTATATCTCTGAGGTTGAAAGTGATTTAGGAGGCCTCTTTGCTCTTCCTTTCCACTCTTAATCCATTTCTATCCATATCTTTTATACCAGCTATCATTCCTTTATCTTATCTATTCATCTTCCTCCTTAAAAAAGATTTTAGCATGTTCTCACTGTCAGGTTCTTGTATACTGCCCCATCTCTAACCTAAGTAATTTTGCTTATCCATGTAAGGAACTTTTCTAATATATTGTCTTCTCAATTCTTTGAACTTATCTCCTCCAAAGATATTGCTTGTCCAACCACTGTCTTCCAGTCATTACCAATAATTAATTAAATAACCTCAACTTCAAGCATCTCACTCTGACCAACATTTCTACCATTTATATCTCACTTTCTCTAACAGCTCAACTCTATAAATTCTTTGACTTTCTGGGGACCTTGTAATGTTTCTTTTAAACTTTTCTCTCTCTTCATCCTCAGGCATTTCTTCTCCCTTTATCTGGGTTGTTCTTTGTGGTCCATCCTTACTGTGCATACACTGCCAACTCCTTTGCCTCTTTCTCTACTGGATACTCTCTTGGAAAAACTGCAGCTCTTGTAAAAAACAGTTTCCCCCCTCTTTCTACCATTTGAAAGTGGCTGGGAAAAATATACAATCCAGTTAATTATGGCCCACTTAATTTAAGATTATTCATATCAAGCAGGTAGTTTATGCTGACCACAATCATAATTATTTCTCAAGTTCATTTACTCCATTTTCCTGTTCTATTTCATGTCTTTTCCTCTCTTAATACAATGCTTCATGCCTCTTTTTCAATCTCAGATGGTAATCTTGTTTCTTATTAAGTAATCAGGAAAAAATTTCTGCTAGCACTCACTAGCACATCTACACATGTACCAACTTCTGTTTCTTTGTCAAAGAAATGTTCTTTGACATTCTTCTTGTTAAAGTGATGATCGACTCAGTGTGCAGCAATCATTACTACTGCCTTCCAAGGTTTCAGGTTATTTCTCCCTCTGTGTACATAGTGACATTGTGTAATACCCTTGGGGTTGGGTTGGTCCACGAATTAGTTCTGACCAATGAACTGAAAATGAAAATGTGTCAGTTCTAGACCAGACCGTTAAATAACCACAGAGTACCACAGAGATCTCTTTTGTTGTGATATGGAGAAAGGTAATATTCTAGGAAATGGCTGTTTTGTAAGTGTTGTCATGACGAAGACAGAACATCTAGCTAACTAGCATTGGACTTAAAAGCACAGTTATGAAATAAACTTTTTTATTTTCATGTTGGTGGAATTTGGTGTTCTTTGATATGCTGAACTGATATGCCTTGTTTTCTAATGGAAACACTGCATGTTTTAGATCCCATTCCCATGCACTCGAGAACATTAGCAATATTCTCCTTGTTATCCTGCATTCTTTTTATCTTTCCTTACTAATGGATCATTTCCATAAAACCTGAAATTTATGTTGGTTTGCTTTGATCATCATTCTTGAGAGAGATCTTCAGTGCGTAGAGAATTCTAGGTTAACAGTGATGTTCAAGGAAATTACTTGAACCAAATACGATCACACTTTCATGTGGCTTCTTTACTGCAACTGTGATATCTACAGTCACCCTTGGAAGGTAATCCGTTTCTGTCTCTGCACTTGTTAAGAATTATGTAGTATGCTGAGGAATCACCATGATATGGCTAGATTTGGATTACTTTCTACCTTTTTTATTAGTTGGAAATTTGTTGTATTTTTGGTATCTTTCCTCATTTCTTGAAAACCTCAAGCTCTTCTACTTTGAAACAATAATTTTTTCCAAATATTTATTTCCTCTTTGTTTGGAATTCCAAACAGGTTTGCTTTACACTTCTTTACTCTGACTATCCTGACTGTTGACATATATTTGTTTTCCAAATCTTTGTCATCCATTGTGCACCTTAGATAATGTCTAATGGTTATTAACCTTAGGTCATTATTTATTCTGCTATGTGTTTTATGTTTTTAAATATGCTTTTAACTTCCATGGTTATATGTTTTTTTAGTTTCTAGAAGTTCTTATGTGGGTTTTAAAAGAATCTTCCTGGTATTTCTGTGTTTTTCTATGTTTACTCCTACTTTTATTTTTATTCCTCGAAAAATATGAAAATCTTATCTAATAATTTCAGTATCTGGGATTTCTGTTCATTCTTAGTCATGGTGCCTTATTTTTGTGTGTTTTATTTTAGGACTATTTGCTTGAAGTTATTCAAATCTTTTTGTACAAATTCTTTTAGGACAGAAGTGAAGGTGTTCATTTCAAAAAAAATGTTTCTATCTACTCATGGGGATTAACAATTTAGAAGGATTTTAAACCAATTTATATGCTTGAGTTTTTCTATCTTGGTGGTATTCATTTGGGTTAAACACACTGATGGTATGTTCTTGTAGCTTGTAGCTTATGATTATGGAATCTAATGAAATTTGTTTCTTCCGTTCAGCACGAAGTTTGAAAAAAAAATTCCTTCAGATCATTTGCAAGTTGGGAGAATATTTCTAATTCTCTCTTATATTAAGAGTAATTCCTCACAATCCAGCTCTTGTGAGGCACTTCCTATAGTATTTGTAAACATTGTCAGACACTGGACTTACTCTAGCTTCCCTCAGACTGACAGAATGAGATTGGAAATGAAAACCAAGCTCACAAATTTCAGAATCTGTGTCTTAACATGGCAAGGTTTTAGTATACTTGAAGTTTTGCTCTCCCCACTCAACATTTTTCCCGCCACCATCACCTAAATACATAATTACTTCTTTTATAAAGAATATTTTTCAAGATAGAGTGAAAATGTCCCCACTAAAATATAGTACATTCTGTAACTATTCTAAGGCTTAAGAATTTCTTCCAAGTTCACAGTGTCAGAAATATCTGCAAAATTTCCATTTTAATGTTTGTGTGATGAAGTTTTACATTGAAATATGATTGTTAGCAGCATTACATGACACTACTAAATCTTTTATATATTTTTTACCATGATGATTAAGAACATAATTTTGTATGATCAAAAGATAGATTAATTAGTTGTAATAGGTGATAACTTTCCTAATTAGTTTTCATTCCCAGTAGGAATTATGGGTTATGACACAGTAGCAGTACTATAAATGTCAATAACTAATTTGTGGGACTATGTAACATGATGTATCATTTAATAGACATTTCTAGAATTAAATAGTATATTTGTAGTTTATAATTAACTTTATGTATCTCAAATAAATCCTTTATATGTTATGTAAAATAATGACAGAAACCTTCACAGATTATAAAGCTACTCTTTATTTAAGGAAAAGTTTCTTTTATAAATTAATTTAAAACATTTTCAGGAACATTTAAGAAAATACACCAACTTTTAGAGCTATAAAATGATTGGTATTTTAATGAAAGTGTGCAGTAAGTCAAAATAGAAGAATTACTGGTTTAATAAGGAATTTTATTATGAAATACATAAAACAGAAAAACCAAAATACTGAAAAACTTAACAAGTCTATGGCAGTAAGTTTTATTTAATGTTATTAAACTGAACTAATTTGTTTATTATACGATGAGAATTGTATTGACCAAGGAATTGTTCATTGGATTAAATCTAAAGCCCACAATTAAAAATGGTATGTTTTTTCTTCACAATGCCATTGCTGGTGTTATTTTTGTAGTAGAGGAAAAACAAGCTACCATGATAAATAATGACCAACATGATAAAACCTCTATGAGGTAATTTCATAGAACTGCTGTGATACGAATCTCTTATATAAGTAAGAGCTATTTAATGTGAATACATTTTACATGAATGCTTGTGCCCCTGAAATAAAAGATCATCAGATGGCACACACAATCATAAGGATGAAAATGTTACAGAAAATCTATGGCAAATTTAGTGCTTGAGCAAATGATCAATGTGTTCATTTTTAATCAGTGTCCATCATCTATAATGCTAATGTTAGAGATGTTCTTGGGCTCACTGCTTCTACTGAGCTATGAATGCAGTTATTTAGGTTTATGATCTGCTGTGTGGCCTCTTCATACTTGTCCAAGTTTCACCACCATGCCATTTTTAAGTGTAAAACAGTCATATTCTTAAAAAGCATTTGCAGTTAGTGAGAGTGGGCTGAGAAAGACATTGGCAAATATTGTCTTCCCAACCACAGCACACAGCAGGGATAGATCAAGGTGTGTGCTCACGTGCGCACAGGAGTGGCTGGGTGCTATGTAAGCAGACAAGCCTACATTCAGATGAGGCAGCATCTTTGCTGACAAAACTGTGAGAACAATAGTAAAAATGAGTAGAACCAATGGGTCTCAACATCAGTGATGAAATGCTTCTTCCTTTTGGGGAGAAATGTTCTCATTCTTTCCCTCCCACTCTTCCATTCCCACTGAGTCCATTACAGCTGCAGAACTTACTCCCATAAAAAGACAAATTGAGATTCAAAAGGTAATTTTAAAAACACTCTGTTGAATACATTGCTTGTTACATTGTGTTCTTTTAACATGGAGAAAAGAAAAACATTAAATTTAAGCACTTATTTAGTTGTAGCTTTTATTTAAATTGTATTTAAAAATAAAGCCATTCAAAACTATTTTATTTTAAATGTATACAGATATTCTTAAATAAAACTGTGTAAAACCTTAATACATCTTACATATTTTTACAGTCACAATTGCTCACTTATATATTTGAAAAAGGATGCCTATTACAAAATGCGTTCAAAGGAAAATACTTGATGTAACCTAAATGATCATCCTTTGAGTTTAGTAAATCACGACATACCTGTAATATGGAATATTTTAAAACTTAAATGAGGAAGCTATGAAATATGAAATTATGCAAAAGATGTTTCAAATGCAATAACTATATAATTGACATATTTCTTCACCCTTACATATATAAATACGTTATATTCAATAAACACAAACATACATTGCATAGAAATGATCCTTAAGTATTATATCAAAAAGTTAACAGTTCTTAATTAGAGGGGGTACTGTAACATATTAAATTCAAGTGAAATGAAACTTCTACTTTATTCCTTATAAGTCTGTACTATTTTAATATTTTACCATCAGAAAATTTTCATGTACTAGCTGTGTAATTTAAAAAACAGTAGAAAAAACTTTTAAAATCACTTGCTCCAATAGTATTATTAAGTGTCCATTTGTAACACTTTCCAAAATGTCTCATAATTCACTGAGGAATAAAGTATACAAGATGATCAAAGTATAGATATGATCAACAAAGCAGTTAATTGCCTAGTATTGAGTAGCAGTATTAAGATTCCTCATCTTTGAACTAAGCACTGCCCCTCTCTGAAACTATTCTTACTTATAATCTGTGCCTACTACATTGTGATGTCATTTCTACCAAGTTATGCCCTATGTACTGGAAATCAAATGTCTTTTGTAACATTATCTAGTACTTCAGAGAAATCAAAGGAACTGCTACTAAGATTTGAAAATGTGAGCTTTAGTTATTAGTGAATTCTTATGTGAAACATAATTAGAGATTTTTAATTAGTATCTGACATTTTAAAATAATTACTATTAGTATTCCTTAAAGTATATTCAAATTATTTCAAACAGCAGTCTTACATAGTACTTCATCTATTTGGAAAGATAAACTAAGAAAGCTACAGAGTAAAAGAAGACCTACTTTAGTGGTTATAATAAATCTTTATCCACATGATAGTAATAATTCTCACATATATTCAGACATTATGTATGCATGGAATTATTCTAGTGATTTATATCATTAGCTCACTAGATCCTTGTATTCAACTCTGTGTGGTACATATTGCTTTTATTTCCATTCTGCAGATGGAAAACCCAGGCTCAGATAAGTGGCCAATAAATAGTACAGCCAAGTTTTAAACTCAGGATCTAGCTCTAGAATCTTCCTTCTGAATCCTAACATTTTACTGCCTCTGTGGAAAAAAATATCGACACCTAATATTTATAGAGTTTTTACTATGTGAAGTCACTTTGTAAATAGCTTTCAGGTGTGATATTTGTAAGTGTAATATGTAATGAGTACCACAAACAGCAGTTCAAAATAAATATATAGTTGTTACGTCAATGTTTCTGGGCTCAGGAGTACAACCATGGCTTAGCTGAGTCTTATGCTCAGGATCTCATAAAGCAGCAGTCAAGGTTTTGTCCTGGCTGTGTTCTAATAGAGAGGCGGACTGAGGATAAATCTACTCTCAAGTCCATGGTTTGGTGTCAGGATTGATTTCTTTATGGTTGTTGGACTGAGGAGCTTTCTTCTTATTGGCTCTTGGGTACTCTCAGCTCTTACAGGCCAGCCACGGTTATGAGAAGGTGCCTTCCCTAATAGTTAGAAGAGACCATGTTAGTTAGCAGGTTTCTTAACATGGCTGATTACTTCCTCAAAGGAGCAAAGTAAGTCTTCGGAACAAGTTGGCCAGCAAGAAGGAGTCTTATAGAATATAACACAGTCACGGGAGTGACATCCCTTCATCTTGGCCATATTATATTGTTTAGAACCAAGTCATAGGTGCTGGTCATATTCAGGGGAAAGATATTACACAAAGGTGTGACCTTTAGCAGTTGGGAATCATGGGAGAGCCACCTTAGTGTCTGTCCATCCTAGTCTGTCTTCTGAACCAAAATGACTTATGTCTCTCTCACATGCAAAATATATTCAGCCATTCCCCAGGTCCCAGGAATCTCATCCCATAATAGTATTTAGTCAAAGTATGAAACTCAACATTTAAATCAGTTCAAGGTATAGATGAGGTCCTTTAGGTGTGGTTTCTCTTGATCTGTGGTGGTTGGAAGCTGTTGGTCTCCCCATTATCCCTGCCTCCTGGTATTCATGGTTTTGTGTAATCATCCCCTCTTGAGTATGAGCAGAACCTGTAATATTCTTCTGAACAACAAAATGTAGCAAAAGTGATGAGATGTTATTACTGAGATTGCATTACATGATATAAGACCATCCAGCTGCCAGACATACTCCAGAGATTTTTCTCACCCTAGCTGAGAAACCTATGTGGCAAGACGCTGAAGGCAGCCCTCAGACAATAGGCAGCAGAAACCAGAGCCCTGCTAACATCCTGAGTGAACTTGAAAGCATGTTCTTCCTCACTGGAACCTCGGGATTAGAACGCAGCCTACCTTGATTGTAGGCTGTGAGGCTCGAAGCAGAGTACCCAGCTAAGCCATGCCTAGACTCTGAACCCGCAGGAACTTTGAGATAATGAAAGTTTAAGATGCTAAGTGTGTTACACCACAGGATAAGAATGTGATGTGTGCTAGCTTCAATCAATTCTTACAACAACCAAATGACATAAGAACTTTCACGCACCTATTATATAGTTACAATGTTTCACGTACCGAAAACCTTAAGCTCCTTTCTCTAAGTCACCTAGGCAGTTCTGACAAAATGGGGGTTTAAACCCACAGTCTGTCTTCAGAGTTTTCCTCCTTCCCCATGACACCACATAGGCTTTAAAAAAAAAATTTGTAAATATCAAACAAGATTGAGTGAACATTTTCTGCTGATTGGTATCAGTCTCTTGTGACTTCAGTTTTGTAAGATTAAATATGTTTTTATCCCCATTTGATCAACAGTCAAGAGGAATGATTTTAAAATATTAATTACAAATTATCCCTATATTTCTTCCATCAGCTCCTTCTCTGTGAGGCAGTGATGATTATTCATAAATATATAGCGTGTTCAGATCACCTTGGTATTTCTCTTTACCCTCCAGCTACCTGTCATTTTGTCATTTGCCTTCTCCCTTGGAAGCTGTCCAAGTTCATGGAGATGAGGGTAAACTCAAACTGATCTTAATAGCAGCTCTTGTAAATGCAGCTGTGAGGGAAGAGTGAGCAACTGTTGTCTGAAATCTTTATCATCTGTGAATTTCAATTATCCATATGATCACCACCTCCCATGAAGCTGAATGATCGAAAGTTGGAGTCATGTGTCTTAGAGATATTTTTGCATTCATAAACATTTAACACTGATCTAATATAATCATGAATGTGTAAGATTTCAAAATGAAAGAAAACCTATAAATCAAAGAAAATGCTCATTTTCTCCTGCTTCATCCCAATTCGTGTGGGATACATAGGCTCATATGCGCATACTGTACTATTCTAATGACCAAAATGTACTTTTAATGCTTTTTTCCTCAGCCACTTGAAATTTTGGTTCAAACTTGAGATCATTAAATAGCTGTAATGATATCAACAGGAGCACCGTGCCAACCAAATGCAAACATAATTTAAATGCCATTTTCATTTTTTGTTATATGGTTCTCAGCAGGAATGACTTAAAAATAATATATCAAAATTATGTAAATATTCTTTCTGTGCATATTACCAGTTTTTCAACTGAAAGTATGCTTTGATTATTTCTCCTTTTCTGTAATCACATATGTGCACACAAAGATACAGATCAATAAAATACATTTTGGTACAATTTCAGAATGCAATGCAAAAGTGTTACCTTGTACAAAAAACATAACATATTATTCAAATCTATGCAATAGGTATACTGTAGGTAACTATATAATAGGTATACTGACTGGGAGATGAAATAGTTGCATATAGACAAAATGAATCCAAATTTCATTTTTCTCTGTCTAAAATTAATGAGTTTTGCAATTATAAGAGGTATATTCAGACTGATCCTTTATGAAAGTGGTCAGGAAAGGGGAGCAAAAGACTATGCAACACATGAAAAAATATAATTTTTACACCTCAGTGTACAATTATGAATTATTTTACTTTTCATATTTTATATTTCTCTATGTTCCAAAATTTTTACAACAAACATATAGTAATTTCTATACCAGAAATTACTATTTTCAAAGACATTAAGGTCAAAGTGAATTTGGTGGCTTAATATTAATTACTTATTTGTATTGATAAGAATCAAATGTTGTGCTTAGGGTAATGTACTTTTACGAACATTACACCTTTCCTATCCTTCCAGCAACTCTATAATATTATTTCCATTTTCAGATGAAAAACACTGAGGCTTAAAAATAGTTTAAATAGCATGTCCAGTTCACAGAGCTGTCTGTCTCAACTGTATGTTCAGAGTTACTCTGAGTCACTCTACTTGCCACTTGCCTGTTGTTACAAATATCAGTATTGTACATTCAAGAAAGAAGTTCATTATTGTCGTGTGATTTTTTTTTATTATTAGCAACTGAAAGGATTCCCTGGGGTTCTTGTTCTGTAACTACTAATTCTTTTGAAGAAAATTTTAGTTTGGTTGGTAGTAAAGATTTGCCCTGTAGGGAAACCGGAAAATAAGAAGAGCATTTTGTATTGGCTTCTTTTTACATCTGAGTTTAGTGTAACCCAGTGACTCGTGTGTAGCCCACAGGATAAAGAGAAGTTGGTGTCTTCAGCCCCCGAAGGGGACTTTCACTTACTGGGGAAAACTAAGTGTCTTCAATTACAGAAAATCAGACTGCTGTTAGCAAAATTGCAGGTTCAGAAATTGTTGAAATAAAAGACCCAAAATGCCTCAGACCAAGGAAATATTAAATTGATTGCTGCTCTTCACCAATAAAAAGATTTTCTATGTGATTTCCAGAAACAGAGCCCGCTCATCTCTTCCCCCAAATACTCAACTAATTTGCCTCCCAAGTAGGAACTCAAGGATCAAAAGAAATTGGGCTGGTTCTTTGGCCTAAACCAATTGATCTTACATTGACACGAGCCATATTCATTATTACTCAGATTGAACCTGTAATCTTGTTTTTTACCTGTGATACCTTACCTATGTAAGCCAGTTCTAGAACATCAAATCTCTCACATTTGTTTGTGTATTAATTAGTCTAAATTTTTCACATGTACTCACACCCACCCCACCATGTAAAATACAAATTTTATCCTCTAGGGAGTTCTTGATGAATTTTTACTAGTTATTACTGCATGATTAAAGCAACATTATCATTAATTGTTAATTCTCTCATTGAGGAAAAATATTAAATAAGAGATCTAAAGAAATTGTTAAAGGACACAACAATCAAAATGTCTTTGTTTTTGAAAATAAACCCATCATTTTTTTCTTTATGTAAGGTGACTGGTTTTCAGGCAGATTGGAAATAGGAATAGAGGAAATATCCTTTGATGTTATGAATGCCCACAAGCATCTGCAGCTGTGGAGACTAGTAATGAAGCATTTGGCCCTCTCTTGGCAATACTCACTATCAAGAGGATTTTCTTACAAAAGATCATCTATTTGATGAGTTGCACGGGCTCTCACTTTGCCTTCCACATATTGGCATCTACATGCTTTTGCACTTGTTATTCCACCTTCTGCATGGCACAGGGCCCTTCTCACAGATGGGCCCAGGTGTTGGCATGGCAGAGAGAAAATATTGTCATTACATTCAAGTGTTAGGGACTAGAATTTTTCAAGTATCAAGTTGAAGTTTTTGAGATAACTTCATCCTTGTAAGGAATAATAATAGGCATTAGGATTTCATTCTGGTTTAAAAATGTGAACAGCAGCAACTACAGAATTACTAATGATATGTATTCTGACCCCCAAATTTAAAGTATGATCACAGAATAGAATTATTCTAAGGTCAGTCCTCCAGTTAAAAACAAGAGGGTTTTACTCTAATATGAAATGTATCCAATATGCTTTAATTTTTAGATTTATTCGAAGGGAATTTTCCCTTGAGTTAAATCTAATAAATGAACTGCTAGATGAATTAGTAAGCATTGGATAAATCAATGTTATCATTCTGCTAAAGGCAGAGGATGATACTTTAACTAGTTTTCAAGTGAAAACTGTAACTTTAACTGAAATAGTCTTCAAAGACTGACAGGGAGAATGTTATTTTAAGTCATTTTTCATTGCGAGGGAAGAGTTCCCCAGCTGAGTCCCTAGAATGGTTATAAGGTGTTAGTGTGTGTACCTTTTAAATGAGTACAGTCAGTGGAAGTGAAGAATTTGGTCCCAATATTTGGCTTATTGTCAGCACATGCTGTGTATTATTGTGGGGTTGCCAGCTTCTCGGAATGAAAATATAAGAGCAAATTAATCACCCTGATGAACTCACAGAGGGAACAGTTGTTCTAGTGACTTTCACACAAATGTATAATTAATTCTTAAAGTAAACAAATTGTTCTTTTGTGAACTATGAATGACTGTGCGATTCAGTACCAGATTTACAGTGAGGAAAGGGTCTTATACAAGGTGATGGTGGAGTTTCACGCTACAGGTCCGCGCTAGGGTTAGGGTTATGTAATCGTTAAAGGGTATGGGGTGGATGGGGTTACGTGGATAAGGCTCGATTTAGGATCCTACTCTGATATGAGGGCGAAGGCCTGATTTATCTACATTATCATGGTGTTGCTCCGGTGACATAAATGCTGACACTGAGGGTTCAGGTTAAGGTACCTGGGTTAGGATTAGAGTTTTCTGTAATGAAAAGGCTATGCAGAAGATGTGGTTATGGACAGAATTAGGGTGCAATTCTGATGTCAGGAGGAGTGTGAGATCGAGGCACATGTTTAAGGGAGTCATAGTTGATATTAATGGTGAAGGTGAAGTATCTGGTCCATGTCTCGTGTCTAGGGTAAGGTTAAGGTGTTCGTAAGGAGAACTTGTGAGATAGGGTAACAGTTAGACTTCGAATCCATCTCTGATGTGAGGGTGAGTGGAAGATTTTGTTTCAGGTTTAAGGTGAAGTGTGGGTGACATCAATGATGAAGGGGAATTGTCAAAACCTGGTGCCAGGGCTAGAGTTATCATTAGTTGTAACGTATGGAGTATGGAGTAGATTCTGTTACAGTTAGAGTTCTGATCCAACCCTGATGTGAGGGCAATGGACAGAATGAGCTTCAGGATTATGGGTAGGAATGACAGACGTCAATGCTGATTGTGGCAGTTAAGTAAAGTGGCCTGGGCTGGTGTTAGGGTCTCCTGTAAGGAAAAATGTGTGTGTATGATACGGTTACGGAGAGAATTAGGATTCAATTCTGATGTGAGTGCGAGGGTGACATTGAGGCTCAGGGTTAAGATGTGTCTCCTAGTTGGCATGAATTTTAAAGGCATAGTAACTAGTCCAGGGCACGGTGCTAGAGTTAGGGTTAGTTGTTCAGAAAGTTTTACAGAAGCATAGATTTATATTTAGAGTTTGCATCTGAATGTGATGTGAGGGCGATGGCCAGATTGAGCTTCCGTTTTACAGTCCTGCATGACAGACATTGAAGCTGATAATGTCGGTTCAGGTAAATTGGCCAGGGCTAGAGTTAGGGTATTGTGTTCTGTGTGGTGTACAGGTAGGTTAGTGTTATGGACAGATTTAAGGCAGGTCTCTGATATGTGGGCAAGTGAGAGATTGAGGTTCAGAATTACGGTGAAGCGTGGGTGATGCTAATGTTTATGGTGATGGGACAGGTCGATGAGTCATGGCTAGGGTTAGGATTAGTCGGTCGTTCTGTTGTACAGAAAGGATAAGTTCATGATTAGTGTTAGGGTCCAGCTCTGATGTGAGTACTAGTGTGAAATTGCGATTCAGTGATGAGGAGGGGCTCGGTGATGTCGATGCTGATATTGTGTGGATATTTCCAGGACTCAGTGCTAGGGTTAAAATTTTTTGTTCTCTCTGGTTTCTGGAGACATTACCATTACGGAAAAAGTTAGGTTCTGGGTCTGATGTGACGGGGAGCGCAAGAATGTGGATCAGGGATATGGTGAGGCATGGGTGACGTCAATGGTCAAGGTGCGGTGTTAGGACCACAGGCCAGGGCTAGGCATATTGTTAGAAATTTGGGAAGCTGCAGATTTAGGATATTGTTATGTTTAGACTTAGGGTCCTTCTCTTACGTAAGGTCGACTGTGCAATTCAGTTCCAAGATTACTGATAGGCAAGGGTGATATCCATGGTGATGGTGTAGTTTCAGGCAACAGGTCCGTGCTAGGGTAAGGGTTATGTAATCGTTAAAGGATATGGGGTGGACCGGAATATGGTTCGATTTGCATCCTACTCTGATATGAGGGTGAAGGCCAGATTAATCTTCATCATCGTTGTGTGGCATCGGTGACATCAATGCTGACTCTGAGGGTTCAGGTTAATAGCCCTGGGTTGGGATAAGGTTTTCTGTAAGAAAAATTCTATGCGGTACATATGGTTATGGACAGAATTAGGGAGCAATTCTGATGTCAGGGCGAGTGTGAGATTGAGTCACAGTGTCAAGGGAGTCATAGTTGATATCAATGGTGAAATTGAATTATCTGGTCCATGGGGGTTTGGGGAGTCCTATCAACACTTTCCCCCCAATCTTCAAGGCCTCACTCCTTTCTCCGCCCAGTTTAGCAGGAAGCAGTCAGAAACAAAGCAACATCCACAACCCCATAGAGGAGAAAGGGGGGAATGAAGGGCCCCCACGAGAAAGATGGCAAACTTCCAGCTTCTCTTCTGGGTCCTCAGTTCCCTACGGCACCACCTAAAAACTTATCACCTCTCTCCCCACTCCCACTCCCAGCACCTAGCCAATAGACACTAGCCCCATAGAAGTAACACCACAATCACCCCATGCCCCTTCCTATATAACAAAGCACCTTTCCCAATAAAGCGGAATTCTCCGGTGAAATGCTGCTATGTGTTGCTCCTTTAATTTCATACAGGAAGGATAGGGTTATAGACAGACTTAGGGCTGGCCCCTGATATGAGGGCAAGTGCGAGATATAGTTTCAGGTTTAAGGTGAAGTGTGGGTGACATCAATGATGAAGGTGAATTGTCAGATCCTTGCACCAGGGCTAGGGCAGCCTTTCGTTGTAAGCAGGTTGTATGCGGTAGAGAGAGTGACAGATTTCTGATCCAACTCTGATGTGAGGGCAATGGCCAGAATGAGCTTCAGGATTGTGCGGAGGAAGGACAGAAGTCGATGCTGATAGTGTTGGTTCAGGTAAAGTGGCCAGGGCTAGAGTGAGGGTATTGTGTTCTGTGAGGTGTACACGAATGATAGGGCTATGGACAGACATAGGGCTGGTCTCTGATATGAGGGCAAGTGCGAGATTGAGGTTCAGGATTACAGTGAAGCGTGGGTGATTCCAATGGTTACGGTGAATGGACAGGTCCAAGAGTCATGGCTACGGTTATGATTAGTGTTTCGTTCTGTTCTACAGAAAGTATAAGTTAAGGATTATGGTTAGGGTCTAGCTCTGATGTGAGTGCGAGTGTGAAATTGCGAATCAGTTTTGAGGAGGGCCCTGGGTGATGTCGATGCTGACATTATGTGGATAGGCCCAGGACTCAGTGCTAGGGTTAAAATTTTGTGTTCTCTCTGGTTTCCGGAGACATTAGCTTTACGGAAAGAGTTAGGTTATGGGACTGATGTGACGGGGTGCACAAGATGGTGGATCAGGATTATGGTGAGGAATGGGTGACGTCAATGGTCAAAATGAGGTGTCAGGACCGCTGACAAGGACTAGGGTTAGGGTTAGGTTTCTGGGAAACTTTAGTGTTAGGATAGTGTCACGTTTAGACTTAGGATCCTTATCTTACGTTAGTGCGACTGTGCGATTCAGTTCCAGGATTATAGTGAGGCAAGGGTGATATGCATGGTGATGGTGGAATTTCAGGCCAAAGGTCAGTGCTAAGGTTAGAGTTATGTAATCTTTAAATCGTATTTGGTGGTCAGGTTATCGTTAGATTTAGGATCCTACTCTGAAGTACGTGCAAAGGCCAGATTGATCTTCATCATCATGGTGTGGCATCGGTGACATCAATGCTGACTCTGAGCGTCCAGGTTAACGAACATGGGTTAGGGTTAGGGTTTACTGTATGGAAATGTCTATGCGGAAAACATAGTTATGGACAGAATTAGTTTGCAATTCTGATGTCAGGGCGATAGTGAGATCGAGTCACAGGGTTTAGGGAGTCATAGTTGATATCAATGGTGAATGTGAAGTATCTGGACAATGGGTTAGGTCTAGGGTTAGCTCTAGGTGTTCGATAAGTAGTACAGGTGAGACATGGTTACAGTTAGACTTCAGATCCATCTGTAATGTGAGGAAGAGTGCACGATTGAGTTTCAAGTTTAGGGTGAAGTGTGGGTGATATCAATGAAGAAGATGAAGTGTGAGATCCTGGCGCCAGGGCTACGGTTAGCATTAGTTGTAAGTTAAGGAGTATGGGGCAGATTGAGTGACAGTTAGAGATCTGAACCGACTCTGATGTGAGGGCAATAGCCAGAATGAGCTTCAGGTTTACTTTGCAGCATGACTGACGTTGAAGCTGATGATGTCGCTTCAGGTAAAGTGGCCAGGGCTAGATTTAGGTTATTGTGTTCTGTGAGATGTACAGGAAGGATAGGGTTATGGACAGACTTAGGGATGGTCTCTGATGTGAGGACATGTTCGAGATTGAGGTTCAGGATTACGGTGAAGGGTGGGTGACGCCAGTGGTTACGGTGAATGGACAGGTCCAAGAGTCATGGCTAGGGTTTGGATTAGTGGGTCGTTCAGTCCTATGGATTGGATAAGTTAAGGATTAAGGTTAGGGTCAAGCTCTGATGTGAGTGCGAGTGTGAAATTGCGATTCAGTGTTGAGTTCTGCCCTGGTTGATTTCAATGCTTACGTTGTGTGGATAAGACCAGGACACAGAGCTAGGGTTAAAATTAATGTTCTCTCAGGTTTCTGGAGACATTAGCATTACGGAAAGAGTAAGGTTCTGGGTCTGATGTGACTGGGAGTGCAAGATGGTGAATCACGGTTATGGTGAGGCATGGGTGACGTCAGTGGTCAAGTGAGGTGTCAGGACTACGGGCCAGGGCTAGGGTTAGGGTTAGGTTTTTGGGAAGCTGTAGAGGGATGGTATTGTTACGTTTAGACTTTGGTTCCTTCTCTTACGTTAGGGCGACTATGCGATTCAGTTAATGGACCACAGTGTGGCAAGAGTGATGTACAAGGTGATGGTGGAGTTTCAGGCCACAGGTCCGCGGTAGGGTTAGGGCTATGTAATCGTGAAAGGGTATGGGTTTACGTTGATACGGCTCGATTTTGGATCCTACTCTGATGTGAGGGCGAAGGCCATATTGATCTTGATCAACTTGTGGTGACATAGGTGACATCAATTCTGACGCTGAGGTTCCAGGTTAAGGGACATTTTTAGGGGTAAGCTTTTCTGTAAGGAAAAGTCTTTGCAGAAGATATGGTTATGGATATTATTAGGGTGTAATTTTGATGTCAGCGCGAGTGTGAGGTCGAGTCTCAGAGTTGAGGGAGTCTCAGTTGATATCAATGGTAAAGGCGAACTATCTTGTCCATCTGTCGGGTCTAGGGTTAGTCTTAGTTGTTGGATAATGAGTACGGGTGTGATAGCGTTACAGTTATATTCGGATTCATCTCTGATGTGAGGGCGAGTGCAAGATTGAGTTTCAGTTTTAACTTGAGGTGTGGGTGACATTAATGCTTAAGGTGAAGTGTCAGATCCTGGTGCCAGGGCTAGGGCTGGCATTAGTTGTAAGTTAAGTTGTATGGGGCTGATTGACTGACAGTTCGAGTTCTGATCTGACTCTGATGTGAGGGCAGGGGCTAGAATAAGCTTCAGGATTATGGGGAGGAATGACAGACGTCAATGCTGATGGTGGCGGTTCAATAAAAGAGTCCCAGGCTAGGGTTTGGTTTTCCTGTAAGGGAAAGTCTATGCATATTTTACGGTTACAGGGAGAATTTGGGTTCAGTTCTGATGTGAGTTCGAGGTTGAGATTGAGTCTCTGGATATAAATGTACCTCCTAGTCCGCAGCAGTGAAGAAGGCGGAGTATCTAGACCAGGGCTTGTGACTAGGGTTAGGCTTATGTGTTCAGTAAGATTTACAGGAACATAGAGTTACATTTAGAGATCGCATCTAACCCTGATGTGAGGGCGTTGGCCAGATTGAGAATCAGATTTACGGTGTGACATTACAGACTTTGAAGCTGATGGTGACGGCTCAGTTAAAGAGGCCACGGCTTGAGTTAGGTTATTTTGTACTGTGAGGTGTACAGGAAGGTTAGGGTGATAGAAAGACTTAAGGTTGGTCTCTGATATGAGGGCACGTTCGAGATTGAGTTTCTGGAATACAGTTAACATGCTTGATGCCAATGGTTACGGTGAGGGGACACGTAAAGAGTCATGGCTTGGGTTAAGATTATTTTGTTGTTCTGTTCTACAGAAAGAATAAGTTAAGGATTAGAGTTAGGGTCCAGCTCTGATGTGACTGCCATTCTGAAATTTCGTTTCAGTGTTGAGGAGGGCCATGGGTGATATCGATGCTGACGTTGTGTGTATAGGCCCTGGATTCATTTCTAGGGTTAAAATTTTCTGTTCCGTCTGGTTTCCGGACACATTAGCATTACGGAAAGAGTTAGGTTCTGGGTTTGATGTGACGGGCAGTGCAAGATGTTAGATCAGGTTTATGATGTTTCACTGGTGACGTCAATGTTCCAGGTGAGGTGTCAGTATGAAAAGCCAGGGCTAGGGTTAGGGATAGGTTTTACGGAAGCTGTAGAGAGAGGGTATTGTTACATTTAGACAAAGGGTCCTTCTCTTATTTTAGGGCGAATGTGCGATTCACTTCCAGGTTTAAAGTGAGTCAAGGGTAATATCCAAGGGGATGGTGGAGTTTCAGGCCACAGGTCTGCTCTAGGGTTAGTGTTATGTAATGGTTAAAGGGTATGGGGTTTACGAGGATACGACACGATCTTGGATCCTACTCTGATGTGAGGTGAAGGCAAGATTTATCTTGATCATCATGCTGTGGCATAGGTGACATCAATGCTGATGCTGAAGTTCCAGGTTAAGGGACATTGGTTAGTGGCAGGGTTTTATCTATGGAAATGTCTATGCAGAAGATATGGTTATGGACATAATTAGGGTGAAATTTTGATGTCAGGGCGATTGTGAGATCGAGTCACAGGGTTGAGAGAGTCATAGTTGATATCAATGGTGAAGTCGAAGTATCTGGTCCATGGGTCGGGTCTAGTGTTAGGTTTAGGTGTTCGATAAGCAGAAGGGGAGAGACAGGGTTATGGTTAGATTCGGATCCTTCTCTGATGTGAGGGCGATGGCAAGATTGAGTTTCAGTTTTAAGGTGAGGTGTGGGTGACATTAATGCTTAAGGTGTATTGTCAGATTTTTTCACCAGTGCAAGGGCTGGCATTGGTTGTAAGTGAAGGGGTATGGGTCTGATTGAGTGACAGTTAGAGTTCTGATCTGACTCTGATGTGAGGGCAATAGCCAGAATGAGCTTCAGGATTATGGAGAGGAATGACAGACGTCAATGCTGATGGTGGCGGTTCAGGTAAAGGGGCCTGGGTTAGGTTTAGGGATTCCTGTAAGGTAAAGTCTATGCATATGATATGGTTATGGAGAGAATTTGAGTTCAATTCTGATGTGAGTGCGAGAGTGAGATTGAGTCTCAGGGTAAAGATGTGCCTCCTAGTCGGCAGCAATGTTGAAGGCAGAGTATCTAATCCAGGGCACAAGACTAGGGTTACGCATAGGTGTTCAGCAAGATTTACAGGAAAACAGAGTTACATTTAGAGTTCGCATCTTACCCTGATGTGAGGGCGATGGAGAGATTGAGCTTCAGGTTTACTTTGCGGCATGATATACTTTGAAGCTAATGGTCTCATTTCAGGTAAAGTGGCCAGGGTTAGAGGTATGTTATTGTGTTCTGTGAGGTGTACAGGAAGGATAGGGAGATGATCAGACTTAGGTTGGTCTCTTATGTGAGGGCACGTTCGAGATTAAGGTTCAGGATTACGGTGAAGTGTGCCTGATGCCAGTGGTTACGGTGAAGGGACAGGTAATGAGTCATGGCTAGGGTTGAGATAAGTGGGTCGTTCTTTTCTTCAGAAAGGATAAGTTAAGGATTAGGGTTAGGGTCCAGCTCTAATGTGAGTGCGATTCTGAAATTCCGTTTTAGTGTTGAGGAGTTCCCTGGGTGATGTCATTGCTGACATTGTGTGTATAGGACCAGGATTCAGTACTAGGGTTAAAATTTTGTGTTCTCTCTGGTTTCCAGAGACATTAGCATTACGGAAAGAGATTGTGAGTCTGATGAGACGGGGATTACAAGATGTTGGATCAGGGTTATCGTGAGGCATGGATGACGTCAATTTTCCAGGTGAGGTGTCAGGAACACTGGCCTCGTCTAGGATTAGGTTAGGTTTTCGGTAGCTTTAGAGAGAGGTTATTGTTACATTTAGACATAGGATCCTTCTCTTACGTTAGGGCGAATGAGCGATTCAGTTCCAGGATTACAGTGATGCAAGGGTGATATACATGGTGATGGTGGAGTTTCAGGCCACAGGTCCACGGTAGGGATAGGGTTATGTAATCGTGAAAGGGTATGGGGTGGACCAGTATACGGTTCGATTTGCATCCTACTTTGAAGTGAAGGAGAAGGCCAGATTGAACTTCATCATCATTGTGTGGCATCGTTGACAACAATGCTGACGCTGAGGGTTCTGTTTAATAGACCTGGTTTAGGGATAAGGTTTTCTGTAAGGAAAAGTCTATGCGGTACATATGGTTTTGGACAGAATTAGGGAGCAGTTCTGATGTCAGGGCGAGTGTGAGATTGAGTCGCAGGGTCAAGGGAGACATAGTTGTTATCAATGGTGAAGGTGAATTATCTGGTCCAGGGTCACGTCTATGGTTAGATTTAGGTGTTCGATAAGGAATACGGGTGTGACAGGGTTATTAAACTTCAGATCTATCTTTGATGTGTGAGCTAGTGCAAGATTGAGTTTCAAGTTTAAGCTGAAATGTGGGTGACATCAAAGATGTAGGTGAAGAGACAAATCCTTGCGCCAGGGCTAGGGATAGCATTATTTGTAAGGTAAGGAGTATGTGGCAGATTGAGTGGCAGTTAGAGTTCTTATCTGACTCTGATGTGAAGGAAATGGCCAGAATGTGCTTCAGGATTATGGGGAGGAATGACAGAAGGCGATGCTGTCTATGGCGGTTCAGTTAAATTGTCCTGGGCTAGAGTTAGGGTTTCCTGTATGCAAAAATCTTTGCAAATCATATTGATACGGAGAGAATTAGGGTTCAGTTCTGATGTGAGGGCGAGGGAGAGATTGAGGCTCAGGGTTAAGAAGCGTCTCCTAGTTGGCATCAATGATGAAGGCGATGAATCTAGTCCAGGGCCCAGGCCTTGGGTTAGCGTTTGGTGTTCAGTAAGATTTGCAGTAACATAGAGTTATTTTTAGAGTTTGCATTTGAACCTGATGTGAGGGCGATGACCAGATTGAGCTTGAGGTTAATGGTGCGGGATGATAGACGTTGAAGCTGATGGTGTAGACTCAGGTAAAGTGGCCAGGCCTAGAGTTAGGGTATTGTGTTCTGTGATGTGTACAGGAAGGATAGGGGTATGGACAGACTTAGGGCTGGTCTCTGATGTGGGGGAAAGTGCGAGATTGAGGTTCAGGATTACGGTGAAGCGTGCCTGATGCCAATGGTTACGGAGAAAGGACAGGTTAAGAGTCATGGCTAGTATTGAGATTAGAGGGTTGTTGTGTTCTACAAGAAATGATAGGTTAAGAAATAGGGTTAGGGACCAGCTCTGATGTGAGTGCGATTCTGAAATTGCGTTTCAGTGTTGAGGAGGGCCCTGCATGATGTCGAAGCTGACGTTGTGTGGATAGGCCCAGGACACAGTGATAGGGTTAAATTTTGTGTTCTCTCAGGTTTCCAGACACAATAGCATTACGGAAAGAGTTAGGTTCTGGGTCTGATGTGACGGGGAGCGCAAGATGGTGGATCAGGGTTATGGTGAGGCATGGGTGACTTCAATGTTCGAGGTGAGGTGCCAGGACCACTGGCCAGGGCAAGGGTTAGGGTTGGGTTTTTCGGAAGCTGTAGGGAGAGGGTATTGTTACATTTAGACATAGGTTCCTGCTCTTACGTTAGGGCGAATGTGCGATTCAGTTCCAGGATTACAGTGAGGCAAGGGTGAAATCAATGTTGGTGGTGAAGTTTCAGGCCATAGGTCCCCGCGATAGTTAGGGTTAAGTATTCGTTAAAGGGTATGGGGTGGACAGGGATATATTTCGATATCCTTCCTACTCTGATGTGAGGGCGACGATCAGATTGATCTTCATCATCGTGGTGTGGCATCGGTGACATCAATGCTGATGCTGAGGTGTCAGGTTCATAGACCTGCATTAGGGATGAGTTTTTCTGTAAAAAATATGCTATGCGGTACATATGGTTATGGACAGAATTAGGAAGCACTTCTGATGTCAGGGCGAGTTTGAGATTTAGTCGCAGTGTCAGGGGAATCATAGTTGATATCAATGGTGAAGGTGAATTATCTGCTCCATGGGTCCGGTCTATGGTTAGATTTAGGTGTTCGATAAAGAATACGGGTTTGATAGGGTTACAGTTAGACTTCAGATCTATCTCTGATGTGAAGGAGAGGGTAAGATTGCATTACAAGTTTAAGCTGAAATGTGGTTGGCATCAAAGATGAAGGTGAAGTGTCAGATCCTGGCGTCAGTGCTAATGTTAGCATTAGTTGTAAGGTAAGGAGTATGGGGCAGATTGATTGACAGAGTTCTGATCCGACTCTGATGTGAGGGCAATGGCCAGAATGATCTTGTGGATTATGGCGAGCAATGAGATACGTCAAGGCTGATGGTGGCGTTTCAGTTAAAGGGGCCTGGGCTAGGATTAGGTTTTCCTGTAAGGGAAAGTCTATGCATATGATAAGGTTACAGAGAGAATTTGGTTTCAATTCTGATGTGCGTACGAGAGTGAGATTGAATCTCAGGGTAAAGATGTGCCTCCTAGTCGGCAGCTATGTTGAAGGTGGAGTATCTAGTCCATAGCTCGGGTCTAGGCTTAGGCTTAGGTGTTCAGTAAGATTAACAGGAACATAGAGTTACATTTAGAGTTCGCATCTGACACTGATGTGAGGGCGATGGCCATATTGAGCTTCAGGTTTACTTTGCGGCATGGCAGACGTTGAAGCTGATGTTGTCTGTTCAGGTAAAGTGACCAGGTTTAGAGTTATGTTATTTTGTTCTGTGAGGTGTACAGGAAGGATAGGGTGATGGACAGACTTATGGCTGGTCTCTGATATGAGGGCATGTTCGAGATTGAGGTTCAGGATTATGGTGAAGCATGCCTGATGCCAATGGTTACAGAGAAGGGACAGGTTAAGAGTCATGGCTAGGGTTGAGATTAGAGGGTCATTCTGCTCTACAGAAAGGATAGGTTAAGGATGAAGGTTAGGAACCAGCTCTGATGGGACTGAGCTTCTGTAATTGCGTTTCAGTGTTTAGGAGGGCCCTGGGTGATGTTGACGCTGACGTTGTGTGGGTAGGCCCAGGATTCAGTACTAGAGTTAAAATTTTGTGTTCTCCCTGGTTTCCAGAGACAATAGCATTAGGAAAGAGTTAGTTTCTGTGTCTCATGTGACGGGGAGCGCAAGATGTAGGATCATGGTTATGGTGAGGCAATGGTGACATCAATGTTCAATGTAAGGTTTCAGGACCAGTGGCCAGGGCTAGGGTTGTGTTAGGTTTTTCGGTAGCTGTAGAGAGAGGGTATTGTTACATTTAGACATAGGGTCCTTCTCTTACGTAAGGCCGAATGTGCGATTCAGTTCCAGGATTACAGTGAGGCATTATTGATATCCACGGTGATGGTGGAGTTTCAGGATACAGGTCCGCGCTAGGGCTAGGGTTATGCAATCGTTAAAGGGTATGGGGTGTATCGTGATGCGGTTCGATTTGAATCCTACTCTGACGTGAGGGCGAAGGCCAGATTGATCTTCATCATCGTGTTTTGGCATAGGTGACATCAATGCTGATGTTAAGTGTTCAGGTTAATTGATCCTGGTTAGGGATAAGGTTTTCTGTAAGGAAAAGTCTATGCGATACATATGGTTATGGACAGAATTAGGTAGCAATTCTGATGTCAGGGCGAGTGTGACATTGATTCGCAGGTTCAAGGGAGTCATAGTTTATATCAATGGTGAAGGTGAATTATCTGGTCCGGGTCATGTCTATGATTAGATTTAGGTGTTCCATAAGGAATACGGGTGTGACAGGGTTACAGTTAGACTTCCGATATATCTCTGATGTGAGGGTGAATGCAAGATCGAATTTCAAGTTTAAGCTGAAATGGGGGTAACATCAAAGTTGAAGGTGAAGTGTCAGATCCTGGCGCCAGGGCTAGGGTTAGCATTAGTCGTAAGGTCAGGAGTATGGGGCAGATTGAGTGACTGTTAGAGTTCTGATCTGAATCTGATGTGAAGGAAATGGCCAGAGTGCGCTTCAGGATTTTGGGGAGTAAAGCCAGAATTCGAAGCTGAATTTGGCGGTTCAGTTAAATTGGCCTGGGCTAGGTTTAGGGTACACTGTAAAGGAAATTCTATGCATATGATACGGTTACGGAGAGAATTTGGGTTCAATACTGATGTGAGTGCGAGGGTGAGATTGAATCTCAGGGTAAAGATGTGCCTCCTAGTCGGCAGCAATGTTGAAGTCAGAGTATCTAGTCCAGGGCTCGGGTCTAGGGTTAGGCTTAGGTGTTCAGTAAGATTTACAGGAACATAGAGTTACATTTAGACTTCGAATCTGGCACTGATGTGAGGGCGATGGCCAGATTGAGCTTCAGGATTACTTTGCGGCATGACAGATGTTGCAGCTGATGGCGTCAGTTCAGGTAAAGTGGCCAGGGTTAGAGTTATGTTACTGTGTTCTGTGAGGTGTACAGGAAGGATAGGGTGATGCACAGACTTAGGGTGTTCTCTCATGTGAGGGCAAGTTCGAGATGGAGGTTCAGGTTTACGGTGAAGTGCGAATAATGCCAATGGTTACGGTGAAGGGTCAAGTAAAGAGTCATTGCTATTGTTGAGATGAGAGGGTTATTCTGTTCTACAGAAAGGATAAGTTAAGGTTTAGGGTTGGGGTCCAGCTCTGATGTGAGTGTGCTTCTGAAATGTCATTTCATTGTTGAGGAGGGCCCTGGGTGATATCGAAGCTGACGTGTGGATAGGCCCAGGATTCAGTGATATAGTTAAAATTTTGTGTTCTCTCTGTTTTCCGGAGACATTAGCATTACGGAAAGAGTTAGGTTCTGGGTCTGTTGTGACGGTAAGTGCAAGATGGTGGATCAGGTTTATGGTGAGGCATGGGTGAAGTCAGTGGTCAAGGTCGGGTTTCAGGACGATGGGCCAGGGCTAGGGATAGTGTTAGGTTTTTGGGAAGCTGTAGAGGGATGGTATTTTTATACTTACACTTAGGTTACTTCTCTTACGTTACGGTGACTATGCGATTCAGATCCAGGGTTACAGTGCGGCAAGGGTGAAATCCATGGTGATGGTGGAGTTTCAGGCCACAGGTCCGCGCTAGGATTAGTGTTAAGTTATCGTTAAAGGGTATGGGGTTTACGTGGATACGCCTCGATTTTGGATCCTCCTCTGATGTGAGCTTGAAGTCCAGATTGATCTTGATCATCATGGTGTGGCATAGGTGACATCAGTGCTGACGCTGAACGTCCAGGTATAGGGACCTTGGTTAGGGGTAGGGTTTTCTGTAAGGATAAGTCTATGCAGAAGATATGGTTATGGACATAATTAGGGTGCAATTTTGATGTCAGTGCGAGTGTGAGACCGAGTCACAGGGTTGACGGAGTCATAGTTGATATCAATGGTGAAGGCGAATTATCTGGTCCATGGGTCAGTTCTAGGGTTAGGTTTAGGTGTTGGATAAGGAGTACGGGTGAGATAGGGTTACAGTTAGACTCGGATCCATCTCTGATGTGAAGGCGAGTGCAAGATTGAGTTTAAGTTTTAAGGTGAGGTGTGGGTGACATTAAATCTTAAGGTGAAGTGTGAGATCCTGGAGCCAGGGCTACAGTTGGCATTAGTTGTAAGTTCAGGTTTAAGGGGCTGATTGAGTGACAGTTAGAGTTCTGATCCGACTCTGATGTGAGGGCAATGGCCAGAATGATCTTGTGGATTATGGCGAGCAATGAGATACGTCAAGGCTGATGGTGGCGTTTCAGTTAAAGGGGCCTGGGCTAGGATTAGGTTTTCCTGTAAGGGAAAGTCTATGCATATGATAAGGTTACAGAGAGAATTTGGTTTCAATTCTGATGTGCGTACGAGGGTGAGATTGAATCTCAGGGTAAAGATGTGCCTCCTAGTCGGCAGCTATGTTGAAGGTGGAGTATCTAGTCCATAGCTCGGGTCTAGGCTTAGGCTTAGGTGTTCAGTAAGATTAACAGGAACATAGAGTTACATTTAGAGTTCGCATCTGACACTGATGTGAGGGCGATGGCCATATTGAGCTTCAGGTTTACTTTGCGGCATGGCAGACGTTGAAGCTGATGTTGTCTGTTCAGGTAAAGTGACCAGGTTTAGAGTTATGTTATTTTGTTCTGTGAGGTGTACAGGAAGGATAGGGTGATGGACAGACTTATGGCTGGTCTCTGATATGAGGGCATGTTCGAGATTGAGGTTCAGGATTATGGTGAAGCATGCCTGATGCCAATGGTTACGGAGAAGGGACAGGTTAAGAGTCATGGCTAGGGTTGAGAT
Source organism: Manis pentadactyla (assembly GCF_030020395.1). Lineage (NCBI taxonomy): Eukaryota > Metazoa > Chordata > Mammalia > Pholidota > Manidae > Manis > Manis pentadactyla. The sequence continues at coordinate 55,944,742 of NC_080019.1, forward strand.
TAGAGGGTCATTCTGCTCTACAGAAAGGATAGGTTAAGGATGAAGGTTAGGAACCAGCTCTGATGGGACTGAGCTTCTGTAATTGTGTTTCAGTGTTTAGGAGGGCCCTGGGTGATGTTGACGCTGACGTTGTGTGGGTAGGCCCAGGATTCAGTACTAGAGTTAAAATTTTGTGTTCTCCCTGGTTTCCAGAGACAATAGCATTAGGAAAGAGTTAGTTTCTGGGTCTCATGTGACGGGGAGCGCAAGATGTAGGATCATGGTTATGGTGAGGCAATGGTGACATCAATGTTCCATGTAAGGTGTCAGGACCAGTGGCCAGGGCTAGGGTTGGGTTAGGTTTTTCGGTAGCTGTAGAGAGAGGGTATTGTTACATTTAGACATAGGGTCCTTCTCTTACGTAAGGCCGAATGTGCGATTCAGTTCCAGGATTACAGTGAGGCATTATTGATATCCACGGTGATGGTGGAGTTTCAGGATACAGGTCCGCGCTAGGGCTAGGGTTATGCAATCGTTAAAGGGTATGGGGTGTATCGTGATACGGTTCGATTTGAATCCTACTCTGACGTGAGGGCGAAGGCCAGATTGATCTTCATCATCGTGTTTTGGCATAGGTGACATCAATGCCGATGTTAAGTGTTCAGGTTAATTGATCCTGGTTAGGGATAAGGTTTTCTGTAAGGAAAAGTCTATGCGATACATATGGTTATGGACAGAATTAGGTAGCAATTCTGATGTCAGGGCGAGTGTGACATTGATTCGCAGGTTCAAGGGAGTCATAGTTTATATCAATGGTGAAGGTGAATTATCTGGTCTGGGTCATGTCTATGATTAGATTTAGGTGTTCCATAAGGAATACGGGTGTGACAGAGTTACAGTTAGACTTCCGATATATCTCTGATGTGAGGGTGAATGCAAGATCGAATTTCAAGTTTAAGCTGAAATGGGGGTAACATCAAAGTTGAAGGTGAAGTGTCAGATCCTGGCGCCAGGGCTAGGGTTAGCATTAGTCGTAAGGTCAGGAGTATGGGGCAGATTGAGTGACTGTTAGAGTTCTGATCTGAATCTGATGTGAAGGAAATGGCCAGAGTGCGCTTCAGGATTTTGGGGAGTAAAGCCAGAATTCGAAGCTGAATTTGGCGGTTCAGTTAAATTGGCCTGGGCTAGGTTTAGGGTACACTGTAAAGGAAAGTCTATGCATATGATACGGTTACGCAGAGAATTTGGGTTCAATACTGATGTGAGTGCGAGGGTGAGATTGAATCTCAGGGTAAAGATGTGCCTCCTAGTCGGCAGCAATGTTGAAGTCAGAGTATCTAGTCCAGGGCTCGGGTCTAGGGTTAGGCTTAGGTGTTCAGTAAGATTTACAGGAACATAGAGTTACATTTAGACTTTGAATCTGGCACTGATGTGAGGGCGATGGCCAGATTGAGCTTCAGGATTACTTTGCGGCATGACAGATGTTGCAGCTGTTGGCGTCAATTCAGGTAAAGTGGCCAGGGTTAGAGTTATGTTACTGTGTTCTGTGAGGTGTACAGGAAGGATAGGGTGATGGACAGACGTAGGGTGTTCTCTCATGTGAGGGCAAGTTCGAGATGGAGGTTCAGGTTTACGGTGAAGTGCGAATAATGCCAATGGTTACGGTGAAGGGTCAAGTAAAGAGTCATTGCTATTGTTGAGATGAGAGGGTTATTCTGTTCTACAGAAAGGATAAGTTAAGGTTTAGGGTTGGGGTCCAGCTCTGATGTGAGTGTGCTTCTGAAATGTCGTTTCATTGTTGAGGAGGGCCCTGGGTGATATCGAAGCTGACGTGTGGATAGGCCCAGGATTCAGTGATATAGTTAAAATTTTGTGTTCTCTCTGTTTTCCGGAGACATTAGCATTACGGAAAGAGTTAGGTTCTGGGTCTGTTGTGACGGTAAGTGCAAGATGGTGGATCAGGTTTATGGTGAGGCATGGGTGAAGTCAGTGGTCAAGGTCGGGTTTCAGGACGATGGGCCATGGCTAGGGTTAGTGTTAGGTTTTTGGGAAGCTGTAGAGGGATGGTATTTTTATACATACACTTAGGTTACTTCTCTTACATTACGGTGACTATGCGATTCAGATCCAGGGTTACAGTGCGGCAAGGGTGAAATCCATGGTGATGGTGGAGTTTCAGGCCACAGGTCCGCGCTAGGATTAGTGTTAAGTAATCGTTAAAGGGTATGGGGTTTACGTGGATACGCCTCGATTTTGGATCCTCCTCTGATGTGAGCTTGAAGTCCAGATTGATCTTGATCATCATGGTGTGGCATAGGTGACATCAGTGCTGACGCTGAACGTCCAGGTATAGGGACCTTGTTTAGGGGTAGGGATTTCTGTAAGGATAAGTCTATGCAGAAGATATGGTTATGGACATAATTAGGGTGCAATTTTGATGTCAGTGCGAGTGTGAGACCGAGTCACAGGGTTGACGGAGTCATAGTTGATATCAATGGTGAAGGCGAATTATCTGGTCCATGGGTCAGTTCTAGGGTTAGGTTTAGGTGTTGGATAAGGAGTACGGGTGAGATAGGGTTACAGTTAGACTCGGATCCATCTCTGATGTGAAGGCGAGTGCAAGATTGAGTTTAAGTTTTAAGGTGAGGTGTGGGTGACATTAAATCTTAAGGTGAAGTGTGAGATCCTGGAGCCAGGGCTACAGTTGGCATTAGTTGTAAGTTCAGGTTTAAGGGGCTGATTGAGTGACAGTTAGAGTTCTGATCCGACTCTGATGTGAGGGCAATGGCCAGAAAGATCTTGTGGATTATGGCGAGCAATGAGATACGTCAAGGCTGATGGTGGCGTTTCAGTTAAAGGGGCCTGGGCTAGGATTAGGTTTTCCTGTAAGGGAAAGTCTATGCATATGATAAGGTTACAGAGAGAATATGGTTTCAATTCTGATGTGCGTACGAGGGTGAGATTGAATCTCAGGGTAAAGATGTGCCTCCTAGTCGGCAGCTATGTTGAAGGTGGAGTATCTAGTCCATAGCTCGGGTCTAGGCTTAGGCTTAGGTGTTCAGTAAGATTAACAGGAACATAGAGTTACATTTAGAGTTCGCATCTGACACTGATGTGAGGGCGATGGCCATATTGAGCTTCAGGTTTACTTTGCGGCATGGCAGACGTTGAAGCTGATGTTGTCTGTTCAGGTAAAGTGACCAGGTTTAGAGTTATGTTATTTTGTTCTGTGAGGTGTACAGGAAGGATAGGGTGATGGACAGACTTATGGCTGGTCTCTGATATGAGGGCATGTTCGAGATTGAGGTTCAGGATTATGGTGAAGCATGCCTGATGCCAATGGTTACAGAGAAGGGACAGGTTAAGAGTCATGGCTAGGGTTGAGATTAGAGGGTCATTCTGCTCTACAGAAAGGATAGGTTAAGGATGAAGGTTAGGAACCAGCTCTGATGGGACTGAGCTTCTGTAATTGCGTTTCAGTGTTTAGGAGGGCCCTGGGTGATGTTGACGCTGACGTTGTGTGGGTAGGCCCAGGATTCAGTACTAGAGTTAAAATTTTGTGTTCTCCCTGGTTTCCAGAGACAATAGCATTAGGAAAGAGTTAGTTTCTGTGTCTCATGTGACGGGGAGCGCAAGATGTAGGATCATGGTTATGGTGAGGCAATGGTGACATCAATGTTCAATGTAAGGTTTCAGGACCAGTGGCCAGGGCTAGGGTTGTGTTAGGTTTTTCGGTAGCTGTAGAGAGAGGGTATTGTTACATTTAGACATAGGGTCCTTCTCTTACGTAAGGGCGAATGTGCGATTCAGTTCCAGGATTACAGTGAGGCATTATTGATATCCACGGTGATGGTGGAGTTTCAGGATACAGGTCCGCGCTAGGGCTAGGGTTATGCAATCGTTAAAGGGTATGGGGTGTATCGTGATGCGGTTCGATTTGAATCCTACTCTGACGTGAGGGCGAAGGCCAGATTGATCTTCATCATCGTGTTTTGGCATAGGTGACATCAATGCTGATGTTAAGTGTTCAGGTTAATTGATCCTGGTTAGGGATAAGGTTTTCTGTAAGGAAAAGTCTATGCGATACATATGGTTATGGACAGAATTAGGTAGCAATTCTGATGTCAGGGCGAGTGTGACATTGATTCGCAGGTTCAAGGGAGTCATAGTTTATATCAATGGTGAAGGTGAATTATCTGGTCCGGGTCATGTCTATGATTAGATTTAGGTGTTCCATAAGGAATACGGGTGTGACAGGGTTACAGTTAGACTTCCGATATATCTCTGATGTGAGGGTGAATGCAAGATCGAATTTCAAGTTTAAGCTGAAATGGGGGTAACATCAAAGTTGAAGGTGAAGTGTCAGATCCTGGCGCCAGGGCTAGGGTTAGCATTAGTCGTAAGGTCAGGAGTATGGGGCAGATTGAGTGACTGTTAGAGTTCTGATCTGAATCTGATGTGAAGGAAATGGCCAGAGTGCGCTTCAGGATTTTGGGGAGTAAAGCCAGAATTCGAAGCTGAATTTGGCGGTTCAGTTAAATTGGCCTGGGCTAGGTTTAGGGTACACTGTAAAGGAAATTCTATGCATATGATACGGTTACGGAGAGAATTTGGGTTCAATACTGATGTGAGTGCGAGGGTGAGATTGAATCTCAGGGTAAAGATGTGCCTCCTAGTCGGCAGCAATGTTGAAGTCAGAGTATCTAGTCCAGGGCTCGGGTCTAGGGTTAGGCTTAGGTGTTCAGTAAGATTTACAGGAACATAGAGTTACATTTAGACTTCGAATCTGGCACTGATGTGAGGGCGATGGCCAGATTGAGCTTCAGGATTACTTTGCGGCATGACAGATGTTGCAGCTGATGGCGTCAGTTCAGGTAAAGTGGCCAGGGTTAGAGTTATGTTACTGTGTTCTGTGAGGTGTACAGGAAGGATAGGGTGATGGACAGACTTAGGGTGTTCTCTCATGTGAGGGCAAGTTCGAGATGGAGGTTCAGGTTTACGGTGAAGTGCGAATAATGCCAATGGTTACGGTGAAGGGTCAAGTAAAGAGTCATTGCTATTGTTGAGATGAGAGGGTTATTCTGTTCTACAGAAAGGATAAGTTAAGGTTTAGGGTTGGGGTCCAGCTCTGATGTGAGTGTGCTTCTGAAATGTCATTTCATTGTTGAGGAGGGCCCTGGGTGATATCGAAGCTGACGTGTGGATAGGCCCAGGATTCAGTGATATAGTTAAAATTTTGTGTTCTCTCTGTTTTCCGGAGACATTAGCATTACGGAAAGAGTTAGGTTCTGGGTCTGTTGTGACGGTAAGTGCAAGATGGTGGATCAGGTTTATGGTGAGGCATGGGTGAAGTCAGTGGTCAAGGTCGGGTTTCAGGACGATGGGCCAGGGCTAGGGATAGTGTTAGGTTTTTGGGAAGCTGTAGAGGGATGGTATTTTTATACTTACACTTAGGTTACTTCTCTTACGTTACGGTGACTATGCGATTCAGATCCAGGGTTACAGTGTGGCAAGGGTGAAATCCATGGTGATGGTGGAGTTTCAGGCCACAGGTCCGCGCTAGGATTAGTGTTAAGTTATCGTTAAAGGGTATGGGGTTTACGTGGATACGCCTCGATTTTGGATCCTCCTCTGATGTGAGCTTGAAGTCCAGATTGATCTTGATCATCATGGTGTGGCATAGGTGACATCAGTGCTGACGCTGAACGTCCAGGTATAGGGACCTTGGTTAGGGGTAGGGTTTTCTGTAAGGATAAGTCTATGCAGAAGATATGGTTATGGACATAATTAGGGTGCAATTTTGATGTCAGTGCGAGTGTGAGACCGAGTCACAGGGTTGACGGAGTCATAGTTGATATCAATGGTGAAGGCGAATTATCTGGTCCATGGGTCAGTTCTAGGGTTAGGTTTAGGTGTTGGATAAGGAGTACGGGTGAGATAGGGTTACAGTTAGACTCGGATCCATCTCTGATGTGAAGGCGAGTGCAAGATTGAGTTTAAGTTTTAAGGTGAGGTGTGGGTGACATTAAATCTTAAGGTGAAGTGTGAGATCCTGGAGCCAGGGCTACAGTTGGCATTAGTTGTAAGTTCAGGTTTAAGGGGCTGATTGAGTGACAGTTAGAGTTCTGATCCGACTCTGATGTGAGGGCAATGGCCAGAATGATCTTGTGGATTATGGCGAGCAATGAGATACGTCAAGGCTGATGGTGGCGTTTCAGTTAAAGGGGCCTGGGCTAGGATTAGGTTTTCCTGTAAGGGAAAGTCTATGCATATGATAAGGTTACAGAGAGAATTTGGTTTCAATTCTGATGTGCGTACGAGGGTGAGATTGAATCTCAGGGTAAAGATGTGCCTCCTAGTCGGCAGCTATGTTGAAGGTGGAGTATCTAGTCCATAGCTCGGGTCTAGGCTTAGGCTTAGGTGTTCAGTAAGATTAACAGGAACATAGAGTTACATTTAGAGTTCGCATCTGACACTGATGTGAGGGCGATGGCCATATTGAGCTTCAGGTTTACTTTGCGGCATGGCAGACGTTGAAGCTGATGTTGTCTGTTCAGGTAAAGTGACCAGGTTTAGAGTTATGTTATTTTGTTCTGTGAGGTGTACAGGAAGGATAGGGTGATGGACAGACTTATGGCTGGTCTCTGATATGAGGGCATGTTCGAGATTGAGGTTCAGGATTATGGTGAAGCATGCCTGATGCCAATGGTTACGGAGAAGGGACAGGTTAAGAGTCATGGCTAGGATTGAGATTAGAGGGTCATTCTGCTCTACAGAAAGGATAGGTTAAGGATGAAGGTTAGGAACCAGCTCTGATGGGACTGAGCTTCTGTAATTGCGTTTCAGTGTTTAGGAGGGCCCTGGGTGATGTTGACGCTGACGTTGTGTGGGTAGGCCCAGGATTCAGTACTAGAGTTAAAATTTTGTGTTCTCCCTGGTTTCCAGAGACAATAGCATTAGGAAAGAGTTAGTTTCTGGGTCTCATGTGACGGGGAGCGCAAGATGTAGGATCATGGTTATGGTGAGGCAATGGTGACATCAATGTTCCATGTAAGGTGTCAGGACCAGTGGCCAGGGCTAGGGTTGGGTTAGGTTTTTCGGTAGCTGTAGAGAGAGGGTATTGTTACATTTAGACATAGGGTCCTTCTCTTACGTAAGGGCGAATGTGCGATTCAGTTCCAGGATTACAGTGAGGCATTATTGATATCCACGGTGATGGTGGAGTTTCAGGATACAGGTCCGCGCTAGGGCTAGGGTTATGCAATCGTTAAAGGGTATGGGGTGTATCGTGATACGGTTCGATTTGAATCCTACTCTGACGTGAGGGCGAAGGCCAGATTGATCTTCATCATCGTGTTTTGGCATAGGTGACATCAATGCCGATGTTAAGTGTTCAGGTTAATTGATCCTGGTTAGGGATAAGGTTTTCTGTAAGGAAAAGTCTATGCGATACATATGGTTATGGACAGAATTAGGTAGCAATTCTGATGTCAGGGCGAGTGTGACATTGATTCGCAGGTTCAAGGGAGTCATAGTTTATATCAATGGTGAAGGTGAATTATCTGGTCTGGGTCATGTCTATGATTAGATTTAGGTGTTCCATAAGGAATACGGGTGTGACAGAGTTACAGTTAGACTTCCGATATATCTCTGATGTGAGGGTGAATGCAAGATCGAATTTCAAGTTTAAGCTGAAATGGGGGTAACATCAAAGTTGAAGGTGAAGTGTCAGATCCTGGCGCCAGGGCTAGGGTTAGCATTAGTCGTAAGGTCAGGAGTATGGGGCAGATTGAGTGACTGTTAGAGTTCTGATCTGAATCTGATGTGAAGGAAATGGCCAGAGTGCGCTTCAGGATTTTGGGGAGTAAAGCCAGAATTCGAAGCTGAATTTGGCGGTTCAGTTAAATTGGCCTGGGCTAGGTTTAGGGTACACTGTAAAGGAAAGTCTATGCATATGATACGGTTACGCAGAGAATTTGGGTTCAATACTGATGTGAGTGCGAGGGTGAGATTGAATCTCAGGGTAAAGATGTGCCTCCTAGTCGGCAGCAATGTTGAAGTCAGAGTATCTAGTCCAGGGCTCGGGTCTAGGGTTAGGCTTAGGTGTTCAGTAAGATTTACAGGAACATAGAGTTACATTTAGACTTTGAATCTGGCACTGATGTGAGGGCGATGGCCATATTGAGCTTCAGGTTTACTTCGCGGCATGACAGATGTTGCAGCTGATGGCGTCAGTTCAGGTAAAGTGGCCAGGGTTAGAGTTATGTTACTGTGTTCTGTGAGGTGTACAGGAAGGATAGGGTGATGGACAGACTTAGGGTGTTCTCTCATGTGAGGGCAAGTTCGAGATGGAGGTTCAGGTTTACGGTGAAGTGCGAATAATGCCAATGGTTACGGTGAAGGGTCAAGTAAAGAGTCATTGCTATTGTTGAGATGAGAGGGTTATTCTGTTCTACAGAAAGGATAAGTTAAGGTTTAGGGTTGGGGTCCAGCTCTGATGTGAGTGTGCTTCTGAAATGTCGTTTCATTGTTGAGGAGGGCCCTGGGTGATATCGAAGCTGACGTGTGGATAGGCCCAGGATTCAGTGATATAGTTAAAATTTTGTGTTCTCTCTGTTTTCCGGAGACATTAGCATTACGGAAAGAGTTAGGTTCTGGGTCTGTTGTGACGGTAAGTGCAAGATGGTGGATCAGGTTTATGGTGAGGCATGGGTGAAGTCAGTGGTCAAGGTCGGGTTTCAGGACGATGGGCCATGGCTAGGGTTAGTGTTAGGTTTTTGGGAAGCTGTAGAGGGATGGTATTTTTATACTTACACTTAGGTTACTTCTCTTACATTACGGTGACTATGCGATTCAGATCCAGGGTTACAGTGCGGCAAGGGTGAAATCCATGGTGATGGTGGAGTTTCAGGCCACAGGTCCGCGCTAGGATTAGTGTTAAGTAATCGTTAAAGGGTATGGGGTTTACGTGGATACGCCTCGATTTTGGATCCTCCTCTGATGTGAGCTTGAAGTCCAGATTGATCTTGATCATCATGGTGTGGCATAGGTGACATCAGTGCTGACGCTGAACGTCCAGGTATAGGGACCTTGTTTAGGGGTAGGGATTTCTGTAAGGATAAGTCTATGCAGAAGATATGGTTATGGACATAATTAGGGTGCAATTTTGATGTCAGTGCGAGTGTGAGACCGAGTCACAGGGTTGACGGAGTCATAGTTGATATCAATGGTGAAGGCGAATTATCTGGTCCATGGGTCAGTTCTAGGGTTAGGTTTAGGTGTTGGATAAGGAGTACGGGTGAGATAGGGTTACAGTTAGAATCGGATCCATCTCTGATGTGAAGGCGAGTGCAAGATTGAGTTTAAGTTTTAAGGTGAGGTGTGGGTGACATTAAATCTTAAGGTGAAGTGTGAGATCCTGGAGCCAGGGCTACAGTTGGCATTAGTTGTAAGTTCAGGTTTAAGGGGCTGATTGAGTGACAGTTAGAGTTCTGATCCGACTCTGATGTGAGGGCAATGGCCAGAAAGATCTTGTGGATTATGGCGAGCAATGAGATACGTCAAGGCTGATGGTGGCGTTTCAGTTAAAGGGGCCTGGGCTAGGATTAGGTTTTCCTGTAAGGGAAAGTCTATGCATATGATAAGGTTACAGAGAGAATTTGGTTTCAATTCTGATGTGCGTACGAGGGTGAGATTGAATCTCAGGGTAAAGATGTGCCTCCTAGTCGGCAGCTATGTTGAAGGTGGAGTATCTAGTCCATAGCTCGGGTCTAGGCTTAGGCTTAGGTGTTCAGTAAGATTAACAGGAACATAGAGTTACATTTAGAGTTCGCATCTGACACTGATGTGAGGGCGATGGCCATATTGAGCTTCAGGTTTACTTTGCGGCATGGCAGACGTTGAAGCTGATGTTGTCTGTTCAGGTAAAGTGACCAGGTTTAGAGTTATGTTATTTTGTTCTGTGAGGTGTACAGGAAGGATAGGGTGATGGACAGACTTATGGCTGGTCTCTGATATGAGGGCATGTTCGAGATTGAGGTTCAGGATTATGGTGAAGCATGCCTGATGCCAATGGTTACGGAGAAGGGACAGGTTAAGAGTCATGGCTAGGGTTGAGATTAGAGGGTCATTCTGCTCTACAGAAAGGATAGGTTAAGGATGAAGGTTAGGAACCAGCTCTGATGGGACTGAGCTTCTGTAATTGCGTTTCAGTGTTTAGGAGGGCCCTGGGTGATGTTGACGCTGACGTTGTGTGGGTAGGCCCAGGATTCAGTACTAGAGTTAAAATTTTGTGTTCTCCCTGGTTTCCAGAGACAATAGCATTAGGAAAGAGTTAGTTTCTGGGTCTCATGTGACGGGGAGCGCAAGATGTAGGATCATGGTTATGGTGAGGCAATGGTGACATCAATGTTCCATGTAAGGTGTCAGGACCAGTGGCCAGGGCTAGGGTTGGGTTAGGTTTTTCGGTAGCTGTAGAGAGAGGGTATTGTTACATTTAGACATAGGGTCCTTCTCTTACGTAAGGCCGAATGTGCGATTCAGTTCCAGGATTACAGTGAGGCATTATTGATATCCACGGTGATGGTGGAGTTTCAGGATACAGGTCCGCGCTAGGGCTAGGGTTATGCAATCGTTAAAGGGTATGGGGTGTATCGTGATACGGTTCGATTTGAATCCTACTCTGACGTGAGGGCGAAGGCCAGATTGATCTTCATCATCGTGTTTTGGCATAGGTGACATCAATGCCGATGTTAAGTGTTCAGGTTAATTGATCCTGGTTAGGGATAAGGTTTTCTGTAAGGAAAAGTCTATGCGATACATATGGTTATGGACAGAATTAGGTAGCAATTCTGATGTCAGGGCGAGTGTGACATTGATTCGCAGGTTCAAGGGAGTCATAGTTTATATCAATGGTGAAGGTGAATTATCTGGTCCGGGTCATGTCTATGATTAGATTTAGGTGTTCCATAAGGAATACGGGTGTGACAGGGTTACAGTTAGACTTCCGATATATCTCTGATGTGAGGGTGAATGCAAGATCGAATTTCAAGTTTAAGCTGAAATGGGGGTAACATCAAAGTTGAAGGTGAAGTGTCAGATCCTGGCGCCAGGGCTAGGGTTAGCATTAGTCGTAAGGTCAGGAGTATGGGGCAGATTGAGTGACTGTTAGAGTCTGATCTGAATCTGATGTGAAGGAAATGGCCAGAGTGCGCTTCAGGATTTTGGGGAGGAAAGCCAGAATTCGATGCTGAATTTGGCGGTTCAGTTAAATTGGCCTGGGCTAGGTTTAGGGTACACTGTAAATTAAAGTCTATGCATATGATACGGTTACGGAGAGAATTTGGGTGCAATTCTGATGTGAGTGCGAGGGTGTGATTGAACTCAGGGTAAAGATGTGCCTCCTAGTCGGCAGCAATGTTGAAGTCAGAGTATCTAGTCCAGGGCTCGGGTCTAGGGTTAGGCTTAGGTGTTCAGTAAGATTTACAGGAACATAGAGTTACATTTAGACTTCGAATCTGACACTGATGTGAGGGCGATGGCCAGATTGAGCTTAAGGATTACTTTGCGGCATGACAGATGTTGCAGCTGATGGCGTCAGTTCAGGTAAAGTGGCCAGGGTTAGAGTTATGTTACTGTGTTCTGTGAGGTGTACAGGAAGGATAGGGTGATGGACAGACTTAGGGTGTTCTCTCATGTGAGGGCAAGTTCGAGATGGAGGTTCAGGTTTACGGTGAAGTGCGAATAATGCCAATGGTTACGGTGAAGGGTCAAGTAAAGAGTCATTGCTATTGTTGAGATGAGAGGGTTATTCTGTTCTACAGAAAGGATAAGTTAAGGTTTAGGGTTGGGGTCCAGCTCTGATGTGAGTGTGCTTCTGAAATGTCGTTTCATTGTTGAGGAGGGCCCTGGGTGATATCGAAGCTGACGTGTGGATAGGCCCAGGATTCAGTGATATAGTTAAAATATTGTGGTCTCTCTGTTTTCCGGAGACATTAGCATTACGGAAAGAGTTAGGTTCTGGGTCTGTTGTGACGGTAAGTGCAAGATGGTGGATCAGGTTTATGGTGTGGCATGGGTGACGTCAGTGGTCAAGGTCGGGTTTCAGGACGATGGGCCAGAGCTAGGGTTGGGGTTAGGTTTTTGGGAAGCTGTAGAGGGATGATATTTTTATACTTACACTTAGGTTACTTCTCTTACGTTACGGTGACTATGCGATTCAGATCCAGGGTTACAGTGCGGCAAGGGTGAAATCCATGGTGATGGTGGAGTTTCAGGCCACAGGTCCGCGCTAGGATTAGTGTTAAGTAATCGTTAAAGGGTATGGGGTTTACGTGGATACGGCTCGATTTTGGATACTCCTCTGATGTGAGCTTGAAGTCCAGATTGATCTTGATCATCATGGTGTGGCATAGGTGACATCAGTGCTGACGCTGAACGTCCAGGTATAGGGAACTTGGTTAGGGGTAGGGTTTTCTGTAAGGATAAGTCTATGCAGAAGATATGGTTATGGACATAATTAGGGTGCAATTTTGATGTCAGTGCGAGTGTGAGACCGAGTCACAGGGTTGACGGAGTCATAGTTGATATCAATGGTGAAGGCGAATTATCTGGTCCATGGGTCAGTTCTAGGGTTAGGTTTAGGTGTTGGATAAGGAGTACGGGTGAGATAGGGTTACAGTTAGACTCGGATCCATCTCTGATGTGAAGGCGAGTGCAAGATTGAGTTTAAGTTTTAAGGTGAAGTGTGGGTGATATTAAATCTTAAGGTGAAGTGTGAGATCCTGGAGCCAGGGCTACAGTTGGCATTAGTTGTAAGTTCAGGTTTAAGGGACTGATTGAGTGACAGTTAGAGTTCTGATCCGACTCTGATGTGAGGGCAATGGCCAGAATGATCTTGTGGATTATGGCGAGCAATGAGATACGTCAAGGCTGATGGTGGCGTTTCAGTTAAAGGGGCCTGGGCTAGGATTAGGTTTTCCTGTAAGGGAAAGTCTATGCATATGATAAGGTTACAGAGAGAATTTGGTTTCAATTCTGATGTGCGTACGAGGGTGAGATTGAATCTCAGGGTAAAGATGTGCCTCCTAGTCGGCAGCTATGTTGAAGGTGGAGTATCTAGTCCATAGCTCGGGTCTAGGCTTAGGCTTAGGTGTTCAGTAAGATTAACAGGAACATAGAGTTACATTTAGAGTTCGCATCTGACACTGATGTGAGGGCGATGGCCATATTGAGCTTCAGGTTTACTTTGCGGCATGGCAGACGTTGAAGCTGATGTTGTCTGTTCAGGTAAAGTGACCAGGTTTAGAGTTATGTTATTTTGTTCTGTGAGGTGTACAGGAAGGATAGGGTGATGGACAGACTTATGGCTGGTCTCTGATATGAGGGCATGTTCGAGATTGAGGTTCAGGATTATGGTGAAGCATGCCTGATGCCAATGGTTACGGAGAAGGGACAGGTTAAGAGTCATGGCTAGGGTTGAGATTAGAGGGTCATTCTGCTCTACAGAAAGGATAGGTTAAGGATGAAGGTTAGGAACCAGCTCTGATGGGACTGAGCTTCTGTAATTGCGTTTCAGTGTTTAGGAGGGCCCTGGGTGATGTTGACGCTGACGTTGTGTGGGTAGGCCCAGGATTCAGTACTAGAGTTAAAATTTTGTGTTCTCCCTGGTTTCCAGAGACAATAGCATTAGGAAAGAGTTAGTTTCTGGGTCTCATGTGACGGGGAGCACAAGATGTAGGATCATGGTTATGGTGAGGCAATGGTGACATCAATGTTCCATGTAAGGTGTCAGGACCAGTGGCCAGGGCTAGGGTTGGGTTAGGTTTTTCGGTAGCTGTAGAGAGAGGGTATTGTTACATTTAGACATAGGGTCCTTCTCTTACGTAAGGCCGAATGTGCGATTCAGTTCCAGGATTACAGTGAGGCATTATTGATATCCACGGTGATGGTGGAGTTTCAGGATACAGGTCCGCGCTAGGGCTAGGGTTATGCAATCGTTAAAGGGTATGGGGTGTATCGTGATACGGTTCGATTTGAATCCTACTCTGACGTGAGGGCGAAGGCCAGATTGATCTTCATCATCGTGTTTTGGCATAGGTGACATCAATGCTGATGTTAAGTGTTCAGGTTAATTGATCCTGGTTAGGGATAAGGTTTTCTGTAAGGAAAAGTCTATGCGATACATATGGTTATGGACAGAATTAGGTAGCAATTCTGATGTCAGGGCGAGTGTGACATTGATTCGCAGGTTCAAGGGAGTCATAGTTTATATCAATGGTGAAGGTGAATTATCTGGTCCGGGTCATGTCTATGATTAGATTTAGGTGTTCCATAAGGAATACGGGTGTGACAGGGTTACAGTTAGACTTCCGATATATCTCTGATGTGAGGGTGAATGCAAGATCGAATTTCAAGTTTAAGCTGAAATGGGGGTAACATCAAAGTTGAAGGTGAAGTGTCAGATCCTGGCGCCAGGGCTAGGGTTAGCATTAGTCGTAAGGTCAGGAGTATGGGGCAGATTGAGTGACTGTTAGAGTTCTGATCTGAATCTGATGTGAAGGAAATGGCCAGAGTGCGCTTCAGGATTTTGGGGAGGAAAGCCAGAATTCGATGCTGAATTTGGCGGTTCAGTTAAATTGGCCTGGGCTAGGTTTAGGGTACACTGTAAAGGAAAGTCTATGCATATGATACGGTTACGGAGAGAATTTGGGTTCAATTCTGATGTGAGTGCGAGGGTGTGATTGAACTCAGGGTAAAGATGTGCCTCCTAGTCGGCAGCAATGTTGAAGTCAGAGTATCTAGTCCAGGGCTCGGGTCTAGGGTTAGGCTTAGGTGTTCAGTAAGATTTACAGGAACATAGAGTTACATTTAGACTTCTAATCTGACACTGATGTGAGGGCGATGGCCATATTGAGCTTCAGGTTTACTTCGCGGCATGACAGATGTTGCAGCTGATGGCGTCAGTTCAGGTAAAGTGGCCAGGGTTAGAGTTATGTTACTGTGTTCTGTGAGGTGTACAGGAAGGATAGGGTGATGGACAGACTTAGGGTGTTCTCTCATGTGAGGGCAAGTTCGAGATGGAGGTTCAGGTTTACGGTGAAGTGCGAATAATGCCAATGGTTACGGTGAAGGGTCAAGTAAAGAGTCATTGCTATTGTTGAGATGAGAGGGTTATTCTGTTCTACAGAAAGGATAAGTTAAGGTTTAGGGTTGGGGTCCAGCTCTGATGTGAGTGTGCTTCTGAAATGCCGTTTCATTGTTAAGGAGGGCCCTGGGTGATATCGAAGCTGACGTGTGGATAGGCCCAGGATTCAGTGATATAGTTAAAATTTTGTGTTCTCTCTGTTTTCCGGAGACATTAGCATTACGGAAAGAGTTAGGTTCTGGGTCTGTTGTGACGGTAAGTGCAAGATGGTGGATCAGGTTTATGGTGAGGCATGGGTGAAGTCAGTGGTCAAGGTCGGGTTTCAGGACGATGGGCCATGGCTAGGGTTAGTGTTAGGTTTTTGGGAAGCTGTAGAGGGATGGTATTTTTATACTTACACTTAGGTTACTTCTCTTACGTTACGGTGACTATGCGATTCAGATCCAGGGTTACAGTGCGGCAAGGGTGAAATCCATGGTGATGGTGGAGTTTCAGGCCACAGGTCCGCGCTAGGATTAGTGTTAAGTAATCGTTAAAGGGTATGGGGTTTACGTGGATACGCCTCGATTTTGGATCCTCCTCTGATGTGAGCTTGAAGTCCAGATTGATCTTGATCATCATGGTGTGGCATAGGTGACATCAGTGCTGACGCTGAACGTCCAGGTATAGGGACCTTGTTTAGGGGTAGGGATTTCTGTAAGGATAAGTCTATGCAGAAGATATGGTTATGGACATAATTAGGGTGCAATTTTGATGTCAGTGCGAGTGTGAGACCGAGTCACAGGGTTGACGGAGTCATAGTTGATATCAATGGTGAAGGCGAATTATCTGGTCCATGGGTCAGTTCTAGGGTTAGGTTTAGGTGTTGGATAAGGAGTACGGGTGAGATAGGGTTACAGTTAGACTCGGATCCATCTCTGATGTGAAGGCGAGTGCAAGATTGAGTTTAAGTTTTAAGGTGAGGTGTGGGTGACATTAAATCTTAAGGTGAAGTGTGAGATCCTGGAGCCAGGGCTACAGTTGGCATTAGTTGTAAGTTCAGGTTTAAGGGGCTGATTGAGTGACAGTTAGAGTTCTGATCCGACTCTGATGTGAGGGCAATGGCCAGAAAGATCTTGTGGATTATGGCGAGCAATGAGATACGTCAAGGCTGATGGTGGCGTTTCAGTTAAAGGGGCCTGGGCTAGGATTAGGTTTTCCTGTAAGGGAAAGTCTATGCATATGATAAGGTTACAGAGAGAATTTGGTTTCAATTCTGATGTGCGTACGAGGGTGAGATTGAATCTCAGGGTAAAGATGTGCCTCCTAGTCGGCAGCTATGTTGAAGGTGGAGTATCTAGTCCATAGCTCGGGTCTAGGCTTAGGCTTAGGTGTTCAGTAAGATTAACAGGAACATAGAGTTACATTTAGAGTTCGCATCTGACACTGATGTGAGGGCGATGGCCATATTGAGCTTCAGGTTTACTTTGCGGCATGGCAGACGTTGAAGCTGATGTTGTCTGTTCAGGTAAAGTGACCAGGTTTAGAGTTATGTTATTTTGTTCTGTGAGGTGTACAGGAAGGATAGGGTGATGGACAGACTTATGGCTGGTCTCTGATATGAGGGCATGTTCGAGATTGAGGTTCAGGATTATGGTGAAGCATGCCTGATGCCAATGGTTACGGAGAAGGGACAGGTTAAGAGTCATGGCTAGGGTTGAGATTAGAGGGTCATTCTGCTCTACAGAAAGGATAGGTTAAGGATGAAGGTTAGGAACCAGCTCTGATGGGACTGAGCTTCTGTAATTGCGTTTCAGTGTTTAGGAGGGCCCTGGGTGATGTTGACGCTGACGTTGTGTGGGTAGGCCCAGGATTCAGTACTAGAGTTAAAATTTTGTGTTCTCCCTGGTTTCCAGAGACAATAGCATTAGGAAAGAGTTAGTTTCTGGGTCTCATGTGACGGGGAGCGCAAGATGTAGGATCATGGTTATGGTGAGGCAATGGTGACATCAATGTTCCATGTAAGGTGTCAGGACCAGTGGCCAGGGCTAGGGTTGGGTTAGGTTTTTCGGTAGCTGTAGAGAGAGGGTATTGTTACATTTAGACATAGGGTCCTTCTCTTACGTAAGGCCGAATGTGCGATTCAGTTCCAGGATTACAGTGAGGCATTATTGATATCCACGGTGATGGTGGAGTTTCAGGATACAGGTCCGCGCTAGGGCTAGGGTTATGCAATCGTTAAAGGGTATGGGGTGTATCGTGATACGGTTCGATTTGAATCCTACTCTGACGTGAGGGCGAAGGCCAGATTGATCTTCATCATCGTGTTTTGGCATAGGTGACATCAATGCCGATGTTAAGTGTTCAGGTTAATTGATCCTGGTTAGGGATAAGGTTTTCTGTAAGGAAAAGTCTATGCGATACATATGGTTATGGACAGAATTAGGTAGCAATTCTGATGTCAGGGCGAGTGTGACATTGATTCGCAGGTTCAAGGGAGTCATAGTTTATATCAATGGTGAAGGTGAATTATCTGGTCCGGGTCATGTCTATGATTAGATTTAGGTGTTCCATAAGGAATACGGGTGTGACAGGGTTACAGTTAGACTTCCGATATATCTCTGATGTGAGGGTGAATGCAAGATCGAATTTCAAGTTTAAGCTGAAATGGGGGTAACATCAAAGTTGAAGGTGAAGTGTCAGATCCTGGCGCCAGGGCTAGGGTTAGCATTAGTCGTAAGGTCAGGAGTATGGGGCAGATTGAGTGACTGTTAGAGTTCTGATCTGAATCTGATGTGAAGGAAATGGCCAGAGTGCGCTTCAGGATTTTGGGGAGTAAAGCCAGAATTCGAAGCTGAATTTGGCGGTTCAGTTAAATTGGCCTGGGCTAGGTTTAGGGTACACTGTAAAGGAAAGTCTATGCATATGATACGGTTACGGAGAGAATTTGGGTTCAATACTGATGTGAGTGCGAGGGTGAGATTGAATCTCAGGGTAAAGATGTGCCTCCTAGTCGGCAGCAATGTTGAAGTCAGAGTATCTAGTCCAGGGCTCGGGTCCAGGGTTAGGCTTAGGTGTTCAGTAAGATTTACAGGAACATAGAGTTACATTTAGACTTCGAATCTGGCACTGATGTGAGGGCGATGGCCAGATTGAGCTTCAGGATTACTTTGCGGCATGACAGATGTTGCAGCTGTTGGCGTCAGTTCAGGTAAAGTGGCCAGGGTTAGAGTTATGTTACTGTGTTCTGTGAGGTGTACAGGAAGGATAGGGTGATGGACAGACGTAGGGTGTTCTCTCATGTGAGGGCAAGTTCGAGATGGAGGTTCAGGTTTACGGTGAAGTGCGAATAATGCCAATGGTTACGGTGAAGGGTCAAGTAAAGAGTCATTGCTATTGTTGAGATGAGAGGGTTATTCTGTTCTACAGAAAGGATAAGTTAAGGTTTAGGGTTGGGGTCCAGCTCTGATGTGAGTGTGCTTCTGAAATGTCGTTTCATTGTTGAGGAGGGCCCTGGGTGATATCGAAGCTGACGTGTGGATAGGCCCAGGATTCAGTGATATAGTTAAAATTTTGTGTTCTCTCTGTTTTCCGGAGACATTAGCATTACGGAAAGAGTTAGGTTCTGGGTCTGTTGTGACGGTAAGTGCAAGATGGTGGATCAGGTTTATGGTGAGGCATGGGTAAAGTCAGTGGTCAAGGTCGGGTTTCAGGACGATGGGCCATGGCTAGGGTTAGTGTTAGGTTTTTGGGAAGCTGTAGAGGGATGGTATTTTTATACTTACACTTAGGTTACTTCTCTTACGTTACGGTGACTATGCGATTCAGATCCAGGGTTACAGTGCGGCAAGGGTGAAATCCATGGTGATGGTGGAGTTTCAGGCCACAGGTCCGCGCTAGGATTAGTGTTAAGTAATCGTTAAAGGGTATGGGGTTTACGTGGATACGCCTCGATTTTGGATCCTCCTCTGATGTGAGCTTGAAGTCCAGATTGATCTTGATCATCATGGTGTGGCATAGGTGACATCAGTGCTGACGCTGAACGTCCAGGTATAGGGACCTTGTTTAGGGGTAGGGATTTCTGTAAGGATAAGTCTATGCAGAAGATATGGTTATGGACATAATTAGGGTGCAATTTTGATGTCAGTGCGAGTGTGAGACCGAGTCACAGGGTTGACGGAGTCATAGTTGATATCAATGGTGAAGGCGAATTATCTGGTCCATGGGTCAGTTCTAGGGTTAGGTTTCGGTGTTGGATAAGGAGTACGGGTGAGATAGGGTTACAGTTAGACTCGGATCCATCTCTGATGTGAAGGCGAGTGCAAGATTGAGTTTAAGTTTTAAGGTGAGGTGTGGGTGACATTAAATCTTAAGGTGAAGTGTGAGATCCTGGAGCCAGGGCTACAGTTGGCATTAGTTGTAAGTTCAGGTTTAAGGGGCTGATTGAGTGACAGTTAGAGTTCTGATCCGACTCTGATGTGAGGGCAATGGCCAGAAAGATCTTGTGGATTATGGCGAGCAATGAGATACGTCAAGGCTGATGGTGGCGTTTCAGTTAAAGGGGCCTGGGCTAGGATTAGGTTTTCCTGTAAGGGAAAGTCTATGCATATGATAAGGTTACAGAGAGAATTTGGTTTCAATTCTGATGTGCGTACGAGGGTGAGATTGAATCTCAGGGTAAAGATGTGCCTCCTAGTCGGCAGCTATGTTGAAGGTGGAGTATCTAGTCCATAGCTCGGGTCTAGGCTTAGGCTTAGGTGTTCAGTAAGATTAACAGGAACATAGAGTTACATTTAGAGTTCGCATCTGACACTGATGTGAGGGCGATGGCCATATTGAGCTTCAGGTTTACTTTGCGGCATGGCAGACGTTGAAGCTGATGTTGTCTGTTCAGGTAAAGTGACCAGGTTTAGAGTTATGTTATTTTGTTCTGTGAGGTGTACAGGAAGGATAGGGTGATGGACAGACTTATGGCTGGTCTCTGATATGAGGGCATGTTCGAGATTGAGGTTCAGGATTATGGTGAAGCATGCCTGATGCCAATGGTTACGGAGAAGGGACAGGTTAAGAGTCATGGCTAGGGTTGAGATTAGAGGGTCATTCTGCTCTACAGAAAGGATAGGTTAAGGATGAAGTTTAGGAACCAGCTCTGATGGGACTGAGCTTCTGTAATTGCGTTTCAGTGTTTAGGAGGGCCCTGGGTGATGTTGACGCTGACGTTGTGTGGGTAGGCCCAGGATTCAGTACTAGAGTTAAAATTTTGTGTTCTCCCTGGTTTCCAGAGACAATAGCATTAGGAAAGAGTTAGTTTCTGGGTCTCATGTGACGGGGAGCGCAAGATGTAGGATCATGGTTATGGTGAGGCAATGGTGACATCAATGTTCCATGTAAGGTGTCAGGACCAGTGGCCAGGGCTAGGGTTGGGTTAGGTTTTTCGGTAGCTGTAGAGAGAGGGTATTGTTACATTTAGACATAGGGTCCTTCTCTTACGTAAGGGCGAATGTGCGATTCAGTTCCAGGATTACAGTGAGGCATTATTGATATCCACGGTGATGGTGGAGTTTCAGGATACAGGTCCGCGCTAGGGCTAGGGTTATGCAATCGTTAAAGGGTATGGGGTGTATCGTGATACGGTTCAATTTGAATCCTACTCTGACGTGAGGGCGAAGGCCAGATTGATCTTCATCATCGTGTTTTGGCATAGGTGACATCAATGCCGATGTTAAGTGTTCAGGTTAATTGATCCTGGTTAGGGATAAGGTTTTCTGTAAGGAAAAGTCTATGCGATACATATGGTTATGGACAGAATTAGGTAGCAATTCTGATGTCAGGGCGAGTGTGACATTGATTCGCAGGTTCAAGGGAGTCATAGTTTATATCAATGGTGAAGGTGAATTATCTGGTCCGGGTCATGTCTATGATTAGATTTAGGTGTTCCATAAGGAATACGGGTGTGACAGGGTTACAGTTAGACTTCCGATATATCTCTGATGTGAGGGTGAATGCAAGATCGAATTTCAAGTTTAAGCTGAAATGGGGGTAACATCAAAGTTGAAGGTGAAGTGTCAGATCCTGGCGCCAGGGCTAGGGTTAGCATTAGTCGTAAGGTCAGGAGTATGGGGCAGATTGAGTGACTGTTAGAGTTCTGATCTGAATCTGATGTGAAGGAAATGGCCAGAGTGCGCTTCAGGATTTTGGGGAGGAAAGCCAGAATTCGATGCTGAATTTGGCGGTTCAGTTAAATTGGCCTGGGCTAGGTTTAGGGTACACTGTAAAGGAAAGTCTATGCATATGATACGGTTACGGAGAGAATTTGGGTTCAATTCTGATGTGAGTGCGAGGGTGTGATTGAACTCAGGGTAAAGATGTGCCTCCTAGTCGGCAGCAATGTTGAAGTCAGAGTATCTAGTCCAGGGCTCGGGTCTAGGGTTAGGCTTAGGTGTTCAGTAAGATTTACAGGAACATAGAGTTACATTTAGACTTCGAATCTGACACTGATGTGAGGGCGATGGCCATATTGAGCTTCAGGTTTACTTCGCGGCATGACAGATGTTGCAGCTGATGGCGTCAGTTCAGGTAAAGTGGCAAGGGTTAGAGTTATGTTACTGTGTTCTGTGAGGTGTACAGGAAGGATAGGGTGATGGACAGACTTAGGGTGTTCTCTCATGTGAGGGCAAGTTCGAGATGGAGGTTCAGGTTTACGGTGAAGTGCGAATAATGCCAATGGTTACGGTGAAGGGTCAAGTAAAGAGTCATTGCTATTGTTGAGATGAGAGGGTTATTCTGTTCTACAGAAAGGATAAGTTAAGGTTTAGGGTTGGGGTCCAGCTCTGATGTGAGTGTGCTTCTGAAATGTCGTTTCATTGTTGAGGAGGGCCCTGGGTGATATCGAAGCTGACGTGTGGATAGGCCCAGGATTCAGTGATATAGTTAAAATATTGTGGTCTCTCTGTTTTCCGGAGACATTAGCATTACGGAAAGAGTTAGGTTCTGGGTCTGTTGTGACGGTAAGTGCAAGATGGTGGATCAGGTTTATGGTGTGGCATGGGTGACGTCAGTGGTCAAGGTCGGGTTTCAGGATGATGGGCCAGAGCTAGGGTTGGGGTTAGGTTTTTGGGAAGCTATAGAGGGATGATATTTTTATACTTACACTTAGGTTACTTCTCTTACGTTACGGTGACTATGCGATTCAGATCCAGGGTTACAGTGCGGCAAGGGTGAAATCCATGGTGATGGTGGAGTTTCAGGCCACAGGTCCGCGCTAGGATTAGTGTTAAGTAATCGTTAAAGGGTATGGGGTTTACGTGGATACGGCTCGATTTTGGATACTCCTCTGATGTGAGCTTGAAGTCCAGATTGATCTTGATCATCATGGTGTGGCATAGGTGACATCAGTGCTGACGCTGAACGTCCAGGTATAGGGACCTTGGTTAGGGGTAGGGTTTTCTGTAAGGATAAGTCTATGCAGAAGATATGGTTATGGACATAATTAAGGTGCAATTTTGATGTCAGTGCGAGTGTGAGACCGAGTCACAGGGTTGACGGAGTCATAGTTGATATCAATGGTGAAGGCGAATTATCTGGTCCATGGGTCAGTTCTAGGGTTAGGTTTAGGTGTTGGATAAGGAGTACGGGTGAGATAGGGTTACAGTTAGACTCGGATCCATCTCTGATGTGAAGGCGAGTGCAAGATTGAGTTTAAATTTTAAGGTGAAGTGTGGGTGATATTAAATCTTAAGGTGAAGTGTGAGATCCTGGAGCCAGGGCTACAGTTGGCATTAGTTGTAAGTTCAGGTTTAAGGGACTGATTGAGTGACAGTTAGAGTTCTGATCCGACTCTGATGTGAGGGCAATGGCCAGAATGATCTTGTGGATTATGGCGAGCAATGAGATACGTCAAGGCTGATGGTGGCGTTTCAGTTAAAGGGGCCTGGGCTAGGATTAGGTTTTCCTGTAAGGGAAAGTCTATGCATATGATAAGGTTACAGAGAGAATTTGGTTTCAATTCTGATGTGCGTACGAGGGTGAGATTGAATCTCAGGGTAAAGATGTGCCTCCTAGTCGGCAGCTATGTTGAAGGTGGAGTATCTAGTCCATAGCTCGGGTCTAGGCTTAGGCTTAGGTGTTCAGTAAGATTAACAGGAACATAGAGTTACATTTAGAGTTCGCATCTGACACTGATGTGAGGGCGATGGCCATATTGAGCTTCAGGTTTACTTTGCGGCATGGCAGACGTTGAAGCTGATGTTGTCTGTTCAGGTAAAGTGACCAGGTTTAGAATTATGTTATTTTGTTCTGTGAGGTGTACAGGAAGGATAGGGTGATGGACAGACTTATGGCTGGTCTCTGATATGAGGGCATGTTCGAGATTGAGGTTCAGGATTATGGTGAAGCATGCCTGATGCCAATGGTTACGGAGAAGGGACAGGTTAAGAGTCATGGCTAGGGTTGAGATTAGAGGGTCATTCTGCTCTACAGAAAGGATAGGTTAAGGATGAAGGTTAGGAACCAGCTCTGATGGGACTGAGCTTCTGTAATTGCGTTTCAGTGTTTAGGAGGGCCCTGGGTGATGTTGACGCTGACGTTGTGTGGGTAGGCCCAGGATTCAGTACTAGAGTTAAAATTTTGTGTTCTCCCTGGTTTCCAGAGACAATAGCATTAGGAAAGAGTTAGTTTCTGGGTCTCATGTGATGGGGAGCACAAGATGTAGGATCATGGTTATGGTGAGGCAATGGTGACATCAATGTTCCATGTAAGGTGTCAGGACCAGTGGCCAGGGCTAGGGTTGGGTTAGGTTTTTCGGTAGCTGTAGAGAGAGGGTATTGTTACATTTAGACATAGGGTCCTTCTCTTACGTAAGGGCGAATGTGCGATTCAGTTCCAGGATTACAGTGAGGCATTATTGATATCCACGGTGATGGTGGAGTTTCAGGATACAGGTCCGCGCTAGGGCTAGGGTTATGCAATCGTTAAAGGGTATGGGGTGTATCGTGATACGGTTCGATTTGAATCCTACTCTGACGTGAGGGCGAAGGCCAGATTGATCTTCATCATCGTGTTTTGGCATAGGTGACATCAATGCTGATGTTAAGTGTTCAGGTTAATTGATCCTGCTTAGGGATAAGGTTTTCTGTAAGGAAAAGTCTATGCGATACATATGGTTATGGACAGAATTAGGTAGCAATTCTGATGTCAGGGCGAGTGTGACATTGATTCGCAGGTTCAAGGGAGTCATAGTTTATATCAATGGTGAAGGTGAATTATCTGGTCCGGGTCATGTCTATGATTAGATTTAGGTGTTCCATAAGGAATACGGGTGTGACAGGGTTACAGTTAGACTTCCGATATATCTCTGATGTGAGGGTGAATGCAAGATCGAATTTCAAGTTTAAGCTGAAATGGGGGTAACATCAAAGTTGAAGGTGAAGTGTCAGATCCTGGCGCCAGGGCTAGGGTTAGCATTAGTCGTAAGGTCAGGAGTATGGGGCAGATTGAGTGACTGTTAGAGTTCTGATCTGAATCTGATGTGAAGGAAATGGCCAGAGTGCGCTTCAGGATTTTGGGGAGGAAAGCCAGAATTCGATGCTGAATTTGGCGGTTCAGTTAAATTGGCCTGGGCTAGGTTTAGGGTACACTGTAAAGGAAAGTCTATGCATATGATACGGTTACGGAGAGAATTTGGGTTCAATTCTGATGTGAGTGCGAGGGTGTGATTGAACTCAGGGTAAAGATGTGCCTCCTAGTCGGCAGCAATGTTGAAGTCAGAGTATCTAGTCCAGGGCTCGGGTCTAGGGTTAGGCTTAGGTGTTCAGTAAGATTTACAGGAACATAGAGTTACATTTAGACTTCGAATCTGACACTGATGTGAGGGCGATGGCCATATTGAGCTTCAGGTTTACTTCGCGGCATGACAGATGTTGCAGCTGATGGCGTCAGTTCAGGTAAAGTGGCCAGGGTTAGAGTTATGTTACTGTGTTCTGTGAGGTGTACAGGAAGGATAGGGTGATGGACAGACTTAGGGTGTTCTCTCATGTGAGGGCAAGTTCGAGATGGAGGTTCAGGTTTACGGTGAAGTGCGAATAATGCCAATGGTTACGGTGAAGGGTCAAGTAAAGAGTCATTGCTATTGTTGAGATGAGAGGGTTATTCTGTTCTACAGAAAGGATAAGTTAAGGTTTAGGGTTGGGGTCCAGCTCTGATGTGAGTGTGCTTCTGAAATGTCGTTTCATTGTTAAGGAGGGCCCTGGGTGATATCGAAGCTGACGTGTGGATAGGCCCAGGATTCAGTGATATAGTTAAAATTTTGTGTTCTCTCTGTTTTCCGGAGACATTAGCATTACGGAAAGAGTTAGGTTCTGGGTCTGTTGTGACGGTAAGTGCAAGATGGTGGATCAGGTTTATGGTGAGGCATGGGTGAAGTCAGTGGTCAAGGTCGGGTTTCAGGACGATGGGCCATGGCTAGGGTTAGTGTTAGGTTTTTGGGAAGCTGTAGAGGGATGGTATTTTTATACTTACACTTAGGTTACTTCTCTTACGTTACGGTGACTATGCGATTCAGATCCAGGGTTACAGTGCGGCAAGGGTGAAATCCATGGTGATGGTGGAGTTTCAGGCCACAGGTCCGCGCTAGGATTAGTGTTAAGTAATCGTTAAAGGGTATGGGGTTTACGTGGATACGCCTCGATTTTGGATCCTCCTCTGATGTGAGCTTGAAGTCCAGATTGATCTTGATCATCATGGTGTGGCATAGGTGACATCAGTGCTGACGCTGAACGTCCAGGTATAGGGACCTTGTTTAGGGGTAGGGATTTCTGTAAGGATAAGTCTATGCAGAAGATATGGTTATGGACATAATTAGGGTGCAATTTTGATGTCAGTGCGAGTGTGAGACCGAGTCACAGGGTTGACGGAGTCATAGTTGATATCAATGGTGAAGGCGAATTATCTGGTCCATGGGTCAGTTCTAGGGTTAGGTTTCGGTGTTGGATAAGGAGTACGGGTGAGATAGGGTTACAGTTAGACTCGGATCCATCTCTGATGTGAAGGCGAGTGCAAGATTGAGTTTAAGTTTTAAGGTGAGGTGTGGGTGACATTAAATCTTAAGGTGAAGTGTGAGATCCTGGAGCCAGGGCTACAGTTGGCATTAGTTGTAAGTTCAGGTTTAAGGGGCTGATTGAGTGACAGTTAGAGTTCTGATCCGACTCTGATGTGAGGGCAATGGCCAGAAAGATCTTGTGGATTATGGCGAGCAATGAGATACGTCAAGGCTGATGGTGGCGTTTCAGTTAAAGGGGCCTGGGCTAGGATTAGGTTTTCCTGTAAGGGAAAGTCTATGCATATGATAAGGTTACAGAGAGAATTTGGTTTCAATTCTGATGTGCGTACGAGGGTGAGATTGAATCTCAGGGTAAAGATGTGCCTCCTAGTCGGCAGCTATGTTGAAGGTGGAGTATCTAGTCCATAGCTCGGGTCTAGGCTTAGGCTTAGGTGTTCAGTAAGATTAACAGGAACATAGAGTTACATTTAGAGTTCGCATCTGACACTGATGTGAGGGCGATGGCCATATTGAGCTTCAGGTTTACTTTGCGGCATGGCAGACGTTGAAGCTGATGTTGTCTGTTCAGGTAAAGTGACCAGGTTTAGAGTTATGTTATTTTGTTCTGTGAGGTGTACAGGAAGGATAGGGTGATGGACAGACTTATGGCTGGTCTCTGATATGAGGGCATGTTCGAGATTGAGGTTCAGGATTATGGTGAAGCATGCCTGATGCCAATGGTTACGGAGAAGGGACAGGTTAAGAGTCATGGCTAGGGTTGAGATTAGAGGGTCATTCTGCTATACAGAAAGGATAGGTTAAGGATGAAGGTTAGGAACCAGCTCTGATGGGACTGAGCTTCTGTAATTGCGTTTCAGTGTTTAGGAGGGTCCTGGGTGATGTTGACGCTGACGTTGTGTGGGTAGGCCCAGGATTCAGTACTAGAGTTAAAATTTTGTGTTCTCCCTGGTTTCCAGAGACAATAGCATTAGGAAAGAGTTAGTTTCTGGGTCTCATGTGACGGGGAGCGCAAGATGTAGGATCATGGTTATGGTGAGGCAATGGTGACATCAATGTTCCATGTAAGGTGTCAGGACCAGTGGCCAGGGCTAGGGTTGGGTTAGGTTTTTCGGTAGCTGTAGAGAGAGGGTATTGTTACATTTAGACATAGGGTCCTTCTCTTACGTAAGGCCGAATGTGCGATTCAGTTCCAGGATTACAGTGAGGCATTATTGATATCCACGGTGATGGTGGAGTTTCAGGATACAGGTCCGCGCTAGGGCTAGGGTTATGCAATCGTTAAAGGGTATGGGGTGTATCGTGATACGGTTCGATTTGAATCCTACTCTGACGTGAGGGCGAAGGCCAGATTGATCTTCATCATCGTGTTTTGGCATAGGTGACATCAATGCCGATGTTAAGTGTTCAGGTTAATTGATCCTGGTTAGGGATAAGGTTTTCTGTAAGGAAAAGTCTATGCGATACATATGGTTATGGACAGAATTAGGTAGCAATTCTGATGTCAGGGCGAGTGTGACATTGATTCGCAGGTTCAAGGGAGTCATAGTTTATATCAATGGTGAAGGTGAATTATCTGGTCCGGGTCATGTCTATGATTAGATTTAGGTGTTCCATAAGGAATACGGGTGTGACAGGGTTACAGTTAGACTTCCGATATATCTCTGATGTGAGGGTGAATGCAAGATCGAATTTCAAGTTTAAGCTGAAATGGGGGTAACATCAAAGTTGAAGGTGAAGTGTCAGATCCTGGCGCCAGGGCTAGGGATAGCATTAGTCGTAAGGTCAGGAGTATGGGGCAGATTGAGTGACTGTTAGAGTTCTGATCTGAATCTGATGTGAAGGAAATGGCCAGAGAGCGCTTCAGGATTTTGGGGAGGAAAGCCAGAATTGGATGCTGAATTTGGCGGTTCAGTTAAATTGGCCTGGGCTAGGTTTAGGGTACACTGTAAAGGAAAGTCTATGCATATGATACGGTTACGGAGAGAATTTGGGTTCAATTCTGATGTGAGTGCGAGGTTGAGATTGAATCTCAGGGTAAAGATGTGCCTCCTAGTCGGCAGCAATGTTGAAGTCAGAGTATCTAGTCCAGGGCTCGGGTCCAGGGTTAGGCTTAGGTGTTCAGTAAGATTTACAGGAACATAGAGTTACATTTAGACTTCGAATCTGACACTGATGTGAGGGCGATGGCCAGATTGAGCTTCAGGTTTACTTTGCGGCATGACAGATGTTGCAGCTGATGGCGTCAGTTCAGGTAAAGTGGCCAGGGTTAGAGTTATGTTACTGTGTTCTGTGAGGTGTACAGGAAGGATAGGGTGATGGACAGACTTAGGGTGTTCTCTCATGTGAGGGCAAGTTCGAGATGGAGGTTCAGGTTTACGGTGAAGTGCGAATAATGCCAATGGTTACGGTGAAGGGTCAAGTAAAGAGTCATTGCTATTGTTGAGATGAGAGGGTTATTCTGTTCTACAGAAAGGATAAGTTAAGGTTTAGGGTTGGGGTCCAGCTCTGATGTGAGTGTGCTTCTGAAATGTCGTTTCATTGTTGAGGAGGGACCTGGGTGATATCGAAGCTGATATGTAGGTAGGCCCAGGATTCGGTGATATAGTTAAAATTTTGTGTTCTCTCTGTTTTCCGGAGACATTAGCATTACGGAAAGAGTTAGGTTCTGGGTCTGTTGTGACGGTAAGTGCAAGATGGTGGATCAGGTTTATGGTGAGGCATGGGTGACGTCAGTGGTCAAGGTTGGGTTTCAGGACGACGGGCCTGGTCTAGCGTTAGGGTTAGGTTTTTGGGAAGCTGTAGAGGGATGGTATTTTTATACTTAGACTTAGGTTACTTCTCTTACATTACGGTGACTATGCGATTCAGATACAGGGTTACAGTGCGGCAAGGGGGAAATCCATGGTGATGGTGGGGTTTCAGGCCACAGGTTCGCGCTAGGATTAGTGTTAAGTAATCGTTAATGAGTATGGATTTTACGTGGATACGGCTCGATTTTGGATCCTCCTCTGATGTGAGCTTGAAATCCAGACTGATCTTGATCATCATGGTGTGGCATAGGTGACATCAGTGCTGACGCTGAACGTCCAGGTATAGGGATCTTGGTTAGGTGTAAGGTCTTCTGTAAGGATAAGTCTATGCAGAAGATATGGTTATGGACATAATTAGGGTGCAATTTTGATGTCAGTGCGAGTGTGAGACCGAGTCACAGGGTTGACGGAGTCATAGTTGATATCAATGGTGAAGGCGAATGATCTGGTCCATGGGTCAGTTCTAGGGTTAGGTTTAGGTGTTGGATAAGGAGTACGGGTGAGATAGGGTTACAGTTAGACTCGGATCCATCTCTGATGTGAAGGCGAGTGCAAGATTGAGTTTAAGTTTTATGGTGAGGTGTGTGTGACATTAATTCTTAAGGTGAAGTGTGAGATCCTGGAGCCAGGGCTACAGTTGGCATTAGTTGTAAGTTCAGGATTAAGGGGCTGATTGAGTGACAGTTAGAGTTCTGATCCGACTCTGATGTGAGGGCAATGGCCAGAATGATCTTGTGGATTATGGCGAGCAATGAGATACGTCAAGGCTGATGGTGGTGTTTCAGTTAAAGGGGCCTGGGCTAGGATTAGGTTTTCCTGTAAGGGAAAGTCTATGCATATGATAAGGTTACAGAGAGAATTTGGTTTCAATTCTGATGTGCGTACGAGGGTGAGATTGAATCTCAGGGTAAAGATGTGCCTCCTAGTCGGCAGCTATGTTGAAGGTGGAGTATCTAGTCCATAGCTCGGGTCTAGGCTTAGGCTTAGGTGTTCAGTAAGATTAACAGGAACATAGAGTTACATTTAGAGTTCGCATCTGACACTGATGTGAGGGCGATGGCCATATTGAGCTTCAGGTTTACTTTGCGACATGGCAGACGTTGAAGCTGATGTTGTCTGTTCAGGTAAAGTGACCAGGTTTAGAGTTATGTTATTTTGTTCTGTGAGGTGTACAGGAAGGATAGGGTGATGGACAGACTTATGGCTGGTCTCTGATATGAGGGCATGTTCGAGATTGAGGTTCAGGATTATGGTGAAGCATGCCTGATGCCAATGGTTACGGAGAAGGGACAGGTTAAGAGTCATGGCTAGGGTTGAGATTAGAGGGTCATTCTGCTCTACAGAAAGGATAGGTTAAGGATGAAGGTTAGGAACCAGCTCTGATGGGACTGAGATTCTGTAATTGCGTTTCAGTGTTTAGGAGGGCCCTGGGTGATGTTGACGCTGACGTTGTGTGGGTAGGCCCAGGATTCAGTACTAGAGTTAAAATTTTGTGTTCTCCCTGGTTTCCAGAGACAATAGCATTAGGAAAGAGTTAGTTTCTGGGTCTCATGTGACGGGGAGCGCAAGATGTAGGATCATGGTTATGGTGAGGCAATGGTGACATCAATGTTCCATGTAAGGTGTCAGGACCAGTGGCCAGGGCTAGGGTTGGGTTAGGTTTTTCGGTAGCTGTAGAGAGAGGGTATTGTTACATTTAGACATAGGGTCCTTCTCTTACGTAAGGCCGAATGTGCGATTCAGTTCCAGGATTACAGTGAGGCATTATTGATATCCACTGTGATGGTGGAGTTTCAGGATACAGGTCCGCGCTAGGGCTAGGGTTATGCAATCGTTAAAGGGTATGAGGTGTATCGTGATACGGTTCGATTTGAATCCTACTCTGACGTGAGGGCGAAGGCCAGATTGATCTTCATCATCGTGTTTTGGCATAGGTGACATCAATGCTGATGTTAAGTGTTCAGGTTAATTGATCCTGGTTAGGGATAATGTTTTCTGTAAGGAAAAGTCTATGCGATACATATGGTTATGGACAGAATTAGGTAGCAATTCTGATGTCAGGGCGAGTGTGACATTGATTCGCAGGTTCAAGGGAGTCATAGTTTATATCAATGGTGAAGGTGAATTATCTGGTCCGGGTCATGTCTATGTTTAGATTTAGGTGTTCCATAAGGAATACGGGTGTGACAGGGTTACAGTTAGACTTCCGATATATCTCTGATGTGAGGGTGAATGCAAGATCGAATTTCAAGTTTAAGCTGAAATGGGGGTAACATCAAAGTTGAAGGTGAAGTGTCAGATCCTGGCGCCAGGGCTAGGGTTAGCATTAGTCGTAAGGTCAGGAGTATGGGGCAGATTGAGTGACTGTTAGAGTTCTGATCTGAATCTGATGTGAAGGAAATGGCCAGAGTGCCCTTCAGGATTTTGGGGAGGAAAGCCAGAATTCGATGCTGAATTTGGCGGTTCAGTTAAATTGGCCTGGGCTAGGTTTAGGGTACACTGTAAAGGAAAGTCTATGCATATGATACCGTTACGGAGAGAATTTGGGTCCAATTCTGACGTGAGTGCGAGGGTGAGTTTGAATCTCAGTGTAAAGATGTGCCTCCTAGTCGGCAGCAATGTTGAAGTCAGAGTATCTAGTCCAGGGCTCGGGTCTAGGGTTAGGCTTAGGTGTTCAGTAAGATTTACAGGAACATAGAGTTACATTTAGTGTTCGAATCTGACACTGATGTGAGGGCGATGGCCAGATTGAGCTTCAGGTTTACTTTGCGGCATGACAGATGTTGCAGCTGCTGGCGTCAGTTCAGGTAAAGTGGCCAGGGTTAGAGTTATGTTACTGTGTTCTGTGAGGTGTACAGGAAGGATAGGGTGATGGACAGACTTAGGGTGTTCTCGCATGTGAGGGCAAGTTCGAGATGGAGGTTCAGGTTTACGGTGAAGTGCGAATAATGCCAATGGTTATGGTGAAGGGTCAAGTAAAGAGTCATTGCTATTGTTGAGATGAGAGGGTTATTCTGTTCTACAGAAAGGATAAGTTAAGGTTTAGGGTTGAGGTCCAGCTCTGATGTGAGTGTGCTTCTGAAATGTCGTTTCATTGTTGAGGAGGGCCCTGGGTGATATCGAAGCTGACATGTGGATAGGCCCAGGTTTCAGTGATATAGTTAAAATTTTGTGTTCTCTCTGTTTTCCGGAGACATTAGCATTACGGAAAGAGTTAGGTTCTGGGTCTGTGTGACGATAAGTGCAAGATGGTGGATTAGGTCTCGGTGAGGCATGGGTGACGTCAGTGGTCAAGGTCGGGTTTCAGGACGACGGGCCAGGGCTAGGGTTAGGGTTAGGTTTTTGGGAAACTGTAGAGGGATGGTATTTTTATACTTAGACTTAGGTTACTTCTCTTACGTTACGTTGACTATGCGATTCAGATCCAGGGTTACAGTGCGGCAAGGGTGAAATCCATGGTGATGGTGGAGTTTCAGTCCACAGGTCCACGCTAGGATTAGTGTTATTTAATCGTAAAAGGGTATGGGGTTTACGTGGATATGGCTCGATTTTGGATCCTCCTCTGATGTGAGCTTAAAGTCCAGATTGATCTTGATCATCATGGTGTGGCATAGGTGACATCAGTGCTGACGCTGAACGTCCAGGTATAGGGATCTTGGTTAGGGGTAGGGTTTTCTGTAAGGATAAGTCTATGCAGAAGATATGGTTATGGACATAATTAGGGTCCAATTTTGATGTCAGTGCGAGTGTGAGACTGAGTCACAGGGTTGACGGAGTCATAGTTGATATCAATGGTGAAGGCGCATTATCTGTTCCATGGGTCAGTTCTAGGGTTAGGTTTAGGTGTTGGATAAGGAGTATGGGTGAGATAGGGTTACAGTTAGACTCGGATCCATCTCTGATGTGAAGGCGAGTGCAAGATTGAGTTTAAGTTTTAAGGTGAGGTGTGGGTGACATTAATTTTTAAGGTGAAGTGTGAGATCCTGGAGCCAGGGCTACAGTTGGCATTAGTTGTAAGTTCAGGTTTAAGGGGCTGATTGAGTGACAGTTAGAGTTCTGATCCGACTCTGATGTGAGGGCAATGGCCAGAATGATCTTGTGGATTATGGCGAGCAATGAGATACGTCAAGGCTGATGGTGGCGTTTCAGTTAAAGGGGCCTGGGCTAGGATTAGGTTTTCCTGTAAGGGAAAGTCTATGCATATGATAAGGTTACAGAGAGAATTTGGTTTCAATTCTGATGTGCGTACGAGGGTGAGATTGAATCTCAGGGTAAAGATGTGCCTCCTAGTCGGCAGCTATGTTGAAGGTGGAGTATCTAGTCCATAGCTCGGGTCTAGGCTTAGGCTTAGGTGTTCAGTAAGATTAACAGGAACATAGAGTTACATTTAGAGTTCGCATCTGACACTGATGTGAGGGCGATGGCCATATTGAGCTTCAGGTTTACTTTGCGACATGGCAGACGTTGAAGCTGATGTTGTCTGTTCAGGTAAAGTGACCAGGTTTAGAGTTATGTTATTTTGTTCTGTGAGGTGTACAGGAAGGATAGGGTGATGGACAGACTTATGGCTGGTCTCTGATATGAGGGCATGTTCGAGATTGAGGTTCAGGATTATGGTGAAGCATGCCTGTTGCCAATGGTTATGGAGAAGGGACAGGTTAAGAGTCATGGCTAGGGTTGAGATTAGAGGGTCATTCTGCTCTACAGAAAGGATAGGTTAAGGATGAAGGTTAGGAACCAGCTCTGATGGGACTGAGCTTCTGTAATTGCGTTTCAGTGTTTAGGAGGGCCCTGGGTGATGTTGACGCTGATGTTGTGTGGGTAGGCCCAGGATTCAGTACTAGAGTTAAAATTTTGTGTTCTCCCTGGTTTCCAGAGACAATAGCATTAGGAAAGAGTTAGTTTCTGGGTCTCATGTGACGGGGAGCGCAAGATGTAGGATCATGGTTATGGTGAGGCAATGGTGACATCAATGTTCCATGTAAGGTGTCAGGACCAGTGGCCAGGGCTAGGGTTGGGTTAGGTTTTTCGGTAGCTGTAGAGAGAGGGTATTGTTACATTTAGACATAGGGTCCTTCTCTTACGTAAGGGCGAATGTGCGATTCAGTTCCAGGATTACAGTGAGGCATTATTGATATCCACGGTGATGGTGGAGTTTCAGGATACAGGTCCGCGCTAGGGCTAGGGTTATGCAATCGTTACAGGGTATGGGGTGTATCGTGATACGGTTCGATTTGAATCCTACTCTGACGTGAGGGTGAAGGCCAGATTGATCTTCATCATCGTGTTTTGGCATAGGTGACATCAATGCTGATGTTAAGTGTTCAGGTTAATTGATCCTGGTTAGGGATAAGGTTTTCTGTAAGGAAAAGTCTATGCGATACATATGGTTATGGACAGAATTAGGTAGCAATTCTGATGTCAGGGCGAGTGTGACATTGATTCGCAGGTTCAAGGGAGTCATAGT
The DNA here is from genome assembly GCF_030020395.1 of Manis pentadactyla. Taxonomy (NCBI): domain Eukaryota; kingdom Metazoa; phylum Chordata; class Mammalia; order Pholidota; family Manidae; genus Manis; species Manis pentadactyla. Next base: position 55,979,178 of record NC_080019.1, read on the forward strand.
TTATATCAATGGTGAAGGTGAATTATCTGGTCCGGGTCATGTCTATGATTAGATTTAGGTGTTCCATAAGGAATACGGGTGTGACAGGGTTACAGTTAGACTTCCGATATATCTCTGATGTGAGGGTGAATGCAAGATCGAATTTCAAGTTTAAGCTGAAATGGGGGTAACATCAAAGTTGAAGGTGAAGTGTCAGATCCTGGCGCCAGGGCTAGGGTTAGCATTAGTCGTAAGGTCAGGAGTATGGGGCAGATTAAGTGACTGTTAGAGTTCTGATCTGAATCTGATGTGAAGGAAATGGCCAGAGTGCGCTTCAGGATTTTGGGGAGGAAAGCCAGAATACGATGCTGAATTTGGCGGTTCAGTTAAATTGGCCTGGGCTAGGTTTAGGGTACACTGTAAAGGAAAGTCTATGCATATGATACGGTTACGGAGAGAATTTGGGTTCAATTCTGACGTGAGTGTGAGGGTGAGATTGAATCTCAGGGTAAAGATGTGCCTCCTAGTCGGCAGCAATGTTGAAGTCAGAGTATCTAGTCCAGGGCTCGGGTCTAGGGTTAGGCTTAGGTGTTCAGTAAGATTTACAGGAACATAGAGTTACATTTAGACTTCGAATCTGACACTGATGTGAGGGCGATGGCCAGATTGAGCTTCAGGTTTACTTTGCGGCATGACAGATGTTGCAGCTGATGGCGTCAGTTCAGGTAAAGTGGCCAGGGTTAGACTTATGTTACTGTGTTCTGTGAGGTGTACAGGAAGGATAGGGTGATGGACAGACTTAGGGTGTTCTCTCATGTGAGGGCAAGTTCGAGATGGAGGTTCAGGTTTACGGTGAAGTGCGAATAATGCCAATGGTTACGGTGAAGGGTCAAGTAAAGAGTCATTGCTATTGTTGAGATGAGAGGGTTATTCTGTTCTACAGAAAGGATAAGTTAAGGTTTAGGGTTGGGGTCCAGCTCTGATGTGAGTGTGCTTCTGAAATGTCGTTTCATTGTTGAGGAGGGCCCTGGGTGATATCGAAGCTGACGTGTGGATAGGCCCAGGATTCAGTGATATATTTAAAATATTGTGGTCTCTCTGTTTTCCGGAGACATTAGCATTACGGAAAGAGTTAGGTTCTGGGTCTGTTGTGACGGTAAGTGCAAGATGGTGGATCAGGTTTATGGTGAGGCATGGGTGAAGTCAGTGGTCAAGGTCGGGTTTCAGGACGACGGGCCATGGCTAGGGTTAGTGTTAGGTTTTTGGGAAGCTGTAGAGGGATGGTATTTTTATACTTACACTTAGGTTACTTCTCTTACGTTACGTTGACTATGCGATTCAGATCCAGGGTTACAGTGCGGCAAGGGTGAAATCCATGGTGATGGTGGAGTTTCAGGCCACAGGTCCACGCTAGGATTAGTGTTAAGTAATCGTAAGAGGGTATGGGGTTTACGTGGATACGGCTCGATTTTGGATCCTCCTCTGATGTGAGCTTGAAGTCCAGATTGATCTTGATCATCATGGTGTGGCATAGGTGACATCAGTGCTGACGCTGAACGTCCAGGTATAGGGACCTTGGTTAGGGGTAGGGTTTTCTGTAAGGATAAGTCTATGCAGAAGTTATGGTTATGGACATAATTAGGGTGCAATTTTGATGTCAGTGCGAGTGTGAGACCGAGTCACAGGGTTGACGGAGTCATAGTTGATATCAATGGTGAAGGCGAATTATCTGGTCCATGGGTCAGTTCTAGGGTTAGGTTTAGGTGTTGGATAAGGAGTACGGGTGAGATAGGGTTACAGTTAGACTCGGATCCATCTCTGATGTGAAGGCGAGTGCAAGATTGAGTTTAAGTTTTATGGTGAGGTGTGGGTGACATTAATTCTTAAGGTGAAGTGTGAGATCCTGGAGCCAGGGCTACAGTTGGCATTAGTTGTAAGTTCAGGTTTAAGGGGCTGATTGAGTGACAGTTAGAGTTCTGATCCGACTCTGATGTGAGGGCAATGGCCAGAATGATCTTGTGGATTATGGCGAGCAATGAGATACGTCAAGGCTGATGGTGGCGTTTCAGTTAAAGGGGCCTGGGCTAGGATTAGGTTTTCCTGTAAGGGAAAGTCTATGCATATGATAAGGTTACAGAGAGAATTTGGTTTCAATTCTGATGTGCATACGAGGGTGAGATTGAATCTCAGGGTAAAGATGTGCCTCCTAGTCGGCAGCTATGCTGAAGGTGGAGTATCTAGTCCATAGCTCGGGTCTAGGCTTAGGCTTAGGTGTTCAGTAAGATTAACAGGAACATAGAGTTACATTTAGAGTTCGCATCTGACACTGATGTGAGGGCGATGGCCATATTGAGCTTCAGGTTTACTTTGCGACATGGCAGACGTTGAAGCTGATGTTGTCTGTTCAGGTAAAGTGACCAGGTTTAGAGTTATGTTATTTTGTTCTGTGAGGTGTACAGGAAGGATAGGGTGATGGACAGACTTATGGCTGGTCTCTGATATGAGGGCATGTTCGAGATTGAGGTTCAGGATTATGGTGAAGCATGCCTGATGCCAATGGTTACGGAGAAGGGACAGGTTAAGTGTCATGGCTAGGGTTGAGATTAGAGGGTCATTCTGCTCTACAGAAAGGATAGGTTAAGGATGAAGGTTAGGAACCAGCTCTGATGGGACTGAGCTTCTGTAATTGCGTTTCAGTGTTTAGGAGGGCCCTGGGTGATGTTGACGCTGACGTTGTGTGGGTAGGCCCAGGATTCAGTACTAGAGTTAAAATTTTGTGTTCTCCCTGGTTTCCAGAGACAATAGCATTAGGAAAGAGTTAGTTTCTGGGTCTCATGTGACGGGGAGCGAAAGATGTAGTATCATGGTTATGGTGAGGCAATGGTGACATCAATGTTCCATGTAAGGTGTCAGGACCAGTGGCCAGGGCTAGGGTTGGGTTAGGTTTTTCGGTAGCTGTAGAGAGAGGGTATTGTTACATTTAGACATAGGGTCCTTCTCTTACGTAAGGGCGAATGTGCGATTCAGTTCCAGGATTACAGTGAGGCATTATTGATATCCATGGTGATGGTGGAGTTTCAGGATACAGGTCCGCGCTAGGGCTAGGGTTATGCAATCGTTAAAGGGTATGGGGTGTATCGTGATACGGTTCGATTTGAATCCTACTCTGACGTGAGGGCGAAGGCCAGATTGATCTTCATCATCGTGTTTTGGCATAGGTGACATCAATGCTGATGTTAAGTGTTCAGGTTAATCGATCCTGGTTAGGGATAAGGTTTTCTGTAAGGAAAAGTCTATGCGATACATATGGTTATGGACAGAATTAGGTAGCAATTCTGATGTCAGGGCGAGTGTGACATTGATTCGCAGGTTCAAGGGAGTCATAGTTTATATCAATGGTGAAGGTGAATTATCTGGTCCGGGTCATGTCTATGATTAGATTTAGGTGTTCCATAAGGAATACGGGTGTGACAGGGTTACAGTTAGACTTCCGATATATCTCTGATGTGAGGGTGAATGCAAGATCGAATTTCAAGTTTAAGCTGAAATGGGGGTAACATCAAAGTTGAAGGTGAAGTGTCAGATCCTGGCACCAGGGCTAGGGTTAGCATTAGTCGTAAGGTCAGGAGTATGGGGCAGATTGAGTGACTGTTAGAGTTCTGATCTGAATCTGATGTGAAGTAAATGGCCAGAGTGCGCTTCAGGATTTTGGGGAGGAAAGCCAGAATTCGATGCTGAATTTGGCGGTTCAGTTAAATTGGCCTGAGCTAGGTTTAGGGTACACTGTAAAGGAAAGTCTATGCATATGATACCGTTACGGAGAAATATGGGTTCAAATCTGACGTGAGTGCGAGGGTGAGATTGAATCTCAGGGTAAAGATGTGCCTCCTAGTCGGCAGCAATGTTGAAGTCAGAGTATCTAGTCCAGGGCTCGGGTCTAGGGTTAGGCTTAGGTGTTCAGTAAGATTTACAGGAACATAGAGTTACATTTAGTGTTCGAATCTGACACTGATGTGAGGGCGATGGCCAGATTGAGCTTCAGGTTTACTTTGCGGCATGACAGATGTTGCAGCTGTTGGCGTCAGTTCAGGTAAAGTGGCCAGGGTTAGACTTATGTTACTGTGTTCTGTGAGGTGTACAGGAAGGATAGGGTGATGGACAGACTTAGGGTGTTCTCTCATGTGAGGGCAAGTTCGAGATGGAGGTTCAGGTTTACGGTGAAGTGCGAATAATGCCAATGGTTATGGTGAAGGGTCAAGTAAAGAGTCATTGCTATTGTTGAGATGAGAGGGTTATTCTGTTCTACAGAAAGGATAAGTTAAGGTTTAGGGTTGGGGTCCAGCTCTGATGTGAGTGTGCTTCTGAAATGTCGTTTCATTGTTGAGGAGGGCCCTGGGTGATATCGAAGCTGACATGTGGATAGGCCCAGGATTCAGTGATATAGTTAAAATTTTGTGTTCTCTCTGTTTTCCGGAGACATTAGCATTACGGAAAGAGTTAGGTTCTGGGTCTGTTGTGACGGTAAGTGCAAGATGGTGGATTAGGTCTTGGTGAGGCATGGGTGACGTCAGTGGTCAAGGTCGGGTTTCAGGACGACGGGCCAGGGCTAGGGTTAGGGTTAGGTTTTTGGGAAGCTGTAGAGGGATGGTATTTTTATACTTAGACTTAGGTTACTTCTCTTATGTTACGTTGACTATGCGATTCAGATCCAGGGTTACAGTGCGGCAAGGGTGAAATCCATGGTGATGGTGGAGTTTCAGGCCACAGGTCCACGCTAGGATTAGTGTTAAGTAATCGTAAGAGGGTATGGGGTTTACGTGGATACGGCTCGATTTTGGATCCTCCTCTGATGTGAGCTTGAAGTCCAGATTGATCTTGATCATCATGGTGTGGCATAGGTGACATCAGTGCTGACGCTGAACGTCCAGGTATAGGGACCTTGGTTAGGGGTAGGGTTTTCTGTAAGGATAAGTCTATGCAGAAGTTATGGTTATGGACATAATTAGGGTGCAATTTTGATGTCAGTGCGAGTGTGAGACCGAGTCACAGGGTTGACGGAGTCATAGTTGATATCAATGGTGAAGGCGAATTATCTGGTCCATGGGTCAGTTCTAGGGTTAGGTTTAGGTGTTGGATAAGGAGTACGGGTGAGATAGGGTTACAGTTAGACTCGGATCCATCTCTGATGTGAAGGCGAGTGCAAGATTGAGTTTAAGTTTTATGGTGAGGTGTGGGTGACATTAATTCTTAAGGTGAAGTGTGAGATCCTGGAGCCAGGGCTACAGTTGGCATTAGTTGTAAGTTCAGGTCTGAGGGGCTGATTGAGAGAGAGTTCTGATCCGACTCTGATGTGAGGGCAATGGCCAGAATGATCTTGTGGATTATGGCGAGCAATGAGATACGTCAAGGCTGATGGTGGCGTTTCAGTTAAAGGGGCCTGGGCTAGGATTAGGTTTTCCTGTAAGGGAAAGTCTATGCATATGATAAGGTTACAGAGAGAATTTGGTTTCAATTCTGATGTGCGTACGAGGGTGAGATTGAATCTCAGGGTAAAGATGTGCCTCCTAGTCGGCAGCTATGCTGAAGGTGGAGTATCTAGTCCATAGCTCGGGTCTAGGCTTAGGCTTAGGTGTTCAGTAAGATTAACAGGAACATAGAGTTACATTTAGAGTTCGCATCTGACACTGATGTGAGGGCGATGGCCATATTGAGCTTCAGGTTTACTTTGCGGCATGGCAGACGTTGAAGCTGATGTTGTCTGTTCAGGTAAAGTGACCAGGTTTAGAGTTATGTTATTTTGTTCTGTGAGGTGTACAGGAAGGATAGGGTGATGGACAGACTTATGGCTGGTCTCTCATATGAGGGCATGTTCGAGATTGAGGTTCAGGATTATGGTGAAGCATGCCTGATGCCAATGGTTACGGAGAAGGGACAGGTTAAGAGTCATGGCTAGGGTTGAGATTAGAGGGTCATTCTGCTATACAGAAAGGATAGGTTAAGGATGAAGGTTAGGAACCAGCTCTGATGGGACTGAGCTTCTGTAATTGCGTTTCAGTGTTTAGGAGGGCCCTGGGTGATGTTGACGCTGACGTTGTGTGGGTAGGCCCAGGATTCAGTACTAGAGTTAAAATTTTGTGTTCTCCCTGGTTTCCAGAGACAATAGCATTAGGAAAGAGTTAGTTTCTGTGTCTCATGTGACGGGGAGCGCAAGATGTAGGATCATGGTTATGGTGAGGCAATGGTGACATCAATGTTCCATGTAAGGTGTCAGGACCAGTGGCCAGGGCTAGGGTTGGGTTAGGTTTTTCGGTAGCTGTAGAGAGAGGGTATTGTTACATTTAGACATAGGGTCCTTCTCTTACGTAAGGGCGAATGTGCGATTCAGTTCCAGGATTACAGTGAGGCATTATTGATATCCACGGTGATGGTGGAGTTTCAGGATACAGGTCCGCGCTAGGGCTAGGGTTATGCAATCGTTAAAGGGTATGGGGTGTATCGTGATACGGTTCGATTTGAATCCTACACTGACGTGAGGGCGAAGGCCAGATTGATCTTCATCATCGTGTTTTGGCATAGGTGACATCAATGCTGATGTTAAGTGTTCAGGTTAATTGATCCTGGTTAGGGATAAGGTTTTCTGTATGGAAAAGTCTATGCGATACATATGGTTATGGACAGAATTAGGTAGCAATTCTGATGTCAGGGCGAGTGTGACATTGATTCGCAGGTTCAAGGGAGTCATAGTTTATATCAATGGTGAAGGTGAATTATCTGGTCCGGGTCATGTCTATGATTAGATTTAGGTGTTCCATAAGGAATACGGGTGTGACAGGGTTACAGTTAGACTTCCGATATATCTCTGATGTGAGGGTGAATGCAAGATCGAATTTCAAGTTTAAGCTGAAATGGGGGTAACATCAAAGTTGAAGGTGAAGTGTCAGATCCTGGCGCCAGGGCTAGGGTTAGCATTAGTCGTAAGGTCAGGAGTATGGGGCAGATTGAGTGACTGTTAGAGTTCTGATCTGAATCTGATGTGAAGGAAATGGCCAGAGTGTGCTTCAGGATTTTGGGGAGGAAAGCCAGAATTCGATGCTGAATTTGGCGGTTCAGTTAAATTGGCCTGGGCTAGGTTTAGGGTACACTGTAAAGGAAAGTCTATGCATATGATACCGTTACGGAGAGAATTTGGGTTCAAGTCTGACGTGAGTGCGAGGGTGAGATTGAATCTCAGGGTAAAGATATGCCTCCTAGTCGGCAGCAATGTTGAAGTCAGAGTATCTAGTCCAGGGCTCGGGTCTAGGGTTAGGCTTAGGTGTTCAGTAAGATTTACAGGAACATAGAGTTACATTTAGTGTTCGAATCTGACACTGATGTGAGGGCGATGGCCAGATTGAGCTTCAGGTTTACTTTGCGGCATGACAGATGTTGCAGCTGTTGGCGTCAGTTCAGGTAAAGTGGCCAGGGTTAGACTTATGTTACTGTGTTCTGTGAGGTGTACAGGAAGGATAGGGTGATGGACAGACTTAGGGTGTTCTCTCATGTGAGGGCAAGTTCGAGATGGAGGTTCAGGTTTACGGTGAAGTGCGAATAATGCCAATGGTTATGGTGAAGGGTCAAGTAAAGAGTCATTGCTATTGTTGAGATGAGAGGGTTATTCTGTTCTACAGAAAGGATAAGTTAAGGTTTAGGGTTGGGGTCCAGCTCTGATGTGAGTGTGCTTCTGAAATGTCGTTTCATTGTTGAGGAGGGCCCTGGGTGATATCGAAGCTGACATGTGGATAGGCCCAGGATTCAGTGATATAGTTAAAATTTTGTGTTCTCTCTGTTTTCCGGAGACATTAGCATTACGGAAAGAGTTAGGTTCTGGGTCTGTTGTGACGGTAAGTGCAAGATGGTGGATTAGGTCTTGGTGAGGCATGGGTGACGTCAGTGGTCAAGGTCGGGTTTCAGGACGACGGGCCAGGGCTAGGGTTAGGGTTAGGTTTTTGGGAAGCTGTAGAGGGATGGTATTTTTATACTTAGACTTAGGTTACTTCTCTTATGTTACGTTGACTATGCGATTCAGATCCAGGGTTACAGTGCGGCAAGGGTGAAATCCATGGTGATGGTGGAGTTTCAGGCCACAGGTCCACGCTAGGATTAGTGTTAAGTAATCGTAAGAGGGTATGGGGTTTACGTGGATACGGCTCGATTTTGGATCCTCCTCTGATGTGAGCTTGAAGTCCAGATTGATCTTGATCATCATGGTGTGGCATAGGTGACATCAGTGCTGACGCTGAACGTCCAGGTATAGGGACCTTGGTTAGGGGTAGGGTTTTCTGTAAGGATAAGTCTATGCAGAAGTTATGGTTATGGACATAATTAGGGTGCAATTTTGATGTCAGTGCGAGTGTGAGACCGAGTCACAGGGTTGACGGAGTCATAGTTGATATCAATGGTGAAGGCGAATTATCTGGTCCATGGGTCAGTTCTAGGGTTAGGTTTAGGTGTTGGATAAGGAGTACGGGTGAGATAGGGTTACAGTTAGACTCGGATCCATCTCTGATGTGAAGGCGAGTGCAAGATTGAGTTTAAGTTTTATGGTGAGGTGTGGGTGACATTAATTCTTAAGGTGAAGTGTGAGATCCTGGAGCCAGGGCTACAGTTGGCATTAGTTGTAAGTTCAGGTCTGAGGGGCTGATTGAGAGAGAGTTCTGATCCGACTCTGATGTGAGGGCAATGGCCAGAATGATCTTGTGGATTATGGCGAGCAATGAGATACGTCAAGGCTGATGGTGGCGTTTCAGTTAAAGGGGCCTGGGCTAGGATTAGGTTTTCCTGTAAGGGAAAGTCTATGCATATGATAAGGTTACAGAGAGAATTTGGTTTCAATTCTGATGTGCGTACGAGGGTGAGATTGAATCTCAGGGTAAAGATGTGCCTCCTAGTCGGCAGCTATGCTGAAGGTGGAGTATCTAGTCCATAGCTCGGGTCTAGGCTTAGGCTTAGGTGTTCAGTAAGATTAACAGGAACATAGAGTTACATTTAGAGTTCGCATCTGACACTGATGTGAGGGCGATGGCCATATTGAGCTTCAGGTTTACTTTGCGGCATGGCAGACGTTGAAGCTGATGTTGTCTGTTCAGGTAAAGTGACCAGGTTTAGAGTTATGTTATTTTGTTCTGTGAGGTGTACAGGAAGGATAGGGTGATGGACAGACTTATGGCTGGTCTCTCATATGAGGGCATGTTCGAGATTGAGGTTCAGGATTATGGTGAAGCATGCCTGATGCCAATGGTTACGGAGAAGGGACAGGTTAAGAGTCATGGCTAGGGTTGAGATTAGAGGGTCATTCTGCTATACAGAAAGGATAGGTTAAGGATGAAGGTTAGGAACCAGCTCTGATGGGACTGAGCTTCTGTAATTGCGTTTCAGTGTTTAGGAGGGCCCTGGGTGATGTTGACGCTGACGTTGTGTGGGTAGGCCCAGGATTCAGTACTAGAGTTAAAATTTTGTGTTCTCCCTGGTTTCCAGAGACAATAGCATTAGGAAAGAGTTAGTTTCTGTGTCTCATGTGACGGGGAGCGCAAGATGTAGGATCATGGTTATGGTGAGGCAATGGTGACATCAATGTTCCATGTAAGGTGTCAGGACCAGTGGCCAGGGCTAGGGTTGGGTTAGGTTTTTCGGTAGCTGTAGAGAGAGGGTATTGTTACATTTAGACATAGGGTCCTTCTCTTACGTAAGGGCGAATGTGCGATTCAGTTCCAGGATTACAGTGAGGCATTATTGATATCCACGGTGATGGTGGAGTTTCAGGATACAGGTCCGCGCTAGGGCTAGGGTTATGCAATCGTTAAAGGGTATGGGGTGTATCGTGATACGGTTCGATTTGAATCCTACACTGACGTGAGGGCGAAGGCCAGATTGATCTTCATCATCGTGTTTTGGCATAGGTGACATCAATGCTGATGTTAAGTGTTCAGGTTAATTGATCCTGGTTAGGGATAAGGTTTTCTGTATGGAAAAGTCTATGCGATACATATGGTTATGGACAGAATTAGGTAGCAATTCTGATGTCAGGGCGAGTGTGACATTGATTCGCAGGTTCAAGGGAGTCATAGTTTATATCAATGGTGAAGGTGAATTATCTGGTCCGGGTCATGTCTATGATTAGATTTAGGTGTTCCATAAGGAATACGGGTGTGACAGGGTTACAGTTAGACTTCCGATATATCTCTGATGTGAGGGTGAATGCAAGATCGAATTTCAAGTTTAAGCTGAAATGGGGGTAACATCAAAGTTGAAGGTGAAGTGTCAGATCCTGGCGCCAGGGCTAGGGTTAGCATTAGTCGTAAGGTCAGGAGTATGGGGCAGATTGAGTGACTGTTAGAGTTCTGATCTGAATCTGATGTGAAGGAAATGGCCAGAGTGTGCTTCAGGATTTTGGGGAGGAAAGCCAGAATTCGATGCTGAATTTGGCGGTTCAGTTAAATTGGCCTGGGCTAGGTTTAGGGTACACTGTAAAGGAAAGTCTATGCATATGATACCGTTACGGAGAGAATTTGGGTTCAAGTCTGACGTGAGTGCGAGGGTGAGATTGAATCTCAGGGTAAAGATATGCCTCCTAGTCGGCAGCAATGTTGAAGTCAGAGTATCTAGTCCAGGGCTCGGGTCTAGGGTTAGGCTTAGGTGTTCAGTAAGATTTACAGGAACATAGAGTTACATTTAGTGTTCGAATCTGACACTGATGTGAGGGCGATGGCCAGATTGAGCTTCAGGTTTACTTTGCGGCATGACAGATGTTGCAGCTGTTGGCGTCAGTTCAGGTAAAGTGGCCAGGGTTAGACTTATGTTACTGTGTTCTGTGAGGTGTACAGGAAGGATAGGGTGATGGACAGACTTAGGGTGTTCTCTCATGTGAGGGCAAGTTCGAGATGGAGGTTCAGGTTTACGGTGAAGTGCGAATAATGCCAATGGTTATGGTGAAGGGTCAAGTAAAGAGTCATTGCTATTGTTGAGATGAGAGGGTTATTCTGTTCTACAGAAAGGATAAGTTAAGGTTTAGGGTTGGGGTCCAGCTCTGATGTGAGTGTGCTTCTGAAATGTCGTTTCATTGTTGAGGAGGGCCCTGGGTGATATCGAAGCTGACATGTGGATAGGCCCAGGATTCAGTGATATAGTTAAAATTTTGTGTTCTCTCTGTTTTCCGGAGACATTAGCATTACGGAAAGAGTTAGGTTCTGGGTCTGTTGTGACGGTAAGTGCAAGATGGTGGATTAGGTCTTGGTGAGGCATGGGTGACGTCAGTGGTCAAGGTCGGGTTTCAGGACGACGGGCCAGGGCTAGGGTTAGGGTTAGGTTTTTGGGAAGCTGTAGAGGGATGGTATTTTTATACTTAGACTTAGGTTACTTCTCTTATGTTACGTTGACTATGCGATTCAGATCCAGGGTTACAGTGCGGCAAGGGTGAAATCCATGGTGATGGTGGAGTTTCAGGCCACAGGTCCACGCTAGGATTAGTGTTAAGTAATCGTAAGAGGGTATGGGGTTTACGTGGATACGGCTCGATTTTGGATCCTCCTCTGATGTGAGCTTGAAGTCCAGATTGATCTTGATCATCATGGTGTGGCATAGGTGACATCAGTGCTGACGCTGAACGTCCAGGTATAGGGACCTTGGTTAGGGGTAGGGTTTTCTGTAAGGATAAGTCTATGCAGAAGTTATGGTTATGGACATAATTAGGGTGCAATTTTGATGTCAGTGCGAGTGTGAGACCGAGTCACAGGGTTGACGGAGTCATAGTTGATATCAATGGTGAAGGCGAATTATCTGGTCCATGGGTCAGTTCTAGGGTTAGGTTTAGGTGTTGGATAAGGAGTACGGGTGAGATAGGGTTACAGTTAGACTCGGATCCATCTCTGATGTGAAGGCGAGTGCAAGATTGAGTTTAAGTTTTATGGTGAGGTGTGGGTGACATTAATTCTTAAGGTGAAGTGTGAGATCCTGGAGCCAGGGCTACAGTTGGCATTAGTTGTAAGTTCAGGTCTGAGGGGCTGATTGAGAGAGAGTTCTGATCCGACTCTGATGTGAGGGCAATGGCCAGAATGATCTTGTGGATTATGGCGAGCAATGAGATACGTCAAGGCTGATGGTGGCGTTTCAGTTAAAGGGGCCTGGGCTAGGATTAGGTTTTCCTGTAAGGGAAAGTCTATGCATATGATAAGGTTACAGAGAGAATTTGGTTTCAATTCTGATGTGCGTACGAGGGTGAGATTGAATCTCAGGGTAAAGATGTGCCTCCTAGTCGGCAGCTATGCTGAAGGTGGAGTATCTAGTCCATAGCTCGGGTCTAGGCTTAGGCTTAGGTGTTCAGTAAGATTAACAGGAACATAGAGTTACATTTAGAGTTCGCATCTGACACTGATGTGAGGGCGATGGCCATATTGAGCTTCAGGTTTACTTTGCGGCATGGCAGACGTTGAAGCTGATGTTGTCTGTTCAGGTAAAGTGACCAGGTTTAGAGTTATGTTATTTTGTTCTGTGAGGTGTACAGGAAGGATAGGGTGATGGACAGACTTATGGCTGGTCTCTCATATGAGGGCATGTTCGAGATTGAGGTTCAGGATTATGGTGAAGCATGCCTGATGCCAATGGTTACGGAGAAGGGACAGGTTAAGAGTCATGGCTAGGGTTGAGATTAGAGGGTCATTCTGCTATACAGAAAGGATAGGTTAAGGATGAAGGTTAGGAACCAGCTCTGATGGGACTGAGCTTCTGTAATTGCGTTTCAGTGTTTAGGAGGGCCCTGGGTGATGTTGACGCTGACGTTGTGTGGGTAGGCCCAGGATTCAGTACTAGAGTTAAAATTTTGTGTTCTCCCTGGTTTCCAGAGACAATAGCATTAGGAAAGAGTTAGTTTCTGTGTCTCATGTGACGGGGAGCGCAAGATGTAGGATCATGGTTATGGTGAGGCAATGGTGACATCAATGTTCCATGTAAGGTGTCAGGACCAGTGGCCAGGGCTAGGGTTGGGTTAGGTTTTTCGGTAGCTGTAGAGAGAGGGTATTGTTACATTTAGACATAGGGTCCTTCTCTTACGTAAGGGCGAATGTGCGATTCAGTTCCAGGATTACAGTGAGGCATTATTGATATCCACGGTGATGGTGGAGTTTCAGGATACAGGTCCGCGCTAGGGCTAGGGTTATGCAATCGTTAAAGGGTATGGGGTGTATCGTGATACGGTTCGATTTGAATCCTACACTGACGTGAGGGCGAAGGCCAGATTGATCTTCATCATCGTGTTTTGGCATAGGTGACATCAATGCTGATGTTAAGTGTTCAGGTTAATTGATCCTGGTTAGGGATAAGGTTTTCTGTATGGAAAAGTCTATGCGATACATATGGTTATGGACAGAATTAGGTAGCAATTCTGATGTCAGGGCGAGTGTGACATTGATTCGCAGGTTCAAGGGAGTCATAGTTTATATCAATGGTGAAGGTGAATTATCTGGTCCGGGTCATGTCTATGATTAGATTTAGGTGTTCCATAAGGAATACGGGTGTGACAGGGTTACAGTTAGACTTCCGATATATCTCTGATGTGAGGGTGAATGCAAGATCGAATTTCAAGTTTAAGCTGAAATGGGGGTAACATCAAAGTTGAAGGTGAAGTGTCAGATCCTGGCGCCAGGGCTAGGGTTAGCATTAGTCGTAAGGTCAGGAGTATGGGGCAGATTGAGTGACTGTTAGAGTTCTGATCTGAATCTGATGTGAAGGAAATGGCCAGAGTGCGCTTCAGGATTTTGGGGAGGAAAGCCAGAATTCGATGCTGAATTTGGCGGTTCAGTTAAATTGGCCTGGGCTAGGTTTAGGGTACACTGTAAAGGAAAGTCTATGCATATGATACCGTTACGGAGAGAATTTGGGTTCAATTCTGACGTGAGTGCGAGGGTGAGATTGAATCTCAGGGTAAAGATATGCCTCCTAGTCGGCAGCAATGTTGAAGTCAGAGTATCTAGTCCAGGGCTCGGGTCTAGGGTTAGGCTTAGGTGTTCAGTAAGATTTACAGGAACATAGAGTTACATTTAGTGTTCGAATCTGACACTGATGTGAGGGCGATGGCCAGATTGAGCTTCAGGTTTACTTTGCGGCATGACAGATGTTGCAGCTGTTGGCGTCAGTTCAGGTAAAGTGGCCAGGGTTAGACTTATGTTACTGTGTTCTGTGAGGTGTACAGGAAGGATAGGGTGATGGACAGACTTAGGGTGTTCTCTCATGTGAGGGCAAGTTCGAGATGGAGGTTCAGGTTTACGGTGAAGTGCGAATAATGCCAATGGATATGGTGAAGGGTCAAGTAAAGAGTCATTGCTATTGTTGAGATGAGAGGGTTATTCTGTTCTACAGAAAGGATAAGTTAAGGTTTAGGGTTGGGGTCCAGCTCTGATGTGAGTGTGCTTCTGAAATGTCGTTTCATTGTTGAGGAGGGCCCTGGGTGATATCGAAGCTGACATGTGGATAGGCCCAGGATTCAGTGATATAGTTAAAATTTTGTGTTCTCTCTGTTTTCCGGAGACATTAGCATTACGGAAAGAGTTAGGTTCTGGGTCTGTTGTGACGGTAAGTGCAAGATGGTGGATTAGGTCTTGGTGAGGCATGGGTGACGTCAGTGGTCAAGGTCGGGTTTCAGGACGATGGGCCAGGGCTAGGGTTAGGGTTAGGTTTTTGGGAAGCTGTAGAGGGATGGTATTTTTATACTTAGACTTAGGTTACTTCTCTTACGTTACGGTGACTATGCGATTCAGAACCAGGGTTACAGTGCGGCAAGGGTGAAATCCATGGTGATGGTGGAGTTTCAGGCCACAGGTCTGCGCTAGGATTAGTGTTAAGTAATCGTAAAAGGGTATGGGGTTTACGTGGATACGGCTCGATTTTGGATCCTCCTCTGATGTGAGCTTGAAGTCCAGATTGATCTTGATCATCATGGTGTGGCATAGGTAACATCAGTGCTGACGCTGAACGTCCAGGTATAGGGAACTTGGTTAGGGGTAGGGTTTTCTGTAAGGATAAGTCTATGCAGAAGTTATGGTTATGGACATAATTAGGGTGCAATTTTGATGTCAGTGCGAGTGTGAGACCGTGTCACAGGGTTGACGGAGTCATAGATGATATCAATGGTGAAGGCGAATTATCTGGTCCATGGGTCAGTTCTAGGGTTAGGTTTAGGTGTTGGATAAGGAGTACGGGTGAGATAGGGTTACAGTTAGACTCGGATCCATCTCTGATGTGAAGGCGAGTGCAAGATTGAGTTTAAGTTTTATGGTGAGGTGTGGGTGACATTAATTCTTAAGGTGAAGTGTGAGATCCTGGAGCCAGGGCTACTGTTGGCATTAGTTGTAAGTTCAGGTTTAAGGGGCTGATTGAGTGACAGTTAGAGTTCTGATCCGACTCTGATGTGAGGGCAATGGCCAGAATGATCTTGTGGATTATGGCGAGCAATGAGATACGTCAAGGCTGATGGTGGTGTTTCAGTTAAAGGGGCCTGGGCTAGGATTAGGTTTTCCTGTAAGGGAAAGTCTATGCATATGATAAGGTTACAGAGAGAATTTGGTTTCAATTCTGATGTGCGTACGAGGGTGAGATTGAATCTCAGGGTAAAGATGTGCCTCCTAGTCGGCAGCTATGTTGAAGGTGGAGTATCTAGTCCATAGCTCGGGTCTAG
The DNA here is from genome assembly GCF_030020395.1 of Manis pentadactyla. Classification (NCBI taxonomy): domain Eukaryota; kingdom Metazoa; phylum Chordata; class Mammalia; order Pholidota; family Manidae; genus Manis; species Manis pentadactyla. The sequence continues at coordinate 55,994,857 of NC_080019.1, forward strand.
GCTTAGGCTTAGGTGTTCAGTAAGATTAACAGGAACATAGAGTTACATTTAGAGTTCGCATCTGACACTGATGTGAGGGTGATGGCCATATTGAACTTCAGGTTTACTTTGCGGCATGGCAGACGTTGAAGCTGATGTTGTCTGTTCAGGTAAAGTGACCAGGTTTAGAGTTATGTTATTTTGTTCTGTGAGGTGTACAGGAAGGATAGGGTGATGGAAAGACTTATGGCTGGTCTCTGATATGAGGGCATGTTCGAGATTGAGGTTCAGGATTATGGTGAAGCATGCCTGATGCCAATGGTTACGGAGAAGGGACAGGTTAAGTGTCATGGCTAGGGTTGAGATTAGAGGGTCATTCTGCTCTACAGAAAGGATAGGTTAAGGATGAAGGTTAGGAACCAGCTCTGATGGGACTGAGCTTCTGTAATTGCGTTTCAGTGTTTAGGAGGGCCCTGGGTGATGTTGACGCTGACGTTGTGTGGGTAGGCCCAGGATTCAGTACTAGAGTTAAAATTTTGTGTTCTCCCTGGTTTCCACAGACAATAGCATTAGGAAAGAGTTAGTTTCTGGGTCTCATGTGACGGGGAGCGCAAGATGTAGGTTCATGGTTATGGTGAGGCAATGGTGACATCAATGTTCCATGTAAGGTGTCAGGACCAGTGGCCAGGGCTAGGGTTGGGTTAGGTTTTTCGGTAGCTGTAGAGAGAGGGTATTGTTACATTTAGACATAGGGTCCTTCTCTTACGTAAGGGCGAATGTGCGATTCAGTTCCAGGATTACAGTGAGGCATTATTGATATCCACGGTGATGGTGGAGTTTCAGGATACAGGTCCGCGCTAGGGCTAGGGTTATGCAATCGTTAAAGGGTATGGGGTGTATCGTGATACGGTTCGATTTGAATCCTACTCTGACGTGTGGGCGAAGGCCAGATTGATCTTCATTATCGTGTTTTGGCATAGGTGACATCAATGCTGATGTTAAGTGTTCAGGTTAATAGATCCTGGTTAGGGATAAGGTTTTCTGTATGGAAAAGTCTATGCGATACATATGGTTATGGACAGAATTAGGTAGCAATTCTGATGTCAGGGCGAGTGTGACATTGATTCGCAGGTTCAAGGGAGTCATAGTTTATATCAATGGTGAAGGTGAATTATCTGGTCCGGGTCATGTCTATGATTAGATTTAGGTGTTCCATAAGGAATACGGGTGTGACAGGGTTACAGTTAGACTTCCGATATATCTCTGATGTGAGGGTGAATGCAAGATCGAATTTCAAGTTTAAGCTGAAATGGGGGTAACATCAAAGTTGAAGGTGAAGTGTCAGATCCTGGCGCCAGGGCTAGGGTTAGCATTAGTCGTAAGGTCAGGAATATGGGGCAGATTGAGTGACTGTTAGAGTTCTGATCTGAATCTGATGTGAAGGAAATGGCCAGAGTGCGCTTCAGGATTTTGGGGAGGAAAGCCAGAATTCGATGCTGAATTTGGCGGTTCAGTTAAATTGGCCTGGGCTAGGTTTAGGGTACACTGTAAAGGAAAGTCTATGCATATGATACCGTTACGGAGAGAATTTGGGTTCAATTCTGACGTGAGTGCGAGGGTGAGATTGAATCTCAGGGTAAAGATGTGCCTCCTAGTTGGCAGCAATGTTGAAGTCAGAGTATCTAGTCCAGGGCTCGGGTCTAGGGTTAGGCTTAGGTGTTCAGTAAGATTTACAGGAACATAGAGTTACATTTAGTGTTCGAATCTGACACTGATGTGAGGGCGATGGCCAGATTGAGCTTCAGGTTTACTTTGCGGCATGACAGATGTTGCAGCTGCTGGCGTCAGTTCAGGTAAAGTGGCCAGGGTTAGACTTATGTTACTGTGTTCTGTGAGGTGTACAGGAAGGATAGGGTGATGGACAGACTTAGGGTGTTCTCTCATGTGAGGGCAAGTTCGAGATGGAGGTTCAGGTTTACGGTGAAGTGCGAATAATGCCAATGGTTATGGTGAAGGGTCAAGTAAAGAGTCATTGCTATTGTTGAGATGAGAGGGTTATTCTGTTCTACAGAAAGGAAAAGTTAAGGTTTAGGGTTGGGGTCCAGCTCTGATGTGAGTGTGCTTCTGAAATGTCGTTTCATTGTTGAGGAGGGCCCTGGGTGATATCGAAGCTGACATGTGGATAGGCCCAGGATTCAGTGATATAGTTAAAATTTTGTGTTCTCTCTGTTTTCCGGAGACATTAGCATTACGGAAAGAGTTAGGTTCTGGGTCTGTTGTGACGGTAAGTGCAAGATGGTGGATTAGGTCTTGGTGAGGCATGGGTGACGTCAGTGGTCAAGGTCGGGTTTCAGGACGACGGGCCAGGGCTAGGGTTAGGGTTAGGTTTTTGGGAAGCTGTAGAGGGATGGTATTTTTATACTTAGACTTAGGTTACTTCTCTTATGTTACGTTGACTATGCGATTCAGATCCAGAGTTACAGTGCGGCAAGGGTGAAATCCATGGTGATGGTGGAGTTTCAGGCCACAGGTCCGCGCTAGGATTAGTGTTAAGTAATCGTAAAAGGGTATGGGGTTTACGTGGATACGGCTCGATTTTGGATCCTCCTCTGATGTGAGCTTGAAGTCCAGATTGATCTTGATCATCATGGTGTGGCATAGGTGACATCAGTGCTGACGCTGAACGTCCAGGTATAGGGACCTTGGTAGGGGTAGGGTTTTCTGTAAGGATAAGTCTATGCAGAAGTTATGGTTATGGACATAATTAGGGTGCAATTTTGATGTCAGTGCGAGTGTGAGACCGAGTCACAGGGTTGACGGAGTCATAGTTGATATCAATGGTGAAGGCGAATTATCTGGTCCATGGGTCAGTTCTAGGGTTAGGTTTAGGTGTTGGATAAGGAGTACGGGTGAGATAGGGTTACAGTTAGACTCGGATCCATCTCTGATGTGAAGGCGAGTGCAAGATTGAGTTTAAATTTTAAGGTGAAGTGTGGGTGATATTAAATCTTAAGGTGAAGTGTGAGATCCTGGAGCCAGGGCTACAGTTGGCATTAGTTGTAAGTTCAGGTTTAAGGGACTGATTGAGTGACAGTTAGAGTTCTGATCCGACTCTGATGTGAGGGCAATGGCCAGAATGATCTTGTGGATTATGGCGAGCAATGAGATACGTCAAGGCTGATGGTGGCGTTTCAGTTAAAGGGGCCTGGGCAAGGATTAGGTTTTCCTGTAAGGGAAAGTCTATGCATATGATAAGGTTACAGAGAGAATTTGGTTTCAATTCTGATGTGCGTACGAGGGTGAGATTGAATCTCAGGGTAAAGATGTGCCTCCTAGTCGGCAGCTATGTTGAAGGTGGAGTATCTAGTCCATAGCTCGGGTCTAGGCTTAGGCTTAGGTGTTCAGTAAGATTAACAGGAACATAGAGTTACATTTAGAGTTCGCAACTGACACTGATGTGAGGGCGATGGCCATATTGAGATTCAGGTTTACTTTGCGGCATGGCAGACGTTGAAGCTGATGTTGTCTGTTCAGGTAAAGTGACCAGGTTTAGAGTTATGTTATTTTGTTCTGTGAGGTGTCCAGAAAGCATAGGGTGATGGACAGACTTATGGCTGGTCTCTCATATGAGGGCATGTTCGAGATTGAGGTTCAGGATTATGGTGAAGCATGCCTGATGCCAATGGTTACGGAGAAGGGACAGGTTAAGAGTCATGGCTAGGGTTGAGATTAGAGGGTCATTCTGCTCTACAGAAAGGATAGGTTAAGGATTAGGGTTAGGAACCAGCTCTGATGGGACTGAGCTTCTGTAATTGCGTTTCAGTGTTTAGGAGGGCCCTGGGTGATGTTGACGCTGACGTTGTGTGGGTAGGCCCAGGATTCAGTACTAGAGTTAAAATTTTGTGTTCTCCCTGGTTTCCAGAGACAATAGCATTAGGAAAGAGTTAGTTTCTGTGTCTCATGTGACGGGGAGCGCAAGATGTAGGATCATGGTTATGGTGAGGCAATGGTGACATCAATGTTCCATGTAAGGTGTCAGGACCAGTGGCCAGGGCTAGGGTTGGGTTAGGTTTTTCGGTAGCTGTAGAGAGAGGGTATTGTTACATTTAGACATAGGGTCCTTCTCTTACGTAAGGGCGAATGTGCGATTCAGTTCCAGGATTACAGTGAGGCATTATTGATATCCACGGTGATGGTGGAGTTTCAGGATACAGGTCCGCGCTAGGGCTAGGGTTATGCAATCGTTAAAGGGTATGGGGTGTATCGTGATACGGTTCGATTTGAATCCTACTCTGACGTGAGGGCGAAGGCCAGATTGATCTTCATTATCGTGTTTTGGCATAGGTGACATCAATGCTGATGTTAAGTGTTCAGGTTAATTGATCCTGGTTAGGGATAAGGTTTTCTGTATGGAAAAGTCTATGCGATACATATGGTTATGGACAGAATTAGGTAGCAATTCTGATGTCAGGGCGAGTGTGACATTGATTCGCAGGTTCAAGGGAGTCATAGTTTATATCAATGGTGAAGGTGAATTATCTGGTCCGGGTCATGTCTATGATTAGATTTAGGTGTTCCATAAGGAATACAGGTGTGACAGGGTTACAGTTAGACTTCCGATATATCTCTGATGTGAGGGTGAATGAAAGATCGAATTTCAAGTTTAAGCTGAAATGGGGGTAACATCAAAGTTGAAGGTGAAGTGTCAGATCCTGGCGCCAGGGCTAGGGTTAGCATTAGTCGTAAGGTCAGGAGTATGGGGCAGATTGAGTGACTGTTAGAGTTCTGATCTGAATCTGATGTGAAGGAAATGGCCAGAGTGCGCTTCAGGATTTTGGGGAGGAAAGCCAGAATTCGATGCTGAATTTGGCGGTTCAGTTAAATTGGCCTGGGCTAGGTTTAGGGTACACTGTAAAGGAAAGTCTATGCATATGATACCGTTACGGAGAGAATTTGGGTTCAATTCTGACGTGAGTGCGAGGGTGAGATTGAATCTCAGGGTAAAGATGTGCCTCCTAGTCGGCAGCAATGTTGAAGTCAGAGTATCTAGTCCAGGGCTCGGGTCTAGGGTTAGGCTTAGGTGTTCAGTAAGATTTACAGGAACATAGAGTTACATTTAGTGTTCGAATCTGACACTGATGTGAGGGCGATGGCCAGATTGAGCTTCAGGTTTACTTTGCGGCATGACAGATGTTGCAGCTGATGGCGTCAGTTCAGGTAAAGTGGCCAGGGTTAGAGTTATGTTACTGTGTTCTGTGGGGTGTACAGGAAGGATAGGGTGATGGACAGACTTAGGGTGTTCTCTCATGTGAGGGCAAGTTCGAGATGGAGGTTCAGGTTTACGGTGAAGTGCGAATAATGCCAATGGTTACGGTGAAGGGTCAAGTAAAGAGTCATTGCTATTGTTGAGATGAGAGGGTTATTCGGTTCTACAGAAAGGATAAGTTAAGGTTTAGGGTTGGGGTCCAGCTCTGATGTGAGTGTGCTTCTGAAATGTCGTTTCATTGTTGAGGAGGGCCCTGGGTGATAGCGAAGCTGACGTGTGGATAGGCCCAGGATTCAGTGATATAGTTAAAATTTTGTGTTCTCTCTGTTTTCCGGACACATAAGCACTACAGAAAGAGTTAGGTTCTGGGTCAGCTGTGACGGTATGTGGAAGATGGTGGATCATGTTTATGGTGAGGAATGGGTGACGTCAGTGGTCAAGGTCGGGTGTCAGGACCACGGGCCAGGGCTAGGGTTAGGGTTAGGTTTTTGGGAAGCTGTAGAGGGATGGTATTGTTATGTTTAGACTTAGGTTCCTTCTCTTACGTTAGGTCGACTATATGATTCAGTTCCAGGATTACTGTGAGCCAAGGTTGATATCCAAGGTTATGGTGGAGTTTCAGGGAACAGGTCCACGCTAGGGTTAGGGTTATGTAATCGTTAAAGTGCATGGGGTTTACGTGAATAGAGCTCGATTTTGGATCTTACTCTGATTTGAGGGCGTAGGCCAGACTGATCTTGATCATCATGGTGTGGCATAGGTGACATCAATCCTGACGCTGAGGTTCCTGGTTAAGGGACCTTGGTTAGCAGTAGGGTTTTTGTAAGGAAATGTCTATGCAGAAGATATGGTTGTGGATATAATTAGGGTGCAGTTTTGAAGTCAGGGCGAGTGTGAGGTCGAGTCACAGGGTTGAGGGAGTCATAGTTGACATCAGTGGTGGAGGCGAAGTATCTGGTCCATGGCTCGGTTCTAGGGTTCCGTTTAGGTGTTCGGTAAGGAGTACGGGTGAGATAGGGTTACAGTTAGATTCGGAACCATCCCTGATGTGAGGACGAGTGCAAGATTGAGTTTCAGTTTTAAGGTGAGGTGTGGGTGTCATTAATGCTTAAGTTGAAGTGTCAGATCCTGGCGCCAGGGCTAGGGCTGGCTTTAGTTGTAAGTTAAGGTGTATTTGTTCTGAATGAGTGACAGTTAGAGATCTGATCAATCTCTGATGTGAGGGCAATGGCCAGAATGAGCTTCAGGATTATGGGGAGGAATGACAGACATCAATGCTGATGGTGGCAGTTCAGTTAAAGGGCCTGGGCTAGGTTTAGGGTTTCCTGTAAGGGAAAGTCTATGCATATGATACGGTTACGGAGAGAATTTGGGTTCAATTCTGATGTGAGTGCGAGGGTGAGATTGAGTCTCAGGGTAAAAATTTGCCTCCTACTCGGCAGCAATGTTGAAGTCAGAGTATCTAGTCCAGGGCTTGGGTTTAGGGTTAGGCTTAGGTGTTCAGTAAGATTTACAGGAACATAGAGTTACATTTAGAGTTCGAATCTCACACTGATGTGAGGGCGATGGCCAGATTGTGCTTCAAGTATACATTTCGGCATGACGGAAGTTGAAGCTGATGGCGTCATTTCAGGTAAAGTGGAAAGGGTTAGAGTTATGTTATTGTGTTCTGTGAGGAGTAGAGGAAGGAGAGGGTGATTGACAGACTTAGGGTGTTCTCTGATGTGAAGGTTAGGGTCCAGCTCTGATGTGAGTGCACTTCTGAAATTGCGATTCATTGTTGAGGAGGGCCCTGGGTGATGTCGAAACTGACGTTGTGTGGATAGGCCCAGGATTCAGTGATAGGGTTAAAATTTTGTGTTCTCTCTGATTTCCAGAGACATTAGCATTACGGAAAGAGTTAGGTTCTGGGTCTGATGTGAAGGGGAGAGCAAGATGGTGGATCAGGGTTTTGGTGAAGCATGGGTGATATCAATGTTCCTGGTGAGCTGTCAGGACCACTGGCCAGGGCGAGGCTAAGCGTTAGGTTTTTGGTTAGGTGTAGAGAGAGGGTGTTTTCACATTTATACATAGGGTCCTTCTCTTACGTTAGGGCGAATGTGCGATTCAGTTCCAGGATTACAGTGAGGCAAGGGTGATATCCATGATGACGGTGGAGTTTCAGGCCACTGTTCTGCGCTAGGGTTAGGGTTATGTAATCATTAAAGGGTATGGGGTGGACCGGGATACGTTTCGATTTGCATCCTACTCTGAAGTGAGGGCGAAGCCCACATTGATCTTCATCATCGTGGTGTGGCATCGGTGACATCATTGCTGCCTCTGAGGGTACAGGATAATAGACCTTGTTTAGGGATAAGATTTTCTGTAAGGAAAAGTCTATGCGGTACATATGGTTATGGACAGAATTAGGGAGCAGTTCTGATGTCAGGGCGAGTGTGAGATTGAGTCGCAGGGTCAATGGAGTCATAGTTTATATCAACGGTGAAGGTGAATTATCTGTTCCAGGGTCGGGTGTACGGTTAGATTTAGGTGTTCGATAATGAATATGGGTGTGATATGGTTACAGTTAGACTTCAGATCTATCTCTGATGTGAGGGAGAGTGCATGATTGAGTTTGAAGATAAAGCTGAAATATGGGTGACATCAAAGATGAAGGTGAAGTGTCAGATCCTGGCGCCAGGGCCAGGGATAGCATTAGTTGTAAGGTAAGGAGTATTGGGCAGATTGAGTGGCAGTAAGAGTTCTGATCTGACTCTGATGTGAAGGAAATGGCCAGAATGTGCTTCAGGATTATGGGGAGGAATGACAGAAGTCGATGCTGATGGTGGAAGTTCAGTTAAAATGGCCTGGGCTAGGGTTAGGGTTTCCTGAAAGGAAAATCTATGCATATCTTACGGAGACGGAGAAAATTAGGGCTCAGTTCTGATGTGAGGACGAGGGTGAGATTGAGGCTCATGGTTAAGATGTGTCTCCTAGTTGGCACAAATGTTGAAGGCGAAGAATCTAGTCTAGTTCTCGGGCCTAGGGTTAGGGTTAGGTATTCACTAAGATTTACAGTAACATAGAGTTACATTTAGAGTTTGCATCTGACCCTGATGTGAGGGCGATGGCCAGATTGAGCTTCAGGTTTATGGTGCGGCATGACAGACGTTGAAGTTGACTATGTCAGCTCAGGTAAAGTGGCCAGGGCTAGGGTTATGGTATTGTGTTCTGTGAGGTGTACAGGAAGAATAGGGGTATGGACAGACTTAGGGCTGGTCTCTGATATGAGGGCAAGTGCGAGATTGAGGTTCACGATTACGGTGAAGTGTGGGTCATGCCAAAGGTTGCGGTGAATGCACACGTCCAAGATTCATGGCTAGGGTTAGGATTACTGCGTCGTTCTGTTCTACAGAAAGGACAAGTTTAGGATTAAGGTTAGGGTCCAGCTCTGATGTGAGTGCGAGTGTGAGATTGCGATTCAGTGTTGAGGAGGGCCCTGGTTGATGTCAATGGTGACGTTGTGTGGATAGGCCCAGGACTCAGTGCTAGGCTTAAAATTTTGTGTTCTCTCTGTTTTCCGGAGACATTAGCATTACGGAAAGAGTTAGGTTCTGGGTCTGATGTGACGGTAAGTGCAAGATGGTGGATCAGGTTTATGGTGAGGCATGGGTGACGTCAGTGGTCAAGGTCGGGTGTCAGGACCACGGGCCAGGGCTAGGGTTAGGGTTAGGTTTTTGGGAAGCTGTAGAGGGATGGTATTGTTACGTTTAGACGTAGGTTCCTTCTCTTACATTAGGGCGACTATACGATTCAGTTCCAGGATTACTGTGAGCCAAGGTTGATATGAAAGGTTATGGAGGAGTTTCAGGGAACAGGTCCACGCTAGGTTTAGGGTTATGTATTCGTTAAAGTGCATGGGGTTTACGTGAATAGAGCTCGATTTTGGATCTTACTCTGATTTGAGGGCGTAGGCCAGACTGATCTTGATCATCATGGTGTGGCATAGGTGACATCAATCCTGACGCTGAGGTTCCAGGTTAAGGGACCTTGGTTAGCAGAAGGGTTTTTGTAAGGAAATGTCTATGCAGAAGATATGGTTGTGGATATAATTAGGGTGCAGTTTTGAAGTCAGGGCGAGTGTGAGGTCGAGTCACAGGGTTGAGGGAGTCATAGTTGATATCAGTGGTGGAGGCGAAGTATCTGGTCCATGGCTCGGGTCTAGGGTTCCGATTAGGTGTTCGGTAAGGGGTACGGGTGAGATAGGGTTACAGTTAGATTCGGAACCATCCCTGATGTGAGGACGAGTGCAAGATTGAGTTTCAGTTTTAAGGTGAGTTGTGGGTGTCATTAATGCTTAAGTTGAAGTGTCAGATCCTGGCGCCAGGGCTAGGGCTGGCTTTAGTTGTAAGTTAAGGTGTATTTGTTCTGACTGAGTGACAGTTAGAGATCTGATCAATCTCTGATGTGAGGGCAATGGCCAGAATGAGCTTCAGGATTATGGGGAGGAATGACAGACATCAATGCTGATGGTGGCAGTTCAGTTAAAGGGCCTGGGCTAGGTTTAGGGTTTCCTGTAAGGGAAAGTCTATGCATATGATACGGTTACGGAGAGAATTTTGGTTCAATTCTGATATGAGTGCGAGGGTGAGATTGAGTCTCAGGATAAAGATGTGCCTCCTAGTCGGCAGCAATGTTGAAGTCAGAGTATCTAGTCCAGGGCTTGGGTTTAGGGTTAGTCTTAGGTGTTCAGTAAGATTTACAGGAACATAGAGTTACATTTAGAGTTCGAATCTGACACTGATGTGAGGGCGATGGCCAGATTGAGCTTCAGGTATACATTTCGGCATAACGGACGTTGAAGCTGATGGCGTCATTTCAGGTAAAGTGGAAAGGGTTAGAGTTATGTTATTGTGTTCTGTGAGGTGTAGAGGAAGGATAGGGTGATGGACAGACTTAGGGTGTTCTCTGATGTGAAGGTTAGGGTCCAGCTCTGATGTGAGTGCACTTCTGAAACTGCGATTCATTGTTGAGGAGGTCCCTGGGTGATGTCGAAGCTGACGTTGTGTGGATAGGCCCAGGATTCAGTGATAGGGTTAAAATTTTGTGTTCTCTCTGATTTCCAGAGACATTAGCATTACGGAAAGAGTTAGGTTCTGGGTCTGATGTGAAGGGGAGAGCAAGATGGTGGATCAGGGTTTTGGTGAGGTATGGGTGACATCAATGTTCCTGGTGAGCTGTCAGGACCACTGGCCAGGGCTAGGCTAAGCGTTAGGTTTTTGGTTAGGTGTAGAGAGAGGGTGTTTTCACATTTATACATAGGGTCCTTCTCTTACGTTAGGGCGAATGTGCGATTCAGTTCCAGGATTACAGTGAGGCAAGGGTGATATCCATGATGATGGTGGAGTTTCAGGCCACTGTTCTGCGCTAGGGTTAGGGTTATGTAATCTTTAAAGAGTATGGGGTGGACCGGGATACGTTCCGATTTGCATCCTACTCTGAAGTGAGGGCGAAGGCGAGATTGATCTTCATCATCGTGGTGTTGCATCGGTGACATCAATGCTGACGCTGAGGGTACTGGTTAATAGACCTGGTTTAGGGATAAGATTTTCTGTAAGGAAAAGTCTATGCGGTACATATGGTTATGGACAGAATTAGGGAGCAGTTCTGATGTCAGGGCGAGTGTGAGATTGAGTCGCAGGGTCAATGGAGTCATAGTTTATATCAACGGTGAAGGTGAATTATCTGTTCCAGGGTCGGGTGTATGGTTAGATTTAGGTGTTCGATAATGAATATGGGTGTGATATGGTTACAGTTAGACTTCAGATCTATCTCTGATGTGAGGGAGAGTGCATGATTGACTTTGAAGATAAAGCTGAAATATGGGTGACATCAAAGATGAAGGTGAAGTGTCAGATCCTGGCGCCAGGGCCAGGGATAGCATTAGTGGTAAGGTATGGAGTATTGGGCAGATTGAGTGGCAGTAAGAGTTCTGATCTGACTCTGATGTGAAGGAAATGGCCAGAATGTGCTTCAGGATTATGGGGAGGAATGACAGAAGTCGATGCTGATGGTGGAGGTTCAGTTAAATTGGCCTGGGCTAGGGTTAGGGTTTCCTGTAAGGGAAAATCTATGCATATGTTACGGTGACGGAGAAAATTAGGGCTCAGTTCTGATGTGAGGACGAGGGTGAGATTGAGGCTCATGGTTAAGATGTGTCTCCTAGTTGGCACAAATGTTGAAGGCGAAGAATCTAGTCTAGTTCTCGGGCCTAGGGTTAGGGTTAGGTGTTCACTAAGATTTACAGTAACATAGAGTTACATTTAGAGTTTGCATCTGACCCTGATGTGAGGGCGATGGCCAGATTGAGCTTCAGGTTTATGGTGCGGCATGACAGACGTTGAAGTTGACTATGTCAGCTCAGGTAAAGTGGCCAGGGCTAGGGTTATGGTATTGTGTTCTGTGAGGTGTACAGGAAGAATAGGGGTATGGACAGACTTAGGGCTGGTCTCTGATATGAGGGCAAGTGCGAGATTGAGGTTCACGATTACGGTGAAGTGTGGGTCATGCCAAAGGTTGCGGTGAATGCACACGTCCAAGATTCATGGCTAGGGTTAGGATTACTGCGTCGTTCTGTTCTACAGAAAGGACAAGTTTAGGATTAAGGTTAGGGTCCAGCTCTGATGTGAGTGCGAGTGTGAGATTGCGATTCAGTGTTGAGGAGGGCCCTGGTTGATGTCAATGGTGACGTTGTGTGGATAGGCCCAGGACTCAGTGCTAGGCTTAAAATTTTGTGTTCTCTCTGTTTTCCGGAGACATTAGCATTACGGAAAGAGTTAGGTTCTGGGTCTGATGTGACGGTAAGTGCAAGATGGTGGATCAGGTTTATGGTGAGGCATGGGTGACGTCAGTGGTCAAGGTCGGGTGTCAGGACCACGGGCCAGGGCTAGGGTTAGGGTTAGGTTTTTGGGAAGCTGTAGAGGGATGGTATTGTTACGTTTAGACGTAGGTTCCTTCTCTTACATTAGGGCGACTATACGATTCAGTTCCAGGATTACTGTGAGCCAAGGTTGATATGAAAGGTTATGGAGGAGTTTCAGGGAACAGGTCCACGCTAGGTTTAGGGTTATGTATTCGTTAAAGTGCATGGGGTTTACGTGAATAGAGCTCGATTTTGGATCTTACTCTGATTTGAGGGCGTAGGCCAGACTGATCTTGATCATCATGGTGTGGCATAGGTGACATCAATCCTGACGCTGAGGTTCCAGGTTAAGGGACCTTGGTTAGCAGAAGGGTTTTTGTAAGGAAATGTCTATGCAGAAGATATGGTTGTGGATATAATTAGGGTGCAGTTTTGAAGTCAGGGCGAGTGTGAGGTCGAGTCACAGGGTTGAGGGAGTCATAGTTGATATCAGTGGTGGAGGCGAAGTATCTGGTCCATGGCTCGGGTCTAGGGTTCCGATTAGGTGTTCGGTAAGGGGTACGGGTGAGATAGAGTTACAGTTAGATTCGGAACCATCCCTGATGTGAGGACGAGTGCAAGATTGAGTTTCAGTTTTAAGGTGAGTTGTGGGTGTCATTAATGCTTAAGTTGAAGTGTCAGATCCTGGCGCCAGGGCTAGGGCTGGCTTTAGTTGTAAGTTAAGGTGTATTTGTTCTGACTGAGTGACAGTTAGAGATCTGATCAATCTCTGATGTGAGGGCAATGGCCAGAATGAGCTTCAGGATTATGGGGAGGAATGACAGACATCAATGCTGATGGTGGCAGTTCAGTTAAAGGGCCTGGGCTAGGTTTAGGGTTTCCTGTAAGGGAAAGTCTATGCATATGATACGGTTACGGAGAGAATTTTGGTTCAATTCTGATGTGAGTGCGAGGGTGAGATTGAGTCTCAGGATAAAGATGTGCCTCCTAGTCGGCAGCAATGTTGAAGTCAGAGTATCTAGTCCAGGGCTTGGGTTTAGGGTTAGTCTTAGGTGTTCAGTAAGATTTACAGGAACATAGAGTTACATTTAGAGTTCGAATCTGACACTGATGTGAGGGCGATGGCCAGATTGAGCTTCAGGTATACATTTCGGCATAACGGACGTTGAAGCTGATGGCGTCATTTCAGGTAAAGTGGAAAGGGTTAGAGTTATGTTATTGTGTTCTGTGAGGTGTAGAGGAAGGATAGGGTGATGGACAGACTTAGGGTGTTCTCTGATGTGAAGGTTAGGGTCCAGCTCTGATGTGAGTGCACTTCTGAAACTGCGATTCATTGTTGAGGAGGTCCCTGGGTGATGTCGAAGCTGACGTTGTGTGGATAGGCCCAGGATTCAGTGATAGGGTTAAAATTTTGTGTTCTCTCTGATTTCCAGAGACATTAGCATTACGGAAAGAGTTAGGTTCTGGGTCTGATGTGAAGGGGAGAGCAAGATGGTGGATCAGGGTTTTGGTGAGGTATGGGTGACATCAATGTTCCTGGTGAGCTGTCAGGACCACTGGCCAGGGCTAGGCTAAGCGTTAGGTTTTTGGTTAGGTGTAGAGAGAGGGTGTTTTCACATTTATACATAGGGTCCTTCTCTTACGTTAGGGCGAATGTGCGATTCAGTTCCAGGATTACAGTGAGGCAAGGGTGATATCCATGATGATGGTGGAGTTTCAGGCCACTGTTCTGCGCTAGGGTTAGGGTTATGTAATCTTTAAAGGGTATGGGGTGGACCGGGATACGTTCCGATTTGCATCCTACTCTGAAGTGAGGGCGAAGGCGAGATTGATCTTCATCATCGTGGTGTTGCATCGGTGACATCAATGCTGACGCTGAGGGTACTGGTTAATAGACCTGGTTTAGGGATAAGATTTTCTGTAAGGAAAAGTCTATGCGGTACATATGGTTATGGACAGAATTAGGGAGCAGTTCTGATGTCAGGGCGAGTGTGAGATTGAGTCGCAGGGTCAATGGAGTCATAGTTTATATCAACGGTGTAGGTGAATTATCTGTTCCAGGGTCGGGTGTATGGTTAGATTTAGGTGTTCGATAATGAATATGGGTGTGATATGGTTACAGTTAGACTTCAGATCTATCTCTGATGTGAGGGAGAGTGCATGATTGAGTTTGAAGATAAAGCTGAAATATGGGTGACATCAAAGATGAAGGTGAAGTGTCAGATCCTGGCGCCAGGGCCAGGGATAGCATTAGTGGTAAGGTATGGAGTATTGGGCAGATTGAGTGGCAGTAAGAGTTCTGATCTGACTCTGATGTGAAGGAAATGGCCAGAATGTGCTTCAGGATTATGGGGAGGAATGACAGATGTCGATGCTGATGGTGGAGGTTCAGTTAAATTGGCCTGGGCTAGGGTTAGGGTTTCCTGTAAGGGAAAATCTATGCATATGTTACGGTGACGGAGAAAATTAGGGCTCAGTTCTGATGTGAGGACGAGGGTGAGATTGAGGCTCATGGTTAAGATGTGTCTCCTAGTTGGCACAAATGTTGAAGGCGAAGAATCTAGTCTAGTTCTCGGGCCTAGGGTTAGGGTTAGGTGTTCACTAAGATTTACAGTAACATAGAGTTACATTTAGAGTTTGCATCTGACCCTGATGTGAGGGCAATGGCCAGATTGAGCTTCAGGTTTATGGTGCGGCATGACAGACGTTGAAGTTGACTATGTCAGCTCAGGTAAAGTGGCCAGGGCTAGGGTTATGGTATTGTGTTCTGTGAGGTGTACAGGAAGAATAGGGGTATGGACAGACTTAGGGCTGGTCTCTGATATGAGGGCAAGTGCGAGATTGAGGTTCACGATTACGGTGAAGTGTGGGTCATGCCAAAGGTTGCGGTGAATGCACACGTCCAAGATTCATGGCTAGTGTTAGGATTACTGCGTCGTTCTGTTCTACAGAAAGGACAAGTTTAGGATTAAGGTTAGGGTCCAGCTCTGATGTGAGTGCGAGTGTGAGATTGCGATTCAGTGTTGAGGAGGGCCCTGGTTGATGTCAATGGTGACGTTGTGTGGATAGGCCCAGGACTCAGTGCTAGGCTTAAAATTTTGTGTTCTCTCTGTTTTCCGGAGACATTAGCATTACGGAAAGAGTTAGGTTCTGGGTCTGATGTGACGGTAAGTGCAAGATGGTGGATCAGGTTTATGGTGAGGCATGGGTGACGTCAGTGGTCAAGGTCGGGTGTCAGGACCACGGGCCAGGGCTAGGGTTAGGGTTAGGTTTTTGGGAAGCTGTAGAGGGATGGTATTGTTACGTTTAGACGTAGGTTCCTTCTCTTACATTAGGGCGACTATACGATTCAGTTCCAGGATTACTGTGAGCCAAGGTTGATATGAAAGGTTATGGAGGAGTTTCAGGGAACAGGTCCACGCTAGGTTTAGGGTTATGTATTCGTTAAAGTGCATGGGGTTTACGTGAATAGAGCTCGATTTTGGATCTTACTCTGATTTGAGGGCGTAGGCCAGACTGATCTTGATCATCATGGTGTGGCATAGGTGACATCAATCCTGACGCTGAGGTTCCAGGTTAAGGGACCTTGGTTAGCAGAAGGGTTTTTGTAAGGAAATGTCTATGCAGAAGATATGGTTGTGGATATAATTAGGGTGCAGTTTTGAAGTCAGGGCGAGTGTGAGGTCGAGTCACAGGGTTGAGGGAGTCATAGTTGATATCAGTGGTGGAGGCGAAGTATCTGGTCCATGGCTCGGGTCTAGGGTTCCGATTAGGTGTTCGGTAAGGGGTACGGGTGAGATAGGGTTACAGTTAGATTCGGAACCATCCTGATGTGAGGACGAGTGCAAGATTGAGTTTCAGTTTTAAGGTGAGGTGTGGGTGTCATTAATGCTTAAGTTGAAGTGTCAGATCCTGGCGCCAGGGCTAGGGCTGGCTTTAGTTGTAAGTTAAGGTGTATTTGTTCTGACTGAGTGACAGTTAGAGATCTGATCAATCTCTGATGTGAGGGCAATGGCCAGAATGAGCTTCAGGATTATGGGGAGGAATGACAGACATCAATGCTGATGGTGGCAGTTCAGTTAAAGGGCCTGGGCTAGGTTTAGGGTTTCCTGTAAGGGAAAGTCTATGCATATGATACGGTTACGGAGAGAATTTTGGTTCAATTCTGATGTGAGTGCGAGGGTGAGATTGAGTCTCAGGATAAAGATGTGCCTCCTAGTCGGCAGCAATGTTGAAGTCAGAGTATCTAGTCCAGGGCTTGGGTTTAGGGTTAGTCTTAGGTGTTCAGTAAGATTTACAGGAACATAGAGTTACATTTAGAGTTCGAATCTGACACTGATGTGAGGGCGATGGCCAGATTGAGCTTCAGGTATACATTTCGGCATAACGGACGTTGAAGCTGATGGCGTCATTTCAGGTAAAGTGGAAAGGGTTAGAGTTATGTTATTGTGTTCTGTGAGGTGTAGAGGAAGGATAGGGTGATGGACAGACTTAGGGTGTTCTCTGATGTGAAGGTTAGGGTCCAGCTCTGATGTGAGTGCACTTCTGAAACTGCGATTCATTGTTGAGGAGGTCCCTGGGTGATGTCGAAGCTGACGTTGTGTGGATATTCCCAGGATTCAGTGATAGGGTTAAAATTTTGTGTTCTCTCTGATTTCCAGAGACATTAGCATTACGGAAAGAGTTAGGTTCTGGGTCTGATGTGAAGGGGAGAGCAAGATGGTGGATCAGGGTTTTGGTGAGGTATGGGTGACATCAATGTTCCTGGTGAGCTGTCAGGACCACTGGCCAGGGCTAGGCTAAGCGTTAGGTTTTTGGTTAGGTGTAGAGAGAGGGTGTTTTCACATTTATACATAGGGTCCTTCTCTTACGTTAGGGCGAATGTGCGATTCAGTTCCAGGATTACAGTGAGGCAAGGGTGATATCCATGATGATGGTGGAGTTTCAGGCCACTGTTCTGCGCTAGGGTTAGGGTTATGTAATCTTTAAAGGGTATGGGGTGGACCGGGATACGTTCCGATTTGCATCCTACTCTGAAGTGAGGGCGAAGGCGAGATTGATCTTCATCATCGTGGTGTTGCATCGGTGACATCAATGCTGACGCTGAGGGTACTGGTTAATAGACCTGGTTTAGGGATAAGATTTTCTGTAAGGAAAAGTCTATGCGGTACATATGGTTATGGACAGAATTAGGGAGCAGTTCTGATGTCAGGGCGAGTGTGAGATTGAGTCGCAGGGTCAATGGAGTCATAGTTTATATCAACGGTGAAGGTGAATTATCTGTTCCAGGGTCGGGTGTATGGTTAGATTTAGGTGTTCGATAATGAATATGGGTGTGATATGGTTACAGTTAGACTTCAGATCTATCTCTGATGTGAGGGAGAGTGCATGATTGAGTTTGAAGATAAAGCTGAAATATGGGTGACATCAAAGATGAAGGTGAAGTGTCAGATCCTGGCGCCAGGGCCAGGGATAGCATTAGTGGTAAGGTATGGAGTATTGGGCAGATTGAGTGGCAGTAAGAGTTCTGATCTGACTCTGATGTGAAGGAAATGGCCAGAATGTGCTTCAGGATTATGGGGAGGAATGACAGAAGTCGATGCTGATGGTGGAGGTTCAGTTAAATTGGCCTGGGCTAGGGTTAGGGTTTCCTGTAAGGGAAAATCTATGCATATGTTACGGTGACGGAGAAAATTAGGGCTCAGTTCTGATGTGAGGACGAGGGTGAGATTGAGGCTCATGGTTAAGATGTGTCTCCTAGTTGGCACAAATGTTGAAGGCGAAGAATCTAGTCTAGTTCTCGGGCCTAGGGTTAGGGTTAGGTGTTCACTAAGATTTACAGTAACATAGAGTTACATTTAGAGTTTGCATCTGACCCTGATGTGAGGGCGATGGCCAGATTGAGCTTCAGGTTTATGGTGCGGCATGACAGACGTTGAAGTTGACTATGTCAGCTCAGGTAAAGTGGCCAGGGCTAGGGTTATGGTATTGTGTTCTGTGAGGTGTACAGGAAGGATAGGGGTATGGACAGACTTAGGGATGGTCTCTGATATGAGGGCAAGTGCGAGATTGAGGTTCAGGATTACGGTGAATTGTGGGTCCTGCCAATGGTTACGGTGAATGCACACGTCCAGGATTCATGGCTAGGGTTAGGATTACTGCGTCGTTCTGTTCTACAGAAAGGACAAGTTTAGGATTAAGGTTAGGGTCCAGCTCTGATGTGAGTGCGAGTGTGAGATTGCGATTCAGTGTTGAGGAGGGCCCTGGTTGATGTCAATGGTGACGTTGTGTGGATAGGCCCAGGACTCAGTGCTAGGCTTAAAATTTTGTGTTCTCTCTGTTTTCCGGAGACATTAGCATTACGGAAAGAGTTAGGTTCTGGGTCTGATGTGACGGTAAGTGCAAGATGGTGGATCAGGTTTATGGTGAGGCATGGGTGACGTCAGTGGTCAAGGTCGTGTGTCAGGACCACGGGCCAGGGCTAGGGTTAGGGTTAGGTTTTTGGGAAGCTGTAGAGGGATGGTATTGTTACGTTTAGACTTAGGTTCCTTCTCTTACGTTAGGGCGACTATACGATTCAGTTCCAGGATTCCTGTGAGCCAAGGTTGATATCCAAGGTTATGGAGGAGTTTCAGGGAACAGGTCCACGCTAGGTTTAGGGTTATGTAATCGTTAAATTGCATGGGGTTTACGTGAATAGAGCTCGATTTTGTATCTTACTCTGATGTGAGGGCGTAGGCCAGACTGATCTTGATCATCATGGTGTGGCATAGGTGACATCAATCCTGACGCTGAGGTTCCAGGTTAAGGGACCTTGGTTAGCAGAAGGGTTTTTGTAAGGAAATGTCTATGCAGAAGATATGGTTGTGGATATAATTAGGGTGCAGTTTTGAAGTCAGGGCGAGTGTGAGGTCGAGTCACAGGGTTGAGGGAGTCATAGTTGATATCAGTGGTGGAGGCGAAGTATCTGGTCCATGGCTCGGTTCTAGGGTTCCGTTTAGGTGTTTGGTAAGGAGTACGGGAGAGATAGGGTTACAGTTAGATTCGGTACCATCCCTGATGTGATGACGAGTGCAAGATTGAGTTTCAGTTTTAAGGTGAGGTGTGGGTGTCATTAATGCTTAAGTTGAAGTGTCAGATCCTGGCGCCAGGGCTAGGGCTGGCTTTAGTTGTAAGTTAAGGTGTATTTGTTCTGAATGAGTGACAGTTAGAGATCTGATCAATCTCTGATGTGAGGGCAATGGCCAGAATGTGCTTCAGGATTATGGGGAGGAATGACAGACATCAATGCTGATGGAGGCAGTTCAGTTAAAGGGCCTGGGCTAGGTTTAGCGTTTCCTGTATGGGAAAGTCTATGCATATGATACGGTTACGGAGAGAATTTTGGTTCAATTCTGATGTGAGTGCGAGGGTGAGATTGAGTCTCAGGATAAAGATGTGCCTCCTAGTCGGCAGCAATGTTGAAGTCAGAGTATCTAGTCCAGGGCTTGGGTTTAGGGTTAGGCTTAGGTGTTCAGTAAGATTTACAGGAACATAGAGTTGCATTTAGAGTTCGAATCTGACACTGATGTGAGGGCGATGGCCAGATTGAGCTTCAGGTATACATTTCGGCATGACGGACGTTGAAGCTGATGGCGTCATTTCAGGTAAAGTGGCCAGGGTTAGAGTTATGTTATTGTGTTCTGTGAGGTGTAGAGGAAGGATAGGGTGATGGACAGACTTAGGGTGTTCTCTGATGTGAAGGTTAGGGTCCAGCTCTGATGTGAGTGCACTTCTGAAATTGCGATTCATTGTTGAGGAGGGCCCTGGGTGATGTCGAAGCTGACGTTGTGTGGATAGGCCCAGGATTCAGTGATAGGGTTAAAATTTTGTGTTCTCTCTGATTTCCAGAGACATTAGCATTACGGAAAGAGTTAGGTTCTGGGTCTGATGTGAAGGGGAGAGCAAGATGGTGGATCAGGGTTTTGGTGAGGCATGGGTGACATCAATGTTCCTGGTGAGCTGTCAGGACCACTGGCCAGGGCTAGGCTAAGCGTTAGGTTTTTGGTTAGGTGTAGAGAGAGGGTGTTTTCACATTTATACATAGGGTCCTTCTCTTACGTTTGGGCGAATGTGCGATTCAGTTCCAGGATTACAGTGAGGCAAGGGTGATATCCATGATGACGGTGGAGTTTCAGGCCACTGTTCTGCGCTAGGGTTAGGGTTATGTAATCTTTAAAGGGTATGGGGTGGACCGGGATACGTTTCGATTTGCATCCTACTCTGACGTGAGGGCGAAGCCCACATTGATTTTCATCATCGTGGTGTGGCATCGGTGACATCATTGCTGCCTCTGAGGGTACAGGTTAATAGACCTTGTTTAGGGATAAGATTTTCTGTAAGGAAAAGTCTATGCGGTACATATGGTTATGGACAGAATTAGGGAGCAGTTCTGATGTCAGGGCGAGTGTGAGATTGAGTCGCAGGGTCAATGGAGTCATAGTTTATATCAACGGTGAAGGTGAATTATCTGTTCCAGGGTCGGGTGTACGGTTAGATTTAGGTGTTCGATAATGAATATGGGTGTGATATGGTTACAGTTAGACTTCAGATCTATCTATGATGTGAGGGAGAGTGCATGATTGAGTTTGAAGATAAAGCTGAAATATGGGTGACATCAAAGATGAAGGTGAAGTGTCAGATCCTGGCGCGAGGGCCAGGGATAGCATTAGTTGTAAGGTAAGGAGTATTGGGCAGATTGAGTGGCAGTAAGAGTTCTGATCTGACTCTGATGTGAAGAAAATGGCCAGAATGTGCTTCAGGATTATGGGGAGGAATGACAGAAGTCGATGCTGGTGGTGGTGGTAAACTTAAATTGGCCTGGGCTAGGGTTAGGGTTTCCTGTAAGGGAAAATCTATGCATATGTTACGGTGACGGAGAAAATTAGGGCTCAGTTCTGATGTGAGGACGAGGGTGAGATTGAGGCTCATGGTTAAGATGTGTCTCCTAGTTGGCACAAATGTTGAAGGCGAAGAATCTAGTCTAGTTCTCGGGCCTAGGGTTAGGGTTAGGTGTTCACTAAGATTTACAGTAACATAGAGTTACATTTAGAGTTTGCATCTGACCCTGATGTGAGGGCGATGGCCAGATTGAGCTTCAGGTTTATGGTGCGGCATGACAGACGTTGAAGTTGACTATGTCAGCTCAGGTAAAGTGGCCAGGGCTAGGGTTATGGTATTGTGTTATGTGAGGTGTACAGGAAGAATAGGGGTATGGTCAGACTTAGGGCTGGTCTCTGATATGAGGGCAAGTGAGAGATTTTGGTTCAGGATTACGGTGAAGTGTGGTTCATGCCAAAGGTTACGGTGAATGCACACGTCCAAGATTCATGGCTAGGGTTAGGATTACTGCGTCGTTCTGTTTTACAGAAAGGACAAGTTTAGGATTAAGGTTAGGGTCCAGCTCTGATGTGAGTGCGAGTGTGAGATTGCGATTCAGTGTTGAGGAGGGCCCTGGTTGATGTCAATGGTGACGTTGTGTGGATAGGCCCAGGACTCAGTGCTAGGCTTAAAATTTTGTGTTCTCTCTGTTTTCTGGAGACATTAGCATTACGGAAAGAGTTAGGTTCTCGGTCTGATGTGACGGTAAGTGCAAGATGGTGGATCAGGTTTATGGTGAGACATGGTTGACGTCAGTGGTCAAGGTCGGGTGTCAGGACCACGGGCCAGGGCTAGGGTTAGGGTTAGGTTTTTGGGAAGCTGTAGAGGGATGGTATTGTTACGTTTAGACTTAGGTTCCTTCTCTTACGTTAGGGCCACTATACGATTCAGTTCCAGGATAACTGTGAGCCAAGGTTGATATCCAAGGTTATGGAGGAGTTTCAGGGAACAGGTCCACGCTAGGGTTAGGGTTATGTAATCGTTAAATTGCATGGGGTTTACGTGAATAGAGCTCGATTTTGTATCTTACTCTGATGTGAGGGCGTAGGCCAGACTGATCTTGATCATCATGGTGTGGCATAGGTGACATCAATCCTGACGCTGAGGTTCCAGGTTAAGGGACCTTAGTTAGCAGAAGGGTTTTTGTAAGGAAATGTCTATGCAGAAGATATGGTTGTGGATATAATTAGGGTGCAGTTTTGAAGTCAGGGCGAGTGTGAGGTCGAGTCACAGGGTTGAGGGAGTCATAGTTGATATCAGTGGTGGAGGCGAAGTATCTGGTCCATGGCTCGGTTCTACGGTTCCGTTTAGGTGTTCGGTAAGGAGTACGGGTGAGATAGGGTTACAGTTAGATTCGGAACCATCCCTGATGTGAGGACGAGTGCAAGATTGAGTTTCAGTTTTAAGGTGAGGTGTGGGTGTCATTAATGCTTAAGTTGAAGTGTCAGATCCTGGCGCCAGGGCTAGGGGTGGCATTAGTTGTAAGTTAAGGTGAATTTGTTCTGTATGAGTGACAGTTAGAGATCTGATCAATCTCTGATGTGAGGGCAATGGCCAGAATGAGCTTCAGGATTATGGGGAGGAATGACAGACATCAATGCTGATGGTGGCAGTTCAGTTAAAGGGCCTGGGCTAGGTTTAGCGTTTCCTGTAAGGGAAAGTCTATGCATATGATACGGTTACGGAGAGAATTTTGGTTCAATTCTGATGTGATTGCGAGGGTGAGATTGAGTCTCAGGATAAAGATATGCCTCCTAGTCGGCAGCAATGTTGAAGTCAGAGTATCTAGTCCAGGGCTTGGGTTTAGGGTTAGGCTTAGGTGTTCAGTAAGATTCACAGGAACATAGAGTTACATTTAGAGTTCGAATCTGACACTGATGTGAGGGCGATGGCCAGATTGAGCTTCAGGTATACATTTCGGCATGACGGACGTTGAAGCTGATGGCGTCATTTCAGGTAAAGTGGCCAGGGTTAGAGTTATTGTGTTCTGTGAGGTGTAGAGGAAGGATAGGGTGATGGACAGACTTAGGGTGTTCTCTGATGTGAAGGTTAGGGTCCAGCTCTGATGTGAGTGCACTTCTGAAATTGCGATTCATTGTTGAGGAGGGCCCTGGGTGATGTCGAAGCTGACGTGTGGATAGGCCCAGGATTCAGTGATAGGGTTAAAATTTTGTGTTCTCTCTGATTTCCAGAGACATTAGCATTACGGAAAGAGTTAGGTTCTGGGTCTGATGTGAAGGGGAGAGCAAGATGGTGGATCAGGGTTTTGGTGAGGCATGGGTGACATCAATGTTCCTGGTGAGCTGTCAGGACCACTGGCCAGGGCTAGGCTAAGCGTTAGGTTTTTGGTTAGGTGTAGAGAGAGGGTGTTTTCACATTTATACATAGGGTCCTTCTCTTACGTTAGGGCGAATGTGCGATTCAGTTCCAGGATTACAGTGAGGCAAGGGTGATATCCATGATGACGGTGGAGTTTCAGGCCACTGTTCTGCGCAAGGGTTAGGGTTATGTAATCTTTAAAGGGTATGGGGTGGACCGGGATACGTTTCGATTTGCATCCTACTCTGACGTGAGGGCGAAGCACACATTGATCTTCATCATCGTGGTGTGGCATCGGTGACATCATTGCTGCCTCTGAGGGTACAGGTTAATAGACCTTGTTTAGGGATAAGATTTTCTGTAAGGAAAAGTCTATGCGGTACATATGGTTATGGACAGAATTAGGGAGCAGTTCTGATGTCAGGGCGAGTGTGAGATTGAGTCGCAGGGTCAATGGAGTCATAGTTTATATCAACGGTGAAGGTGAATTATCTGTTCCAGGGTCGGGTGTACGGTTAGATTTAGGTGTTCGATAATGAATATGGGTGTGATATGGTTACAGTTAGACTTCAGATCTATCTCTGATGTGAGGGAGAGTGCATGATTGAGTTTGAAGATAAAGCTGAAATATGGGTGACATCAAAGATGAAGGTGAAGTGTCAGATCCTGGCGCCAGGGCCAGGGATAGCATTAGTTGTAAGGTAAGGAGTATTGGGCAGATTGAGTGGCAGTAAGAGTTCTGATCTGACTCTGATGTGAAGGAAATGGCCAGAATGTGCTTCAGGATTATGGGGAGGAATGACAGAAGTCGATGCTGATGGTGGCGGTTCAGTTATATTGGCCTGGGCTAGGGTTAGGGTTTCCTGTAAGGGAAAATCTATGCATATGTTACGGTGACGGAGAAAATTAGGGCTCAGTTCTGATGTGAGGACGAGGGTGAGATTGAGGCTCATGGTTAAGATGTGTCTCCTAGTTGGCACAAATGTTGAAGGCGAAGAATCTAGTCTAGTTCTCGGGCCTAGGGTTAGGGTTAGGTGTTCACTAAGATTTACAGTAACATAGAGTTACATTTAGAGTGTGCATCTGACCCTGATGTGAGGGCGATGGCCAGATTGAGCTTCAGGTTTATGGTGCGGCATGACAGATGTTGAAGGTGACTATGTCAGCTCAGGTAAAGTGGCCAGGGCTAGGGTTATGGTATTGTGTTCTGTGAGGTGTACAGGAAGAATAGGGGTATGGACAGATTTAGAGCTGGTCTCTGATATGAGGGCAAGTGCGAGATTGAGGTTCAGGATTACGGTGAAGTGTGGGTCATGCCAAAGGTTACGGTGAATGCACACGTCCAAGATTCATGGCTAGGGTTAGGATTACTGCGTCGTTCTGTTCTATAGAAAGGACAAGTTTAGGATTAAGGTTAGGGTCCAGCTCTGATGTGAGTGCGAGTGTGAGATTGCGATTCAGTGTTGAGGAGGGCCCTGGTTGATGTCAATTGTGACGTTGTGTGGATAGGCCCAGGACTCAGTGCTAGGCTCAAAATTTTGTGTTCTCTCTGTTTTCCAGAGACATTAGCATTACGGAAAGAGTTAGGTTCTGGGTCTGATGTGAAGGGGAGAGCAAGATGGTGGATCAGGGTTTTGGTGAGGTATGGGTGACATCAATGTTCCTGGTGAGCTGTCAGGACCACTGGCCAGGGCTAGGCTAAGCGTTAGGTTTTTGGTTAGGTGTAGAGAGAGGGTGTTTTCACATTTATACATAGGGTCCTTCTCTTACGTTAGGGCGAATGTGCGATTCAGTTCCAGGATTACAGTGAGGCAAGGGTGATATCCATGATGATGGTGGAGTTTCAGGCCACTGTTCTGCGCTAGGGTTAGGGTTATGTAATCTTTAAAGGGTATGGGGTGGACCGGGATACGTTCCGATTTGCATCCTACTCTGAAGTGAGGGCGAAGGCGAGATTGATCTTCATCATCGTGGTGTTGCATCGGTGACATCAA
Source organism: Manis pentadactyla (assembly GCF_030020395.1). Classification (NCBI taxonomy): domain Eukaryota; kingdom Metazoa; phylum Chordata; class Mammalia; order Pholidota; family Manidae; genus Manis; species Manis pentadactyla. The sequence continues at coordinate 56,020,235 of NC_080019.1, forward strand.
TGCTGACGCTGAGGGTACTGGTTAATAGACCTGGTTTAGGGATAAGATTTTCTGTAAGGAAAAGTCTATGCGGTACATATGGTTATGGACAGAATTAGGGAGCAGTTCTGATGTCAGGGCGAGTGTGAGATTGAGTCGCAGGGTCAATGGAGTCATAGTTTATATCAACGGTGAAGGTGAATTATCTGTTCCAGGGTCGGGTGTATGGTTAGATTTAGGTGTTCGATAATGAATATGGGTGTGATATGGTTACAGTTAGACTTCAGATCTATCTCTGATGTGAGGGAGAGTGCATGATTGAGTTTGAAGATAAAGCTGAAATATGGGTGACATCAAAGATGAAGGTGAAGTGTCAGATCCTGGCGCCAGGGCCAGGGATAGCATTAGTGGTAAGGTATGGAGTATTGGGCAGATTGAGTGGCAGTAAGAGTTCTGATCTGACTCTGATGTGAAGGAAATGGCCAGAATGTGCTTCAGGATTATGGGGAGGAATGACAGAAGTCGATGCTGATGGTGGAGGTTCAGTTAAATTGGCCTGGGCTAGGGTTAGGGTTTCCTGTAAGGGAAAATCTATGCATATGTTACGGTGACGGAGAAAATTAGGGCTCAGTTCTGATGTGAGGACGAGGGTGAGATTGAGGCTCATGGTTAAGATGTGTCTCCTAGTTGGCACAAATGTTGAAGGCGAAGAATCTAGTCTAGTTCTCGGGCCTAGGGTTAGGGTTAGGTGTTCACTAAGATTTACAGTAACATAGAGTTACATTTAGAGTTTGCATCTGACCCTGATGTGAGGGCGATGGCCAGATTGAGCTTCAGGTTTATGGTGCGGCATGACAGACGTTGAAGTTGACTATGTCAGCTCAGGTAAAGTGGCCAGGGCTAGGGTTATGGTATTGTGTTCTGTGAGGTGTACAGGAAGGATAGGGGTATGGACAGACTTAGGGATGGTCTCTGATATGAGGGCAAGTGCGAGATTGAGGTTCAGGATTACGGTGAATTGTGGGTCCTGCCAATGGTTACGGTGAATGCACACGTCCAGGATTCATGGCTAGGGTTAGGATTACTGCGTCGTTCTGTTCTACAGAAAGGACAAGTTTAGGATTAAGGTTAGGGTCCAGCTCTGATGTGAGTGCGAGTGTGAGATTGCGATTCAGTGTTGAGGAGGGCCCTGGTTGATGTCAATGGTGACGTTGTGTGGATAGGCCCAGGACTCAGTGCTAGGCTTAAAATTTTGTGTTCTCTCTGTTTTCCGGAGACATTAGCATTACGGAAAGAGTTAGGTTCTGGGTCTGATGTGACGGTAAGTGCAAGATGGTGGATCAGGTTTATGGTGAGGCATGGGTGACGTCAGTGGTCAAGGTCGTGTGTCAGGACCACGGGCCAGGGCTAGGGTTAGGGTTAGGTTTTTGGGAAGCTGTAGAGGGATGGTATTGTTACGTTTAGACTTAGGTTCCTTCTCTTACGTTAGGGCGACTATACGATTCAGTTCCAGGATTCCTGTGAGCCAAGGTTGATATCCAAGGTTATGGAGGAGTTTCAGGGAACAGGTCCACGCTAGGTTTAGGGTTATGTAATCGTTAAATTGCATGGGGTTTACGTGAATAGAGCTCGATTTTGTATCTTACTCTGATGTGAGGGCGTAGGCCAGACTGATCTTGATCATCATGGTGTGGCATAGGTGACATCAATCCTGACGCTGAGGTTCCAGGTTAAGGGACCTTGGTTAGCAGAAGGGTTTTTGTAAGGAAATGTCTATGCAGAAGATATGGTTGTGGATATAATTAGGGTGCAGTTTTGAAGTCAGGGCGAGTGTGAGGTCGAGTCACAGGGTTGAGGGAGTCATAGTTGATATCAGTGGTGGAGGCGAAGTATCTGGTCCATGGCTCGGTTCTAGGGTTCCGTTTAGGTGTTTGGTAAGGAGTACGGGAGAGATAGGGTTACAGTTAGATTCGGTACCATCCCTGATGTGATGACGAGTGCAAGATTGAGTTTCAGTTTTAAGGTGAGGTGTGGGTGTCATTAATGCTTAAGTTGAAGTGTCAGATCCTGGCGCCAGGGCTAGGGCTGGCTTTAGTTGTAAGTTAAGGTGTATTTGTTCTGAATGAGTGACAGTTAGAGATCTGATCAATCTCTGATGTGAGGGCAATGGCCAGAATGTGCTTCAGGATTATGGGGAGGAATGACAGACATCAATGCTGATGGAGGCAGTTCAGTTAAAGGGCCTGGGCTAGGTTTAGCGTTTCCTGTATGGGAAAGTCTATGCATATGATACGGTTACGGAGAGAATTTTGGTTCAATTCTGATGTGAGTGCGAGGGTGAGATTGAGTCTCAGGATAAAGATGTGCCTCCTAGTCGGCAGCAATGTTGAAGTCAGAGTATCTAGTCCAGGGCTTGGGTTTAGGGTTAGGCTTAGGTGTTCAGTAAGATTTACAGGAACATAGAGTTGCATTTAGAGTTCGAATCTGACACTGATGTGAGGGCGATGGCCAGATTGAGCTTCAGGTATACATTTCGGCATGACGGACGTTGAAGCTGATGGCGTCATTTCAGGTAAAGTGGCCAGGGTTAGAGTTATGTTATTGTGTTCTGTGAGGTGTAGAGGAAGGATAGGGTGATGGACAGACTTAGGGTGTTCTCTGATGTGAAGGTTAGGGTCCAGCTCTGATGTGAGTGCACTTCTGAAATTGCGATTCATTGTTGAGGAGGGCCCTGGGTGATGTCGAAGCTGACGTTGTGTGGATAGGCCCAGGATTCAGTGATAGGGTTAAAATTTTGTGTTCTCTCTGATTTCCAGAGACATTAGCATTACGGAAAGAGTTAGGTTCTGGGTCTGATGTGAAGGGGAGAGCAAGATGGTGGATCAGGGTTTTGGTGAGGCATGGGTGACATCAATGTTCCTGGTGAGCTGTCAGGACCACTGGCCAGGGCTAGGCTAAGCGTTAGGTTTTTGGTTAGGTGTAGAGAGAGGGTGTTTTCACATTTATACATAGGGTCCTTCTCTTACGTTTGGGCGAATGTGCGATTCAGTTCCAGGATTACAGTGAGGCAAGGGTGATATCCATGATGACGGTGGAGTTTCAGGCCACTGTTCTGCGCTAGGGTTAGGGTTATGTAATCTTTAAAGGGTATGGGGTGGACCGGGATACGTTTCGATTTGCATCCTACTCTGACGTGAGGGCGAAGCCCACATTGATTTTCATCATCGTGGTGTGGCATCGGTGACATCATTGCTGCCTCTGAGGGTACAGGTTAATAGACCTTGTTTAGGGATAAGATTTTCTGTAAGGAAAAGTCTATGCGGTACATATGGTTATGGACAGAATTAGGGAGCAGTTCTGATGTCAGGGCGAGTGTGAGATTGAGTCGCAGGGTCAATGGAGTCATAGTTTATATCAACGGTGAAGGTGAATTATCTGTTCCAGGGTCGGGTGTACGGTTAGATTTAGGTGTTCGATAATGAATATGGGTGTGATATGGTTACAGTTAGACTTCAGATCTATCTATGATGTGAGGGAGAGTGCATGATTGAGTTTGAAGATAAAGCTGAAATATGGGTGACATCAAAGATGAAGGTGAAGTGTCAGATCCTGGCGCGAGGGCCAGGGATAGCATTAGTTGTAAGGTAAGGAGTATTGGGCAGATTGAGTGGCAGTAAGAGTTCTGATCTGACTCTGATGTGAAGGAAATGGCCAGAATGTGCTTCAGGATTATGGGGAGGAATGACAGAAGTCGATGCTGGTGGTGGTGGTAAACTTAAATTGGCCTGGGCTAGGGTTAGGGTTTCCTGTAAGGGAAAATCTATGCATATGTTACGGTGACGGAGAAAATTAGGGCTCAGTTCTGATGTGAGGACGAGGGTGAGATTGAGGCTCATGGTTAAGATGTGTCTCCTAGTTGGCACAAATGTTGAAGGCGAAGAATCTAGTCTAGTTCTCGGGCCTAGGGTTAGGGTTAGGTGTTCACTAAGATTTACAGTAACATAGAGTTACATTTAGAGTTTGCATCTGACCCTGATGTGAGGGCGATGGCCAGATTGAGCTTCAGGTTTATGGTGCGGCATGACAGACGTTGAAGTTGACTATGTCAGCTCAGGTAAAGTGGCCAGGGCTAGGGTTATGGTATTGTGTTATGTGAGGTGTACAGGAAGAATAGGGGTATGGTCAGACTTAGGGCTGGTCTCTGATATGAGGGCAAGTGAGAGATTTTGGTTCAGGATTACGGTGAAGTGTGGTTCATGCCAAAGGTTACGGTGAATGCACACGTCCAAGATTCATGGCTAGGGTTAGGATTACTGCGTCGTTCTGTTTTACAGAAAGGACAAGTTTAGGATTAAGGTTAGGGTCCAGCTCTGATGTGAGTGCGAGTGTGAGATTGCGATTCAGTGTTGAGGAGGGCCCTGGTTGATGTCAATGGTGACGTTGTGTGGATAGGCCCAGGACTCAGTGCTAGGCTTAAAATTTTGTGTTCTCTCTGTTTTCCGGAGACATTAGCATTACGGAAAGAGTTAGGTTCTCAGTCTGATGTGACGGTAAGTGCAAGATGGTGGATCAGGTTTATGGTGAGACATGGTTGACGTCAGTGGTCAAGGTCGGGTGTCAGGACCACGGGCCAGGGCTAGGGTTAGGGTTAGGTTTTTGGGAAGCTGTAGAGGGATGGTATTGTTACGTTTAGACTTAGGTTCCTTCTCTTACGTTAGGGCCACTATACGATTCAGTTCCAGGATAACTGTGAGCCAAGGTTGATATCCAAGGTTATGGAGGAGTTTCAGGGAACAGGTCCACGCTAGGGTTAGGGTTATGTAATCGTTAAATTGCATGGGGTTTACGTGAATAGAGCTCGATTTTGTATCTTACTCTGATGTGAGGGCGTAGGCCAGACTGATCTTGATCATCATGGTGTGGCATAGGTGACATCAATCCTGACGCTGAGGTTCCAGGTTAAGGGACCTTGGTTAGCAGAAGGGTTTTTGTAAGGAAATGTCTATGCAGAAGATATGGTTGTGGATATAATTAGGGTGCAGTTTTGAAGTCAGGGCGAGTGTGAGGTCGAGTCACAGGGTTGAGGGAGTCATAGTTGATATCAGTGGTGGAGGCGAAGTATCTGGTCCATGGCTCGGTTCTACGGTTCCGTTTAGGTGTTCGGTAAGGAGTACGGGTGAGATAGGGTTACAGTTAGATTCGGAACCATCCCTGATGTGAGGACGAGTGCAAGATTGAGTTTCAGTTTTAAGGTGAGGTGTGGGTGTCATTAATGCTTAAGTTGAAGTGTCAGATCCTGGCGCCAGGGCTAGGGGTGGCATTAGTTGTAAGTTAAGGTGAATTTGTTCTGTATGAGTGACAGTTAGAGATCTGATCAATCTCTGATGTGAGGGCAATGGCCAGAATGAGCTTCAGGATTATGGGGAGGAATGACAGACATCAATGCTGATGGTGGCAGTTCAGTTAAAGGGCCTGGGCTAGGTTTAGCGTTTCCTGTAAGGGAAAGTCTATGCATATGATACGGTTACGGAGAGAATTTTGGTTCAATTCTGATGTGATTGCGAGGGTGAGATTGAGTCTCAGGATAAAGATATGCCTCCTAGTCGGCAGCAATGTTGAAGTCAGAGTATCTAGTCCAGGGCTTGGGTTTAGGGTTAGGCTTAGGTGTTCAGTAAGATTCACAGGAACATAGAGTTACATTTAGAGTTCGAATCTGACACTGATGTGAGGGCGATGGCCAGATTGAGCTTCAGGTATACATTTCGGCATGACGGACGTTGAAGCTGATGGCGTCATTTCAGGTAAAGTGGCCAGGGTTAGAGTTATTGTGTTCTGTGAGGTGTAGAGGAAGGATAGGGTGATGGACAGACTTAGGGTGTTCTCTGATGTGAAGGTTAGGGTCCAGCTCTGATGTGAGTGCACTTCTGAAATTGCGATTCATTGTTGAGGAGGGCCCTGGGTGATGTCGAAGCTGACGTGTGGATAGGCCCAGGATTCAGTGATAGGGTTAAAATTTTGTGTTCTCTCTGATTTCCAGAGACATTAGCATTACGGAAAGAGTTAGGTTCTGGGTCTGATGTGAAGGGGAGAGCAAGATGGTGGATCAGGGTTTTGGTGAGGCATGGGTGACATCAATGTTCCTGGTGAGCTGTCAGGACCACTGGCCAGGGCTAGGCTAAGCGTTAGGTTTTTGGTTAGGTGTAGAGAGAGGGTGTTTTCACATTTATACATAGGGTCCTTCTCTTACGTTAGGGCGAATGTGCGATTCAGTTCCAGGATTACAGTGAGGCAAGGGTGATATCCATGATGACGGTGGAGTTTCAGGCCACTGTTCTGCGCAAGGGTTAGGGTTATGTAATCTTTAAAGGGTATGGGGTGGACCGGGATACGTTTCGATTTGCATCCTACTCTGACGTGAGGGCGAAGCACACATTGATCTTCATCATCGTGGTGTGGCATCGGTGACATCATTGCTGCCTCTGAGGGTACAGGTTAATAGACCTTGTTTAGGGATAAGATTTTCTGTAAGGAAAAGTCTATGCGGTACATATGGTTATGGACAGAATTAGGGAGCAGTTCTGATGTCAGGGCGAGTGTGAGATTGAGTCGCAGGGTCAATGGAGTCATAGTTTATATCAACGGTGAAGGTGAATTATCTGTTCCAGGGTCGGGTGTACGGTTAGATTTAGGTGTTCGATAATGAATATGGGTGTGATATGGTTACAGTTAGACTTCAGATCTATCTCTGATGTGAGGGAGAGTGCATGATTGAGTTTGAAGATAAAGCTGAAATATGGGTGACATCAAAGATGAAGGTGAAGTGTCAGATCCTGGCGCCAGGGCCAGGGATAGCATTAGTTGTAAGGTAAGGAGTATTGGGCAGATTGAGTGGCAGTAAGAGTTCTGATCTGACTCTGATGTGAAGGAAATGGCCAGAATGTGCTTCAGGATTATGGGGAGGAATGACAGAAGTCGATGCTGATGGTGGCGGTTCAGTTATATTGGCCTGGGCTAGGGTTAGGGTTTCCTGTAAGGGAAAATCTATGCATATGTTACGGTGACGGAGAAAATTAGGGCTCAGTTCTGATGTGAGGACGAGGGTGAGATTGAGGCTCATGGTTAAGATGTGTCTCCTAGTTGGCACAAATGTTGAAGGCGAAGAATCTAGTCTAGTTCTCGGGCCTAGGGTTAGGGTTAGGTGTTCACTAAGATTTACAGTAACATAGAGTTACATTTAGAGTGTGCATCTGACCCTGATGTGAGGGCGATGGCCAGATTGAGCTTCAGGTTTATGGTGCGGCATGACAGATGTTGAAGGTGACTATGTCAGCTCAGGTAAAGTGGCCAGGGCTAGGGTTATGGTATTGTGTTCTGTGAGGTGTACAGGAAGAATAGGGGTATGGACAGATTTAGAGCTGGTCTCTGATATGAGGGCAAGTGCGAGATTGAGGTTCAGGATTACGGTGAAGTGTGGGTCATGCCAAAGGTTACGGTGAATGCACACGTCCAAGATTCATGGCTAGGGTTAGGATTACTGCGTCGTTCTGTTCTATAGAAAGGACAAGTTTAGGATTAAGGTTAGGGTCCAGCTCTGATGTGAGTGCGAGTGTGAGATTGCGATTCAGTGTTGAGGAGGGCCCTGGTTGATGTCAATGGTGACGTTGTGTGGATAGGCCCAGGACTCAGTGCTAGGCTCAAAATTTTGTGTTCTCTCTGTTTTCCAGAGACATTAGCATTACGGAAAGAGTTAGGTTCTGGGTCTGATGTGACGGTAAGTGCAAGATGGTGGATCAGGTTTATGGTGAGGCATGGGTGACGTCAGTGGTCAAGGTCGGGTGTCATGACCACGGGCCAGGGCTAGGGTTAGGGTTAGGTTTTTGGGAAGCTGTAGAGGGATGGTATTGTTATGTTTAGACTTAGGTTCCTTCTCTTACGTTAGGGCGACTATACGATTCAGTTAAAGGGTTACTGCGAGCCAAGGTTGATAACCAAGGTTATGGAGGAGTTTCAGGGAACAGGTCCACGCTAGGGTTAGGGTTATGTAATCGTTAAAGTGCATGGGGTTTACGTGAATAGAGCTCGATTTTGGATCTTACTCTGATGTGAGGGCGTAGGCCAGACTGATCTTGATCATCATGGTGTGGCATAGGTGACATCAATCCTGACGCTGAGGTTCCAGGTTAAGGGACCTTGGTTAGCAGAAGGGTTTTTGTAAGGAAATGTCTATGCAGAAGATATGGTTGTGGATATAATTAGGGTGCAGTTTTGAAGTCAGGGCGAGTGTGAGGTCGAGTCACAGGGTTGAGGGAGTCATAGTTGATATCAGTGGTGGAGGCGAAGTATCTGGTCCATGGCTCGGTTCTAGGGTTCCGTTTAGGTGTTCGGTAAGGAGTACGGGTGAGATAGGGTTACAGTTAGATTCGGAACCATCCCTGATGTGAGGACGAGTGCAAGATTGAGTTTCAGTTTTAAGGTGAGGTGTGGGTGTCATTAATGCTTAAGTTGAAGTGTCAGATCCTGGCGCCAGGGCTAGGGATGGCGTTAGTTGTAAGGTAAGTTGTATTTGTTCTGAATGACTGACAGTTAGAGTTCTGATCAATCTCTGATGTGAGGGCAATGGCCAGAATGAGCTTCAGGATTATGGGGAGGAATGACAGACATCAATGCTGATGGTGGCAGTTCAGTTAAAGGGCCTGGGCTAGGTTTAGGGTTTCCTGTAAGGGAAAGTCTATGCATATTATACGGTTACGGAGAGAATTTTGGTTCAATTCTGATGTGAGTGCGAGGGTGAGATTGAGTCTCAGGATAAAGATGTGCCTCCTAGTCGGCAGCAATGTTGAAGTCAGAGTATCTAGTCCAGGGCTTGGGTTTAGGGTTAGGCTTAGGTGTTCAGTAAGATTCACAGGAACATAGAGTTACATTTAGAGTTCGAATCTGACACTGATGTGAGGGCGATGGCCAGATTGAGCTTCAGGTATACATTTCGGCATGACGGACGTTGAAGCTGATGGCGTCATTTCAGGTAAAGTGGCCAGGGTTAGAGTTATGTTATTGTGTTCTGTGAGGTGTAGAGGAAGGATAGGGTGATGGACAGACTTAGGGTGTTCTCTGATGTGAAGGTTAGGGTCCACCTCTGATGTGAGTGCACTTCTGAAATTGCGATTCATTGTTGAGGAGGGCCCTGGGTGATGTCGAAGCTGACGTTGTGTGGATAGGCCCAGGATTCAGTGATAGGGTTAAAATTTTGTGTTCTCTCTGATTTCCAGAGACATTAGCATTACGGAAAGAGTTAGGTTCTGGGTCTGATGTGAAGGGGAGAGCAAGATGGTGGATCAGGGTTTTGGTGAGGCATGGGTGACATCAATGTTCCTGGTGAGCTGTCAGGACCACTGGCCAGGGCTAGGCTAAGCGTTAGGTTTTTGGTTAGGTGTAGAGAGAGGGTGTTTTCACATTTATACATAGGGTCCTTCTCTTACGTTAGGGCGAATGTGCGATTCAGTTCCAGGATTACAGTGAGGCAAGGGTGATATCCATGATGACGGTGGAGTTTCAGGCCACTGTTCTGCGCTAGGGTTAGGGTTATGTAATCTTTGAAGGGTATGGGGTGGACCGGGATACGTTTCGATTTGCATCCTACTCTGACGTGAGGTCGAAGCCCACATTGATCTTCATCATCGTGGTGTGGCATCGGTGACATCATTGCTGCCTCTGAGGGTACAGGTTAATAGACCTTGTTTAGGGATAAGATTTTCTGTAAGGAAAAGTCTATGCGGTACATATGGTTATGGACAGAATTAGGGAGCAGTTCTGATGTCAGGGCGAGTGTGAGATTGAGTCGCAGGGTCAATGGAGTCATAGTTTATATCAACGGTGAAGGTGAATTATCTGTTCCAGGGTCGGGTGTACGGTTAGATTTAGGTTTTCGATAATGAATATGGGTTTGATATGGTTACAGTTAGACTTCAGATCTATCTCTGATGTGAGGGAGAGTGCATGATTGAGTTTGAAGATAAAGCTGAAATATGGGTGACATCAAAGATGAAGGTGAAGTGTCAGATCCTGGCGCCAGGGCCAGGGATAGCATTAGTTGTAAGGTAAGGAGTATTGGGCAGATTGAGTGGCAGTAAGAGTTCTGATCTGACTCTGATGTGAAGGAAATGGCCAGAATGTGCTTCAGGATTATGGGGAGGAATGACAGAAGTCGATGCTGGTGGTGGTGGTAAACTTAAATTGGCCTGGGCTAGGGTTAGGGTTTCCTGTAAGGGAAAATCTATGCATATGTTACGGTGATGGAGAAAATTAGGGCTCAGTTCTGATGTGAGGACGAGGGTGAGATTGAGGCTCATGGTTAAGATGTGTCTCCTAGTTGGCACAAATGTTGAAGGCGAAGAATCTAGTTTAGTTCTCGTGCCTAGGGTTAATGTTAGGTGTTCACTAAGATTTACAGTAACATAGAGTTACATTTAGAGTTTGCATCTGACCCTGATGTGAGGGCGATGGCCAGATTGAGCTTCAGGTTTATGGTGCGGCATGACAGATGTTGAAGTTGACTATGTCAGCTCAGGTAAAGTGGCCAGGGCTAGGGTTATGGTATTGTGTTCTGTGAGGTGTACAGGAAGAATAGGGGTATGGACAGATTTAGGGCTGGTCTCTGATATGAGGGCAAGTGCGAGATTGAGGTTCAGGATTACGGTGAAGTGTGGGTCATGCCAAAGGTTACGGTGAATGCACACGTCCAAGATTCATGGCTAGGGTTAGGATTACTGCATCGTTCTATTCTACAGAAAGGACAAGTTTAGGATTAAGTTTAGGGTCCAGCTCTGATGTGAGTGTGAGTGTGAGATTGCGATTCAGTGTTGAGGAGTGCCCTGGTTGATGTCAATGGTGACGTTGTGTGGATAGGCCCAGGACTCAGTGCTAGGCTCAAAATTTTGTGTTCTCTCTGTTTTCCGGAGACATTAGCATTACGGAAAGAGTTAGGTTCTGGGTCTGATGTGACGGTAAGTGCAAGATGGTGGATCAGGTTTATGGTGAGGCATGGGTGACGTCAGTGGTCAAGGTCGGGTGTCAGGACCACGGGCCAGGTCTAGGGTTAGGGTTAGGTTTTTGGGAAGCTGTAGAGGGATGGTATTGTTATGTTTAGACTTAGGTTCCTTCTCTTATGTTAGGGCAACTATACGATTCAGTTCCAGGATTACTGCGAGCCAAGGTTGATATCCAAGGTTATGGAGGAGTTTCAGGGAACAGGTCCACGCTAGGGTTAGGGTTATGTAATTGTTAAAGTGCATGGGGTTTACGTGAATAGAGCTCGATTTTGGGTCTTACTCTGATGTGAGGGCCTAGGCCAGACTGATCTTGATCATCATGGTGTGGCATAGGTGACATCAATCCTGACGCTGAGGTTCCAGGTTAAGGGACCTTGGTTAGCAGAAGGGTTTTTGTAAGGAAATGTCTATGCAGAAGATATGGTTGTGGATATAATTAGGGTGCAGTTTTGAAGTCAGCGCGAGTGTGAGGTCGAGTCACAGGGTTGAGGGAGTCATAGTTGACATCAGTGGTGGAGGCGAAGTATCTGGTCCATGGCTCGGTTCTAGGGTTCCGTTTAGGTGTTCGGTAAGGAGTACGGGTGAGATAGGGTTACAGTTAGATTCGGAACCATCCCTGATGTGAGGACGAGTGCAAGATTGAGTTTCAGTTTTAAGGTGAGGTGTGGGTGTCATTAATGCTTAAGTTGAAGTGTCAGATCCTGGCGCCAGGGCTAGGGCTGGCTTTAGTTGTACGTTAAGGTGTATTTGTTCTGAATGAGTGACAGTTAGAGATCTGATCAATCTCTGATGTGAGGGCAATGGCCAGAATGAGCTTCAGGATTATGGGGAGGAATGACAGACATCAATGCTGATGGTGGCAGTTCAGTTAAAGGGCCTGGGCTAGGTTTAGGGTTTCCTGTAAGGGAAAGTCTATGCATATGATACGGTTACGGAGAGAATTTTGGTTCAATTCTGATGTGAGTGCGAGGGTGAGATTGAGTCTCAGGATAAAGATGTGCCTCCTAGTCGGCAGCAATGTTGAAGTCAGAGTATCTAGTCCAGGGCTTGGGTTTAGGGTTAGGCTTAGGTGTTCAGTAAGATTCACAGGAACATAGAGTTACATTTAGAGTTCGAATCTGACACTGATGTGAGGGCGATGGCCAGATTGAGCTTCAGGTATACATTTCGGCATGACGGACGTTGAAGCTGATGGCGTCATTTCAGGTAAAGTGGCCAGGGTTAGAGTTATGTTATTGTGTTCTGTGAGGTGTAGAGGAAGGATAGGGTGATGGACAGACTTAGGGTGTTCTCTGATGTGAAGGTTAGGGTCCAGCTCTGATGTGAGTGCACTTCTGAAATTGCGATTCATTGTTGAGGAGGGCCCTGGGTGATGTCGAAGCTGACGTTGTGTGGATAGGCCCAGGATTCAGTGATAGGGTTAAAATTTTGTGTTCTCTCTGATTTCCAGAGACATTAGCATTACGGAAAGAGTTAGGTTCTGGGTCTGATGTGAAGGGGAGAGCAAGATGGTGGATCAGGGTTTTGGTGAGGCATGGGTGACATCAATGTTCCTGGTGAGCTGTCAGGACCACTGGCCAGGGCTAGGCTAAGCGTTAGGTTTTTGGTTAGGTGTAGAGAGAGGGTGTTTTCACATTTATACATAGGGTCCTTCTCTTACGTTAGGGCGAATGTGCGATTCAGTTCCAGGATTACAGTGAGGCAAGGGTGATATCCATTATGACGGTTGAGTTTCAGGCCACTGTTCTGCGCTAGGGTTAGGGTTATGTAATCTTTAAAGGGTATGGGGTGGACCGGGATACGTTTCGATTTGCATCCTACTCTGACGTGAGGGCGAAGCACACATTGATCTTCATCATCGTGGTGTGGCATCGGTGACATCATTGCTGCCTCTGAGGGTACAGGTTAATAGACCTTGTTTAGGGATAAGATTTTCTGTAAGGAAAAGTCTATGCGGTACATATGGTTATGGACAGAATTAGGGAGCAGTTCTGATGTCAGGGTGAGTGTGAGATTGAGTCGCAGGGTCAATGGAGTCATAGTTTATATCAACGGTGAAGGTGAATTATCTGTTCCAGGGTCGGATGTACGGTTAGATTTAGGTGTTCGATAATGAATATGGGTGTGATATGGTTACAGTTAGACTTCAGATCTATCTCTGATGTGAGGGAGAGTGCATGATTGAGTTTGAAGATAAAGCTGAAATATGGGTGACATCAAAGATGAAGGTGAAGTGTCAGATCCTGGCGCCAGGGCCAGGGATAGCATTAGTTGTAAGGTAAGGAGTATTGGGCAGATTGAGTGGCAGTAAGAGTTCTGATCTGACTCTGATGTGAAGTTAATGGCCAGAATGAGATTCAGGATTATGGGGAGGAATGACAGAATTCGATGCTGATGGTGGCGGTTCAGTTAAATTGGCCTGGGCTAGGGTTAGGGTTTCCTGTAAGGGAAAATCTATGCATATGTTACGGTGACGGAGAAAATTAGGGCTCAGTTCTGATGTGAGGACGAGGGTGAGATTGAGGCTCATGGTTAAGATGTGTCTCCTAGTTGGCACAAATGTTGAAGGCGAAGAATCTAGTCTAGTTGTCGGGCCTAGGGTTAGGGTTAGGTGTTCACTAAGATTTACAGTAACATAGAGTTACATTTAGAGTTTGCATGTGACCCTGATGTGAGGGCAATGGCCAGATTGAGCTTCAGGTTTATGGTGCGGCATGACAGACGTTGAAGTTGACTATGTCAGCTCAGGTAAAGTGGCCAGGGCTAGGGTTATGGTATTGTGTTCTGTGAGGTGTACAGGAAGAATAGGGGTATGGACAGATTTAGGGCTGGTCTCTGATATGAGGGCAAGTGCGAGATTGAGGTTCAGGATTACGGTGAAGTGTGGGTCATGCCAAAGGTTACGGTGAATGCACACGTCCAAGATTCATGGCTAGGGTTAGGATTACTGCGTCGTTCTGTTCTACAGAAAGGACAAGTTAAGGATTAAGGTTAGGGTCCAGCTCTGATGTGAGTGCGAGTGTGAGATTGCGATTCTGTGTTGAGGAGGGCCCTGGTTGATGTCAATGATGACGTTGTGTGGATAGGCCCAGGACTCAGTGCTAGGCTCAAAATTTTGTGTTCTCTCTGTTTTCCGGAGACATTAGCATTACGGAAAGAGTTAGGTTCTGGGTCTGATGTGACTGTAAGTGCAAGATGGTGGATCAGGTTTATGGTGAGACATGGGTGACGTCAGTGGTCAAGGTCGGGTGTCAGGACCACGGGCCAGGAATAGGGTTAGGGTTAGTTTTTGGGAAGCTGTAGAGGGATGGTACTGTTATGTTTAGACTTAGGTTCCTTCTCTTACGTTAGGGCGACTATACGATTCAGTTCCAGGATTACTGCGAGCCAAGGTTGATATCCAAGGTTATGGAGGAGTTTCAGGGAACAGGTCCACGCTAGGGTTAGGGTTATGTAATCGTTAAAGTGCATGGGGTTTACGTGAATAGAGCTCGATTTTGGATCTTACTCTGATGTGAGGGCGTAGGCCAGACTGATCTTGATCATCATGGTGTGGCATAGGTGACATCAATCCTGACGCTGAGATTCCAGGTTAAGGGACCTTGGTTAGCAGAAGGGTTTTTGTAAGGAAATGTCTATGCAGAAGATATGGTTGTGGATATAATTAGGGTGCAGTTTTGAAGTCAGGGCGAGTGTGAGGTCGAGTCACAGGGTTGAGGGAGTCATAGTTGATATCAGTGGTGGAGCCGAAGTATCTGGTCCATGGCTCGGTTCTAGGGTTCCGTTTAGGTGTTCGGTAAGGAGTACGGGTGAGATAGGGTTACAGTTAGATTCGGAACCATCCCTGATGTGAGGACGAGTGCAAGATTGAGTTTCAGTTTTAAGGTGAGGTGTGGGTGTCATTAATGCTTAAGTTGAAGTGTCAGATCCTGGCGCCAGGGCTAGGGCTGGCTTTAGTTGTAAGTTAAGGTGTATTTGTTCTGAATGAGTGACAGTTAGAGATCTGATCAATCTCTGATGTGAGGGCAATGGCCAGAATGAGCTTCAGGATTATGGGGAGGAATGACAGACATCAATGCTGATGGTGGCAGTTCAGTTAAAGGGCCTGGGCTAGGTTTAGGGTTTCCTGTAAGGGAAAGTCTATGCATATGATACGGTTACGGAGAGAATTTTGGTTCAATTCTGATGTGAGTGCGAGGGTGAGATTGAGTCTCAGGATAAAGATGTGCCTCCTAGTCGGCAGCAATGTTGAAGTCAGAGTATCTAGTCCAGGGCTTGGGTTTAGGGTTAGGCTTAGGTGTTCAGTAAGATTCACAGGAACATAGAGTTACATTTAGAGTTCGAATCTGACACTGATGTGAGGGCGATGGCCAGATTGAGCTTCAGGTATACATTTCGGCATAACGGACGTTGAAGCTGATGGCGTCATTTCAGGTAAAGTGGAAAGGGTTAGAGTTATGTTATTGTGTTCTGTGAGGTGTAGAGGAAGGATAGGGTGATGGACAGACTTAGGGTGTTCTCTGATGTGAAGGTTAGGGTCCAGCTCTGATGTGAGTGCACTTCTGAAACTGCGATTCATTGTTGAGGAGGTCCCTGGGTGATGTCGAAGCTGACGTTGTGTGGATAGGCCCAGGATTCAGTGATAGGGTTAAAATTTTGTGTTCTCTCTGATTTCCAGAGACATTAGCATTACGGAAAGAGTTAGGTTCTGGGTCTGATGTGAAGGGGAGAGCAAGATGGTGGATCAGGGTTTTGGTGAGGTATGGGTGACATCAATGTTCCTGGTGAGCTGTCAGGACCACTGGCCAGGGCTAGGCTAAGCGTTAGGTTTTTGGTTAGGTGTAGAGAGAGGGTGTTTTCACATTTATACATAGGGTCCTTCTCTTACGTTAGGGCGAATGTGCGATTCAGTTCCAGGATTACAGTGAGGCAAGGGTGATATCCATGATGACGGTGGAGTTTCAGGCCACTGTTCTGCGCTAGGGTTAGGGTTATGTAATCTTTAAAGGGTATGGGGTGGACCGGGATACGTTCCGATTTGCATCCTACTCTGAAGTGAGGGCGAAGGCGAGATTGATCTTCATCATCGTGGTGTTGCATCGGTGACATCAATGCTGACGCTGAGGGTACTGGTTAATAGACCTGGTTTAGGGATAAGATTTTCTGTAAGGAAAAGTCTATGCGGTACATATGGTTATGGACAGAATTAGGGAGCAGTTCTGATGTCAGGGCGAGTGTGAGATTGAGTCGCAGGGTCAATGGAGTCATAGTTTATATCAACGGTGAAGGTGAATTATCTGTTCCAGGGTCGGGTGTATGGTTAGATTTAGGTGTTCGATAATGAATATGGGTGTGATATGGTTACAGTTAGACTTCAGATCTATCTCTGATGTGAGGGAGAGTGCATGATTGAGTTTGAAGATAAAGCTGAAATATGGGTGACATCAAAGATGAAGGTGAAGTGTCAGATCCTGGCGCCAGGGCCAGGGATAGCATTAGTGGTAAGGTATGGAGTATTGGGCAGATTGAGTGGCAGTAAGAGTTCTGATCTGACTCTGATGTGAAGGAAATGGCCAGAATGTGCTTCAGGATTATGGGGAGGAATGACAGAAGTCGATGCTGATGGTGGAGGTTCAGTTAAATTGGCCTGGGCTAGGGTTAGGGTTTCCTGTAAGGGAAAATCTATGCATATGTTACGGTGACGGAGAAAATTAGGGCTCAGTTCTGATGTGAGGACGAGGGTGAGATTGAGGCTCATGGTTAAGATGTGTCTCCTAGTTGGCACAAATGTTGAAGGCGAAGAATCTAGTCTAGTTCTCGGGCCTAGGGTTAGGGTTAGGTGTTCACTAAGATTTACAGTAACATAGAGTTACATTTAGAGTTTGCATCTGACCCTGATGTGAGGGCGATGGCCAGATTGAGCTTCAGGTTTATGGTGCGGCATGACAGACGTTGAAGTTGACTATGTCAGCTCAGGTAAAGTGGCCAGGGCTAGGGTTATGGTATTGTGTTCTGTGAGGTGTACAGGAAGGATAGGGGTATGGACAGACTTAGGGATGGTCTCTGATATGAGGGCAAGTGCGAGATTGAGGTTCAGGATTACGGTGAATTGTGGGTCCTGCCAATGGTTACGGTGAATGCACACGTCCAGGATTCATGGCTAGGGTTAGGATTACTGCGTCGTTCTGTTCTACAGAAAGGACAAGTTTAGGATTAAGGTTAGGGTCCAGCTCTGATGTGAGTGCGAGTGTGAGATTGCGATTCAGTGTTGAGGAGGGCCCTGGTTGATGTCAATGGTGACGTTGTGTGGATAGGCCCAGGACTCAGTGCTAGGCTTAAAATTTTGTGTTCTCTCTGTTTTCCGGAGACATTAGCATTACGGAAAGAGTTAGGTTCTGGGTCTGATGTGACGGTAAGTGCAAGATGGTGGATCAGGTTTATGGTGAGGCATGGGTGACGTCAGTGGTCAAGGTCGTGTGTCAGGACCACGGGCCAGGGCTAGGGTTAGGGTTAGGTTTTTGGGAAGCTGTAGAGGGATGGTATTGTTACGTTTAGACTTAGGTTCCTTCTCTTACGTTAGGGCGACTATACGATTCAGTTCCAGGATTCCTGTGAGCCAAGGTTGATATCCAAGGTTATGGAGGAGTTTCAGGGAACAGGTCCACGCTAGGTTTAGGGTTATGTAATCGTTAAATTGCATGGGGTTTACGTGAATAGAGCTCGATTTTGTATCTTACTCTGATGTGAGGGCGTAGGCCAGACTGATCTTGATCATCATGGTGTGGCATAGGTGACATCAATCCTGACGCTGAGGTTCCAGGTTAAGGGACCTTGGTTAGCAGAAGGGTTTTTGTAAGGAAATGTCTATGCAGAAGATATGGTTGTGGATATAATTAGGGTGCAGTTTTGAAGTCAGGGCGAGTGTGAGGTCGAGTCACAGGGTTGAGGGAGTCATAGTTGATATCAGTGGTGGAGGCGAAGTATCTGGTCCATGGCTCGGTTCTAGGGTTCCGTTTAGGTGTTTGGTAAGGAGTACGGGAGAGATAGGGTTACAGTTAGATTCGGTACCATCCCTGATGTGATGACGAGTGCAAGATTGAGTTTCAGTTTTAAGGTGAGGTGTGGGTGTCATTAATGCTTAAGTTGAAGTGTCAGATCCTGGCGCCAGGGCTAGGGCTGGCTTTAGTTGTAAGTTAAGGTGTATTTGTTCTGAATGAGTGACAGTTAGAGATCTGATCAATCTCTGATGTGAGGGCAATGGCCAGAATGTGCTTCAGGATTATGGGGAGGAATGACAGACATCAATGCTGATGGAGGCAGTTCAGTTAAAGGGCCTGGGCTAGGTTTAGCGTTTCCTGTATGGGAAAGTCTATGCATATGATACGGTTACGGAGAGAATTTTGGTTCAATTCTGATGTGAGTGCGAGGGTGAGATTGAGTCTCAGGATAAAGATGTGCCTCCTAGTCGGCAGCAATGTTGAAGTCAGAGTATCTAGTCCAGGGCTTGGGTTTAGGGTTAGGCTTAGGTGTTCAGTAAGATTTACAGGAACATAGAGTTGCATTTAGAGTTCGAATCTGACACTGATGTGAGGGCGATGGCCAGATTGAGCTTCAGGTATACATTTCGGCATGACGGACGTTGAAGCTGATGGCGTCATTTCAGGTAAAGTGGCCAGGGTTAGAGTTATGTTATTGTGTTCTGTGAGGTGTAGAGGAAGGATAGGGTGATGGACAGACTTAGGGTGTTCTCTGATGTGAAGGTTAGGGTCCAGCTCTGATGTGAGTGCACTTCTGAAATTGCGATTCATTGTTGAGGAGGGCCCTGGGTGATGTCGAAGCTGACGTTGTGTGGATAGGCCCAGGATTCAGTGATAGGGTTAAAATTTTGTGTTCTCTCTGATTTCCAGAGACATTAGCATTACGGAAAGAGTTAGGTTCTGGGTCTGATGTGAAGGGGAGAGCAAGATGGTGGATCAGGGTTTTGGTGAGGCATGGGTGACATCAATGTTCCTGGTGAGCTGTCAGGACCACTGGCCAGGGCTAGGCTAAGCGTTAGGTTTTTGGTTAGGTGTAGAGAGAGGGTGTTTTCACATTTATACATAGGGTCCTTCTCTTACGTTTGGGCGAATGTGCGATTCAGTTCCAGGATTACAGTGAGGCAAGGGTGATATCCATGATGACGGTGGAGTTTCAGGCCACTGTTCTGCGCTAGGGTTAGGGTTATGTAATCTTTAAAGGGTATGGGGTGGACCGGGATACGTTTCGATTTGCATCCTACTCTGACGTGAGGGCGAAGCCCACATTGATTTTCATCATCGTGGTGTGGCATCGGTGACATCATTGCTGCCTCTGAGGGTACAGGTTAATAGACCTTGTTTAGGGATAAGATTTTCTGTAAGGAAAAGTCTATGCGGTACATATGGTTATGGACAGAATTAGGGAGCAGTTCTGATGTCAGGGCGAGTGTGAGATTGAGTCGCAGGGTCAATGGAGTCATAGTTTATATCAACGGTGAAGGTGAATTATCTGTTCCAGGGTCGGGTGTACGGTTAGATTTAGGTGTTCGATAATGAATATGGGTGTGATATGGTTACAGTTAGACTTCAGATCTATCTATGATGTGAGGGAGAGTGCATGATTGAGTTTGAAGATAAAGCTGAAATATGGGTGACATCAAAGATGAAGGTGAAGTGTCAGATCCTGGCGCGAGGGCCAGGGATAGCATTAGTTGTAAGGTAAGGAGTATTGGGCAGATTGAGTGGCAGTAAGAGTTCTGATCTGACTCTGATGTGAAGAAAATGGCCAGAATGTGCTTCAGGATTATGGGGAGGAATGACAGAAGTCGATGCTGGTGGTGGTGGTAAACTTAAATTGGCCTGGGCTAGGGTTAGGGTTTCCTGTAAGGGAAAATCTATGCATATGTTACGGTGACGGAGAAAATTAGGGCTCAGTTCTGATGTGAGGACGAGGGTGAGATTGAGGCTCATGGTTAAGATGTGTCTCCTAGTTGGCACAAATGTTGAAGGCGAAGAATCTAGTCTAGTTCTCGGGCCTAGGGTTAGGGTTAGGTGTTCACTAAGATTTACAGTAACATAGAGTTACATTTAGAGTTTGCATCTGACCCTGATGTGAGGGCGATGGCCAGATTGAGCTTCAGGTTTATGGTGCGGCATGACAGACGTTGAAGTTGACTATGTCAGCTCAGGTAAAGTGGCCAGGGCTAGGGTTATGGTATTGTGTTATGTGAGGTGTACAGGAAGAATAGGGGTATGGTCAGACTTAGGGCTGGTCTCTGATATGAGGGCAAGTGAGAGATTTTGGTTCAGGATTACGGTGAAGTGTGGTTCATGCCAAAGGTTACGGTGAATGCACACGTCCAAGATTCATGGCTAGGGTTAGGATTACTGCGTCGTTCTGTTTTACAGAAAGGACAAGTTTAGGATTAAGGTTAGGGTCCAGCTCTGATGTGAGTGCGAGTGTGAGATTGCGATTCAGTGTTGAGGAGGGCCCTGGTTGATGTCAATGGTGACGTTGTGTGGATAGGCCCAGGACTCAGTGCTAGGCTTAAAATTTTGTGTTCTCTCTGTTTTCCGGAGACATTAGCATTACGGAAAGAGTTAGGTTCTCAGTCTGATGTGACGGTAAGTGCAAGATGGTGGATCAGGTTTATGGTGAGACATGGTTGACGTCAGTGGTCAAGGTCGGGTGTCAGGACCACGGGCCAGGGCTAGGGTTAGGGTTAGGTTTTTGGGAAGCTGTAGAGGGATGGTATTGTTACGTTTAGACTTAGGTTCCTTCTCTTACGTTAGGGCCACTATACGATTCAGTTCCAGGATAACTGTGAGCCAAGGTTGATATCCAAGGTTATGGAGGAGTTTCAGGGAACAGGTCCACGCTAGGGTTAGGGTTATGTAATCGTTAAATTGCATGGGGTTTACGTGAATAGAGCTCGATTTTGTATCTTACTCTGATGTGAGGGCGTAGGCCAGACTGATCTTGATCATCATGGTGTGGCATAGGTGACATCAATCCTGACGCTGAGGTTCCAGGTTAAGGGACCTTGGTTAGCAGAAGGGTTTTTGTAAGGAAATGTCTATGCAGAAGATATGGTTGTGGATATAATTAGGGTGCAGTTTTGAAGTCAGGGCGAGTGTGAGGTCGAGTCACAGGGTTGAGGGAGTCATAGTTGATATCAGTGGTGGAGGCGAAGTATCTGGTCCATGGCTCGGTTCTACGGTTCCGTTTAGGTGTTCGGTAAGGAGTACGGGTGAGATAGGGTTACAGTTAGATTCCTAACCATCCCTGATGTGAGGACGAGTGCAAGATTGAGTTTCAGTTTTAAGGTGAGGTGTGGGTGTCATTAATGCTTAAGTTGAAGTGTCAGATCCTGGCGCCAGGGCTAGGGGTGGCATTAGTTGTAAGTTAAGGTGAATTTGTTCTGTATGAGTGACAGTTAGAGATCTGATCAATCTCTGATGTGAGGGCAATGGCCAGAATGAGCTTCAGGATTATGGGGAGGAATGACAGACATCAATGCTGATGGTGGCAGTTCAGTTAAAGGGCCTGGGCTAGGTTTAGCGTTTCCTGTAAGGGAAAGTCTATGCATATGATACGGTTACGGAGAGAATTTTGGTTCAATTCTGATGTGATTGCGAGGGTGAGATTGAGTCTCAGGATAAAGATATGCCTCCTAGTCGGCAGCAATGTTGAAGTCAGAGTATCTAGTCCAGGGCTTGGGTTTAGGGTTAGGCTTAGGTGTTCAGTAAGATTCACAGGAACATAGAGTTACATTTAGAGTTCGAATCTGACACTGATGTGAGGGCGATGGCCAGATTGAGCTTCAGGTATACATTTCGGCATGACGGACGTTGAAGCTGATGGCGTCATTTCAGGTAAAGTGGCCAGGGTTAGAGTTATTGTGTTCTGTGAGGTGTAGAGGAAGGATAGGGTGATGGACAGACTTAGGGTGTTCTCTGATGTGAAGGTTAGGGTCCAGCTCTGATGTGAGTGCACTTCTGAAATTGCGATTCATTGTTGAGGAGGGCCCTGGGTGATGTCGAAGCTGACGTGTGGATAGGCCCAGGATTCAGTGATAGGGTTAAAATTTTGTGTTCTCTCTGATTTCCAGAGACATTAGCATTACGGAAAGAGTTAGGTTCTGGGTCTGATGTGAAGGGGAGAGCAAGATGGTGGATCAGGGTTTTGGTGAGGCATGGGTGACATCAATGTTCCTGGTGAGCTGTCAGGACCACTGGCCAGGGCTAGGCTAAGCGTTAGGTTTTTGGTTAGGTGTAGAGAGAGGGTGTTTTCACATTTATACATAGGGTCCTTCTCTTACGTTAGGGCGAATGTGCGATTCAGTTCCAGGATTACAGTGAGGCAAGGGTGATATCCATGATGACGGTGGAGTTTCAGGCCACTGTTCTGCGCAAGGGTTAGGGTTATGTAATCTTTAAAGGGTATGGGGTGGACCGGGATACGTTTCGATTTGCATCCTACTCTGACGTGAGGGCGAAGCACACATTGATCTTCATCATCGTGGTGTGGCATCGGTGACATCATTGCTGCCTCTGAGGGTACAGGTTAATAGACCTTGTTTAGGGATAAGATTTTCTGTAAGGAAAAGTCTATGCGGTACATATGGTTATGGACAGAATTAGGGAGCAGTTCTGATGTCAGGGCGAGTGTGAGATTGAGTCGCAGGGTCAATGGAGTCATAGTTTATATCAACGGTGAAGGTGAATTATCTGTTCCAGGGTCGGGTGTACGGTTAGATTTAGGTGTTCGATAATGAATATGGGTGTGATATGGTTACAGTTAGACTTCAGATCTATCTCTGATGTGAGGGAGAGTGCATGATTGAGTTTGAAGATAAAGCTGAAATATGGGTGACATCAAAGATGAAGGTGAAGTGTCAGATCCTGGCGCCAGGGCCAGGGATAGCATTAGTTGTAAGGTAAGGAGTATTGGGCAGATTGAGTGGCAGTAAGAGTTCTGATCTGACTCTGATGTGAAGGAAATGGCCAGAATGTGCTTCAGGATTATGGGGAGGAATGACAGAAGTCGATGCTGATGGTGGCGGTTCAGTTATATTGGCCTGGGCTAGGGTTAGGGTTTCCTGTAAGGGAAAATCTATGCATATGTTACGGTGACGGAGAAAATTAGGGCTCAGTTCTGATGTGAGGACGAGGGTGAGATTGAGGCTCATGGTTAAGATGTGTCTCCTAGTTGGCACAAATGTTGAAGGCGAAGAATCTAGTCTAGTTCTCGGGCCTAGGGTTAGGGTTAGGTGTTCACTAAGATTTACAGTAACATAGAGTTACATTTAGAGTGTGCATCTGACCCTGATGTGAGGGCGATGGCCAGATTGAGCTTCAGGTTTATGGTGCGGCATGACAGATGTTGAAGGTGACTATGTCAGCTCAGGTAAAGTGGCCAGGGCTAGGGTTATGGTATTGTGTTCTGTGAGGTGTACAGGAAGAATAGGGGTATGGACAGATTTAGAGCTGGTCTCTGATATGAGGGCAAGTGCGAGATTGAGGTTCAGGATTACGGTGAAGTGTGGGTCATGCCAAAGGTTACGGTGAATGCACACGTCCAAGATTCATGGCTAGGGTTAGGATTACTGCGTCGTTCTGTTCTATAGAAAGGACAAGTTTAGGATTAAGGTTAGGGTCCAGCTCTGATGTGAGTGCGAGTGTGAGATTGCGATTCAGTGTTGAGGAGGGCCCTGGTTGATGTCAATGGTGACGTTGTGTGGATAGGCCCAGGACTCAGTGCTAGGCTCAAAATTTTGTGTTCTCTCTGTTTTCCAGAGACATTAGCATTACGGAAAGAGTTAGGTTCTGGGTCTGATGTGAAGGGGAGAGCAAGATGGTGGATCAGGGTTTTGGTGAGGTATGGGTGACATCAATGTTCCTGGTGAGCTGTCAGGACCACTGGCCAGGGCTAGGCTAAGCGTTAGGTTTTTGGTTAGGTGTAGAGAGAGGGTGTTTTCACATTTATACATAGGGTCCTTCTCTTACGTTAGGGCGAATGTGCGATTCAGTTCCAGGATTACAGTGAGGCAAGGGTGATATCCATGATGATGGTGGAGTTTCAGGCCACTGTTCTGCGCTAGGGTTAGGGTTATGTAATCTTTAAAGGGTATGGGGTGGACCGGGATACGTTCCGATTTGCATCCTACTCTGAAGTGAGGGCGAAGGCGAGATTGATCTTCATCATCGTGGTGTTGCATCGGTGACATCAATGCTGACGCTGAGGGTACTGGTTAATAGACCTGGTTTAGGGATAAGATTTTCTGTAAGGAAAAGTCTATGCGGTACATATGGTTATGGACAGAATTAGGGAGCAGTTCTGATGTCAGGGCGAGTGTGAGATTGAGTCGCAGGGTCAATGGAGTCATAGTTTATATCAACGGTGAAGGTGAATTATCTGTTCCAGGGTCGGGTGTATGGTTAGATTTAGGTGTTCGATAATGAATATGGGTGTGATATGGTTACAGTTAGACTTCAGATCTATCTCTGATGTGAGGGAGAGTGCATGATTGAGTTTGAAGATAAAGCTGAAATATGGGTGACATCAAAGATGAAGGTGAAGTGTCAGATCCTGGCGCCAGGGCCAGGGATAGCATTAGTGGTAAGGTATGGAGTATTGGGCAGATTGAGTGGCAGTAAGAGTTCTGATCTGACTCTGATGTGAAGGAAATGGCCAGAATGTGCTTCAGGATTATGGGGAGGAATGACAGAAGTCGATGCTGATGGTGGAGGTTCAGTTAAATTGGCCTGGGCTAGGGTTAGGGTTTCCTGTAAGGGAAAATCTATGCATATGTTACGGTGACGGAGAAAATTAGGGCTCAGTTCTGATGTGAGGACGAGGGTGAGATTGAGGCTCATGGTTAAGATGTGTCTCCTAGTTGGCACAAATGTTGAAGGCGAAGAATCTAGTCTAGTTCTCGGGCCTAGGGTTAGGGTTAGGTGTTCACTAAGATTTACAGTAACATAGAGTTACATTTAGAGTTTGCATCTGACCCTGATGTGAGGGCGATGGCCAGATTGAGCTTCAGGTTTATGGTGCGGCATGACAGACGTTGAAGTTGACTATGTCAGCTCAGGTAAAGTGGCCAGGGCTAGGGTTATGGTATTGTGTTCTGTGAGGTGTACAGGAAGGATAGGGGTATGGACAGACTTAGGGATGGTCTCTGATATGAGGGCAAGTGCGAGATTGAGGTTCAGGATTACGGTGAATTGTGGGTCCTGCCAATGGTTACGGTGAATGCACACGTCCAGGATTCATGGCTAGGGTTAGGATTACTGCGTCGTTCTGTTCTACAGAAAGGACAAGTTTAGGATTAAGGTTAGGGTCCAGCTCTGATGTGAGTGCGAGTGTGAGATTGCGATTCAGTGTTGAGGAGGGCCCTGGTTGATGTCAATGGTGACGTTGTGTGGATAGGCCCAGGACTCAGTGCTAGGCTTAAAATTTTGTGTTCTCTCTGTTTTCCGGAGACATTAGCATTACGGAAAGAGTTAGGTTCTGGGTCTGATGTGACGGTAAGTGCAAGATGGTGGATCAGGTTTATGGTGAGGCATGGGTGACGTCAGTGGTCAAGGTCGTGTGTCAGGACCACGGGCCAGGGCTAGGGTTAGGGTTAGGTTTTTGGGAAGCTGTAGAGGGATGGTATTGTTACGTTTAGACTTAGGTTCCTTCTCTTACGTTAGGGCGACTATACGATTCAGTTCCAGGATTCCTGTGAGCCAAGGTTGATATCCAAGGTTATGGAGGAGTTTCAGGGAACAGGTCCACGCTAGGTTTAGGGTTATGTAATCGTTAAATTGCATGGGGTTTACGTGAATAGAGCTCGATTTTGTATCTTACTCTGATGTGAGGGCGTAGGCCAGACTGATCTTGATCATCATGGTGTGGCATAGGTGACATCAATCCTGACGCTGAGGTTCCAGGTTAAGGGACCTTGGTTAGCAGAAGGGTTTTTGTAAGGAAATGTCTATGCAGAAGATATGGTTGTGGATATAATTAGGGTGCAGTTTTGAAGTCAGGGCGAGTGTGAGGTCGAGTCACAGGGTTGAGGGAGTCATAGTTGATATCAGTGGTGGAGGCGAAGTATCTGGTCCATGGCTCGGTTCTAGGGTTCCGTTTAGGTGTTTGGTAAGGAGTACGGGAGAGATAGGGTTACAGTTAGATTCGGTACCATCCCTGATGTGATGACGAGTGCAAGATTGAGTTTCAGTTTTAAGGTGAGGTGTGGGTGTCATTAATGCTTAAGTTGAAGTGTCAGATCCTGGCGCCAGGGCTAGGGCTGGCTTTAGTTGTAAGTTAAGGTGTATTTGTTCTGAATGAGTGACAGTTAGAGATCTGATCAATCTCTGATGTGAGGGCAATGGCCAGAATGTGCTTCAGGATTATGGGGAGGAATGACAGACATCAATGCTGATGGAGGCAGTTCAGTTAAAGGGCCTGGGCTAGGTTTAGCGTTTCCTGTATGGGAAAGTCTATGCATATGATACGGTTACGGAGAGAATTTTGGTTCAATTCTGATGTGAGTGCGAGGGTGAGATTGAGTCTCAGGATAAAGATGTGCCTCCTAGTCGGCAGCAATGTTGAAGTCAGAGTATCTAGTCCAGGGCTTGGGTTTAGGGTTAGGCTTAGGTGTTCAGTAAGATTTACAGGAACATAGAGTTGCATTTAGAGTTCGAATCTGACACTGATGTGAGGGCGATGGCCAGATTGAGCTTCAGGTATACATTTCGGCATGACGGACGTTGAAGCTGATGGCGTCATTTCAGGTAAAGTGGCCAGGGTTAGAGTTATGTTATTGTGTTCTGTGAGGTGTAGAGGAAGGATAGGGTGATGGACAGACTTAGGGTGTTCTCTGATGTGAAGGTTAGGGTCCAGCTCTGATGTGAGTGCACTTCTGAAATTGCGATTCATTGTTGAGGAGGGCCCTGGGTGATGTCGAAGCTGACGTTGTGTGGATAGGCCCAGGATTCAGTGATAGGGTTAAAATTTTGTGTTCTCTCTGATTTCCAGAGACATTAGCATTACGGAAAGAGTTAGGTTCTGGGTCTGATGTGAAGGGGAGAGCAAGATGGTGGATCAGGGTTTTGGTGAGGCATGGGTGACATCAATGTTCCTGGTGAGCTGTCAGGACCACTGGCCAGGGCTAGGCTAAGCGTTAGGTTTTTGGTTAGGTGTAGAGAGAGGGTGTTTTCACATTTATACATAGGGTCCTTCTCTTACGTTTGGGCGAATGTGCGATTCAGTTCCAGGATTACAGTGAGGCAAGGGTGATATCCATGATGACGGTGGAGTTTCAGGCCACTGTTCTGCGCTAGGGTTAGGGTTATGTAATCTTTAAAGGGTATGGGGTGGACCGGGATACGTTTCGATTTGCATCCTACTCTGACGTGAGGGCGAAGCCCACATTGATTTTCATCATCGTGGTGTGGCATCGGTGACATCATTGCTGCCTCTGAGGGTACAGGTTAATAGACCTTGTTTAGGGATAAGATTTTCTGTAAGGAAAAGTCTATGCGGTACATATGGTTATGGACAGAATTAGGGAGCAGTTCTGATGTCAGGGCGAGTGTGAGATTGAGTCGCAGGGTCAATGGAGTCATAGTTTATATCAACGGTGAAGGTGAATTATCTGTTCCAGGGTCGGGTGTACGGTTAGATTTAGGTGTTCGATAATGAATATGGGTGTGATATGGTTACAGTTAGACTTCAGATCTATCTATGATGTGAGGGAGAGTGCATGATTGAGTTTGAAGATAAAGCTGAAATATGGGTGACATCAAAGATGAAGGTGAAGTGTCAGATCCTGGCGCGAGGGCCAGGGATAGCATTAGTTGTAAGGTAAGGAGTATTGGGCAGATTGAGTGGCAGTAAGAGTTCTGATCTGACTCTGATGTGAAGGAAATGGCCAGAATGTGCTTCAGGATTATGGGGAGGAATGACAGAAGTCGATGCTGGTGGTGGTGGTAAACTTAAATTGGCCTGGGCTAGGGTTAGGGTTTCCTGTAAGGGAAAATCTATGCATATGTTACGGTGACGGAGAAAATTAGGGCTCAGTTCTGATGTGAGGACGAGGGTGAGATTGAGGCTCATGGTTAAGATGTGTCTCCTAGTTGGCACAAATGTTGAAGGCGAAGAATCTAGTCTAGTTCTCGGGCCTAGGGTTAGGGTTAGGTGTTCACTAAGATTTACAGTAACATAGAGTTACATTTAGAGTTTGCATCTGACCCTGATGTGAGGGCGATGGCCAGATTGAGCTTCAGGTTTATGGTGCGGCATGACAGACGTTGAAGTTGACTATGTCAGCTCAGGTAAAGTGGCCAGGGCTAGGGTTATGGTATTGTGTTATGTGAGGTGTACAGGAAGAATAGGGGTATGGTCAGACTTAGGGCTGGTCTCTGATATGAGGGCAAGTGAGAGATTTTGGTTCAGGATTACGGTGAAGTGTGGTTCATGCCAAAGGTTACGGTGAATGCACACGTCCAAGATTCATGGCTAGGGTTAGGATTACTGCGTCGTTCTGTTTTACAGAAAGGACAAGTTTAGGATTAAGGTTAGGGTCCAGCTCTGATGTGAGTGCGAGTGTGAGATTGCGATTCAGTGTTGAGGAGGGCCCTGGTTGATGTCAATGGTGACGTTGTGTGGATAGGCCCAGGACTCAGTGCTAGGCTTAAAATTTTGTGTTCTCTCTGTTTTCCGGAGACATTAGCATTACGGAAAGAGTTAGGTTCTCAGTCTGATGTGACGGTAAGTGCAAGATGGTGGATCAGGTTTATGGTGAGACATGGTTGACGTCAGTGGTCAAGGTCGGGTGTCAGGACCACGGGCCAGGGCTAGGGTTAGGGTTAGGTTTTTGGGAAGCTGTAGAGGGATGGTATTGTTACGTTTAGACTTAGGTTCCTTCTCTTACGTTAGGGCCACTATACGATTCAGTTCCAGGATAACTGTGAGCCAAGGTTGATATCCAAGGTTATGGAGGAGTTTCAGGGAACAGGTCCACGCTAGGGTTAGGGTTATGTAATCGTTAAATTGCATGGGGTTTACGTGAATAGAGCTCGATTTTGTATCTTACTCTGATGTGAGGGCGTAGGCCAGACTGATCTTGATCATCATGGTGTGGCATAGGTGACATCAATCCTGACGCTGAGGTTCCAGGTTAAGGGACCTTGGTTAGCAGAAGGGTTTTTGTAAGGAAATGTCTATGCAGAAGATATGGTTGTGGATATAATTAGGGTGCAGTTTTGAAGTCAGGGCGAGTGTGAGGTCGAGTCACAGGGTTGAGGGAGTCATAGTTGATATCAGTGGTGGAGGCGAAGTATCTGGTCCATGGCTCGGTTCTACGGTTCCGTTTAGGTGTTCGGTAAGGAGTACGGGTGAGATAGGGTTACAGTTAGATTCGGAACCATCCCTGATGTGAGGACGAGTGCAAGATTGAGTTTCAGTTTTAAGGTGAGGTGTGGGTGTCATTAATGCTTAAGTTGAAGTGTCAGATCCTGGCGCCAGGGCTAGGGGTGGCATTAGTTGTAAGTTAAGGTGAATTTGTTCTGTATGAGTGACAGTTAGAGATCTGATCAATCTCTGATGTGAGGGCAATGGCCAGAATGAGCTTCAGGATTATGGGGAGGAATGACAGACATCAATGCTGATGGTGGCAGTTCAGTTAAAGGGCCTGGGCTAGGTTTAGCGTTTCCTGTAAGGGAAAGTCTATGCATATGATACGGTTACGGAGAGAATTTTGGTTCAATTCTGATGTGATTGCGAGGGTGAGATTGAGTCTCAGGATAAAGATATGCCTCCTAGTCGGCAGCAATGTTGAAGTCAGAGTATCTAGTCCAGGGCTTGGGTTTAGGGTTAGGCTTAGGTGTTCAGTAAGATTCACAGGAACATAGAGTTACATTTAGAGTTCGAATCTGACACTGATGTGAGGGCGATGGCCAGATTGAGCTTCAGGTATACATTTCGGCATGACGGACGTTGAAGCTGATGGCGTCATTTCAGGTAAAGTGGCCAGGGTTAGAGTTATTGTGTTCTGTGAGGTGTAGAGGAAGGATAGGGTGATGGACAGACTTAGGGTGTTCTCTGATGTGAAGGTTAGGGTCCAGCTCTGATGTGAGTGCACTTCTGAAATTGCGATTCATTGTTGAGGAGGGCCCTGGGTGATGTCGAAGCTGACGTGTGGATAGGCCCAGGATTCAGTGATAGGGTTAAAATTTTGTGTTCTCTCTGATTTCCAGAGACATTAGCATTACGGAAAGAGTTAGGTTCTGGGTCTGATGTGAAGGGGAGAGCAAGATGGTGGATCAGGGTTTTGGTGAGGCATGGGTGACATCAATGTTCCTGGTGAGCTGTCAGGACCACTGGCCAGGGCTAGGCTAAGCGTTAGGTTTTTGGTTAGGTGTAGAGAGAGGGTGTTTTCACATTTATACATAGGGTCCTTCTCTTACGTTAGGGCGAATGTGCGATTCAGTTCCAGGATTACAGTGAGGCAAGGGTGATATCCATGATGACGGTGGAGTTTCAGGCCACTGTTCTGCGCAAGGGTTAGGGTTATGTAATCTTTAAAGGGTATGGGGTGGACCGGGATACGTTTCGATTTGCATCCTACTCTGACGTGAGGGCGAAGCACACATTGATCTTCATCATCGTGGTGTGGCATCGGTGACATCATTGCTGCCTCTGAGGGTACAGGTTAATAGACCTTGTTTAGGGATAAGATTTTCTGTAAGGAAAAGTCTATGCGGTACATATGGTTATGGACAGAATTAGGGAGCAGTTCTGATGTCAGGGCGAGTGTGAGATTGAGTCGCAGGGTCAATGGAGTCATAGTTTATATCAACGGTGAAGGTGAATTATCTGTTCCAGGGTCGGGTGTACGGTTAGATTTAGGTGTTCGATAATGAATATGGGTGTGATATGGTTACAGTTAGACTTCAGATCTATCTCTGATGTGAGGGAGAGTGCATGATTGAGTTTGAAGATAAAGCTGAAATATGGGTGACATCAAAGATGAAGGTGAAGTGTCAGATCCTGGCGCCAGGGCCAGGGATAGCATTAGTTGTAAGGTAAGGAGTATTGGGCAGATTGAGTGGCAGTAAGAGTTCTGATCTGACTCTGATGTGAAGGAAATGGCCAGAATGTGCTTCAGGATTATGGGGAGGAATGACAGAAGTCGATGCTGATGGTGGCGGTTCAGTTATATTGGCCTGGGCTAGGGTTAGGGTTTCCTGTAAGGGAAAATCTATGCATATGTTACGGTGACGGAGAAAATTAGGGCTCAGTTCTGATGTGAGGACGAGGGTGAGATTGAGGCTCATGGTTAAGATGTGTCTCCTAGTTGGCACAAATGTTGAAGGCGAAGAATCTAGTCTAGTTCTCGGGCCTAGGGTTAGGGTTAGGTGTTCACTAAGATTTACAGTAACATAGAGTTACATTTAGAGTGTGCATCTGACCCTGATGTGAGGGCGATGGCCAGATTGAGCTTCAGGTTTATGGTGCGGCATGACAGATGTTGAAGGTGACTATGTCAGCTCAGGTAAAGTGGCCAGGGCTAGGGTTATGGTATTGTGTTCTGTGAGGTGTACAGGAAGAATAGGGGTATGGACAGATTTAGAGCTGGTCTCTGATATGAGGGCAAGTGCGAGATTGAGGTTCAGGATTACGGTGAAGTGTGGGTCATGCCAAAGGTTACGGTGAATGCACACGTCCAAGATTCATGGCTAGGGTTAGGATTACTGCGTCGTTCTGTTCTATAGAAAGGACAAGTTTAGGATTAAGGTTAGGGTCCAGCTCTGATGTGAGTGCGAGTGTGAGATTGCGATTCAGTGTTGAGGAGGGCCCTGGTTGATGTCAATGGTGACGTTGTGTGGATAGGCCCAGGACTCAGTGCTAGGCTCAAAATTTTGTGTTCTCTCTGTTTTCCAGAGACATTAGCATTACGGAAAGAGTTAGGTTCTGGGTCTGATGTGACGGTAAGTGCAAGATGGTGGATCAGGTTTATGGTGAGGCATGGGTGACGTCAGTGGTCAAGGTCGGGTGTCATGACCACGGGCCAGGGCTAGGGTTAGGGTTAGGTTTTTGGGAAGCTGTAGAGGGATGGTATTGTTATGTTTAGACTTAGGTTCCTTCTCTTACGTTAGGGCGACTATACGATTCAGTTAAAGGGTTACTGCGAGCCAAGGTTGATAACCAAGGTTATGGAGGAGTTTCAGGGAACAGGTCCACGCTAGGGTTAGGGTTATGTAATCGTTAAAGTGCATGGGGTTTACGTGAATAGAGCTCGATTTTGGATCTTACTCTGATGTGAGGGCGTAGGCCAGACTGATCTTGATCATCATGGTGTGGCATAGGTGACATCAATCCTGACGCTGAGGTTCCAGGTTAAGGGACCTTGGTTAGCAGAAGGGTTTTTGTAAGGAAATGTCTATGCAGAAGATATGGTTGTGGATATAATTAGGGTGCAGTTTTGAAGTCAGGGCGAGTGTGAGGTCGAGTCACAGGGTTGAGGGAGTCATAGTTGATATCAGTGGTGGAGGCGAAGTATCTGGTCCATGGCTCGGTTCTAGGGTTCCGTTTAGGTGTTCGGTAAGGAGTACGGGTGAGATAGGGTTACAGTTAGATTCGGAACCATCCCTGATGTGAGGACGAGTGCAAGATTGAGTTTCAGTTTTAAGGTGAGGTGTGGGTGTCATTAATGCTTAAGTTGAAGTGTCAGATCCTGGCGCCAGGGCTAGGGATGGCGTTAGTTGTAAGGTAAGTTGTATTTGTTCTGAATGACTGACAGTTAGAGTTCTGATCAATCTCTGATGTGAGGGCAATGGCCAGAATGAGCTTCAGGATTATGGGGAGGAATGACAGACATCAATGCTGATGGTGGCAGTTCAGTTAAAGGGCCTGGGCTAGGTTTAGGGTTTCCTGTAAGGGAAAGTCTATGCATATGATACGGTTACGGAGAGAATTTTGGTTCAATTCTGATGTGAGTGCGAGGGTGAGATTGAGTCTCAGGATAAAGATGTGCCTCCTAGTCGGCAGCAATGTTGAAGTCAGAGTATCTAGTCCAGGGCTTGGGTTTAGGGTTAGGCTTAGGTGTTCAGTAAGATTCACAGGAACATAGAGTTACATTTAGAGTTCGAATCTGACACTGATGTGAGGGCGATGGCCAGATTGAGCTTCAGGTATACATTTCGGCATGACGGACGTTGAAGCTGATGGCGTCATTTCAGGTAAAGTGGCCAGGGTTAGAGTTATGTTATTGTGTTCTGTGAGGTGTAGAGGAAGGATAGGGTGATGGACAGACTTAGGGTGTTCTCTGATGTGAAGGTTAGGGTCCACCTCTGATGTGAGTGCACTTCTGAAATTGCGATTCATTGTTGAGGAGGGCCCTGGGTGATGTCGAAGCTGACGTTGTGTGGATAGGCCCAGGATTCAGTGATAGGGTTAAAATTTTGTGTTCTCTCTGATTTCCAGAGACATTAGCATTACGGAAAGAGTTAGGTTCTGGGTCTGATGTGAAGGGGAGAGCAAGATGGTGGATCAGGGTTTTGGTGAGGCATGGGTGACATCAATGTTCCTGGTGAGCTGTCAGGACCACTGGCCAGGGCTAGGCTAAGCGTTAGGTTTTTGGTTAGGTGTAGAGAGAGGGTGTTTTCACATTTATACATAGGGTCCTTCTCTTACGTTAGGGCGAATGTGCGATTCAGTTCCAGGATTACAGTGAGGCAAGGGTGATATCCATGATGACGGTGGAGTTTCAGGCCACTGTTCTGCGCTAGGGTTAGGGTTATGTAATCTTTGAAGGGTATGGGGTGGACCGGGATACGTTTCGATTTGCATCCTACTCTGACGTGAGGTCGAAGCCCACATTGATCTTCATCATCGTGGTGTGGCATCGGTGACATCATTGCTGCCTCTGAGGGTACAGGTTAATAGACCTTGTTTAGGGATAAGATTTTCTGTAAGGAAAAGTCTATGCGGTACATATGGTTATGGACAGAATTAGGGAGCAGTTCTGATGTCAGGGCGAGTGTGAGATTGAGTCGCAGGGTCAATGGAGTCATAGTTTATATCAACGGTGAAGGTGAATTATCTGTTCCAGGGTCGGGTGTACGGTTAGATTTAGGTTTTCGATAATGAATATGGGTTTGATATGGTTACAGTTAGACTTCAGATCTATCTCTGATGTGAGGGAGAGTGCATGATTGAGTTTGAAGATAAAGCTGAAATATGGGTGACATCAAAGATGAAGGTGAAGTGTCAGATCCTGGCGCCAGGGCCAGGGATAGCATTAGTTGTAAGGTAAGGAGTATTGGGCAGATTGAGTGGCAGTAAGAGTTCTGATCTGACTCTGATGTGAAGGAAATGGCCAGAATGTGCTTCAGGATTATGGGGAGGAATGACAGAAGTCGATGCTGGTGGTGGTGGTAAACTTAAATTGGCCTGGGCTAGGGTTAGGGTTTCCTGTAAGGGAAAATCTATGCATATGTTACGGTGATGGAGAAAATTAGGGCTCAGTTCTGATGTGAGGACGAGGGTGAGATTGAGGCTCATGGTTAAGATGTGTCTCCTAGTTGGCACAAATGTTGAAGGCGAAGAATCTAGTCTAGTTCTCGTGCCTAGGGTTAATGTTAGGTGTTCACTAAGATTTACAGTAACATAGAGTTACATTTAGAGTTTGCATCTGACCCTGATGTGAGGGCGATGGCAAGATTGAGCTTCAGGTTTATGGTGCGGCATGACAGATGTTGAAGTTGACTATGTCAGCTCAGGTAAAGTGGCCAGGGCTAGGGTTATGGTATTGTGTTCTGTGAGGTGTACAGGAAGAATAGGGGTATGGACAGATTTAGGGCTGGTCTCTGATATGAGGGCAAGTGCGAGATTGAGGTTCAGGATTACGGTGAAGTGTGGGTCATGCCAAAGGTTACGGTGAATGCACACGTCCAAGATTCATGGCTAGGGTTAGGATTACTGCATCGTTCTATTCTACAGAAAGGACAAGTTTAGGATTAAGTTTAGGGTCCAGCTCTGATGTGAGTGTGAGTGTGAGATTGCGATTCAGTGTTGAGGAGTGCCCTGGTTGATGTCAATGGTGACGTTGTGTGGATAGGCCCAGGACTCAGTGCTAGGCTCAAAATTTTGTGTTCTCTCTGTTTTCCGGAGACATTAGCATTACGGAAAGAGTTAGGTTCTGGGTCTGATGTGACGGTAAGTGCAAGATGGTGGATCAGGTTTATGGTGAGGCATGGGTGACGTCAGTGGTCAAGGTCGGGTGTCAGGACCACGGGCCAGGTCTAGGGTTAGGGTTAGGTTTTTGGGAAGCTGTAGAGGGATGGTATTGTTATGTTTAGACTTAGGTTCCTTCTCTTATGTTAGGGCAACTATACGATTCAGTTCCAGGATTACTGCGAGCCAAGGTTGATATCCAAGGTTATGGAGGAGTTTCAGGGAACAGGTCCACGCTAGGGTTAGGGTTATGTAATTGTTAAAGTGCATGGGGTTTACGTGAATAGAGCTCGATTTTGGGTCTTACTCTGATGTGAGGGCCTAGGCCAGACTGATCTTGATCATCATGGTGTGGCATAGGTGACATCAATCCTGACGCTGAGGTTCCAGGTTAAGGGACCTTGGTTAGCAGAAGGGTTTTTGTAAGGAAATGTCTATGCAGAAGATATGGTTGTGGATATAATTAGGGTGCAGTTTTGAAGTCAGGGCGAGTGTGAGGTCGAGTCACAGGGTTGAGGGAGTCATAGTTGACATCAGTGGTGGAGGCGAAGTATCTGGTCCATGGCTCGGTTCTAGGGTTCCGTTTAGGTGTTCGGTAAGGAGTACGGGTGAGATAGGGTTACAGTTAGATTCGGAACCATCCCTGATGTGAGGACGAGTGCAAGATTGAGTTTCAGTTTTAAGGTGAGGTGTGGGTGTCATTAATGCTTAAGTTGAAGTGTCAGATCCTGGCGCCAGGGCTAGGGCTGGCTTTAGTTGTAAGTTAAGGTGTATTTGTTCTGAATGAGTGACAGTTAGAGATCTGATCAATCTCTGATGTGAGGGCAATGGCCAGAATGAGCTTCAGGATTATGGGGAGGAATGACAGACATCAATGCTGATGGTGGCAGTTCAGTTAAAGGGCCTGGGCTAGGTTTAGGGTTTCCTGTAAGGGAAAGTCTATGCATATGATACGGTTACGGAGAGAATTTTGGTTCAATTCTGATGTGAGTGCGAGGGTGAGATTGAGTCTCAGGATAAAGATGTGCCTCCTAGTCGGCAGCAATGTTGAAGTCA
This sequence comes from Manis pentadactyla, assembly GCF_030020395.1. Classification (NCBI taxonomy): domain Eukaryota; kingdom Metazoa; phylum Chordata; class Mammalia; order Pholidota; family Manidae; genus Manis; species Manis pentadactyla. The sequence goes on from NC_080019.1 coordinate 56,056,561, forward strand.
GAGTATCTAGTCCAGGGCTTGGGTTTAGGGTTAGGCTTAGGTGTTCAGTAAGATTCACAGGAACATAGAGTTACATTTAGAGTTCGAATCTGACACTGATGTGAGGGCGATGGCCAGATTGAGCTTCAGGTATACATTTCGGCATGACGGACGTTGAAGCTGATGGCGTCATTTCAGGTAAAGTGGCCAGGGTTAGAGTTATGTTATTGTGTTCTGTGAGGTGTAGAGGAAGGATAGGGTGATGGACAGACTTAGGGTGTTCTCTGATGTGAAGGTTAGGGTCCAGCTCTGATGTGAGTGCACTTCTGAAATTGCGATTCATTGTTGAGGAGGGCCCTGGGTGATGTCGAAGCTGACGTTGTGTGGATAGGCCCAGGATTCAGTGATAGGGTTAAAATTTTGTGTTCTCTCTGATTTCCAGAGACATTAGCATTACGGAAAGAGTTAGGTTCTGGGTCTGATGTGAAGGGGAGAGCAAGATGGTGGATCAGGGTTTTGGTGAGGCATGGGTGACATCAATGTTCCTGGTGAGCTGTCAGGACCACTGGCCAGGGCTAGGCTAAGCGTTAGGTTTTTGGTTAGGTGTAGAGAGAGGGTGTTTTCACATTTATACATAGGGTCCTTCTCTTACGTTAGGGCGAATGTGCGATTCAGTTCCAGGATTACAGTGAGGCAAGGGTGATATCCATTATGACGGTTGAGTTTCAGGCCACTGTTCTGCGCTAGGGTTAGGGTTATGTAATCTTTAAAGGGTATGGGGTGGACCGGGATACGTTTCGATTTGCATCCTACTCTGACGTGAGGGCGAAGCACACATTGATCTTCATCATCGTGGTGTGGCATCGGTGACATCATTGCTGCCTCTGAGGGTACAGGTTAATAGACCTTGTTTAGGGATAAGATTTTCTGTAAGGAAAAGTCTATGCGGTACATATGGTTATGGACAGAATTAGGGAGCAGTTCTGATGTCAGGGTGAGTGTGAGATTGAGTCGCAGGGTCAATGGAGTCATAGTTTATATCAACGGTGAAGGTGAATTATCTGTTCCAGGGTCGGATGTACGGTTAGATTTAGGTGTTCGATAATGAATATGGGTGTGATATGGTTACAGTTAGACTTCAGATCTATCTCTGATGTGAGGGAGAGTGCATGATTGAGTTTGAAGATAAAGCTGAAATATGGGTGACATCAAAGATGAAGGTGAAGTGTCAGATCCTGGCGCCAGGGCCAGGGATAGCATTAGTTGTAAGGTAAGGAGTATTGGGCAGATTGAGTGGCAGTAAGAGTTCTGATCTGACTCTGATGTGAAGTTAATGGCCAGAATGAGATTCAGGATTATGGGGAGGAATGACAGAATTCGATGCTGATGGTGGCGGTTCAGTTAAATTGGCCTGGGCTAGGGTTAGGGTTTCCTGTAAGGGAAAATCTATGCATATGTTACGGTGACGGAGAAAATTAGGGCTCAGTTCTGATGTGAGGACGAGGGTGAGATTGAGGCTCATGGTTAAGATGTGTCTCCTAGTTGGCACAAATGTTGAAGGCGAAGAATCTAGTCTAGTTGTCGGGCCTAGGGTTAGGGTTAGGTGTTCACTAAGATTTACAGTAACATAGAGTTACATTTAGAGTTTGCATGTGACCCTGATGTGAGGGCAATGGCCAGATTGAGCTTCAGGTTTATGGTGCGGCATGACAGACGTTGAAGTTGACTATGTCAGCTCAGGTAAAGTGGCCAGGGCTAGGGTTATGGTATTGTGTTCTGTGAGGTGTACAGGAAGAATAGGGGTATGGACAGATTTAGGGCTGGTCTCTGATATGAGGGCAAGTGCGAGATTGAGGTTCAGGATTACGGTGAAGTGTGGGTCATGCCAAAGGTTACGGTGAATGCACACGTCCAAGATTCATGGCTAGGGTTAGGATTACTGCGTCGTTCTGTTCTACAGAAAGGACAAGTTAAGGATTAAGGTTAGGGTCCAGCTCTGATGTGAGTGCGAGTGTGAGATTGCGATTCTGTGTTGAGGAGGGCCCTGGTTGATGTCAATGATGACGTTGTGTGGATAGGCCCAGGACTCAGTGCTAGGCTCAAAATTTTGTGTTCTCTCTGTTTTCCGGAGACATTAGCATTACGGAAAGAGTTAGGTTCTGGGTCTGATGTGACTGTAAGTGCAAGATGGTGGATCAGGTTTATGGTGAGACATGGGTGACGTCAGTGGTCAAGGTCGGGTGTCAGGACCACGGGCCAGGAATAGGGTTAGGGTTAGTTTTTGGGAAGCTGTAGAGGGATGGTACTGTTATGTTTAGACTTAGGTTCCTTCTCTTACGTTAGGGCGACTATACGATTCAGTTCCAGGATTACTGCGAGCCAAGGTTGATATCCAAGGTTATGGAGGAGTTTCAGGGAACAGGTCCACGCTAGGGTTAGGGTTATGTAATCGTTAAAGTGCATGGGGTTTACGTGAATAGAGCTCGATTTTGGATCTTACTCTGATGTGAGGGCGTAGGCCAGACTGATCTTGATCATCATGGTGTGGCATAGGTGACATCAATCCTGACGCTGAGATTCCAGGTTAAGGGACCTTGGTTAGCAGAAGGGTTTTTGTAAGGAAATGTCTATGCAGAAGATATGGTTGTGGATATAATTAGGGTGCAGTTTTGAAGTCAGGGCGAGTGTGAGGTCGAGTCACAGGGTTGAGGGAGTCATAGTTGATATCAGTGGTGGAGCCGAAGTATCTGGTCCATGGCTCGGTTCTAGGGTTCCGTTTAGGTGTTCGGTAAGGAGTACGGGTGAGATAGGGTTACAGTTAGATTCGGAACCATCCCTGATGTGAGGACGAGTGCAAGATTGAGTTTCAGTTTTAAGGTGAGGTGTGGGTGTCATTAATGCTTAAGTTGAAGTGTCAGATCCTGGCGCCAGGGCTAGGGCTGGCTTTAGTTGTAAGTTAAGGTGTATTTGTTCTGAATGAGTGACAGTTAGAGATCTGATCAATCTCTGATGTGAGGGCAATGGCCAGAATGAGCTTCAGGATTATGGGGAGGAATGACAGACATCAATGCTGATGGTGGCAGTTCAGTTAAAGGGCCTGGGCTAGGTTTAGGGTTTCCTGTAAGGGAAAGTCTATGCATATGATACGGTTACGGAGAGAATTTTGGTTCAATTCTGATGTGAGTGCGAGGGTGAGATTGAGTCTCAGGATAAAGATGTGCCTCCTAGTCGGCAGCAATGTTGAAGTCAGAGTATCTAGTCCAGGGCTTGGGTTTAGGGTTAGGCTTAGGTGTTCAGTAAGATTCACAGGAACATAGAGTTACATTTAGAGTTCGAATCTGACACTGATGTGAGGGCGATGGCCAGATTGAGCTTCAGGTATACATTTCGGCATAACGGACGTTGAAGCTGATGGCGTCATTTCAGGTAAAGTGGAAAGGGTTAGAGTTATGTTATTGTGTTCTGTGAGGTGTAGAGGAAGGATAGGGTGATGGACAGACTTAGGGTGTTCTCTGATGTGAAGGTTAGGGTCCAGCTCTGATGTGAGTGCACTTCTGAAACTGCGATTCATTGTTGAGGAGGTCCCTGGGTGATGTCGAAGCTGACGTTGTGTGGATAGGCCCAGGATTCAGTGATAGGGTTAAAATTTTGTGTTCTCTCTGATTTCCAGAGACATTAGCATTACGGAAAGAGTTAGGTTCTGGGTCTGATGTGAAGGGGAGAGAAAGATGGTGGATCAGGGTTTTGGTGAGGTATGGGTGACATCAATGTTCCTGGTGAGCTGTCAGGACCACTGGCCAGGGCTAGGCTAAGCGTTAGGTTTTTGGTTAGGTGTAGAGAGAGGGTGTTTTCACATTTATACATAGGGTCCTTCTCTTACGTTAGGGCGAATGTGCGATTCAGTTCCAGGATTACAGTGAGGCAAGGGTGATATCCATGATGACGGTGGAGTTTCAGGCCACTGTTCTGCGCTAGGGTTAGGGTTATGTAATCTTTAAAGGGTATGGGGTGGACCGGGATACGTTCCGATTTGCATCCTACTCTGAAGTGAGGGCGAAGGCGAGATTGATCTTCATCATCGTGGTGTTGCATCGGTGACATCAATGCTGACGCTGAGGGTACTGGTTAATAGACCTGGTTTAGGGATAAGATTTTCTGTAAGGAAAAGTCTATGCGGTACATATGGTTATGGACAGAATTAGGGAGCAGTTCTGATGTCAGGGCGAGTGTGAGATTGAGTCGCAGGGTCAATGGAGTCATAGTTTATATCAACGGTGAAGGTGAATTATCTGTTCCAGGGTCGGGTGTATGGTTAGATTTAGGTGTTCGATAATGAATATGGGTGTGATATGGTTACAGTTAGACTTCAGATCTATCTCTGATGTGAGGGAGAGTGCATGATTGAGTTTGAAGATAAAGCTGAAATATGGGTGACATCAAAGATGAAGGTGAAGTGTCAGATCCTGGCGCCAGGGCCAGGGATAGCATTAGTGGTAAGGTATGGAGTATTGGGCAGATTGAGTGGCAGTAAGAGTTCTGATCTGACTCTGATGTGAAGGAAATGGCCAGAATGTGCTTCAGGATTATGGGGAGGAATGACAGAAGTCGATGCTGATGGTGGAGGTTCAGTTAAATTGGCCTGGGCTAGGGTTAGGGTTTCCTGTAAGGGAAAATCTATGCATATGTTACGGTGACGGAGAAAATTAGGGCTCAGTTCTGATGTGAGGACGAGGGTGAGATTGAGGCTCATGGTTAAGATGTGTCTCCTAGTTGGCACAAATGTTGAAGGCGAAGAATCTAGTCTAGTTCTCGGGCCTAGGGTTAGGGTTAGGTGTTCACTAAGATTTACAGTAACATAGAGTTACATTTAGAGTTTGCATCTGACCCTGATGTGAGGGCGATGGCCAGATTGAGCTTCAGGTTTATGGTGCGGCATGACAGACGTTGAAGTTGACTATGTCAGCTCAGGTAAAGTGGCCAGGGCTAGGGTTATGGTATTGTGTTCTGTGAGGTGTACAGGAAGGATAGGGGTATGGACAGACTTAGGGATGGTCTCTGATATGAGGGCAAGTGCGAGATTGAGGTTCAGGATTACGGTGAATTGTGGGTCCTGCCAATGGTTACGGTGAATGCACACGTCCAGGATTCATGGCTAGGGTTAGGATTACTGCGTCGTTCTGTTCTACAGAAAGGACAAGTTTAGGATTAAGGTTAGGGTCCAGCTCTGATGTGAGTGCGAGTGTGAGATTGCGATTCAGTGTTGAGGAGGGCCCTGGTTGATGTCAATGGTGACGTTGTGTGGATAGGCCCAGGACTCAGTGCTAGGCTTAAAATTTTGTGTTCTCTCTGTTTTCCGGAGACATTAGCATTACGGAAAGAGTTAGGTTCTGGGTCTGATGTGACGGTAAGTGCAAGATGGTGGATCAGGTTTATGGTGAGGCATGGGTGACGTCAGTGGTCAAGGTCGTGTGTCAGGACCACGGGCCAGGGCTAGGGTTAGGGTTAGGTTTTTGGGAAGCTGTAGAGGGATGGTATTGTTACGTTTAGACTTAGGTTCCTTCTCTTACGTTAGGGCGACTATACGATTCAGTTCCAGGATTCCTGTGAGCCAAGGTTGATATCCAAGGTTATGGAGGAGTTTCAGGGAACAGGTCCACGCTAGGTTTAGGGTTATGTAATCGTTAAATTGCATGGGGTTTACGTGAATAGAGCTCGATTTTGTATCTTACTCTGATGTGAGGGCGTAGGCCAGACTGATCTTGATCATCATGGTGTGGCATAGGTGACATCAATCCTGACGCTGAGGTTCCAGGTTAAGGGACCTTGGTTAGCAGAAGGGTTTTTGTAAGGAAATGTCTATGCAGAAGATATGGTTGTGGATATAATTAGGGTGCAGTTTTGAAGTCAGGGCGAGTGTGAGGTCGAGTCACAGGGTTGAGGGAGTCATAGTTGATATCAGTGGTGGAGGCGAAGTATCTGGTCCATGGCTCGGTTCTAGGGTTCCGTTTAGGTGTTTGGTAAGGAGTACGGGAGAGATAGGGTTACAGTTAGATTCGGTACCATCCCTGATGTGATGACGAGTGCAAGATTGAGTTTCAGTTTTAAGGTGAGGTGTGGGTGTCATTAATGCTTAAGTTGAAGTGTCAGATCCTGGCGCCAGGGCTAGGGCTGGCTTTAGTTGTAAGTTAAGGTGTATTTGTTCTGAATGAGTGACAGTTAGAGATCTGATCAATCTCTGATGTGAGGGCAATGGCCAGAATGTGCTTCAGGATTATGGGGAGGAATGACAGACATCAATGCTGATGGAGGCAGTTCAGTTAAAGGGCCTGGGCTAGGTTTAGCGTTTCCTGTATGGGAAAGTCTATGCATATGATACGGTTACGGAGAGAATTTTGGTTCAATTCTGATGTGAGTGCGAGGGTGAGATTGAGTCTCAGGATAAAGATGTGCCTCCTAGTCGGCAGCAATGTTGAAGTCAGAGTATCTAGTCCAGGGCTTGGGTTTAGGGTTAGGCTTAGGTGTTCAGTAAGATTTACAGGAACATAGAGTTGCATTTAGAGTTCGAATCTGACACTGATGTGAGGGCGATGGCCAGATTGAGCTTCAGGTATACATTTCGGCATGACGGACGTTGAAGCTGATGGCGTCATTTCAGGTAAAGTGGCCAGGGTTAGAGTTATGTTATTGTGTTCTGTGAGGTGTAGAGGAAGGATAGGGTGATGGACAGACTTAGGGTGTTCTCTGATGTGAAGGTTAGGGTCCAGCTCTGATGTGAGTGCACTTCTGAAATTGCGATTCATTGTTGAGGAGGGCCCTGGGTGATGTCGAAGCTGACGTTGTGTGGATAGGCCCAGGATTCAGTGATAGGGTTAAAATTTTGTGTTCTCTCTGATTTCCAGAGACATTAGCATTACGGAAAGAGTTAGGTTCTGGGTCTGATGTGAAGGGGAGAGCAAGATGGTGGATCAGGGTTTTGGTGAGGCATGGGTGACATCAATGTTCCTGGTGAGCTGTCAGGACCACTGGCCAGGGCTAGGCTAAGCGTTAGGTTTTTGGTTAGGTGTAGAGAGAGGGTGTTTTCACATTTATACATAGGGTCCTTCTCTTACGTTTGGGCGAATGTGCGATTCAGTTCCAGGATTACAGTGAGGCAAGGGTGATATCCATGATGACGGTGGAGTTTCAGGCCACTGTTCTGCGCTAGGGTTAGGGTTATGTAATCTTTAAAGGGTATGGGGTGGACCGGGATACGTTTCGATTTGCATCCTACTCTGACGTGAGGGCGAAGCCCACATTGATTTTCATCATCGTGGTGTGGCATCGGTGACATCATTGCTGCCTCTGAGGGTACAGGTTAATAGACCTTGTTTAGGGATAAGATTTTCTGTAAGGAAAAGTCTATGCGGTACATATGGTTATGGACAGAATTAGGGAGCAGTTCTGATGTCAGGGCGAGTGTGAGATTGAGTCGCAGGGTCAATGGAGTCATAGTTTATATCAACGGTGAAGGTGAATTATCTGTTCCAGGGTCGGGTGTACGGTTAGATTTAGGTGTTCGATAATGAATATGGGTGTGATATGGTTACAGTTAGACTTCAGATCTATCTATGATGTGAGGGAGAGTGCATGATTGAGTTTGAAGATAAAGCTGAAATATGGGTGACATCAAAGATGAAGGTGAAGTGTCAGATCCTGGCGCGAGGGCCAGGGATAGCATTAGTTGTAAGGTAAGGAGTATTGGGCAGATTGAGTGGCAGTAAGAGTTCTGATCTGACTCTGATGTGAAGGAAATGGCCAGAATGTGCTTCAGGATTATGGGGAGGAATGACAGAAGTCGATGCTGGTGGTGGTGGTAAACTTAAATTGGCCTGGGCTAGGGTTAGGGTTTCCTGTAAGGGAAAATCTATGCATATGTTACGGTGACGGAGAAAATTAGGGCTCAGTTCTGATGTGAGGACGAGGGTGAGATTGAGGCTCATGGTTAAGATGTGTCTCCTAGTTGGCACAAATGTTGAAGGCGAAGAATCTAGTCTAGTTCTCGGGCCTAGGGTTAGGGTTAGGTGTTCACTAAGATTTACAGTAACATAGAGTTACATTTAGAGTTTGCATCTGACCCTGATGTGAGGGCGATGGCCAGATTGAGCTTCAGGTTTATGGTGCGGCATGACAGACGTTGAAGTTGACTATGTCAGCTCAGGTAAAGTGGCCAGGGCTAGGGTTATGGTATTGTGTTCTGTGAGGTGTACAGGAAGAATAGGGGTATGGTCAGACTTAGGGCTGGTCTCTGATATGAGGGCAAGTGAGAGATTTTGGTTCAGGATTACGGTGAAGTGTGGTTCATGCCAAAGGTTACGGTGAATGCACATGTCCAAGATTCATGGCTAGGGTTAGGATTACTGCGTCGTTCTGTTTTACAGAAAGGACAAGTTTAGGATTAAGGTTAGGGTCCAGCTCTGATGTGAGTGCGAGTGTGAGATTGCGATTCAGTGTTGAGGAGGGCCCTGGTTGATGTCAATGGTGACGTTGTGTGGATAGGCCCAGGACTCAGTGCTAGGCTTAAAATTTTGTGTTCTCTCTGTTTTCCGGAGACATTAGCATTACGGAAAGAGTTAGGTTCTGGGTCTGATGTGACGGTAAGTGCAAGATGGTGGATCAGGTTTATGGTGACGCATGGGTGACGTCAGTGGTCAAGGTCGGGTGTCAGGACCACGGGCCAGGGCTAGGGTTAGGGTTAGGTTTTTGGGAAGCTGTAGAGGGATGGTATTGTTACGTTTAGACTTAGGTTCCTTCTCTTACGTTAGGGCCACTATACGATTCAGTTCCAGGATAACTGTGAGCCAAGGTTGATATCCAAGGTTATGGAGGAGTTTCAGGGAACAGGTCCACGCTAGGGTTAGGGTTATGTAATCGTTAAATTGCATGGGGTTTACGTGAATAGAGCTCGATTTTGTATCTTACTCTGATGTGAGGGCGTAGGCCAGACTGATCTTGATCATCATGGTGTGGCATAGGTGACATCAATCCTGACGCTGAGGTTCCAGGTTAAGGGACCTTGGTTAGCAGAAGGGTTTTTGTAAGGAAATGTCTATGCAGAAGATATGGTTGTGGATATAATTAGGGTGCAGTTTTGAAGTCAGGGCGAGTGTGAGGTCGAGTCACAGGGTTGAGGGAGTCATAGTTGATATCAGTGGTGGAGGCGAAGTATCTGGTCCATGGCTCGGTTCTACGGTTCCGTTTAGGTGTTCGGTAAGGAGTACGGGTGAGATAGGGTTACAGTTAGATTCGGAACCATCCCTGATGTGAGGACGAGTGCAAGATTGAGTTTCAGTTTTAAGGTGAGGTGTGGGTGTCATTAATGCTTAAGTTGAAGTGTCAGATCCTGGCGCCAGGGCTAGGGGTGGCATTAGTTGTAAGTTAAGGTGAATTTGTTCTGTATGAGTGACAGTTAGAGATCTGATCAATCTCTGATGTGAGGGCAATGGCCAGAATGAGCTTCAGGATTATGGGGAGGAATGACAGACATCAATGCTGATGGTGGCAGTTCAGTTAAAGGGCCTGGGCTAGGTTTAGCGTTTCCTGTAAGGGAAAGTCTATGCATATGATACGGTTACGGAGAGAATTTTGGTTCAATTCTGATGTGATTGCGAGGGTGAGATTGAGTCTCAGGATAAAGATGTGCCTCCTAGTCGGCAGCAATGTTGAAGTCAGAGTATCTAGTCCAGGGCTTGGGTTTAGGGTTAGGCTTAGGTGTTCAGTAAGATTCACAGGAACATAGAGTTACATTTAGAGTTCGAATCTGACACTGATGTGAGGGGGATGGCCAGATTGAGCTTCAGGTATACATTTCGGCATGACGGACGTTGAAGCTGATGGCGTCATTTCAGGTAAAGTGGCCAGGGTTAGAGTTATTGTGTTCTGTGAGGTGTAGAGGAAGGATAGGGTGATGGACAGACTTAGGGTGTTCTCTGATGTGAAGGTTAGGGTCCAGCTCTGATGTGAGTGCACTTCTGAAATTGCGATTCATTGTTGAGGAGGGCCCTGGGTGATGTCGAAGCTGACGTGTGGATAGGCCCAGGATTCAGTGATAGGGTTAAAATTTTGTGTTCTCTCTGATTTCCAGAGACATTAGCATTACGGAAAGAGTTAGGTTCTGGGTCTGATGTGAAGGGGAGAGCAAGATGGTGGATCAGGGTTTTGGTGAGGCATGGGTGACATCAATGTTCCTGGTGAGCTGTCAGGACCACTGGCCAGGGCTAGGCTAAGCGTTAGGTTTTTGGTTAGGTGTAGAGAGAGGGTGTTTTCACATTTATACATAGGGTCCTTCTCTTACGTTAGGGCGAATGTGCGATTCAGTTCCAGGATTACAGTGAGGCAAGGGTGATATCCATGATGACGGTGGAGTTTCAGGCCACTGTTCTGCGCAAGGGTTAGGGTTATGTAATCTTTAAAGGGTATGGGGTGGACCGGGATACGTTTCGATTTGCATCCTACTCTGACGTGAGGGCGAAGCACACATTGATCTTCATCATCGTGGTGTGGCATCGGTGACATCATTGCTGCCTCTGAGGGTACAGGTTAATAGACCTTGTTTAGGGATAAGATTTTCTGTAAGGAAAAGTCTATGCGGTACATATGGTTATGGACAGAATTAGGGAGCAGTTCTGATGTCAGGGCGAGTGTGAGATTGAGTCGCAGGGTCAATGGAGTCATAGTTTATATCAACGGTGAAGGTGAATTATCTGTTCCAGGGTCGGGTGTACGGTTAGATTTAGGTGTTCGATAATGAATATGGGTGTGATATGGTTACAGTTAGACTTCAGATCTATCTCTGATGTGAGGGAGAGTGCATGATTGAGTTTGAAGATAAAGCTGAAATATGGGTGACATCAAAGATGAAGGTGAAGTGTCAGATCCTGGCGCCAGGGCCAGGGATAGCATTAGTTGTAAGGTAAGGAGTATTGGGCAGATTGAGTGGCAGTAAGAGTTCTGATCTGACTCTGATGTGAAGGAAATGGCCAGAATGTGCTTCAGGATTATGGGGAGGAATGACAGAAGTCGATGCTGATGGTGGCGGTTCAGTTATATTGGCCTGGGCTAGGGTTAGGGTTTCCTGTAAGGGAAAATCTATGCATATGTTACGGTGACGGAGAAAATTAGGGCTCAGTTCTGATGTGAGGACGAGGGTGAGATTGAGGCTCATGGTTAAGATGTGTCTCCTAGTTGGCACAAATGTTGAAGGCGAAGAATCTAGTCTAGTTCTCGGGCCTAGGGTTAGGGTTAGGTGTTCACTAAGATTTACAGTAACATAGAGTTACATTTAGAGTGTGCATCTGACCCTGATGTGAGGGCGATGGCCAGATTGAGCTTCAGGTTTATGGTGCGGCATGACAGATGTTGAAGGTGACTATGTCAGCTCAGGTAAAGTGGCCAGGGCTAGGGTTATGGTATTGTGTTCTTTGAGGTGTACAGGAAGAATAGGGGTATGGACAGATTTAGAGCTGGTCTCTGATATGAGGGCAAGTGCGAGATTGAGGTTCAGGATTACGGTGAAGTGTGGGTCATGCCAAAGGTTACGGTGAATGCACACGTCCAAGATTCATGGCTAGGGTTAGGATTACTGCGTCGTTCTGTTCTATAGAAAGGACAAGTTTAGGATTAAGGTTAGGGTCCAGCTCTGATGTGAGTGCGAGTGTGAGATTGCGATTCAGTGTTGAGGAGGGCCCTGGTTGATGTCAATGGTGACGTTGTGTGGATAGGCCCAGGACTCAGTGCTAGGCTCAAAATTTTGTGTTCTCTCTGTTTTCCAGAGACATTAGCATTACGGAAAGAGTTAGGTTCTGGGTCTGATGTGACGGTAAGTGCAAGATGGTGGATCAGGTTTATGGTGAGGCATGGGTGACGTCAGTGGTCAAGGTCGGGTGTCATGACCACGGGCCAGGGCTAGGGTTAGGGTTAGGTTTTTGGGAAGCTGTAGAGGGATGGTATTGTTATGTTTAGACTTAGGTTCCTTCTCTTACGTTAGGGCGACTATACGATTCAGTTAAAGGGTTACTGCGAGCCAAGGTTGATAACCAAGGTTATGGAGGAGTTTCAGGGAACAGGTCCACGCTAGGGTTAGGGTTATGTAATCGTTAAAGTGCATGGGGTTTACGTGAATAGAGCTCGATTTTGGATCTTACTCTGATGTGAGGGCGTAGGCCAGACTGATCTTGATCATCATGGTGTGGCATAGGTGACATCAATCCTGACGCTGAGGTTCCAGGTTAAGGGACCTTGGTTAGCAGAAGGGTTTTTGTAAGGAAATGTCTATGCAGAAGATATGGTTGTGGATATAATTAGGGTGCAGTTTTGAAGTCAGGGCGAGTGTGAGGTCGAGTCACAGGGTTGAGGGAGTCATAGTTGATATCAGTGGTGGAGGCGAAGTATCTGGTCCATGGCTCGGTTCTAGGGTTCCGTTTAGGTGTTCGGTAAGGAGTACGGGTGAGATAGGGTTACAGTTAGATTCGGAACCATCCCTGATGTGAGGACGAGTGCAAGATTGAGTTTCAGTTTTAAGGTGAGGTGTGGGTGTCATTAATGCTTAAGTTGAAGTGTCAGATCCTGGCGCCAGGGCTAGGGATGGCGTTAGTTGTAAGGTAAGTTGTATTTGTTCTGAATGACTGACAGTTAGAGTTCTGATCAATCTCTGATGTGAGGGCAATGGCCAGAATGAGCTTCAGGATTATGGGGAGGAATGACAGACATCAATGCTGATGGTGGCAGTTCAGTTAAAGGGCCTGGGCTAGGTTTAGGGTTTCCTGTAAGGGAAAGTCTATGCATATTATACGGTTACGGAGAGAATTTTGGTTCAATTCTGATGTGAGTGCGAGGGTGAGATTGAGTCTCAGGATAAAGATGTGCCTCCTAGTCGGCAGCAATGTTGAAGTCAGAGTATCTAGTCCAGGGCTTGGGTTTAGGGTTAGGCTTAGGTGTTCAGTAAGATTCACAGGAACATAGAGTTACATTTAGAGTTCGAATCTGACACTGATGTGAGGGCGATGGCCAGATTGAGCTTCAGGTATACATTTCGGCATGACGGACGTTGAAGCTGATGGCGTCATTTCAGGTAAAGTGGCCAGGGTTAGAGTTATGTTATTGTGTTCTGTGAGGTGTAGAGGAAGGATAGGGTGATGGACAGACTTAGGGTGTTCTCTGATGTGAAGGTTAGGGTCCACCTCTGATGTGAGTGCACTTCTGAAATTGCGATTCATTGTTGAGGAGGGCCCTGGGTGATGTCGAAGCTGACGTTGTGTGGATAGGCCCAGGATTCAGTGATAGGGTTAAAATTTTGTGTTCTCTCTGATTTCCAGAGACATTAGCATTACGGAAAGAGTTAGGTTCTGGGTCTGATGTGAAGGGGAGAGCAAGATGGTGGATCAGGGTTTTGGTGAGGCATGGGTGACATCAATGTTCCTGGTGAGCTGTCAGGACCACTGGCCAGGGCTAGGCTAAGCGTTAGGTTTTTGGTTAGGTGTAGAGAGAGGGTGTTTTCACATTTATACATAGGGTCCTTCTCTTACGTTTGGGCGAATGTGCGATTCAGTTCCAGGATTACAGTGAGGCAAGGGTGATATCCATGATGACGGTGGAGTTTCAGGCCACTGTTCTGCGCTAGGGTTAGGGTTATGTAATCTTTAAAGGGTATGGGGTGGACCGGGATACGTTTCGATTTGCATCCTACTCTGACGTGAGGGCGAAGCCCACATTGATTTTCATCATCGTGGTGTGGCATCGGTGACATCATTGCTGCCTCTGAGGGTACAGGTTAATAGACCTTGTTTAGGGATAAGATTTTCTGTAAGGAAAAGTCTATGCGGTACATATGGTTATGGACAGAATTAGGGAGCAGTTCTGATGTCAGGGCGAGTGTGAGATTGAGTCGCAGGGTCAATGGAGTCATAGTTTATATCAACGGTGAAGGTGAATTATCTGTTCCAGGGTCGGGTGTACGGTTAGATTTAGGTGTTCGATAATGAATATGGGTGTGATATGGTTACAGTTAGACTTCAGATCTATCTATGATGTGAGGGAGAGTGCATGATTGAGTTTGAAGATAAAGCTGAAATATGGGTGACATCAAAGATGAAGGTGAAGTGTCAGATCCTGGCGCGAGGGCCAGGGATAGCATTAGTTGTAAGGTAAGGAGTATTGGGCAGATTGAGTGGCAGTAAGAGTTCTGATCTGACTCTGATGTGAAGGAAATGGCCAGAATGTGCTTCAGGATTATGGGGAGGAATGACAGAAGTCGATGCTGGTGGTGGTGGTAAACTTAAATTGGCCTGGGCTAGGGTTAGGGTTTCCTGTAAGGGAAAATCTATGCATATGTTACGGTGACGGAGAAAATTAGGGCTCAGTTCTGATGTGAGGACGAGGGTGAGATTGAGGCTCATGGTTAAGATGTGTCTCCTAGTTGGCACAAATGTTGAAGGCGAAGAATCTAGTCTAGTTCTCGGGCCTAGGGTTAGGGTTAGGTGTTCACTAAGATTTACAGTAACATAGAGTTACATTTAGAGTTTGCATCTGACCCTGATGTGAGGGCGATGGCCAGATTGAGCTTCAGGTTTATGGTGCGGCATGACAGACGTTGAAGTTGACTATGTCAGCTCAGGTAAAGTGGCCAGGGCTAGGGTTATGGTATTGTGTTCTGTGAGGTGTACAGGAAGAATAGGGGTATGGTCAGACTTAGGGCTGGTCTCTGATATGAGGGCAAGTGAGAGATTTTGGTTCAGGATTACGGTGAAGTGTGGTTCATGCCAAAGGTTACGGTGAATGCACATGTCCAAGATTCATGGCTAGGGTTAGGATTACTGCGTCGTTCTGTTTTACAGAAAGGACAAGTTTAGGATTAAGGTTAGGGTCCAGCTCTGATGTGAGTGCGAGTGTGAGATTGCGATTCAGTGTTGAGGAGGGCCCTGGTTGATGTCAATGGTGACGTTGTGTGGATAGGCCCAGGACTCAGTGCTAGGCTTAAAATTTTGTGTTCTCTCTGTTTTCCGGAGACATTAGCATTACGGAAAGAGTTAGGTTCTGGGTCTGATGTGACGGTAAGTGCAAGATGGTGGATCAGGTTTATGGTGACGCATGGGTGACGTCAGTGGTCAAGGTCGGGTGTCAGGACCACGGGCCAGGGCTAGGGTTAGGGTTAGGTTTTTGGGAAGCTGTAGAGGGATGGTATTGTTACGTTTAGACTTAGGTTCCTTCTCTTACGTTAGGGCCACTATACGATTCAGTTCCAGGATAACTGTGAGCCAAGGTTGATATCCAAGGTTATGGAGGAGTTTCAGGGAACAGGTCCACGCTAGGGTTAGGGTTATGTAATCGTTAAATTGCATGGGGTTTACGTGAATAGAGCTCGATTTTGTATCTTACTCTGATGTGAGGGCGTAGGCCAGACTGATCTTGATCATCATGGTGTGGCATAGGTGACATCAATCCTGACGCTGAGGTTCCAGGTTAAGGGACCTTGGTTAGCAGAAGGGTTTTTGTAAGGAAATGTCTATGCAGAAGATATGGTTGTGGATATAATTAGGGTGCAGTTTTGAAGTCAGGGCGAGTGTGAGGTCGAGTCACAGGGTTGAGGGAGTCATAGTTGATATCAGTGGTGGAGGCGAAGTATCTGGTCCATGGCTCGGTTCTACGGTTCCGTTTAGGTGTTCGGTAAGGAGTACGGGTGAGATAGGGTTACAGTTAGATTCGGAACCATCCCTGATGTGAGGACGAGTGCAAGATTGAGTTTCAGTTTTAAGGTGAGGTGTGGGTGTCATTAATGCTTAAGTTGAAGTGTCAGATCCTGGCGCCAGGGCTAGGGGTGGCATTAGTTGTAAGTTAAGGTGAATTTGTTCTGTATGAGTGACAGTTAGAGATCTGATCAATCTCTGATGTGAGGGCAATGGCCAGAATGAGCTTCAGGATTATGGGGAGGAATGACAGACATCAATGCTGATGGTGGCAGTTCAGTTAAAGGGCCTGGGCTAGGTTTAGCGTTTCCTGTAAGGGAAAGTCTATGCATATGATACGGTTACGGAGAGAATTTTGGTTCAATTCTGATGTGATTGCGAGGGTGAGATTGAGTCTCAGGATAAAGATGTGCCTCCTAGTCGGCAGCAATGTTGAAGTCAGAGTATCTAGTCCAGGGCTTGGGTTTAGGGTTAGGCTTAGGTGTTCAGTAAGATTCACAGGAACATAGAGTTACATTTAGAGTTCGAATCTGACACTGATGTGAGGGGGATGGCCAGATTGAGCTTCAGGTATACATTTCGGCATGACGGACGTTGAAGCTGATGGCGTCATTTCAGGTAAAGTGGCCAGGGTTAGAGTTATTGTGTTCTGTGAGGTGTAGAGGAAGGATAGGGTGATGGACAGACTTAGGGTGTTCTCTGATGTGAAGGTTAGGGTCCAGCTCTGATGTGAGTGCACTTCTGAAATTGCGATTCATTGTTGAGGAGGGCCCTGGGTGATGTCGAAGCTGACGTGTGGATAGGCCCAGGATTCAGTGATAGGGTTAAAATTTTGTGTTCTCTCTGATTTCCAGAGACATTAGCATTACGGAAAGAGTTAGGTTCTGGGTCTGATGTGAAGGGGAGAGCAAGATGGTGGATCAGGGTTTTGGTGAGGCATGGGTGACATCAATGTTCCTGGTGAGCTGTCAGGACCACTGGCCAGGGCTAGGCTAAGCGTTAGGTTTTTGGTTAGGTGTAGAGAGAGGGTGTTTTCACATTTATACATAGGGTCCTTCTCTTACGTTAGGGCGAATGTGCGATTCAGTTCCAGGATTACAGTGAGGCAAGGGTGATATCCATGATGACGGTGGAGTTTCAGGCCACTGTTCTGCGCAAGGGTTAGGGTTATGTAATCTTTAAAGGGTATGGGGTGGACCGGGATACGTTTCGATTTGCATCCTACTCTGACGTGAGGGCGAAGCACACATTGATCTTCATCATCGTGGTGTGGCATCGGTGACATCATTGCTGCCTCTGAGGGTACAGGTTAATAGACCTTGTTTAGGGATAAGATTTTCTGTAAGGAAAAGTCTATGCGGTACATATGGTTATGGACAGAATTAGGGAGCAGTTCTGATGTCAGGGCGAGTGTGAGATTGAGTCGCAGGGTCAATGGAGTCATAGTTTATATCAACGGTGAAGGTGAATTATCTGTTCCAGGGTCGGGTGTACGGTTAGATTTAGGTGTTCGATAATGAATATGGGTGTGATATGGTTACAGTTAGACTTCAGATCTATCTCTGATGTGAGGGAGAGTGCATGATTGAGTTTGAAGATAAAGCTGAAATATGGGTGACATCAAAGATGAAGGTGAAGTGTCAGATCCTGGCGCCAGGGCCAGGGATAGCATTAGTTGTAAGGTAAGGAGTATTGGGCAGATTGAGTGGCAGTAAGAGTTCTGATCTGACTCTGATGTGAAGGAAATGGCCAGAATGTGCTTCAGGATTATGGGGAGGAATGACAGAAGTCGATGCTGATGGTGGCGGTTCAGTTATATTGGCCTGGGCTAGGGTTAGGGTTTCCTGTAAGGGAAAATCTATGCATATGTTACGGTGACGGAGAAAATTAGGGCTCAGTTCTGATGTGAGGACGAGGGTGAGATTGAGGCTCATGGTTAAGATGTGTCTCCTAGTTGGCACAAATGTTGAAGGCGAAGAATCTAGTCTAGTTCTCGGGCCTAGGGTTAGGGTTAGGTGTTCACTAAGATTTACAGTAACATAGAGTTACATTTAGAGTGTGCATCTGACCCTGATGTGAGGGCGATGGCCAGATTGAGCTTCAGGTTTATGGTGCGGCATGACAGATGTTGAAGGTGACTATGTCAGCTCAGGTAAAGTGGCCAGGGCTAGGGTTATGGTATTGTGTTCTTTGAGGTGTACAGGAAGAATAGGGGTATGGACAGATTTAGAGCTGGTCTCTGATATGAGGGCAAGTGCGAGATTGAGGTTCAGGATTACGGTGAAGTGTGGGTCATGCCAAAGGTTACGGTGAATGCACACGTCCAAGATTCATGGCTAGGGTTAGGATTACTGCGTCGTTCTGTTCTATAGAAAGGACAAGTTTAGGATTAAGGTTAGGGTCCAGCTCTGATGTGAGTGCGAGTGTGAGATTGCGATTCAGTGTTGAGGAGGGCCCTGGTTGATGTCAATGGTGACGTTGTGTGGATAGGCCCAGGACTCAGTGCTAGGCTCAAAATTTTGTGTTCTCTCTGTTTTCCAGAGACATTAGCATTACGGAAAGAGTTAGGTTCTGGGTCTGATGTGACGGTAAGTGCAAGATGGTGGATCAGGTTTATGGTGAGGCATGGGTGACGTCAGTGGTCAAGGTCGGGTGTCATGACCACGGGCCAGGGCTAGGGTTAGGGTTAGGTTTTTGGGAAGCTGTAGAGGGATGGTATTGTTATGTTTAGACTTAGGTTCCTTCTCTTACGTTAGGGCGACTATACGATTCAGTTAAAGGGTTACTGCGAGCCAAGGTTGATAACCAAGGTTATGGAGGAGTTTCAGGGAACAGGTCCACGCTAGGGTTAGGGTTATGTAATCGTTAAAGTGCATGGGGTTTACGTGAATAGAGCTCGATTTTGGATCTTACTCTGATGTGAGGGCGTAGGCCAGACTGATCTTGATCATCATGGTGTGGCATAGGTGACATCAATCCTGACGCTGAGGTTCCAGGTTAAGGGACCTTGGTTAGCAGAAGGGTTTTTGTAAGGAAATGTCTATGCAGAAGATATGGTTGTGGATATAATTAGGGTGCAGTTTTGAAGTCAGGGCGAGTGTGAGGTCGAGTCACAGGGTTGAGGGAGTCATAGTTGATATCAGTGGTGGAGGCGAAGTATCTGGTCCATGGCTCGGTTCTAGGGTTCCGTTTAGGTGTTCGGTAAGGAGTACGGGTGAGATAGGGTTACAGTTAGATTCGGAACCATCCCTGATGTGAGGACGAGTGCAAGATTGAGTTTCAGTTTTAAGGTGAGGTGTGGGTGTCATTAATGCTTAAGTTGAAGTGTCAGATCCTGGCGCCAGGGCTAGGGATGGCGTTAGTTGTAAGGTAAGTTGTATTTGTTCTGAATGACTGACAGTTAGAGTTCTGATCAATCTCTGATGTGAGGGCAATGGCCAGAATGAGCTTCAGGATTATGGGGAGGAATGACAGACATCAATGCTGATGGTGGCAGTTCAGTTAAAGGGCCTGGGCTAGGTTTAGGGTTTCCTGTAAGGGAAAGTCTATGCATATTATACGGTTACGGAGAGAATTTTGGTTCAATTCTGATGTGA
Organism: Manis pentadactyla; assembly: GCF_030020395.1. Taxonomy (NCBI): domain Eukaryota; kingdom Metazoa; phylum Chordata; class Mammalia; order Pholidota; family Manidae; genus Manis; species Manis pentadactyla. The sequence continues at coordinate 56,075,852 of NC_080019.1, forward strand.
GTGCGAGGGTGAGATTGAGTCTCAGGATAAAGATGTGCCTCCTAGTCGGCAGCAATGTTGAAGTCAGAGTATCTAGTCCAGGGCTTGGGTTTAGGGTTAGGCTTAGGTGTTCAGTAAGATTCACAGGAACATAGAGTTACATTTAGAGTTCGAATCTGACACTGATGTGAGGGCGATGGCCAGATTGAGCTTCAGGTATACATTTCGGCATGACGGACGTTGAAGCTGATGGCGTCATTTCAGGTAAAGTGGCCAGGGTTAGAGTTATGTTATTGTGTTCTGTGAGGTGTAGAGGAAGGATAGGGTGATGGACAGACTTAGGGTGTTCTCTGATGTGAAGGTTAGGGTCCACCTCTGATGTGAGTGCACTTCTGAAATTGCGATTCATTGTTGAGGAGGGCCCTGGGTGATGTCGAAGCTGACGTTGTGTGGATAGGCCCAGGATTCAGTGATAGGGTTAAAATTTTGTGTTCTCTCTGATTTCCAGAGACATTAGCATTACGGAAAGAGTTAGGTTCTGGGTCTGATGTGAAGGGGAGAGCAAGATGGTGGATCAGGGTTTTGGTGAGGCATGGGTGACATCAATGTTCCTGGTGAGCTGTCAGGACCACTGGCCAGGGCTAGGCTAAGCGTTAGGTTTTTGGTTAGGTGTAGAGAGAGGGTGTTTTCACATTTATACATAGGGTCCTTCTCTTACGTTAGGGCGAATGTGCGATTCAGTTCCAGGATTACAGTGAGGCAAGGGTGATATCCATGATGACGGTGGAGTTTCAGGCCACTGTTCTGCGCTAGGGTTAGGGTTATGTAATCTTTGAAGGGTATGGGGTGGACCGGGATACGTTTCGATTTGCATCCTACTCTGACGTGAGGTCGAAGCCCACATTGATCTTCATCATCGTGGTGTGGCATCGGTGACATCATTGCTGCCTCTGAGGGTACAGGTTAATAGACCTTGTTTAGGGATAAGATTTTCTGTAAGGAAAAGTCTATGCGGTACATATGGTTATGGACAGAATTAGGGAGCAGTTCTGATGTCAGGGCGAGTGTGAGATTGAGTCGCAGGGTCAATGGAGTCATAGTTTATATCAACGGTGAAGGTGAATTATCTGTTCCAGGGTCGGGTGTACGGTTAGATTTAGGTTTTCGATAATGAATATGGGTTTGATATGGTTACAGTTAGACTTCAGATCTATCTCTGATGTGAGGGAGAGTGCATGATTGAGTTTGAAGATAAAGCTGAAATATGGGTGACATCAAAGATGAAGGTGAAGTGTCAGATCCTGGCGCCAGGGCCAGGGATAGCATTAGTTGTAAGGTAAGGAGTATTGGGCAGATTGAGTGGCAGTAAGAGTTCTGATCTGACTCTGATGTGAAGGAAATGGCCAGAATGTGCTTCAGGATTATGGGGAGGAATGACAGAAGTCGATGCTGGTGGTGGTGGTAAACTTAAATTGGCCTGGGCTAGGGTTAGGGTTTCCTGTAAGGGAAAATCTATGCATATGTTACGGTGATGGAGAAAATTAGGGCTCAGTTCTGATGTGAGGACGAGGGTGAGATTGAGGCTCATGGTTAAGATGTGTCTCCTAGTTGGCACAAATGTTGAAGGCGAAGAATCTAGTCTAGTTCTCGTGCCTAGGGTTAATGTTAGGTGTTCACTAAGATTTACAGTAACATAGAGTTACATTTAGAGTTTGCATCTGACCCTGATGTGAGGGCGATGGCCAGATTGAGCTTCAGGTTTATGGTGCGGCATGACAGATGTTGAAGTTGACTATGTCAGCTCAGGTAAAGTGGCCAGGGCTAGGGTTATGGTATTGTGTTCTGTGAGGTGTACAGGAAGAATAGGGGTATGGACAGATTTAGGGCTGGTCTCTGATATGAGGGCAAGTGCGAGATTGAGGTTCAGGATTACGGTGAAGTGTGGGTCATGCCAAAGGTTACGGTGAATGCACACGTCCAAGATTCATGGCTAGGGTTAGGATTACTGCATCGTTCTATTCTACAGAAAGGACAAGTTTAGGATTAAGTTTAGGGTCCAGCTCTGATGTGAGTGTGAGTGTGAGATTGCGATTCAGTGTTGAGGAGTGCCCTGGTTGATGTCAATGGTGACGTTGTGTGGATAGGCCCAGGACTCAGTGCTAGGCTCAAAATTTTGTGTTCTCTCTGTTTTCCGGAGACATTAGCATTACGGAAAGAGTTAGGTTCTGGGTCTGATGTGACGGTAAGTGCAAGATGGTGGATCAGGTTTATGGTGAGGCATGGGTGACGTCAGTGGTCAAGGTCGGGTGTCAGGACCACGGGCCAGGTCTAGGGTTAGGGTTAGGTTTTTGGGAAGCTGTAGAGGGATGGTATTGTTATGTTTAGACTTAGGTTCCTTCTCTTATGTTAGGGCAACTATACGATTCAGTTCCAGGATTACTGCGAGCCAAGGTTGATATCCAAGGTTATGGAGGAGTTTCAGGGAACAGGTCCACGCTAGGGTTAGGGTTATGTAATTGTTAAAGTGCATGGGGTTTACGTGAATAGAGCTCGATTTTGGGTCTTACTCTGATGTGAGGGCCTAGGCCAGACTGATCTTGATCATCATGGTGTGGCATAGGTGACATCAATCCTGACGCTGAGGTTCCAGGTTAAGGGACCTTGGTTAGCAGAAGGGTTTTTGTAAGGAAATGTCTATGCAGAAGATATGGTTGTGGATATAATTAGGGTGCAGTTTTGAAGTCAGCGCGAGTGTGAGGTCGAGTCACAGGGTTGAGGGAGTCATAGTTGACATCAGTGGTGGAGGCGAAGTATCTGGTCCATGGCTCGGTTCTAGGGTTCCGTTTAGGTGTTCGGTAAGGAGTACGGGTGAGATAGGGTTACAGTTAGATTCGGAACCATCCCTGATGTGAGGACGAGTGCAAGATTGAGTTTCAGTTTTAAGGTGAGGTGTGGGTGTCATTAATGCTTAAGTTGAAGTGTCAGATCCTGGCGCCAGGGCTAGGGCTGGCTTTAGTTGTAAGTTAAGGTGTATTTGTTCTGAATGAGTGACAGTTAGAGATCTGATCAATCTCTGATGTGAGGGCAATGGCCAGAATGAGCTTCAGGATTATGGGGAGGAATGACAGACATCAATGCTGATGGTGGCAGTTCAGTTAAAGGGCCTGGGCTAGGTTTAGGGTTTCCTGTAAGGGAAAGTCTATGCATATGATACGGTTACGGAGAGAATTTTGGTTCAATTCTGATGTGAGTGCGAGGGTGAGATTGAGTCTCAGGATAAAGATGTGCCTCCTAGTCGGCAGCAATGTTGAAGTCAGAGTATCTAGTCCAGGGCTTGGGTTTAGGGTTAGGCTTAGGTGTTCAGTAAGATTCACAGGAACATAGAGTTACATTTAGAGTTCGAATCTGACACTGATGTGAGGGCGATGGCCAGATTGAGCTTCAGGTATACATTTCGGCATGACGGACGTTGAAGCTGATGGCGTCATTTCAGGTAAAGTGGCCAGGGTTAGAGTTATGTTATTGTGTTCTGTGAGGTGTAGAGGAAGGATAGGGTGATGGACAGACTTAGGGTGTTCTCTGATGTGAAGGTTAGGGTCCAGCTCTGATGTGAGTGCACTTCTGAAATTGCGATTCATTGTTGAGGAGGGCCCTGGGTGATGTCGAAGCTGACGTTGTGTGGATAGGCCCAGGATTCAGTGATAGGGTTAAAATTTTGTGTTCTCTCTGATTTCCAGAGACATTAGCATTACGGAAAGAGTTAGGTTCTGGGTCTGATGTGAAGGGGAGAGCAAGATGGTGGATCAGGGTTTTGGTGAGGCATGGGTGACATCAATGTTCCTGGTGAGCTGTCAGGACCACTGGCCAGGGCTAGGCTAAGCGTTAGGTTTTTGGTTAGGTGTAGAGAGAGGGTGTTTTCACATTTATACATAGGGTCCTTCTCTTACGTTAGGGCGAATGTGCGATTCAGTTCCAGGATTACAGTGAGGCAAGGGTGATATCCATTATGACGGTTGAGTTTCAGGCCACTGTTCTGCGCTAGGGTTAGGGTTATGTAATCTTTAAAGGGTATGGGGTGGACCGGGATACGTTTCGATTTGCATCCTACTCTGACGTGAGGGCGAAGCACACATTGATCTTCATCATCGTGGTGTGGCATCGGTGACATCATTGCTGCCTCTGAGGGTACAGGTTAATAGACCTTGTTTAGGGATAAGATTTTCTGTAAGGAAAAGTCTATGCGGTACATATGGTTATGGACAGAATTAGGGAGCAGTTCTGATGTCAGGGTGAGTGTGAGATTGAGTCGCAGGGTCAATGGAGTCATAGTTTATATCAACGGTGAAGGTGAATTATCTGTTCCAGGGTCGGATGTACGGTTAGATTTAGGTGTTCGATAATGAATATGGGTGTGATATGGTTACAGTTAGACTTCAGATCTATCTCTGATGTGAGGGAGAGTGCATGATTGAGTTTGAAGATAAAGCTGAAATATGGGTGACATCAAAGATGAAGGTGAAGTGTCAGATCCTGGCGCCAGGGCCAGGGATAGCATTAGTTGTAAGGTAAGGAGTATTGGGCAGATTGAGTGGCAGTAAGAGTTCTGATCTGACTCTGATGTGAAGTTAATGGCCAGAATGAGCTTCAGGATTATGGGGAGGAATGACAGAAGTCGATGCTGATGGTGGCGGTTCAGTTAAATTGGCCTGGGCTAGGGTTAGGGTTTCCTGTAAGGGAAAATCTATGCATATGTTACGGTGACGGAGAAAATTAGGGCTCAGTTCTGATGTGAGGACGAGGGTGAGATTGAGGCTCATGGTTAAGATGTGTCTCCTAGTTGGCACAAATGTTGAAGGCGAAGAATCTAGTCTAGTTGTCGGGCCTAGGGTTAGGGTTAGGTGTTCACTAAGATTTACAGTAACATAGAGTTACATTTAGAGTTTGCATGTGACCCTGATGTGAGGGCAATGGCCAGATTGAGCTTCAGGTTTATGGTGCGGCATGACAGACGTTGAAGTTGACTATGTCAGCTCAGGTAAAGTGGCCAGGGCTAGGGTTATGGTATTGTGTTCTGTGAGGTGTACAGGAAGAATAGGGGTATGGACAGATTTAGGGCTGGTCTCTGATATGAGGGCAAGTGCGAGATTGAGGTTCAGGATTACGGTGAAGTGTGGGTCATGCCAAAGGTTACGGTGAATGCACACGTCCAAGATTCATGGCTAGGGTTAGGATTACTGCGTCGTTCTGTTCTACAGAAAGGACAAGTTTAGGATTAAGGTTAGGGTCCAGCTCTGATGTGAGTGCGAGTGTGAGATTGCGATTCAGTGTTGAGGAGGGCCCTGGTTGATGTCAATGGTGACGTTGTGTGGATAGGCCCAGGACTCAGTGCTAGGCTTAAAATTTTGTGTTCTCTCTGTTTTCCGGAGACATTAGCATTACGGAAAGAGTTAGGTTCTGGGTCTGATGTGACGGTAAGTGCAAGATGGTGGATCAGGTTTATGGTGAGGCATGGGTGACGTCAGTGGTCAAGGTCGGGTGTCAGGACCACGGGCCAGGGCTAGGGTTAGGGTTAGGTTTTTGGGAAGCTGTAGAGGGATGGTATTGTAACGTTTAGACGTAGGTTCCTTCTCTTACATTAGGGCGACTATACGATTCAGTTCCAGGATTACTGTGAGCCAAGGTTGATATGAAAGGTTATGGAGGAGTTTCAGGGAACAGGTCCACGCTAGGTTTAGGGTTATGTATTCGTTAAAGTGCATGGGGTTTACGTGAATAGAGCTCGATTTTGGATCTTACTCTGATTTGAGGGCGTAGGCCAGACTGATCTTGATCATCATGGTGTGGCATAGGTGACATCAATCCTGACGCTGAGGTTCCAGGTTAAGGGACCTTGGTTAGCAGAAGGGTTTTTGTAAGGAAATGTCTATGCAGAAGATATGGTTGTGGATATAATTAGGGTGCAGTTTTGAAGTCAGGGCGAGTGTGAGGTCGAGTCACAGGGTTGAGGGAGTCATAGTTGATATCAGTGGTGGAGGCGAAGTATCTGGTCCATGGCTCGGGTCTAGGGTTCCGATTAGGTGTTCGGTAAGGGGTACGGGTGAGATAGGGTTACAGTTAGATTCGGAACCATCCTGATGTGAGGACGAGTGCAAGATTGAGTTTCAGTTTTAAGGTGAGGTGTGGGTGTCATTAATGCTTAAGTTGAAGTGTCAGATCCTGGCGCCAGGGCTAGGGCTGGCTTTAGTTGTAAGTTAAGGTGTATTTGTTCTGAATGAGTGACAGTTAGAGATCTGATCAATCTCTGATGTGAGGGCAATGGCCAGAATGAGCTTCAGGATTATGGGGAGGAATGACAGACATCAATGCTGATGGTGGCAGTTCAGTTAAAGGGCCTGGGCTAGGTTTAGGGTTTCCTGTAAGGGAAAGTCTATGCATATGATACGGTTACGGAGAGAATTTTGGTTCAATTCTGATGTGAGTGCGAGGGTGAGATTGAGTCTCAGGATAAAGATGTGCCTCCTAGTCGGCAGCAATGTTGAAGTCAGAGTATCTAGTCCAGGGCTTGGGTTTAGGGTTAGGCTTAGGTGTTCAGTAAGATTCACAGGAACATAGAGTTACATTTAGAGTTCGAATCTGACACTGATGTGAGGGCGATGGCCAGATTGAGCTTCAGGTATACATTTCGGCATGACGGACGTTGAAGCTGATGGCGTCATTTCAGGTAAAGTGGAAAGGGTTAGAGTTATGTTATTGTGTTCTGTGAGGTGTAGAGGAAGGATAGGGTGATGGACAGACTTAGGGTGTTCTCTGATGTGAAGGTTAGGGTCCAGCTCTGATATGAGTGCACTTCTGAAACTGCGATTCATTGTTGAGGAGGTCCCTGGGTGATGTCGAAGCTGACGTTGTGTGGATAGGCCCAGGATTCAGTGATAGGGTTAAAATTTTGTGTTCTCTCTGATTTCCAGAGACATTAGCATTACGGAAAGAGTTAGGTTCTGGGTCTGATGTGAAGGGGATAGCAAGATGGTGGATCAGGGTTTTGGTGAGGTATGGGTGACATCAATGTTCCTGGTGAGCTGTCAGGACCACTGGCCAGGGCTAGGCTAAGCGTTAGGTTTTTGGTTAGGTGTAGAGAGAGGGTGTTTTCACATTTATACATAGGGTCCTTCTCTTACGTTAGGGCGAATGTGCGATTCAGTTCCAGGATTACAGTGAGGCAAGGGTGATATCCATGATGACGGTGGAGTTTCAGGCCACTGTTCTGCGCTAGGGTTAGGGTTATGTAATCTTTAAAGGGTATGGGGTGGACCGGGATACGTTTCGATTTGCATCCTACTCTGACGTGAGGGCGAAGCACACATTGATCTTCATCATCGTGGTGTGGCATCGGTGACATCATTGCTGCCTCTGAGGGTACAGGTTAATAGACCTTGTTTAGGGATAAGATTTTCTGTAAGGAAAAGTCTATGCGGTACATATGGTTATGGACAGAATTAGGGAGCAGTTCTGATGTCAGGGCGAGTGTGAGATTGAGTCGCAGGGTCAATGGAGTCATAGTTTATATCAACGGTGAAGGTGAATTATCTGTTCCAGGGTCGGGTGTACGGCTAGATTTAGGTGTTCGATAATGAATATGGGTGTGATATGGTTACAGTTAGACTTCAGATCTATCTCTGATGTGAGGGAGAGTGCATGATTGAGTTTGAAGATAAAGCTGAAATATGGGTGACATCAAAGATGAAGGTGAAGTGTCAGATCCTGGCGCCAGGGCCAGGGATAGCATTAGTTGTAAGGTAAGGAGTATTGGGCAGATTGAGTGGCAGTAAGAGTTCTGATCTGACTCTGATGTGAAGGAAATGGCCAGAATGTGCTTCAGGATTATGGGGAGGAATGACAGAAGTCGATGCTGATGGTGGCGGTTCAGTTAAATTGGCCTGGGCTAGGGTTAGGGTTTCCTGTAAGGGAAAATCTATGCATATGTTACGGTGACGGAGAAAATTAGGGCTCAGTTCTGATGTGAGGACGAGGGTGAGATTGAGGCTCATGGTTAAGATGTGTCTCCTAGTTGGCACAAATGTTGAAGGCGAAGAATCTAGTCTAGTTCTCGGGCCTAGGGTTAGGGTTAGGTGTTCACTAAGATTTACAGTAACATAGAGTTACATTTAGAGTTTGCATCTGACCCTGATTTGAGGGCGATGGCCAGATTGAGCTTCAGGTTTATGGTGCGGCATGACAGACGTTGAAGTTGACTATGTCAGCTCAGGTAAAGTGGCCAGGGCTAGGGTTATGGTATTGTGTTCTGTGAGGTGTACAGGAAGAATAGGGGTATGGACAGATTTAGGGCTGGTCTCTGATATGAGGGCAAGTGCGAGATTGAGGTTCAGGATTACGGTGAAGTGTGGGTCATGCCAAAGGTTACGGTGAATGCACACGTCCAAGATTCATGGCTAGGGTTAGGATTACTGCATCGTTCTGTTCTACAGAAAGGAGAAGTTTAGGATTAAGTTTAGGGTCCAGCTCTGATGTGAGTGCGAGTGTGAGATTGCGATTCAGTGTTGAGGAGGGCCCTGGTTGATGTCAATGGTGACGTTGTGTGGATAGGCCCAGGACTCAGTGCTAGGCTCAAAATTTTGTGTTCTCTCTGTTTTCCGGAGACATTAGCATTACGGAAAGAGTTAGGTTCTGGGTCTGATGTGACGGTAAGTGCAAGATGGTGGATCAGGTTTATGGTGACGCATGGGTGACGTCAGTGGTCAAGGTCGGGTGTCAGGACCATGGGCCAGGGCTAGGGTTAGGGTTAGGTTTTTGGGAAGCTGTAGAGGGATGGTATTGTTATGTTTAGACTTAGGTTCCTTCTCTTACGTTAGGGCGACTATACGATTCAGTTCCAGGATTACTGCGAGCCAAGGTTGATATCCAAGGTTATGGAGGAGTTTCAGGGAACAGGTCCACGCTAGGGTTAGGGTTATGTAATCGTTAAAGTGCATGGGGTTTACGTGAATAGAGCTCGATTTTGGATCTTACTCTGATGTGAGGGCGTAGGCCAGACTGATCTTGATCATCATGGTGTGGCATAGGTGACATCAATCCTGACGCTGAGGTTCCAGGTTAAGGGACCTTGGTTAGCAGAAGGGTTTTTGTAAGGAAATGTCTATGCAGAAGATATGGTTGTGGATATAATTAGGGTGCAGTTTTGAAGTCAGGGCGAGTGTGAGGTCGAGTCACAGGGTTGAGGGAGTCATAGTTGACATCAGTGGTGGAGGCGAAGTATCTGGTCCATGGCTCGGTTCTAGGGTTCCGTTTAGGTGTTCGGTAAGGAGTACGGGTGAGATAGGGTTACAGTTAGATTCGGAACCATCCCTGATGTGAGGACGAGTGCAAGATTGAGTTTCAGTTTTAAGGTGAGGTGTGGGTGTCATTAATGCTTAAGTTGAAGTGTCAGATCCTGGCGCCAGGGCTAGGGCTGGCTTTAGTTGTAAGTTAAGGTGTATTTGTTCTGAATGAGTGACAGTTAGAGATCTGATCAATCTCTGATGTGAGGGCAATGGCCAGAATGAGCTTCAGGATTATGGGGAGGAATGACAGACATCAATGCTGATGGTGGCAGTTCAGTTAAAGGGCCTGGGCTAGGTTTAGGGTTTCCTGTAAGGGAAAGTCTATGCATATGATACGGTTACGGAGAGAATTTTGGTTCAATTCTGATGTGAGTGCGAGGGTGAGATTGAGTCTCAGGATAAAGATGTGCCTCCTAGTCGGCAGCAATGTTGAAGTCAGAGTATCTAGTCCAGGGCTTGGGTTTAGGGTTAGGCTTAGGTGTTCAGTAAGATTCACAGGAACATAGAGTTACATTTAGAGTTCGAATCTGACACTGATGTGAGGGCGATGGCCAGATTGAGCTTCAGGTATACATTTCGGCATGACGGACGTTGAAGCTGATGGCGTCATTTCAGGTAAAGTGGCCAGGGTTAGAGTTATTGTGTTCTGTGATGTGTAGAGGAAGGATAGGGTGATGGACAGACTTAGGGTGTTCTCTGATGTGAAGGTTAGGGTCCAGCTCTGATGTGAGTGCACTTCTGAAATTGCGATTCATTGTTGAGGAGGGCCCTGGGTGATGTCGAAGCTGACGTTGTGTGGATAGGCCCAGGATTCAGTGATAGGGTTAAAATTTTGTGTTCTCTCTGATTTCCAGAGACATTAGCATTACGGAAAGAGTTAGGTTCTGGGTCTGATGTGAAGGGGAGAGCAAGATGGTGGATCAGGGTTTTGGTGAGGCATGGGTGACATCAATGTTCCTGGTGAGCTGTCAGGACCACTGGCCAGGGCTAGGCTAAGCGTTAGGTTTTTGGTTAGGTGTAGACAGAGGGTGTTTTCACATTTATACATAGGGTCCTTCTCTTACGTTAGGGCGAATGTGCGATTCAGTTCCAGGATTACAGTGAGGCAAGGGTGACATCCATGATGACGGTGGAGTTTCAGGCCACTGTTCTGCGCTAGGGTTAGGGTTATGTAATCTTTGAAGGGTATGGGGTGGACCGGGATACGTTTCGATTTGCATCCTACTCTGACGTGAGGGCGAAGCACACATTGATCTTCATCATCGTGGTGTGGCATCGGTGACATCATTGCTGCCTCTGAGGGTACAGGTTAATAGACCTTGTTTAGGGATAAGATTTTCTGTAAGGAAAAGTCTATGCGGTACATATGGTTATGGACAGAATTAGGGAGCAGTTCTGATGTCAGGGCGAGTGTGAGATTGAGTCGCAGGGTCAATGGAGTCATAGTTTATATCAACGGTGAAGGTGAATTATCTGTTCCAGGGTCGGGTGTACGGTTAGATTTAGGTGTTCGATAATGAATATGGGTGTGATATGGTTACAGTTAGACTTCAGATCTATCTCTGATGTGAGGGAGAGTGCATGATTGAGTTTGAAGATAAAGCTGAAATATGGGTGACATCAAAGATGAAGGTGAAGTGTCAGATCCTGGCGCCAGGGCCAGGGATAGCATTAGTTGTAAGGTAAGGAGTATTGGGCAGATTGAGTGGCAGTAAGAGTTCTGATCTGACTCTGATGTGAAGGAAATGGCCAGAATGTGCTTCAGGATTATGGGGAGGAATGACAGAAGTCGATGCTGATGGTGGCGGTTCAGTTAAATTGGCCTGGGCTAGGGTTAGGGTTTCCTGTAAGGGAAAATCTATGCATATGTTACGGTGACGGAGAAAATTAGGGCTCAGTTCTGATGTGAGGACGAGGGTGAGATTGAGGCTCATGGTTAAGATGTGTCTCCTAGTTGGCACAAATGTTGAAGGCGAAGAATCTAGTCTAGTTCTCGGGCCTAGGGTTAGGGTTAGGTGTTCACTAAGATTTACAGTAACATAGAGTTACATTTAGAGTTTGCATCTGACCCTGATTTGAGGGCGATGGCCAGATTGAGCTTCAGGTTTATGGTGCGGCATGACAGACGTTGAAGTTGACTATGTCAGCTCAGGTAAAGTGGCCAGGGCTAGGGTTATGGTATTGTGTTCTGTGAGGTGTACAGGAAGAATAGGGGTATGGACAGATTTAGGGCTGGTCTCTGATATGAGGGCAAGTGCGAGATTGAGGTTCAGGATTACGGTGAAGTGTGGGTCATGCCAAAGGTTACGGTGAATGCACACGTCCAAGATTCATGGCTAGGGTTAGGATTACTGCATCGTTCTGTTCTACAGAAAGGAGAAGTTTAGGATTAAGTTTAGGGTCCAGCTCTGATGTGAGTGCGAGTGTGAGATTGCGATTCAGTGTTGAGGAGGGCCCTGGTTGATGTCAATGGTGACGTTGTGTGGATAGGCCCAGGACTCAGTGCTAGGCTCAAAATTTTGTGTTCTCTCTGTTTTCCGGAGACATTAGCATTACGGAAAGAGTTAGGTTCTGGGTCTGATGTGACGGTAAGTGCAAGATGGTGGATCAGGTTTATGGTGAGGCATGGGTGACGTCAGTGGTCAAGGTCGGGTGTCAGGACCATGGGCCAGGGCTAGGGTTAGGGTTAGGTTTTTGGGAAGCTGTAGAGGGATGGTATTGTTATGTTTAGACTTAGGTTCCTTCTCTTACGTTAGGGCGACTATACGATTCAGTTCCAGGATTACTGCGAGCCAAGGTTGATATCCAAGGTTATGGAGGAGTTTCAGGGAACAGGTCCACGCTAGGGTTAGGGTTATGTAATCGTTAAAGTGCATGGGGTTTACGTGAATAGAGCTCGATTTTGGATCTTACTCTGATGTGAGGGCGTAGGCCAGACTGATCTTGATCATCATGGTGTGGCATAGGTGACATCAATCCTGACGCTGAGGTTCCAGGTTAAGGGACCTTGGTTAGCAGAAGGGTTTTTGTAAGGAAATGTCTATGCAGAAGATATGGTTCTGGATATAATTAGGGTGCAGTTTTGAAGTCAGGGCGAGTGTGAGGTCGAGTCACAGGGTTGAGGGAGTCATAGTTGATATCAGTGGTGGAGGCGAAGTATCTGATCCATGGCTCGGTTCTAGGGTTCCGTTTAGGTGTTCGGTAAGGAGTACGGGTGAGATAGGGTTACAGTTAGATTCGGAACCATCCCTGATGTGAGGACGAGTGCAAGATTGAGTTTCAGTTTTAAGGTGAGGTGTGGGTGTCATTAATGCTTAAGTTGAAGTGTCAGATCCTGGCTCCAGGGCTAGGGCTGGCTTTAGTTGTAAGTTAAGGTGTATTTGTTCTGAATGAGTGACAGTTAGAGATCTGATCAATCTCTGATGTGAGGGCAATGGCCAGAATGAGCTTCAGGATTATGGGGAGGAATGACAGACATCAATGCTGATGGTGGCAGTTCAGTTAAAGGGCCTGGGCTAGGTTTAGGGTTTCCTGTAAGGGAAAGTCTATGCATATGATACGGTTACGGAGAGAATTTTGGTTCAATTCTGATGTGAGTGCGAGGGTGAGATTGAGTCTCAGGATAAAGATGTGCCTCCTAGTCGGCAGCAATGTTGAAGTCAGAGTATCTAGTCCAGGGCTTGGGTTTAGGGTTAGGCTTAGGTGTTCAGTAAGATTCACAGGAACATAGAGTTACATTTAGAGTTCGAATCTGACACTGATGTGAGGGCGATGGCCAGATTGAGCTTCAGGTATACATTTCGGCATGACGGACGTTGAAGCTGATGGCGTCATTTCAGGTAAAGTGGCCAGGGTTAGAGTTATTGTGTTCTGTGAGGTGTAGAGGAAGGATAGGGTGATGGACAGACTTAGGGTGTACTCTGATGTGAAGGTTAGGGTCCAGCTCTGATGTGAGTGCACTTCTGAAATTGCGATTCATTGTTGAGGAGGGCCCTGGGTGATGTCGAAGCTGACGTTGTGTGGATAGGCCCAGGATTCAGTGATAGGGTTAAAATTTTGTGTTCTCTCTGATTTCCAGAGACATTAGCATTACGGAAAGAGTTAGGTTCTGGGTCTGATGTGAAGGGGAGAGCAAGATGGTGGATCAGGGTTTTGGTGAGGCATGGGTGACATCAATGTTCCTGGTGAGCTGTCAGGACCACTGGCCAGGGCTAGGCTAAGCGTTAGGTTTTTGGTTAGGTGTAGACAGAGGGTGTTTTCACATTTATACATAGGGTCCTTCTCTTACGTTAGGGCGAATGTGCGATTCAGTTCCAGGATTACAGTGAGGCAAGGGTGATATCCATGATGACGGTGGAGTTTCAGGCCACTGTTCTGCGCTAGGGTTAGGGTTATGTAATCTTTAAATGGTATGGGGTGGACCGGGATACGTTTCGATTTGCATCCTACTCTGACGTGAGGGCGAAGCACACATTGATCTTCATCATCGTGGTGTGGCATCGGTGACATCATTGCTGCCTCTGAGGGTACAGGTTAATAGACCTTGTTTAGGGATAAGATTTTCTGTAAGGAAAAGTCTATGCGGTACATATGGTTATGGACAGAATTAGGGAGCAGTTCTGATGTCAGGGCGAGTGGGAGATTGAGTCGCAGGGTCAATGGAGTCATAGTTTATATCAACGGTGAAGGTGAATTATCTGTTCCAGGGTCGGGTGTACGGTTAGATTTAGGTGTTCGATAATGAATATGGGTGTGATATGGTTACAGTTAGACTTCAGATCTATCTCTGATGTGAGGGAGAGTGCATGATTGAGTTTGAAGATAAAGCTGAAATATGGGTGACATCAAAGATGAAGGTGAAGTGTCAGATCCTGGCGCCAGGGCCAGGGATAGCATTAGTTGTAAGGTAAGGAGTATTGGGCAGATTGAGTGGCAGTAAGAGTTCTGATCTGACTCTGATGTGAAGGAAATGGCCAGAATGTGCTTCAGGATTATGGGGAGGAATGACAGAAGTCGATGCTGATGGTGGCGGTTCAGTTAAATTGGCCTGGGCTAGGGTTAGGGTTTCCTGTAAGGGAAAATCTATGCATATGTTACGGTGACGGAGAAAATTAGGGCTCAGTTCTGATGTGAGGACGAGGGTGAGATTGAGGCTCATGGTTAAGATGTGTCTCCTAGTTGGCACAAATGTTGAAGGCGAAGAATCTAGTCTAGTTCTCGGGCCTAGGGTTAGGGTTAGGTGTTCACTAAGATTTACAGTAACATAGAGTTACATTTAGAGTTTGCATCTGACCCTGATGTGAGGGCGATGGCCAGATTGAGCTTCAGGTTTATGGTGCGGCATGACAGACGTTGAAGTTGACTATGTCAGCTCAGGTAAAGTGGCCAGGGCTAGGGTTATGGTATTGTGTTCTGTGAGGTGTACAGGAAGAATAGGGGTATGGACAGATTTAGGGCTGGTCTCTGATATGAGGGCAAGTGCGAGATTGAGGTTCAGGATTACGGTGAAGTGTGGGTCATGCCAAAGGTTACGGTGAATGCACACGTCCAAGATTCATGGCTAGGGTTAGGAATACTGCATCGTTCTGTTCTACAGAAAGGAGAAGTTTAGGATTAAGTTTAGGGTCCAGCTCTGATGTGAGTGCGAGTGTGAGATTGCGATTCAGTGTTGAGGAGGGCCCTGGTTGATGTCAATGGTGACGTTGTGTGGATAGGCCCAGGACTCAGTGCTAGGCTCAAAATTTTGTGTTCTCTCTGTTTTCCGGAGACATTAGCATTACGGAAAGAGTTAGGTTCTGGGTCTGATGTGACGGTAAGTGCAAGATGGTGGATCAGGTTTATGGTGAGGCATGGGTGACGTCAGTGGTCAAGGTCGGGTGTCAGGACCATGGGCCAGGGCTAGGGTTAGGGTTAGGTTTTTGGGAAGCTGTAGAGGGATGGTATTGTTATGTTTAGACTTAGGTTCCTTCTCTTACGTTAGGGCGACTATACGATTCAGTTCCAGGATTACTGCGAGCCAAGGTTGATATCCAAGGTTATGGAGGAGTTTCAGGGAACAGGTCCACGCTAGGGTTAGGGTTATGTAATCGTTAAAGTGCATGGGGTTTACGTGAATAGAGCTCGATTTTGGATCTTACTCTGATGTGAGGGCGTAGGCCAGACTGATCTTGATCATCATGGTGTGGCATAGGTGACATCAATCCTGACGCTGAGGTTCCAGGTTAAGGGACCTTGGTTAGCAGAAGGGTTTTTGTAAGGAAATGTCTATGCAGAAGATATGGTTCTGGATATAATTAGGGTGCAGTTTTGAAGTCAGGGCGAGTGTGAGGTCGAGTCACAGGGTTGAGGGAGTCATAGTTGATATCAGTGGTGGAGGCGAAGTATCTGATCCATGGCTCGGTTCTAGGGTTCCGTTTAGGTGTTCGGTAAGGAGTACGGGTGAGATAGGGTTACAGTTAGATTCGGAACCATCCCTGATGTGAGGACGAGTGCAAGATTGAGTTTCAGTTTTAAGGTGAGGTGTGGGTGTCATTAATGCTTAAGTTGAAGTGTCAGATCCTGGCGCCAGGGCTAGGGCTGGCTTTAGTTGTAAGTTAAGGTGTATTTGTTCTGAATGAGTGACAGTTAGAGATCTGATCAATCTCTGATGTGAGGGCAATGGCCAGAATGAGCTTCAGGATTATGGGGAGGAATGACAGACATCAATGCTGATGGTGGCAGTTCAGTTAAAGGGCCTGGGCTAGGTTTAGGGTTTCCTGTAAGGGAAAGTCTATGCATATGATACGGTTACGGAGAGAATTTTGGTTCAATTCTGATGTGAGTGCGAGGGTGAGATTGAGTCTCAGGATAAAGATGTGCCTCCTAGTCGGCAGCAATGTTGAAGTCAGAGTATCTAGTCCAGGGCTTGGGTTTAGGGTTAGGCTTAGGTGTTCAGTAAGATTCACAGGAACATAGAGTTACATTTAGAGTTCGAATCTGACACTGATGTGAGGGCGATGGCCAGATTGAGCTTCAGGTATACATTTCGGCATGACGGACGTTGAAGCTGATGGCGTCATTTCAGGTAAAGTGGCCAGGGTTAGAGTTATTGTGTTCTGTGAGGTGTAGAGGAAGGATAGGGTGATGGACAGACTTAGGGTGTTCTCTGATGTGAAGGTTAGGGTCCAGCTCTGATGTGAGTGCACTTCTGAAATTGCGATTCATTGTTGAGGAGGGCCCTGGGTGATGTCGAAGCTGACGTTGTGTGGATAGGCCCAGGATTCAGTGATAGGGTTAAAATTTTGTGTTCTCTCTGATTTCCAGAGACATTAGCATTACGGAAAGAGTTAGGTTCTGGGTCTGATGTGAAGGGGAGAGCAAGATGGTGGATCAGGGTTTTGGTGAGGCATGGGTGACATCAATGTTCCTGGTGAGCTGTCAGGACCACTGGCCAGGGCTAGGCTAAGCGTTAGGTTTTTGGTTAGGTGTAGAGAGAGGGTGTTTTCACATTTATACATAGGGTCCTTCTCTTACGTTAGGGCGAATGTGCGATTCAGTTCCAGGATTACAGTGAGGCAAGGGTGATATCCATGATGACGGTGGAGTTTCAGGCCACTGTTCTGCGCTAGGGTTAGGGTTATGTAATCTTTAAAGGGTATGGGGTGGACCGGGATACGTTTCGATTTGCATCCTACTCTGACGTGAGGGCGAAGCACACATTGATCTTCATCATCGTGGTGTGGCATCGGTGACATCATTGCTGCCTCTGAGGGTACAGGTTAATAGACCTTGTTTAGGGATAAGATTTTCTGTAAGGAAAAGTCTATGCGGTACATATGGTTATGGACAGAATTAGGGAGCAGTTCTGATGTCAGGGCGAGTGTGAGATTGAGTCGCAGGGTCAATGGAGTCATAGTTTATATCAACGGTGAAGGTGAATTATCTGTTCCAGGGTCGGGTGTACGGTTAGATTTAGGTGTTCGATAATGAATATGGGTGTGATATGGTTACAGTTAGACTTCAGATCTATCTCTGATGTGAGGGAGAGTGCATGATTGAGTTTGAAGATAAAGCTGAAATATGGGTGACATCAAAGATGAAGGTGAAGTGTCAGATCCTGGCGCCAGGGCCAGGGATAGCATTAGTTGTAAGGTAAGGAGTATTGGGCAGATTGAGTGGCAGTAAGAGTTCTGATCTGACTCTGATGTGAAGGAAATGGCCAGAATGTGCTTCAGGATTATGGGGAGGAATGACAGAAGTCGATGCTGATGGTGGCGGTTCAGTTAAATTGGCCTGGGCTAGGGTTAGGGTTTCCTGTAAGGGAAAATCTATGCATATGTTACGGTGACGGAGAAAATTAGGGCTCAGTTCTGATGTGAGGACGAGGGTGAGATTGAGGCTCATGGTTAAGATGTGTCTCCTAGTTGGCACAAATGTTGAAGGCGAAGAATCTAGTCTAGTTCTCGGGCCTAGGGTTAGGGTTAGGTGTTCACTAAGATTTACAGTAACATAGAGTTACATTTAGAGTTTGCATCTGACCCTGATGTGAGGGCGATGGCCAGATTGAGCTTCAGGTTTATGGTGCGGCATGACAGACGTTGAAGTTGACTATGTCAGCTCAGGTAAAGTGGCCAGGGCTAGGGTTATGGTATTGTGTTCTGTGAGGTGTACAGGAAGAATAGGGGTATGGACAGATTTAGGGCTGGTCTCTGATATGAGGGCAAGTGCGAGATTGAGGTTCAGGATTACGGTGAAGTGTGGGTCATGCCAAAGGTTACGGTGAATGCACACGTCCAAGATTCATGGCTAGGGTTAGGATTACTGCATCGTTCTGTTCTACAGAAAGGAGAAGTTTAGGATTAAGTTTAGGGTCCAGCTCTGATGTGAGTGCGAGTGTGAGATTGCGATTCAGTGTTGAGGAGGGCCCTGGTTGATGTCAATGGTGACGTTGTGTGGATAGGCCCAGGACTCAGTGCTAGGCTCAAAATTTTGTGTTCTCTCTGTTTTCCGGAGACATTAGCATTACGGAAAGAGTTAGGTTCTGGGTCTGATGTGACGGTAAGTGCAAGATGGTGGATCAGGTTTATGGTGAGGCATGGGTGACGTCAGTGGTCAAGGTCGGGTGTCAGGACCATGGGCCAGGGCTAGGGTTAGGGTTAGGTTTTTGGGAAGCTGTAGAGGGATGGTATTGTTATGTTTAGACTTAGGTTCCTTCTCTTACGTTAGGGCAACTATACGATTCAGTTCCAGGATTACTGCGAGCCAAGGTTGATATCCAAGGTTATGGAGGAGTTTCAGGGAACAGGTCCACGCTAGGGTTAGGGTTATGTAATCATTAAAGTGCATGGGGTTTACGTGAATAGAGCTCGATTTTGGATCTTACTCTGATATGAGGGCGTAGGCCAGACTGATCTTGATCATCATGGTGTGGCATAGGTGACATCAATCCTGACGCTGAGATTCCAGGTTAAGGGACCTTGGTTAGCAGAAGGGTTTTTGTAAGGAAATGTCTATGCAGAAGATATGGTTGTGGATATAATTAGGGTGCAGTTTTGAAGTCAGGGCGAGTGTGAGGTCGATTCACAGGGTTGAGGGAGTCATAGTTGATATCAGTGGTGGAGGCGAAGTATCTGGTCCATGGCTCGGTTCTAGGGTTCCGTTTAGGTGTTCGGTAAGGAGTACGGGTGAGATAGGGTTACAGTTAGATTCGGAACCATCCCTGATGTGAGGACGAGTGCAAGATTGAGTTTCAGTTTTAAGGTGAGGTGTGGGTGTCATTAATGCTTAAGTTGAAGTGTCAGATCCTGGCGCCAGGGCTAGGGCTGGCTTTAGTTGTAAGTTAAGGTGTATTTGTTCTGAATGAGTGACAGTTAGAGATCTGATCAATCTCTGATGTGAGGGCAATGGCCAGAATGAGCTTCAGGATTATGGGGAGGAATGACAGACATCAATGCTGATGGTGGCAGTTCAGTTAAAGGGCCTGGGCTAGGTTTAGGGTTTCCTGTAAGGGAAAGTCTATGCATATGATACGGTTACGGAGAGAATTTTGGTTCAATTCTGATGTGAGTGCGAGGGTGAGATTGAGTCTCAGGATAAAGATGTGCCTCCTAGTCGGCAGCAATGTTGAAGTCAGAGTATCTAGTCCAGGGCTTGGGTTTAGGGTTAGGCTTAGGTGTTCAGTAAGATTCACAGGAACATAGAGTTACATTTAGAGTTCGAATCTGACACTGATGTGAGGGCGATGGCCAGATTGAGCTTCAGGTATACATTTCGGCATGACGGACGTTGAAGCTGATGGCGTCATTTCAGGTAAAGTGGCCAGGGTTAGAGTTATTGTGTTCTGTGAGGTGTAGAGGAAGGATAGGGTGATGGACAGACTTAGGGTGTTCTCTGATGTGAAGGTTAGGGTCCAGCTCTGATGTGAGTGCACTTCTGAAATTGCGATTCATTGTTGAGGAGGGCCCTGGGTGATGTCGAAGCTGACGTTGTGTGGATAGGCCCAGGATTCAGTGATAGGGTTAAAATTTTGTGTTCTCTCTGATTTCCAGAGACATTAGCATTACGGAAAGAGTTAGGTTCTGGGTCTGATGTGAAGGGGAGAGCAAGATGGTGGATCAGGGTTTTGGTGAGGCATGGGTGACATCAATGTTCCTGGTGAGCTGTCAGGACCACTGGCCAGGGCTAGGCTAAGCGTTAGGTTTTTGGTTAGGTGTAGAGAGAGGGTGTTTTCACATTTATACATAGGGTCCTTCTCTTACGTTAGGGCGAATGTGCGATTCAGTTCCAGGATTACAGTGAGGCAAGGGTGATATCCATGATGACGGTGGAGTTTCAGGCCACTGTTCTGCGCTAGGGTTAGGGTTATGTAATCTTTAAAGGGTATGGGGTGGACCGGGATACGTTTCGATTTGCATCCTACTCTGACGTGAGGGCGAAGCACACATTGATCTTCATCATCGTGGTGTGGCATCGGTGACATCATTGCTGCCTCTGAGGGTACAGGTTAATAGACCTTGTTTAGGGATAAGATTTTCTGTAAGGAAAAGTCTATGCGGTACATATGGTTATGGACAGAATTAGGGAGCAGTTCTGATGTCAGGGCGAGTGTGAGATTGAGTCGCAGGGTCAATGGAGTCATAGTTTATATCAACGGTGAAGGTGAATTATCTGTTCCAGGGTCGGGTGTACGGTTAGATTTAGGTGTTCGATAATGAATATGGGTGTGATATGGTTACAGTTAGACTTCAGATCTATCTCTGATGTGAGGGAGAGTGCATGATTGAGTTTGAAGATAAAGCTGAAATATGGGTGACATCAAAGATGAAGGTGAAGTGTCAGATCCTGGCGCCAGGGCCAGGGATAGCATTAGTTGTAAGGTAAGGAGTATTGGGCAGATTGAGTGGCAGTAAGAGTTCTGATCTGACTCTGATGTGAAGGAAATGGCCAGAATGTGCTTCAGGATTATGGGGAGGAATGACAGAAGTCGATGCTGATGGTGGCGGTTCAGTTAAATTGGCCTGGGCTAGGGTTAGGGTTTCCTGTAAGGGAAAATCTATGCATATGTTACGGTGACGGAGAAAATTAGGGCTCAGTTCTGATGTGAGGACGAGGGTGAGATTGAGGCTCATGGTTAAGATGTGTCTCCTAGTTGGCACAAATGTTGAAGGCGAAGAATCTAGTCTAGTTCTCGGGCCTAGGGTTAGGGTTAGGTGTTCACTAAGATTTACAGTAACATAGAGTTACATATAGAGTTTGCATCTGACCCTGATGTGAGGGCGATGGCCAGATTGAGCTTCAGGTTTATGGTGCGGCATGACAGACGTTGAAGTTGACTATGTCAGCTCAGGTAAAGTGGCCAGGGCTAGGGTTATGGTATTGTGTTCTGTGAGGTGTACAGGAAGAATAGGGGTATGGACAGATTTAGGGCTGGTCTCTGATATGAGGGCAAGTGCGAGATTGAGGTTCAGGATTACGGTGAAGTGTGGGTCATGCCAAAGGTTACGGTGAATGCACACGTCCAAGATTCATGGCTAGGGTTAGGATTACTGCATCGTTCTGTTCTACAGAAAGGAGAAGTTTAGGATTAAGTTTAGGGTCCAGCTCTGATGTGAGTGCGAGTGTGAGATTGCGATTCAGTGTTGAGGAGGGCCCTGGTTGATGTCAATGGTGACGTTGTGTGGATAGGCCCAGGACTCAGTGCTAGGCTCAAAATTTTGTGTTCTCTCTGTTTTCCGGAGACATTAGCATTACGGAAAGAGTTAGGTTCTGGGTCTGATGTGACGGTAAGTGCAAGATGGTGGATCAGGTTTATGGTGACGCATGGGTGACGTCAGTGGTCAAGGTCGGGTGTCAGGACCATGGGCCAGGGCTAGGGTTAGGGTTAGGTTTTTGGGAAGCTGTAGAGGGATGGTATTGTTATGTTTAGACTTAGGTTCCTTCTCTTACGTTAGGGCGACTATACGATTCAGTTCCAGGATTACTGCGAGCCAAGGTTGATATCCAAGGTTATGGAGGAGTTTCAGGGAACAGGTCCACGCTAGGGTTAGGGTTATGTAATCGTTAAAGTGCATGGGGTTTACGTGAATAGAGCTCGATTTTGGATCTTACTCTGATGTGAGGGCGTAGGCCAGACTGATCTTGATCATCATGGTGTGGCATAGGTGACATCAATCCTGACGCTGAGGTTCCAGGTTAAGGGACCTTGGTTAGCAGAAGGGTTTTTGTAAGGAAATGTCTATGCAGAAGATATTGTTGTGGATATAATTAGGGTGCAGTTTTGAAGTCAGGGCGAGTGTGAGGTCGAGTCACAGGGTTGAGGGAGTCATAGTTGACATCAGTGGTGGAGGCGAAGTATCTGGTCCATGGCTCGTGTCTAGGATTCCGTTTAGGTGTTCGGTAAGGAGTACGGGTGAGATAGGGTTACAGTTAGATTCGGAACCATCCCTGATGTGAGGACGAGTGCAAGATTGAGTTTCAGTTTTAAGGTGAGGTGTGGGTGTCATTAATGCTTAAGTTGAAGTGTCAGATCCTGGCGCCACGGCTAGGGCTGGCGTTAGTTGTAAGTTAAGGTGTATTTGTTCTGAATGAGTGACAGTTAGAGATCTGATCAATCTCTGATGTGAGGGCAATGGCCAGAATGAGCTTCAGGATTATGGGGAGGAATGACAGACATCAATGCTGATGGTGGCAGTTCAGTTAAAGGGCCTGGGCTAGGTTTAGGGTTTCCTGTAAGGGAAAGTCTATGCATATGATACGGTTACGGAGAGAATTTTGGTTCAATTCTGATGTGAGTGCGAGGGTGAGATTGAGTCTCAGGATAAAGATGTGCCTCCTAGTCGGCAGCAATGTTGAAGTCAGAGTATCTAGTCCAGGGCTTGGGTTTAGGGTTAGGCTTAGGTGTTCAGTAAGATTCACAGGAACATAGAGTTACATTTAGAGTTCGAATCTGACACTGATGTGAGGGCGATGGCCAGATTGAGCTTCAGGTATACATTTCGGCATGACGGACGTTGAAGCTGATGGCGTCATTTCAGGTAAAGTGGCCAGGGTTAGAGTTATTGTGTTCTGTGAGGTGTAGAGGAAGGATAGGGTGATGGACAGACTTAGGGTGTTCTCTGATGTGAAGGTTAGGGTCCAGCTCTGATGTGAGTGCACTTCTGAAATTGCGATTCATTGTTGAGGAGGGCCCTGGGTGATGTCGAAGCTGACGTTGTGTGGATAGGCCCAGGATTCAGTGATAGGGTTAAAATTTTGTGTTCTCTCTGATTTCCAGAGACATTAGCATTACGGAAAGAGTTAGGTTCTGGGTCTGATGTGAAGGGGAATGCAAGATGGTGGATCAGGGTTTTGGTGAGGCATGGGTGACATCAATGTTCCTGGTGAGCTGTCAGGACCACTGGCCAGGGCTAGGCTAAGCGTTAGGTTTTTGGTTAGGTGTAGAGAGAGGGTGTTTTCACATTTATACATAGGGTCCTTCTCTTACGTTAGGGCGAATGTGCGATTCAGTTCCAGGATTACAGTGAGGCAAGGGTGATATCCATGATGACGGTGGAGTTTCAGGCCACTGTTCTGCGCTAGGGTTAGGGTTATGTAATCTTTAAAGGGTATGGGGTGGACCGGGATACGTTTCGATTTGCATCCTACTCTGACGTGAGGGCGAAGCACACATTGATCTTCATCATCGTGGTGTGGCATCGGTGACATCATTGCTGCCTCTGAGGGTACAGGTTAATAGACCTTGTTTAGGGATAAGATTTTCTGTAAGGAAAAGTCTATGCGGTACATATGGTTATGGACAGAATTAGGGAGCAGTTCTGATGTCAGGGCGAGTGTGAGATTGAGTCGCAGGGTCAATGGAGTCATAGTTTATATCAACGGTGAAGGTGAATTATCTGTTCCAGGGTCGGGTGTACGGTTAGATTTAGGTGTTCGATAATGAATATGGGTGTGATATGGTTACAGTTAGACTTCAGATCTATCTCTGATGTGAGGGAGAGTGCATGATTGAGTTTGAAGATAAAGCTGAAATATGGGTGACATCAAAGATGAAGGTGAAGTGTCAGATCCTGGCGCCAGGGCCAGGGATAGCATTAGTTGTAAGGTAAGGAGTATTGGGCAGATTGAGTGGCAGTAAGAGTTCTGATCTGACTCTGATGTGAAGGAAATGGCCAGAATGTGCTTCAGGATTATGGGGAGGAATGACAGAAGTCGATGCTGATGGTGGCGGTTCAGTTAAATTGGCCTGGGCTAGGGTTAGGGTTTCCTGTAAGGGAAAAATCTATGCATATGTTACGGTGACGGAGAAAATTAGGGCTCAGTTCTGATGTGAGGACGAGGGTGAGATTGAGGCTCATGGTTAAGATGTGTCTCCTAGTTGGCACAAATGTTGAAGGCGAAGAATCTAGTCTAGTTCTCGGGCCTAGGGTTAGGGTTAGGTGTTCACTAAGATTTACAGTAACATAGAGTTACATTTAGAGTTTGCATCTGACCCTGTTGTGAGGGCGATGGCCAGATTGAGCTTCAGGTTTATGGTGCGGCATGACAGACGTTGAAGTTGACTATGTCAGCTCAGGTAAAGTGGCCAGGGCTAGGGTTATGGTATTGTGTTCTGTGAGGTGTACAGGAAGAATAGGGGTATGGACAGATTTAGGGCTGGTCTCTGATATGAGGGCAAGTGCGAGATTGAGGTTCAGGATTACGGTGAAGTGTGGGTCATGCCAAAGGTTACGGTGAATGCACACGTCCAAGATTCATGGCTAGGGTTAGGATTACTGCATCGTTCTGTTCTACAGAAAGGAGAAGTTTAGGATTAAGTTTAGGGTCCAGCTCTGATGTGAGTGCGAGTGTGAGATTGCGATTCAGTGTTGAGGAGGGCCCTGGTTGATGTCAATGGTGACGTTGTGTGGATAGGCCCAGGACTCAGTGCTAGGCTCAAAATTTTGTGTTCTCTCTGTTTTCCGGAGACATTAGCATTACGGAAAGAGTTAGGTTCTGGGTCTGATGTGACGGTAAGTGCAAGATGGTGGATCAGGTTTATGGTGAGGCATGGGTGACGTCAGTGGTCAAGGTCGGGTGTCAGGACCATGGGCCAGGGCTAGGGTTAGGGTTAGGTTTTTGGGAAGCTGTAGAGGGATGGTATTGTTATGTTTAGACTTAGGTTCCTTCTCTTACGTTAGGGCGACTATACGATTCAGTTCCAGGATTACTGCGAGCCAAGGTTGATATCCAAGGTTATGGAGGAGTTTCAGGGAACAGGTCCACGCTAGGGTTAGGGTTATGTAATCGTTAAAGTGCATGGGGTTTACGTGAATAGAGCTCGATTTTGGATCTTACTCTGATGTGAGGGCGTAGGCCAGACTGATCTTGATCATCATGGTGTGGCATAGGTGACATCAATCCTGACGCTGAGGTTCCAGGTTAAGGGACCTTGGTTAGCAGAAGGGTTTTTGTAAGGAAATGTCTATGCAGAAGATATGGTTGTGGATATAATTAGGGTGCAGTTTTGAAGTCAGGGCGAGTGTGAGGTCGAGTCACAGGGTTGAGGGAGTCATAGTTGACATCAGTGGTGGAGGCGAAGTATCTGGTCCATGGCTCGGTTCTAGGGTTCCGTTTAGGTGTTCGGTAAGGAGTACGGGTGAGATAGGGTTACAGTTAGATTCGGAACCATCCCTGATGTGAGGACGAGTGCAAGATTGAGTTTCAGTTTTAAGGTGAGGTGTGGGTGTCATTAATGCTTAAGTTGAAGTGTCAGATCCTGGCGCCAGGGCTAGGGCTGGCGTTAGTTGTAAGTTAAGGTGTATTTTTTCTGAATGAGTGACAGTTAGAGATCTGATCAATCTCTGATGTGAGGGCAATGGCCAGAATGAGCTTCAGGATTATGGGGAGGAATGACAGACATCAATGCTGATGGTGGCAGTTCAGTTAAAGGGCCTGGGCTAGGTTTAGGGTTTCCTGTAAGGGAAAGTCTATGCATATGATACGGTTACGGAGAGAATTTTGGTTCAATTCTGATGTGAGTGCGAGGGTGAGATTGAGTCTCAGGATAAAGATGTGCCTCCTAGTCGGCAGCAATGTTGAAGTCAGAGTATCTAGTCCAGGGCTTGGGTTTAGGGTTAGGCTTAGGTGTTCAGTAAGATTCACAGGAACATAGAGTTACATTTAGAGTTCGAATCTGACACTGATGTGAGGGCGATGGCCAGATTGAGCTTCAGGTATACATTTCGGCATGACGGACGTTGAAGCTGATGGCGTCATTTCAGGTAAAGTGGCCAGGGTTAGAGTTATTGTGTTCTGTGAGGTGTAGAGGAAGGATAGGGTGATGGACAGACTTAGGGTGTTCTCTGATGTGAAGGTTAGGGTCCAGCTCTGATGTGAGTGCACTTCTGAAATTGCGATTCATTGTTGAGGAGGGCCCTGGGTGATGTCGAAGCTGACGTTGTGTGGATAGGCCCAGGATTCAGTGATAGGGTTAAAATTTTGTGTTCTCTCTGATTTCCAGAGACATTAGCATTACGGAAAGAGTTAGGTTCTGGGTCTGATGTGAAGGGGAGAGCAAGATGGTGGATCAGGGTTTTGGTGAGGCATGGGTGACATCAATGTTCCTGGTGAGCTGTCAGGACCACTGGCCAGGGCTAGGCTAAGCGTTAGGTTTTTGGTTAGGTGTAGAGAGAGGGTGTTTTCACATTTATACATAGGGTCCTTCTCTTACGTTAGGGCGAATGTGCGATTCAGTTCCAGGATTACAGTGAGGCAAGGGTGATATCCATGATGACGGTGGAGTTTCAGGCCACTGTTCTGCGCTAGGGTTAGGGTTATGTAATCTTTAAAGGGTATGGGGTGGACCGGGATACGTTTCGATTTGTATCCTACTCTGACGTGAGGGCGAAGCCCACATTGATCTTCATCATCGTGGTGTGGCATCGGTGACATCATTGCTGCCTCTGAGGGTACAGGTTAATAGACCTTGTTTAGGGATAAGATTTTCTGTAAGGAAAAGTCTATGCGGTACATATGGTTATGGACAGAATTAGGGAGCAGTTCTGATGTCAGGGCGAGTGTGAGATTGAGTCGCAGGGTCAATGGAGTCATAGTTTATATCAACGGTGAAGGTGAATTATCTGTTCCAGGGTCGGGTGTACGGTTAGATTTAGGTGTTCGATAATGAATATGGGTGTGATATGGTTACAGTTAGACTTCAGATCTATCTCTGATGTGAGGGAGAGTGCATGATTGAGTTTGAAGATAAAGCTGAAATATGGGTGACATCAAAGATGAAGGTGAAGTGTCAGATCCTGGCGCCAGGGCCAGGGATAGCATTAGTTGTAAGGTAAGGAGTATTGGGCAGATTGAGTGGCAGTAAGAGTTCTGATCTGACTCTGATGTGAAGGAAATGGCCAGAATGTGCTTCAGGATTATGGGGAGGAATGACAGAAGTCGATGCTGATGGTGGCGGTTCAGTTAAATTGGCCTGGGCTAGGGTTAGGGTTTCCTGTAAGGGAAAATCTATGCATATGTTACGGTGACGGAGAAAATTAGGGCTCAGTTCTGATGTGAGGACGAGGGTGAGATTGAGGCTCATGGTTAAGATGTGTCTCCTAGTTGGCACAAATGTTGAAGGCGAAGAATCTAGTCTAGTTCTCGGGCCTAGGGTTAGGGTTAGGTGTTCACTAAGATTTACAGTAACATAGAGTTACATTTAGAGTTTGCATCTGACCCTGATGTGAGGGCGATGGCCAGATTGAGCTTCAGGTTTATGGTGCGGCATGACAGACGTTGAAGTTGACTATGTCAGCTCAGGTAAAGTGGCCAGGGCTAGGGTTATGGTATTGTGTTCTGTGAGGTGTACAGGAAGAATAGGGGTATGGACAGATTTAGGGCTGGTCTCTGATATGAGGGCAAGTGCGAGATTGAGGTTCAGGATTACGGTGAAGTGTGGGTCATGCCAAAGGTTACGGTGAATGCACACGTCCAAGATTCATGGCTAGGGTTAGGATTACTGCATCGTTCTGTTCTACAGAAAGGAGAAGTTTAGGATTAAGTTTAGGGTCCAGCTCTGATGTGAGTGCGAGTGTGAGATTGCGATTCAGTGTTGAGGAGGGCCCTGGTTGATGTCAATGGTGACGTTGTGTGGATAGGCCCAGGACTCAGTGCTAGGCTCAAAATTTTGTGTTCTCTCTGTTTTCCGGAGACATTAGCATTACGGAAAGAGTTAGGTTCTGGGTCTGATGTGACGGTAAGTGCAAGATGGTGGATCAGGTTTATGGTGACGCATGGGTGACGTCAGTGGTCAAGGTCGGGTGTCAGGACCATGGGCCAGGGCTAGGGTTAGGGTTAGGTTTTTGGGAAGCTGTAGAGGGATGGTATTGTTATGTTTAGACTTAGGTTCCTTCTCTTACGTTAGGGCGACTATACGATTCAGTTCCAGAATTACTGCGAGCCAAGGTTGATAACCAAGGTTATGGAGGAGTTTCAGGGAACAGGTCCACGCTAGGGTTAGGGTTATGTAATCGTTAAAGTGCATGGGGTTTACGTGAATAGAGCTCGATTTTGGATCTTACTCTGATGTGAGGGCGTAGGCCAGACTGATCTTGATCATCATGGTGTGGCATAGGTGACATCAATCATGACGCTGAGGTTCCAGGTTAAGGGACCTTGGTTAGCAGAAGGGTTTTTGTAAGGAAATGTCTATGCAGAAGATATGGTTGTGGATATAATTAGGGTGCAGTTTTGAAGTCAGGGCGAGTGTGAGGTCGAGTCACAGGGTTGAGGGAGTCATAGTTGACATCAGTGGTGGAGGCGAAGTATCTGGTCCATGGCTCGTGTCTAGGATTCCGTTTAGGTGTTCGGTAAGGAGTACGGGTGAGATAGGGTTACAGTTAGATTCGGAACCATCCCTGATGTGAGGACGAGTGCAAGATTGAGTTTCAGTTTTAAGGTGAGGTGTGGGTGTCATTAATGCTTAAGTTGAAGTGTCAGATCCTGGCGCCACGGCTAGGGCTGGCGTTAGTTGTAAGTTAAGGTGTATTTGTTCTGAATGAGTGACAGTTAGAGATCTGATCAATCTCTGATGTGAGGGCAATGGCCAGAATGAGCTTCAGGATTATGGGGAGGAATGACAGACATCAATGCTGATGGTGGCAGTTCAGTTAAAGGGCCTGGGCTAGGTTTAGGGTTTCCTGTAAGGGAAAGTCTATGCATATGATACGGTTACGGAGAGAATTTTGGTTCAATTCTGATGTGAGTGCGAGGGTGAGATTGAGTCTCAGGATAAAGATGTGCCTCCTAGTCGGCAGCAATGTTGAAGTCAGAGTATCTAGTCCAGGGCTTGGGTTTAGGGTTAGGCTTAGGTGTTCAGTAAGATTCACAGGAACATAGAGTTACATTTAGAGTTCGAATCTGACACTGATGTGAGGGCGATGGCCAGATTGAGCTTCAGGTATACATTTCGGCATGACGGACGTTGAAGCTGATGGCGTCATTTCAGGTAAAGTGGCCAGGGTTAGAGTTATGTTATTGTGTTCTGTGAGGTGTAGAGGAAGGATAGGGTGATGGACAGACTTAGGGTGTTCTCTGATGTGAAGGTTAGGGTCCAGCTCTGATGTGAGTGCACTTCTGAAATTGCGATTCATTGTTGAGGAGGGCCCTGGGTGATGTCGAAGCTGACGTTGTGTGGATAGGCCCAGGATTCAGTGATAGGGTTAAAATTTTGTGTTCTCTCTGATTTCCAGAGACATTAGCATTACGGAAAGAGTTAGGTTCTGGGTCTGATGTGAAGGGGAGAGCAAGATGGTGGATCAGGGTTTTGGTGAGGCATGGGTGACATCAATGTTCCTGGTGAGCTGTCAGGACCACTGGCCAGGGCTAGGCTAAGCGTTAGGTTTTTGGTTAGGTGTAGAGAGAGGGTGTTTTCACATTTATACATAGGGTCCTTCTCTTACGTTAGGGCGAATGTGCGATTCAGTTCCAGGATTACAGTGAGGCAAGGGTGATATCCATGATGACGGTGGAGTTTCAGGCCACTGTTCTGCGCTAGGGTTAGGGTTATGTAATCTTTAAAGGGTATGGGGTGGACCGGGATACGTTTCGATTTGCATCCTACTCTGACGTGAGGGCGAAGCACACATTGATCTTCATCATCGTGGTGTGGCATCGGTGACATCATTGCTGCCTCTGAGGGTACAGGTTAATAGACCTTGTTTAGGGATAAGATTTTCTGTAAGGAAAAGTCTATGCGGTACATATGGTTATGGACAGAATTAGGGAGCAGTTCTGATGTCAGGGCGAGTGTGAGATTGAGTCGCAGGGTCAATGGAGTCATAGTTTATATCAACGGTGAAGGTGAATTATCTGTTCCAGGGTCGGGTGTACGGTTAGATTTAGGTGTTCGATAATGAATATGGGTGTGATATGGTTACAGTTAGACTTCAGATCTATCTCTGATGTGAGGGAGAGTGCATGATTGAGTTTGAAGATAAAGCTGAAATATGGGTGACATCAAAGATGAAGGTGAAGTGTCAGATCCTGGCGCCAGGGCCAGGGATAGCATTAGTTGTAAGGTAAGGAGTATTGGGCAGATTGAGTGGCAGTAAGAGTTCTGATCTGACTCTGATGTGAAGGAAATGGCCAGAATGTGCTTCAGGATTATGGGGAGGAATGACAGAAGTCGATGCTGATGGTGGCGGTTCAGTTAAATTGGCCTGGGCTAGGGTTAGGGTTTCCTGTAAGGGAAAAATCTATGCATATGTTACGGTGACGGAGAAAATTAGGGCTCAGTTCTGATGTGAGGACGAGGGTGAGATTGAGGCTCATGGTTAAGATGTGTCTCCTAGTTGGCACAAATGTTGAAGGCGAAGAATCTAGTCTAGTTCTCGGGCCTAGGGTTAGGGTTAGGTGTTCACTAAGATTTACAGTAACATAGAGTTACATTTAGAGTTTGCATCTGACCCTGTTGTGAGGGCGATGGCCAGATTGAGCTTCAGGTTTATGGTGCGGCATGACAGACGTTGAAGTTGACTATGTCAGCTCAGGTAAAGTGGCCAGGGCTAGGGTTATGGTATTGTGTTCTGTGAGGTGTACAGGAAGAATAGGGGTATGGACAGATTTAGGGCTGGTCTCTGATATGAGGGCAAGTGCGAGATTGAGGTTCAGGATTACGGTGAAGTGTGGGTCATGCCAAAGGTTACGGTGAATGCACACGTCCAAGATTCATGGCTAGGGTTAGGATTACTGCATCGTTCTGTTCTACAGAAAGGAGAAGTTTAGGATTAAGTTTAGGGTCCAGCTCTGATGTGAGTGCGAGTGTGAGATTGCGATTCAGTGTTGAGGAGGGCCCTGGTTGATGTCAATGGTGACGTTGTGTGGATAGGCCCAGGACTCAGTGCTAGGCTCAAAATTTTGTGTTCTCTCTGTTTTCCGGAGACATTAGCATTACGGAAAGAGTTAGGTTCTGGGTCTGATGTGACGGTAAGTGCAAGATGGTGGATCAGGTTTATGGTGAGGCATGGGTGACGTCAGTGGTCAAGGTCGGGTGTCAGGACCATGGGCCAGGACTAGGGTTAGGGTTAGGTTTTTGGGAAGCTGTAGAGGGATGGTATTGTTATGTTTAGACTTAGGTTCCTTCTCTTACGTTAGGGCAACTATACGATTCAGTTCCAGGATTACTGCGAGCCAAGGTTGATATCCAAGGTTATGGAGGAGTTTCAGGGAACAGGTCCACGCTAGGGTTAGGGTTATGTAATCATTAAAGTGCATGGGGTTTACGTGAATAGAGCTCGATTTTGGATCTTACTCTGATATGAGGGCGTAGGCCAGACTGATCTTGATCATCATGGTGTGGCATAGGTGACATCAATCCTGACGCTGAGATTCCAGGTTAAGGGACCTTGGTTAGCAGAAGGGTTTTTGTAAGGAAATGTCTATGCAGAAGATGTGGTTGTGGATATAATTAGGGTGCAGTTTTGAAGTCAGGGCGAGTGTGAGGTCGATTCACAGGGTTGAGGGAGTCATAGTTGATATCAGTGGTGGAGGCGAAGTATCTGGTCCATGGCTCGGTTCTAGGGTTCCGTTTAGGTGTTCGGTAAGGAGTACGGGTGAGATAGGGTTACAGTTAGATTCGGAACCATCCCTGATGTGAGGACGAGTGCAAGATTGAGTTTCAGTTTTAAGGTGAGGTGTGGGTGTCATTAATGCTTAAGTTGAAGTGTCAGATCCTGGCGCCAGGGCTAGGGCTGGCTTTAGTTGTAAGTTAAGGTGTATTTGTTCTGAATGAGTGACAGTTAGAGATCTGATCAATCTCTGATGTGAGGGCAATGGCCAGAATGAGCTTCAGGATTATGGGGAGGAATGACAGACATCAATGCTGATGGTGGCAGTTCAGTTAAAGGGCCTGGGCTAGGTTTAGGGTTTCCTGTAAGGGAAAGTCTATGCATATGATACGGTTATGGAGAGAATTTTGGTTCAATTCTGATGTGAGTGCGAGGGTGAGATTGAGTCTCAGGATAAAGATGTGCCTCCTAGTCGGCAGCAATGTTGAAGTCAGAGTATCTAGTCCAGGGCTTGGGTTTAGGGTTAGGCTTAGGTGTTCAGTAAGATTCACAGGAACATAGAGTTACATTTAGAGTTCGAATCTGACACTGATGTGAGGGCGATGGCCAGATTGAGCTTCAGGTATACATTTCGGCATGACGGACGTTGAAGCTGATGGCGTCATTTCAGGTAAAGTGGCCAGGGTTAGAGTTATTGTGTTCTGTGATGTGTAGAGGAAGGATAGGGTGATGGACAGACTTAGGGTGTTCTCTGATGTGAAGGTTAGGGTCCAGCTCTGATGTGAGTGCACTTCTGAAATTGCGATTCATTGTTGAGGAGGGCCCTGGGTGATGTCGAAGCTGACGTTGTGTGGATAGGCCCAGGATTCAGTGATAGGGTTAAAATTTTGTGTTCTCTCTGATTTCCAGAGACATTAGCATTACGGAAAGAGTTAGGTTCTGGGTCTGATGTGAAGGGGAGAGCAAGATGGTGGATCAGGGTTTTGGTGAGGCATGGGTGACATCAATGTTCCTGGTGAGCTGTCAGGACCACTGGCCAGGGCTAGGCTAAGCGTTAGGTTTTTGGTTAGGTGTAGAGAGAGGGTGTTTTCACATTTATACATAGGGTCCTTCTCTTACGTTAGGGCGAATGTGCGATTCAGTTCCAGGATTACAGTGAGGCAAGGGTGATATCCATGATGACGGTGGAGTTTCAGGCCACTGTTCTGCGCTAGGGTTAGGGTTATGTAATCTTTAAAGGGTATGGGGTGGACCGGGATACGTTTCGATTTGCATCCTACTCTGACGTGAGGGCGAAGCACACATTGATCTTCATCATCGTGGTGTGGCATCGGTGACATCATTGCTGCCTCTGAGGGTACAGGTTAATAGACCTTGTTTAGGGATAAGATTTTCTGTAAGGAAAAGTCTATGCGGTACATATGGTTATGGACAGAATTAGGGAGCAGTTCTGATGTCAGGGCGAGTGTGAGATTGAGTCGCAGGGTCAATGGAGTCATAGTTTATATCAACGGTGAAGGTGAATTATCTGTTCCAGGGTCGGGTGTACGGTTAGATTTAGGTGTTCGATAATGAATATGGGTGTGATATGGTTACAGTTAGACTTCAGATCTATCTCTGATGTGAGGGAGAGTGCATGATTGAGTTTGAAGATAAAGCTGAAATATGGGTGACATCAAAGATGAAGGTGAAGTGTCAGATCCTGGCGCCAGGGCCAGGGATAGCATTAGTTGTAAGGTAAGGAGTATTGGGCAGATTGAGTGGCAGTAAGAGTTCTGATCTGACTCTGATGTGAAGGAAATGGCCAGAATGTGCTTCAGGATTATGGGGAGGAATGACAGAAGACGATGCTGATGGTGGCGGTTCAGTTAAATTGGCCTGGGCTAGGGTTAGGGTTTCCTGTAAGGGAAAATCTATGCATATGTTACAGTGACGGAGAAAATTAGGGCTCAGTTCTGATGTGAGGACGAGGGTGAGATTGAGGCTCATGGTTAAGATGTGTCTCCTAGTTGGCACAAATGTTGAAGGCGAAGAATCTAGTCTAGTTCTCGGGCCTAGGGTTAGGGTTAGGTGTTCACTAAGATTTACAGTAACATAGAGTTACATTTAGAGTTTGCATCTGACCCTGATGTGAGGGCGATGGCCAGATTGAGCTTCAGGTTTATGGTGCGGCATGACAGACGTTGAAGTTGACTATGTCAGCTCAGGTAAAGTGGCCAGGGCTAGGGTTATGGTATTGTGTTCTGTGAGGTGTACAGGAAGAATAGGGGTATGGACAGATTTAGGGCTGGTCTCTGATATGAGGGCAAGTGCGAGATTGAGGTTCAGGATTACGGTGAAGTGTGGGTCATGCCAAAGGTTACGGTGAATGCACACGTCCAAGATTCATGGCTAGGGTTAGGATTACTGCATCGTTCTGTTCTACAGAAAGGAGAAGTTTAGGATTAAGTTTAGGGTCCAGCTCTGATGTGAGTGCGAGTGTGAGATTGCGATTCAGTGTTGAGGAGGGCCCTGGTTGATGTCAATGGTGACGTTGTGTGGATAGGCCCAGGACTCAGTGCTAGGCTCAAAATTTTGTGTTCTCTCTGTTTTCCGGAGACATTAGCATTACGGAAAGAGTTAGGTTCTGGGTCTGATGTGACGGTAAGTGCAAGATGGTGGATCAGGTTTATGGTGAGGCATGGGTGACGTCAGTGGTCAAGGTCGGGTGTCAGGACCATGGGCCAGGGCTAGGGTTAGGGTTAGGTTTTTGGGAAGCTGTAGAGGGATGGTATTGTTATGTTTAGACTTAGGTTCCTTCTCTTACGTTAGGGCGACTATACGATTCAGTTCCAGGATTACTGCGAGCCAAGGTTGATATCCAAGGTTATGGAGGAGTTTCAGGGAACAGGTCCACGCTGGGGTTAGGGTTATGTAATCGTTAAAGTGCATGGGGTTTACGTGAATAGAGCTCGGTTTTGGATCTTACTCTGATGTGAGGGCGTAGGCCAGACTGATCTTGATCATCATGGTGTGGCATAGGTGACATCAATCCTGACGCTGAGGTTCCAGGTTAAGGGACCTTGGTTAGCAGAAGGGTTTTTGTAAGGAAATGTCTATGCAGAAGATATGGTTGTGGATATAATTAGGGTGCAGTTTTGAAGTCAGGGCGAGTGTGAGGTCGAGTCACAGGGTTGAGGGAGTCATAGTTGATATCAGTGGTGGAGGCGAAGTATCTGGTCCATGGCTCGGTTCTAGGGTTCCGTTTAGGTGTTCGGTAAGGAGTACGGGTGAGATAGGGTTACAGTTAGATTCGGAACCATCCCTGATGTGAGGACGAGTGCAAGATTGAGTTTCAGTTTTAAGGTGAGGTGTGGGTGTCATTAATGCTTAAGTTGAAGTGTCAGATCCTGGCGCCAGGGCTAGGGGTGGCATTAGTTGTAAGTTAAGGTGAATTTGTTCTGAATGAGTGACAGTTAGAGATCTGATCAATCTCTGATGTGAGGGCAATGGCCAGAATGAGCTTCAGGATTATGGGGAGGAATGACAGACATCAATGCTGATGGTGGCAGTTCAGTTAAAGGGCCTGGGCTAGGTTTAGGGTTTCCTGTAAGGGAAAGTCTATGCATATGATACGGTTATGGAGAGAATTTTGGTTCAATTCTGATGTGAGTGCGAGGGTGAGATTGAGTCTCAGGATAAAGATGTGCCTCCTAGTCGGCAGCAATGTTGAAGTCAGAGTATCTAGTCCAGGGCTTGGGTTTAGGGTTAGGCTTAGGTGTTCAGTAAGATTCACAGGAACATAGAGTTACATTTAGAGTTCGAATCTGACACTGATGTGAGGGCGATGGCCAGATTGAGCTTCAGGTATACATTTCGGCATGACGGACGTTGAAGCTGATGGCGTCATTTCAGGTAAAGTGGCCAGGGTTAGAGTTATTGTGTTCTGTGATGTGTAGAGGAAGGATAGGGTGATGGACAGACTTAGGGTGTTCTCTGATGTGAAGGTTAGGGTCCAGCTCTGATGTGAGTGCACTTCTGAAATTGCGATTCATTGTTGAGGAGGGCCCTGGGTGATGTCGAAGCTGACGTTGTGTGGATAGGCCCAGGATTCAGTGATAGGGTTAAAATTTTGTGTTCTCTCTGATTTCCAGAGACATTAGCATTACGGAAAGAGTTAGGTTCTGGGTCTGATGTGAAGGGGAGAGCAAGATGGTGGATCAGGGTTTTGGTGAGGCATGGGTGACATCAATGTTCCTGGTGAGCTGTCAGGACCACTGGCCAGGGCTAGGCTAAGCGTTAGGTTTTTGGTTAGGTGTAGAGAGAGGGTGTTTTCACATTTATACATAGGGTCCTTCTCTTACGTTAGGGCGAATGTGCGATTCAGTTCCAGGATTACAGTGAGGCAAGGGTGATATCCATGATGACGGTGGAGTTTCAGGCCACTGTTCTGCGCTAGGGTTAGGGTTATGTAATCTTTAAAGGGTATGGGGTGGACCGGGATACGTTTCGATTTGCATCCTACTCTGACGTGAGGGCGAAGCACACATTGATCTTCATCATCGTGGTGTGGCATCGGTGACATCATTGCTGCCTCTGAGGGTACAGGTTAATAGACCTTGTTTAGGGATAAGATTTTCTGTAAGGAAAAGTCTATGCGGTACATATGGTTATGGACAGAATTAGGGAGCAGTTCTGATGTCAGGGCGAGTGTGAGATTGAGTCGCAGGGTCAATGGAGTCATAGTTTATATCAACGGTGAAGGTGAATTATCTGTTCCAGGGTCGGGTGTACGGTTAGATTTAGGTGTTCGATAATGAATATGGGTGTGATATGGTTACAGTTAGACTTCAGATCTATCTCTGATGTGAGGGAGAGTGCATGATTGAGTTTGAAGATAAAGCTGAAATATGGGTGACATCAAAGATGAAGGTGAAGTGTCAGATCCTGGCGCCAGGGCCAGGGATAGCATTAGTTGTAAGGTAAGGAGTATTGGGCAGATTGAGTGGCAGTAAGAGTTCTGATCTGACTCTGATGTGAAGGAAATGGCCAGAATGTGCTTCAGGATTATGGGGAGGAATGACAGAAGTCGATGCTGGTGGTGGTGGTCCACTTAAATTGGCCTGGGCTAGGGTTAGGGTTTCCTGTAAGGGAAAATCTATGCATATGTTACAGTGACGGAGAAAATTAGGGCTCAGTTCTGATGTGAGGACGAGGGTGAGATTGAGGCTCATGGTTAAGATGTGTCTCCTAGTTGGCACAAATGTTGAAGGCGAAGAATCTAGTCTAGTTCTCGGGCCTAGGGTTAGGGTTAGGTGTTCACTAAGATTTACAGTAACATAGAGTTACATTTAGAGTTTGCATCTGACCCTGATGTGAGGGCGATGGCCAGATTGAGCTTCAGGTTTATGGTGCGGCATGACAGACGTTGAAGTTGACTATGTCAGCTCAGGTAAAGTGGCCAGGGCTAGGGTTATGGTATTGTGTTCTGTGAGGTGTACAGGAAGAATAGGGGTATGGACAGATTTAGGGCTGGTCTCTGATATGAGGGCAAGTGCGAGATTGAGGTTCAGGATTACGGTGAAGTGTGGGTCATGCCAAAGGTTACGGTGAATGCACACGTCCAAGATTCATGGCTAGGGTTAGGATTACTGCATCGTTCTGTTCTACAGAAAGGAGAAGTTTAGGATTAAGTTTAGGGTCCAGCTCTGATGTGAGTGCGAGTGTGAGATTGCGATTCAGTGTTGAGGAGGGCCCTGGTTGATGTCAATGGTGACGTTGTGTGGATAGGCCCAGGACTCAGTGCTAGGCTCAAAATTTTGTGTTCTCTCTGTTTTCCGGAGACATTAGCATTACGGAAAGAGTTAGGTTCTGGGTCTGATGTGACGGTAAGTGCAAGATGGTGGATCAGGTTTATGGTGAGGCATGGGTGACGTCAGTGGTCAAGGTCGGGTGTCAGGACCATGGGACAGGGCTAGGGTTAGGGTTAGGTTTTTGGGAAGCTGTAGAGGGATGGTATTGTTATGTTTAGACTTAGGTTCCTTCTCTTACGTTAGGGCGACTATACGATTCAGTTCCAGGATTACTGCGAGCCAAGGTTGATATCCAAGGTTATGGAGGAGTTTCAGGGAACAGGTCCACGCTGGGGTTAGGGTTATGTAATCGTTAAAGTGCATGGGGTTTACGTGAATAGAGCTCGGTTTTGGATCTTACTCTGATGTGAGGGCGTAGGCCAGACTGATCTTGATCATCATGGTGTGGCATAGGTGACATCAATCCTGACGCTGAGGTTCCAGGTTAAGGGACCTTGGTTAGCAGAAGGGTTTTTGTAAGGAAATGTCTATGCAGAAGATATGGTTGTGGATATAATTAGGGTGCAGTTTTGAAGTCAGGGCGAGTGTGAGGTCGAGTCACAGGGTTGAGGGAGTCATAGTTGACATCAGTGGTGGAGGCGAAGTATCTGGTCCATGGCTCGTGTCTAGGATTCCGTTTAGGTGTTCGGTAAGGAGTACGGGTGAGATAGGGTTACAGTTAGATTCGGAACCATCCCTGATGTGAGGACGAGTGCAAGATTGAGTTTCAGTTTTAAGGTGAAGTGTGGGTGTCATTAATGCTTAAGTTGAAGTGTCAGATCCTGGCGCCACGGCTAGGGCTGGCGTTAGTTGTAAGTTAAGGTGTATTTGTTCTGAATGTGTGACAGTTAGAGATCTGATCAATCTCTGATGTGAGGGCAATGGCCAGAATGAGCTTCAGGATTATGGGGAGGAATGACAGACATCAATGCTGATGGTGGCAGTTCAGTTAAAGGGCCTGGGCTAGGTTTAGGGTTTCCTGTAAGGGAAAGTCTATGCATATGATACGGTTACGGAGAGAATTTTGGTTCAATTCTGATGTGAGTGCGAGGGTGAGATTGAGTCTCAGGATAAAGATGTGCCTCCTAGTCGGCAGCAATGTTGAAGTCAGAGTATCTAGTCCAGGGCTTGGGTTTAGGGTTAGGCTTAGGTGTTCAGTAAGATTCACAGGAACATAGAGTTACATTTAGAGTTCGAATCTGACACTGATGTGAGGGCGATGGCCAGATTGAGCTTCAGGTATACATTTCGGCATGACGGACGTTGAAGCTGATGGCGTCATTTCAGGTAAAGTGGCCAGGGTTAGAGTTATGTTATTGTGTTCTGTGAGGTGTAGAGGAAGGATAGGGTGATGGACAGACTTAGGGTGTTCTCTGATGTGAAGGTTAGGGTCCAGCTCTGATGTGAGTGCACTTCTGAAATTGCGATTCATTGTTGAGGAGGGCCCTGGGTGATGTCGAAGCTGACGTTGTGTGGATAGGCCCAGGATTCAGTGATAGGGTTAAAATTTTGTGTTCTCTCTGATTTCCAGAGACATTAGCATTACGGAAAGAGTTAGGTTCTGGGTCTGATGTGAAGGGGAGAGCAAAATGGTGGATCAGGGTTTTGGTGAGGCATGGGTGACATCAATGTTCCTGGTGAGCTGTCAGGACCACTGGCCAGGGCTAGGCTAAGTGTTAGGTTTTTGGTTAGGTGTAGAGAGAGGGTGTTTTCACATTTATACATAGGGTCCTTCTCTTACGTTAGGGCGAATGTGCGATTCAGTTCCAGGATTACAGTGAGGCAAGGGTGATATCCATGATGACGGTGGAGTTTCAGGCCACTGTTCGGCGCTAGGGTTAGGGTTATGTAATCTTTGAAGGGTATGGGGTGGACCGGGATACGTTTCGATTTGCATCCTACTCTGACGTGAGGGCGAAGCCCACATTGATCTTCATCATCGTGGTGTGGCATCGGTGACATCATTGCTGCCTGAGAGGGTACAGGTTAATAGACCTTGTTTAGGGATAAGATTTTCTGTAAGGAAAAGTCTATGCGGTACATATGGTTATGGACAGAATTAGGGAGCAGTTCTGATGTCAGGGCGAGTGTGAGATTGAGTCGCAGGGTCAATGGAGTCATAGTTTATATCAACGGTGAAGGTGAATTATCTGTTCCAGGGTCGGGTGTACGGTTAGATTTAGGTGTTCGATAATGAATATGGGTGTGATATGGTTACAGTTAGACTTCAGATCTATCTCTGATGTGAGGGAGAGTGCATGATTGAGTTTGAAGATAAAGCTGAAATATGGGTGACATCAAAGATGAAGGTGAAGTGTCAGATCCTGGCGCCAGGGCCAGGGATAGCATTAGTTGTAAGGTAAGGAGTATTGGGCAGATTGAGTGGCAGTAAGAGTTCTGATCTGACTCTGATGTGAAGGAAATGGCCAGAATGTGCTTCAGGATTATGGGGAGGAATGACAGAAGTCGATGCTGATGGTGGCGGTTCAGTTAAATTGGCCTGGGCTAGGGTTAGGGTTTCCTGTAAGGGAAAATCTATGCATATGTTACGGTGACGGAGAAAATTAGGGCTCAGTTCTGATGTGAGGACGAGGGTGAGATTGAGGCTCATGGTTAAGATGTGTCTCCTAGTTGGCACAAATGTTGAAGGCGAAGAATCTAGTCTAGTTCTCGGGCCTAGGGTTAGGGTTAGGTGTTCACTAAGATTTACAGTAACATAGAGTTACATTTAGAGTTTGCATCTGACCCTGATGTGAGGGCGATGGCCAGATTGAGCTTCAGGTTTATGGTGCGGCATGACAGACGTTGAAGTTGACTATGTCAGCTCAGGTAAAGTGGCCAGGGCTAGGGTTATGGTATTGTGTTCTGTGAGGTGTACAGGAAGAATAGGGGTATGGACAGATTTAGGGCTGGTCTCTGATATGAGGGCAAGTGCGAGATTGAGGTTCAGGATTACGGTGAAGTGTGGGTCATGCCAAAGGTTACGGTGAATGCACACGTCCAAGATTCATGGCTAGGGTTAGGATTACTGCGTCGTTCTGTTCTACAGAAAGGACAAGTTTAGGATTAAGGTTAGGGTCCAGCTCTGATGTGAGTGCGAGTGTGAGATTGCGATACAGTGTTGAGGAGGGCCCTGGTTGATGTCAATGGTGACGTTGTGTGGATAGTCCCAGGACTCAGTGCTAGGCTCAAAATTTTGTGTTCTCTCTGTTTTCCGGAGACATTAGCATTACGGAAAGAGTTAGGTTCTGGGTCTGATGTGACGGTAAGTGCAAGATGGTGGATCAGGTTTATGGTGAGGCATGGGTGACGTCAGTGGTCAAGGTCGGGTGTCAGGACCACGGG
This sequence comes from Manis pentadactyla, assembly GCF_030020395.1. Taxonomy (NCBI): domain Eukaryota; kingdom Metazoa; phylum Chordata; class Mammalia; order Pholidota; family Manidae; genus Manis; species Manis pentadactyla. Next base: position 56,116,862 of record NC_080019.1, read on the forward strand.
CCAGGGCTAGGGTTAGGGTTAGGTTTTTGGGAAGCTGTAGAGGGATGGTATTGTTACGTTTAGACTTAGGTTCCTTCTCTTACGTTAGGGCGACTATACGATTCAGTTCCAGGATTACTGCGAGCCAAGGTTGATATCCAAGGTTATGGAGGAGTTTCAGGGAACAGGTCCACGCTGGGGTTAGGGTTATGTAATCGTTAAAGTGCATGGGGTTTACGTGAATAGAGCTCGGTTTTGGATCTTACTCTGATGTGAGGGCGTAGGCCAGACTGATCTTGATCATCATGGTGTGGCATAGGTGACATCAATCCTGACGCTGAGGTTAAAGGTTAATTGACCTTGGTTAGCAGAAGGGTTTTTGTAAGGAAATGTCTATGCAGAAGATATGGTTGTGGATATAATTAGGGTGCAGTTTTGAAGTCAGGGCGAGTGTGAGGTCGAGTCACAGGGTTGAGGGAGTCATAGTTGATATCAGTGGTGGAGGCGAAGTATCTGGTCCATGGCTCGGTTCTACGGTTCCGTTTAGGTGTTCGGTAAGGAGTACGGGTGAGATAGGGTTACAGTTAGATTCGGAACCATCCCTGATGTGAGGACGAGTGCAAGATTGAGTTTCAGTTTTAAGGTGAGGTGTGGGTGTCATTAATGCTTAAGTTGAAGTGTCAGATCCTGGCGCCAGGGCTAGGGCTGGCTTTAGTTGTAAGTTAAGGTGTATTTGTTCTGAATGAGTGACAGTTAGAGATCTGATCAATCTCTGATGTGAGGGCAATGGCCAGAATGAGCTTCAGGATTATGGGGAGGAATGACAGACATCAATGCTGATGGTGGCAGTTCAGTTAAAGGGCCTGGGCTAGGTTTAGGGTTTCCTGTAAGGGAAAGTCTGTGCATATGATACGGTTACGGAGAGAATTTTGGTTCAATTCTGATGTGAGTGCGAGGGTGAGATTGAGTCTCAGGATAAAGATGTGCCTCCTAGTCGGCAGCAATGTTGAAGTCAGAGTATCTAGTCCAGGGCTTGGGTTTAGGGTTAGGCTTAGGTGTTCAGTAAGATTCACAGGAACATAGAGTTACATTTAGAGTTCGAATCTGACACTGATGTGAGGGCGATGGCCAGATTGAGCTTCAGGTATACATTTCGGCATGACGGACGTTGAAGCTGATGGCGTCATTTCAGGTAAAGTGGCCAGGGTTAGAGTTATGTTATTGTGTTCTGTGAGGTGTAGAGGAAGGATAGGGTGATGGACAGACTTAGGGTGTTCTCTGATGTGAAGGTTAGGGTCCAGCTCTGATGTGAGTGCACTTCTGAAATTGCGATTCATTGTTGAGGAGGGCCCTGGGTGATGTCGAAGCTGACGTTGTGTGGATAGGCCCAGGATCCAGTGATAGGGTTAAAATTTTGTGTTCTCTCTGATTTCCAGAGACATTAGCATTACGGAAAGAGTTAGGTTCTGGGTCTGATGTGAAGGGGAGAGCAAGATGGTGGATCAGGGTTTTGGTGAGGCATGGGTGACATCAATGTTCCTGGTGAGCTGTCAGGACCACTGGCCAGGGCTAGGCTAAGCGTTAGGTTTTTGGTTAGGTGTAGAGAGAGGGTGTTTTCACATTTATACATAGGGTCCTTCTCTTACGTTAGGGCGAATGTGCGATTCAGTTCCAGGATTACAGTGAGCCAAGGGTGATATCCATGATGACGGTGGAGTTTCAGGCCACTGTTCGGCGCTAGGGTTAGGGTTATGTAATCTTTGAAGGGTATGGGATGGACCGGGATACGTTTCGATTTGCATCCTACTCTGACGTGAGGGCGAAGCACACATTGATCTTCATCATCGTGGTGTGGCATCGGTGACATCATTGCTGCCTCTGAGGGTACAGGTTAATAGACCTTGTTTAGGGATAAGATTTTCTGTAAGGAAAAGTCTATGTGTACATATGGTTATGGACAGAATTAGGGAGCAGTTCTGATGTCAGGGCGAGTGTGAGATTGAGTCGCAGGGTCAATGGAGTCATAGTTTATATCAACGGTGAAGGTGAATTATCTGTTCCAGGGTCGGTTGTACGGTTAGATTTAGGTGTTCGATAATGAATATGGGTTTGATATGGTTACAGTTAGACTTCAGATCTATCTCTGATGTGAGGGAGAGTGCATGATTGAGTTTGAAGATAAAGCTGAAATATGGGTGACATCAAAGATGAAGGTGAAGTGTCAGATCCTGGCGCCAGGGCCAGGGATAGCATTAGTTGTAAGGTAAGGAGTATTGGGCAGATTGAGTGGCAGTAAGAGTTCTGATCTGACTCTGATGTGAAGGAAATGGCCAGAATGTGCTTCAGGATTATGGGGAGGAATGACAGAAGTCGATGCTGATGGTGGCGGTTCAGTTAAATTGGCCTGGGCTAGGGTTAGGGTTTCCTGTAAGGGAAAATCTATGCATATGTTACGGTGACGGAGAAAATTAGGGCTCAGTTCTGATGTGAGGACGAGGGTGAGATTGAGGCTCATGGTTAAGATGTGTCTCCTAGTTGGCACAAATGCTGAAGGCGAAGAATCTAGTCTAGTTCTCGGGCCTAGGGTTAGGGTTAGGTGTTCACTAAGATTTACAGTAACATAGAGTTACATTTAGAGTTTGCATGTGACCCTGTTGTGAGGGCGATGGCCAGATTGAGCTTCAGGTTTATGGTGCGGCATGACAGACGTTGAAGTTGACTATGTCAGCTCAGGTAAAGTGGCCAGGGCTAGGGTTATGGTATTGTGTTCTGTGAGGTGTACAGGAAGAATAGGGGTATGGACAGATTTAGGGCTGGTCTCTGATATGAGGGCAAGTGCGAGATTGAGGTTCAGGATTACGGTGAAGTGTGGGTCATGCCAAAGGTTACGGTGAATGCACACGTCCAAGATTCATGGCTAGGGTTAGGATTACTGCATCGTTCTGTTCTACAGAAAGGACAAGTTTAGGATTAAGTTTAGGGTCCAGCTCTGATGTGAGTGCGAGTGTGAGATTGCGATTCAGTGTTGAGGAGGGCCCTGTTTGATGTCAATGGTGACGTTGTGTGGATAGGCCCAGGACTCAGTGCTAGGCTCAAAATTTTGTGTTCTCTCTGTTTTCCGGAGACATTAGCATTACGGAAAGAGTTAGGTTCTGGGTCTGATGTGACGGTAAGTGCAAGATGGTGGATCAGGTTTATGGTGAGGCATGGGTGACGTCAGTGGTCAAGGTCGGGTGTCAGGACCACGGGCCAGGGCTAGGGTTGGGGTTAGGTTTTTGGGAAGCTGTAGAGGGATGGTATTGTTACGTTTAGACTTAGGTTCCTTCTCTTACGTTAGGGCGACTATACGATTCAGTTCCAGGATTACTGCGAGCCAAGGTTGATATCCAAGGTTATGGAGGAGTTTCAGGGAACAGGTCCACGCTGGGGTTAGGGTTATGTAATCGTTAAAGTGCATGGGGTTTACGTGAATAGAGCTCGGTTTTGGGTCTTACTCTGATGTGAGGGCGTAGGCCAGACTGATCTTGATCATCATGGTGTGGCATAGGTGACATCAATCCTGACGCTGAGGTTCCAGGTTAATTGACCTTGGTTAGCAGAAGGGTTTTTGTAAGGAAATGTCTATGCAGAAGATATGGTTGTGGATATAATTAGGGTGCAGTTTTGAAGTCAGGGCGAGTGTGAGGTCGAGTCACAGGGTTGAGGGAGTCATAGTTGATATCAGTGGTGGAGGCGAAGTATCTGGTCCATGGCTCGGTTCTACGGTTCCGTTTAGGTGTTCGGTAAGGAGTACGGGTGAGATAGGGTTACAGTTAGATTCGGAACCATCCCTGATGTGAGGACGAGTGCAAGATTGAGTTTCAGTTTTAAGGTGAGGTGTGGGTGTCATTAATGCTTAAGTTGAAGTGTCAGATCCTGGCGCCAGGGCTAGGGCTGGCTTTAGTTGTAAGTTAAGGTGTATTTGTTCTGAATGAGTGACAGTTAGAGATCTGATCAATCTCTGATGTGAGGGCAATGGCCAGAATGAGCTTCAGGATTATGGGGAGGAATGACAGACATCAATGCTGATGGTGGCAGTTCAGTTAAAGGGCCTGGGCTAGGTTTAGGGTTTCCTGTAAGGGAAAGTCTATGCATATGATACGGTTACGGAGAGAATTTTGGTTCAATTCTGATGTGAGTGCGAGGGTGAGATTGAGTCTCAGGATAAAGATGTGCCTCCTAGTCGGCAGCAATGTTGAAGTCAGAGTATCTAGTCCAGGGCTTGGGTTTAGGGTTAGGCTTAGGTGTTCAGTAAGATTCACAGGAACATAGAGTTACATTTAGAGTTCGAATCTGACACTGATGTGAGGGCGATGGCCAGATTGAGCTTCAGGTATACATTTCGGCATGACGGACGTTGAAGCTGATGGCGTCATTTCAGGTAAAGTGGCCAGGGTTAGAGTTATGTTATTGTGTTCTGTGAGGTGTAGAGGAAGGATAGGGTGATGGACAGACTTAGGGTGTTCTCTGATGTGAAGGTTAGGGTCCAGCTCTGATGTGAGTGCACTTCTGAAATTGCGATTCATTGTTGAGGAGGGCCCTGGGTGATGTCGAAGCTGACGTTGTGTGGATAGGCCCAGGATTCAGTGATAGGGTTAAAATTTTGTGTTCTCTCTGATTTCCAGAGACATTAGCATTACGGAAAGAGTTAGGTTCTGGGTCTGATGTGAAGGGGAGAGCAAGATGGTGGATCAGGGTTTTGGTGAGGCATGGGTGACATCAATGTTCCTGGTGAGCTGTCAGGACCACTGGCCAGGGCTAGGCTAAGCGTTAGGTTTTTGGTTAGGTGTAGAGAGAGGGTGTTTTCACATTTATACATAGGGTCCTTCTCTTACGTTAGGGCGAATGTGCGATTCAGTTCCAGGATTACAGTGAGGCAAGGGTGATATCCATGATGACGGTGGAGTTTCAGGCCACTGTTCGGCGCTAGGGTTAGGGTTATGTAATCTTTGAAGGGTATGGGGTGGACCGGGATACGTTTCGATTTGCATCCTACTCTGACGTGAGGGCGAAGCACACATTGATCTTCATCATCGTGGTGTGCCATCGGTGACATCATTGCTGCCTCTGAGGGTACAGGTTAATAGACCTTGTTTAGGGATAAGATTTTCTGTAAGGAAAAGTCTATGCGGTACATATGGTTATGGACAGAATTAGGGAGCAGTTCTGATGTCAGGGCGAGTGTGAGATTGAGTCGCAGGGTCAATGGAGTCATAGTTTATATCAACGGTGAAGGTGAATTATCTGTTACAGGGTCGGGTGTACGGTTAGATTTAGGTGTTCGATAATGAATATGGGTGTGATATGGTTACAGTTAGACTTCAGATCTATCTCTGATGTGAGGGAGAGTGCATGATTGAGTTTGAAGATAAAGCTGAAATATGGGTGACATCAAAGATGAAGGTGAAGTGTCAGATCCTGGCGCCAGGGCCAGGGATAGCATTAGATGTAAGGTAAGGAGTATTGGGCAGATTGAGTGGCAGTAAGAGTTCTGATCTGACTCTGATGTGAAGGAAATGGCCAGAATGTGCTTCAGGATTATGGGGAGGAATGACAGAAGTCGATGCTGATGGTGGCGGTTCAGTTAAATTGGCCTGGGCTAGGGTTAGGGTTTCCTGTAAGGGAAAATCTATGCATATGTTACGGTGACGGAGAAAATTAGGGCTCAGTTCTGATGTGAGGACGAGGGTGAGATTGAGGCTCATAGTTAAGATGTGTCTCCTAGTTGGCACAAATGTTGAAGGCGAAGAATCTAGTCTAGTTCTCGGGCCTAGGGTTAGGGTTAGGTGTTCACTAAGATTTACAGTAACACAGAGTTACATTTAGAGTGTGCATCTGACCCTGATGTGAGGGCGATGGCCAGATTGAGCTTCAGGTTTATGGTGCGGCATGACAGACGTTGAAGTTGACTATGTCAGCTCAGGTAAAGTGGCCAGGGCTAGGGTTATGGTATTGTGTTCTGTGAGGTGTACAGGAAGAATAGGGGTATGGACAGACTTAGGGCTGGTCTCTGATATGAGGGCAAGTGCGAGATTGAGGTTCAGGATTACGGTGAAGTGTGGGTCATGCCAAAGGTTACGGTGAATGCACACGTCCAAGATTCATGGCTAGGGTTAGGATTACTGCGTCGTTCTGTTCTACAGAAAGGACAAGTTTAGGATTAAGGTTAGGGTCCAGCTCTGATGTGAGTGCGAGTGTGAGATTGCGATACAGTGTTGAGGAGGGCCCTGGTTGATGTCAATGGTGACGTTGTGTGGATAGGCCCAGGACTCAGTGCTAGGCTCAAAATTTTGTGTTCTCTCTGTTTTCCGGAGACATTAGCATTACGGAAAGAGTTAGGTTCTGGGTCTGATGTGACGGTAAGTGCAAGATGGTGGATCAGGTTTATGGTGACGCATGGGTGACGTCAGTGGTCAAGGTCGGGTGTCAGGACCATGGGCCAGGGCTAGGGTTAGGGTTAGGATTTTGGGAAGCTGTAGAGGGATGGTACTGTTACGTTTAGACTTAGGTTCCTTCTCTTACGTTAGGGCGACTATACGATTCAGTTCCAGGATTACTGCGAGCCAAGGTTGATATCCAAGGTTATGGAGGAGTTTTAGGGAACAGGACCACGCTGGGGTTAGGGTTATGTAATCGTTAAAGTGCATGGGGTTTACGTGAATAGAGCTCGGTTTTGGATCTTACTCTGATGTGAGGGCGTAGGCCAGACTGATCTTGATCATCATGGTGTGGCATAGGTGACATCAATCCTGACGCTGAGGTTCCAGGTTAAGGGACCTTGGTTAGCAGAAGGGTTTTTGTAAGGAAATGTCTATGCAGAAGATATGGTTGTGGATATAATTAGGGTGCAGTTTTGAAGTCAGGGCGAGTGTGAGGTCGAGTCACAGGGTTGAGGGAGTCATAGTTGATATCAGTGGTGGAGGCGAAGTATCTGGTCCATGGCTCGGTTCTACGGTTCCGTTTAGGTGTTCGGTAAGGAGTACGGGTGAGATAGCGTTACAGTTAGATTCGGAACCATCCCTGATGTGAGGACGAGTGCAAGATTGAGTTTCAGTTTTAAGGTGAGGTGTGGGTGTCATTAATGCTTAAGTTGAAGTGTCAGATCCTGGCGCCAGGGCTAGGGCTGGCTTTAGTTGTAAGTTAAGGTGTATTTGTTCTGAATGAGTGACAGTTAGAGATCTGATCAATCTCTGATGTGAGGGCAATGGCCAGAATGAGCTTCAGGATTATGGGGAGGAATGACAGACATCAATGCTGATGGTGGCAGTTCAGTTAAAGGGCCTGGGCTAGGTTTAGGGTTTCCTGTAAGGGAAAGTCTATGCATATGATACGGTTACGGAGAGAATTTTGGTTCAATTCTGATGTGAGTGCGAGGGTGAGATTGAGTCTCAGGATAAAGATGTGCCTCCTAGTCGGCAGCAATGTTGAAGTCAGAGTATCTAGTCCAGGGCTTGGGTTTAGGGTTAGGCTTAGGTGTTCAGTAAGATTCACAGGAACATAGAGTTACATTTAGAGTTCGAATCTGACACTGATGTGAGGGCGATGGCCAGATTGAGCTTCAGGTATACATTTCGGCATGACGGACGTTGAAGCTGATGGCGTCATTTCAGGTAAAGTGGCCAGGGTTAGAGTTATGTTATTGTGTTCTGTGAGGTGTAGAGGAAGGATAGGGTGATGGACAGACTTAGGGTGTTCTCTGATGTGAAGGTTAGGGTCCAGCTCTGATGTGAGTGCACTTCTGAAATTGCGATTCATTGTTGAGGAGGGCCCTGGGTGATGTCGAAGCTGACGTTGTGTGGATAGGCCCAGGATTCAGTGATAGGGTTAAAATTTTGTGTTCTCTCTGATTTCCAGAGACATTAGCATTACGGAAAGAGTTAGGTTCTGGGTCTGATGTGAAGGGGAGAGCAAGATGGTGGATCAGGGTTTTGGTGAGGCATGGGTGACATCAATGTTCCTGGTGAGCTGTCAGGACCACTGGCCAGGGCTAGGCTAAGCGTTAGGTTTTTGGTTAGGTGTAGAGAGAGGGTGTTTTCACATTTATACATAGGGTCCTTCTCTTACGTTAGGGCGAATGTGCGATTCAGTTCCAGGATTACAGTGAGGCAAGGGTGATATCCATGATGACGGTGGAGTTTCAGGCCACTGTTCGGCGCTAGGGTTAGGGTTATGTAATCTTTGAAGGGTATGGGGTGGACCGGGATACGTTTCGATTTGCATCCTACTCTGACGTGAGGGCGAAGCACACATTGATCTTCATCATCGTGGTGTGGCATCGGTGACATCATTGCTGCCTCTGAGGGTACAGGTTAATAGACCTTGTTTAGGGATAAGATTTTCTGTAAGGAAAAGTCTATGCGGTACATATGGTTATGGACAGAATTAGGGAGCAGTTCTGATGTCAGGGCGAGTGTGAGATTGAGTCGCAGGGTCAATGGAGTCATAGTTTATATCAACGGTGAAGGTGAATTATCTGTTCCAGGGTCGGGTGTACGGTTAGATTTAGGTGTTCGATAATGAATATGGGTGTGATATGGTTACAGTTAGACTTCAGATCTATCTCTGATGTGAGGGAGAGTGCATGATTGAGTTTGAAGATAAAGCTGAAATATGGGTGACATCAAAGATGAAGGTGAAGTGTCAGATCCTGGCGCCAGGGCCAGGGATAGCATTAGTTGTAAGGTAAGGAGTATTGGGCAGATTGAGTGGCAGTAAGAGTTCTGATCTGACTCTGATGTGAAGGAAATGGCCAGAATGTGCTTCAGGATTATGGGGAGGAATGACAGAAGTCGATGCTGATGGTGGCGGTTCAGTTAAATTGGCCTGGGCTAGGGTTAGGGTTTCCTGTAAGGGAAAATCTATGCATATGTTACGGTGACGGAGAAAATTAGGGTTCAGTTCTGATGTGAGGACGAGGGTGAGATTGAGGCTCATGGTTAAGATGTGTCTCCTAGTTGGCACAAATGTTGAAGGCGAGAGAATCTAGTCTAGTTCTCGGACCTAGGGTTAGGGTTAGGTGTTCACTAAGATTTACAGTAACATAGAGTTACATTTAGAGTTTGCATCTGACCCTGATGTGAGGGCGATGGCCAGATTGAGCTTCAGGTTTATGGTGCGGCATGACAGACGTTGAAGTTGACTATGTCAGCTCAGGTAAAGTGGCCAGGGCTAGGGTTATGGTATTGTGTTCTGTGAGGTGTACAGGAAGAATAGGGGTATGGACAGACTTAGGGCTGGTCTCTGATATGAGGGCAAGTGCGAGATTGAGGTTCAGGATTACGGTGAAGTGTGGGTCATGCCAAAGGTTACGGTGATTGCACACGTCCAAGATTCATGGCTAGGGTTAGGATTACTGCGTCATTCTGTTCTACAGAAAGGACAAGTTTAGGATTAAGGTTAGGGTCCAGCTCTGATGTGAGTGCGAGTGTGAGATTGCGATACAGTGTTGAGGAGGGCCCTGGTTGATATCAATGGTGACGTTGTGTGGATAGGCCCAGGACTCAGTGCTAGGCTCAAAATTTTGTGTTCTCTCTGTTTTCCGGAGACATTAGCATTACGGAAAGAGTTAGGTTCTGGGTCTGATGTGACGGTAAGTGCAAGATGGTGGATCAGGTTTATGGTGAGGCATGGGTGGCGTCAGTGGTCAAGGTCGGGTGTCAGGACCACGGGCCAGGGCTAGGGTTAGGGATAGGATTTTGGGAAGCTGTAGAGGGATGGTACTGTTACGTTTAGACTTAGGTTCCTTCTCTTACGTTAGGGCGACTATACGATTCAGTTCCAGGATTACTGCGAGCCAAGGTTGATATCCAAGGTTATGGAGGAGTTTTAGGGAACAGGTCCACGCTGGGGTTAGGGTTATGTAATCGTTAAAGTGCATGGGGTTTACGTGAATAGAGCTCGGTTTTGGATCTTACTCTGATGTGAGGGCGTAGGCCAGACTGATCTTGATCATCATGGTGTGGCATAGGTGACATCAATCCTGACGCTGTGGTTCCAGGTTAAGGGACCTTGGTTAGCAGAAGGGTTTTTGTAAGGAAATGTCTATGCAGAAGATATGGTTGTGGATATAATTAGGGTGCAGTTTTGAAGTCAGGGCGAGTGTGAGGTCGAGTCACAGGGTTGAGGGAGTCATAGTTGATATCAGTGGTGGAGGCGAAGTATCTGGTCCATGGCTCGGTTCTACGGTTCCGTTTAGGTGTTCGGTAAGGAGTACGGGTGAGATAGGGTTACAGTTAGATTCGGAACCATCCCTGATGTGAGGACGAGTGCAAGATTGAGTTTCAGTTTTAAGGTGAGGTGTGGGTGTCATTAATGCTTAAGTTGAAGTGTCAGATCCTGGCGCCAGGGCTAGGGCTGGCTTTAGTTGTAAGTTAAGGTGTATTTGTTCTGAATGAGTGACAGTTAGAGATCTGATCAATCTCTGATGTGAGGGCAATGGCCAGAATGAGCTTCAGGATTATGGGGAGGAATGACAGACATCAATGCTGATGGTGGCAGTTCAGTTAAAGGGCCTGGGCTAGGTTTAGGGTTTCCTGTAAGGGAAAGTCTATGCATATGATACGGTTACGGAGAGAATTTTGGTTCAATTCTGATGTGAGTGCGAGGGTGAGATTGAGTCTCAGGATAAAGATGTGCCTCCTAGTCGGCAGCAATGTTGAAGTCAGAGTATCTAGTCCAGGGCTTGGGTTTAGGGTTAGGCTTAGGTGTTCAGTAAGATTCACAGGAACATAGAGTTACATTTAGAGTTCGAATCTGACACTGATGTGAGGGCGATGGCCAGATTGAGCTTCAGGTATACATTTCGGCATGACGGACGTTGAAGCTGATGGCGTCATTTCAGGTAAAGTGGCCAGGGTTAGAGTTATGTTATTGTGTTCTGTGAGGTGTAGAGGAAGGATAGGGTGATGGACAGACTTAGGGTGTTCTCTGATGTGAAGGTTAGGGTCCAGCTCTGATGTGAGTGCACTTCTGAAATTGCGATTCATTGTTGAGGAGGGCCCTGGGTGATGTCGAAGCTGACGTTGTGTGGATAGGCCCAGGATCCAGTGATAGGGTTAAAATTTTGTGTTCTCTCTGATTTCCAGAGACATTAGCATTACGGAAAGAGTTAGGTTCTGGGTCTGATGTGAAGGGGAGAGCAAGATGGTGGATCAGGGTTTTGGTGAGGCATGGGTGACATCAATGTTCCTGGTGAGCTGTCAGGACCACTGGCCAGGGCTAGGCTAAGCGTTAGGTTTTTGGTTAGGTGTAGAGAGAGGGTGTTTTCACATTTATACCTAGGGTCCTTCTCTTACGTTAGGGCGAATGTGCGATTCAGTTCCAGGATTACAGTGAGGCAAGGGTGATATCCATGATGACGGTGGAGTTTCAGGCCACTGTTCGGCGCTAGGGTTAGGGTTATGTAATCTTTGAAGGGTATGGGGTGGACCGGGATACGTTTCGATTTGCATCCTACTCTGACGTGAGGGCGAAGCCCACATTGATCTTCATCATCGTGGTGTGGCATCGGTGACATCATTGCTGCCTGAGAGGGTACAGGTTAATAGACCTTGTTTAGGGATAAGATTTTCTGTAAGGAAAAGTCTATGCGGTACATATGGTTATGGACAGAATTAGGGAGCAGTTCTGATGTCAGGGCGAGTGTGAGATTGAGTCGCAGGGTCAATGGAGTCATAGTTTATATCAACGGTGAAGGTGAATTATCTGTTCCAGGGTCGGGTGTACGGTTAGATTTAGGTGTTCGATAATGAATATGGGTGTGATATGGTTACAGTTAGACTTCAGATCTATCTCTGATGTGAGGGAGAGTGCATGATTGAGTTTGAAGATAAAGCTGAAATATGGGTGACATCAAAGATGAAGGTGAAGTGTCAGATCCTGGCGCCAGGGCCAGGGATAGCATTAGTTGTAAGGTAAGGAGTATTGGGCAGATTGAGTGGCAGTAAGAGTTCTGATCTGACTCTGATGTGAAGGAAATGGCCAGAATGTGCTTCAGGATTATGGGGAGGAATGACAGAAGTCGATGCTGATGGTGGCGGTTCAGTTAAATTGGCCTGGGCTAGGGTTAGGGTTTCCTGTAAGGGAAAATCTATGCATATGTTACGGTGACGGAGAAAATTAGGGCTCAGTTCTGATGTGAGGACGAGGGTGAGATTGAGGCTCATGGTTAAGATGTGTCTCCTAGTTGGCACAAATGTTGAAGGCGAAGAATCTAGTCTAGTTCTCGGGCCTAGGGTTAGGGTTAGGTGTTCACTAAGATTTACAGTAACATAGAGTTACATTTAGAGTTTGCATGTGACCCTGATGTGAGGGCGATGGCCAGATTGAGCTTCAGGTTTATGGTGCGGCATGACAGACGTTGAAGTTGACTATGTCAGCTCAGGTAAAGTGGCCAGGGCTAGGGTTATGGTATTGTGTTCTGTGAGGTGTACAGGAAGAATAGGGCTTTGGACAGACTTAGGGCTGGTCTCTGATATGAGGGCAAGTGCGAGATTGAGGTTCAGGATTACGGTGAAGTGTGGGTCATGCCAAAGGTTACGGTGATTGCACACGTCCAAGATTCATGGCGAGGGTTAGGATTACTGCGTCGTTCTGTTCTACAGAAAGGACAAGTTTAGGATTAAGGTTAGGGTCCAGCTCTGATGTGAGTGCGAGTGTGAGATTGCGATACAGTGTTGAGGAGGGCCCTGGTTGATATCAATGGTGACGTTGTGTGGATAGGCCCAGGACTCAGTGCTAGGCTCAAAATTTTGTGTTCTCTCTGTTTTCCGGAGACATTAGCATTACGGAAAGAGTTAGGTTCTGGGTCTGATGTGACGGTAAGTGCAAGATGGTGGATCAGGTTTATGGTGAGGCATGGGTGGCGTCAGTGGTCAAGGTCGGGTGTCAGGACCACGTGCCAGGGCTAGGGTTAGGGTTAGGTTTTTGGGAAGCTGTAGAGGGATGGTATTGTTACGTTTAGACTTAGGTTCCTTCTCTTACGTTAGGGCGACTATACGATTCAGTTCCAGGATTACTGCGAGCCAAGGTTGATATCCAAGGTTATGGAGGAGTTTCAGGGAACAGGTCCACGCTGGGGTTAGGGTTATGTAATCGTTAAAGTGCATGGGGTTTACGTGAATAGAGCTCGGTTTTGGATCTTACTCTGATGTGAGGGCGTAGGCCAGACTGATCTTGATCATCATGGTGTGACATAGGTGACATCAATCCTGACGCTGAGGTTCCAGGTTAAGGGACCTTGGTTAGCAGAAGGGTTTTTGTAAGGAAATGTCTATGCAGAAGATATGGTTGTGGATATAATTAGGGTGCAGTTTTGAAGTCAGGGCGAGTGTGAGGTCGAGTCACAGGGTTGAGGGAGTCATAGTTGATATCAGTGGTGGAGGCGAAGTATCTGGTCCATGGCTCGGTTCTACGGTTCCGTTTAGGTGTTCGGTAAGGAGTACGGGTGAGATAGGGTTACAGTTAGATTCGGAACCATCCCTGATGTGAGGACGAGTGCAAGATTGAGTTTCAGTTTTAAGGTGAGGTGTGGGTGTCATTAATGCTTAAGTTGAAGTGTCAGATCCTGGCTCCAGGGCTAGGGCTGGCTTTAGTTGTAAGTTAAGGTGTATTTGTTCTGAATGAGTGACAGTTAGAGATCTGATCAATCTCTGATGTGAGGGCAATGGCCAGAATGAGCTTCAGGATTATGGGGAGGAATGACAGACATCAATGCTGATGGTGGCAGTTCAGTTAAAGGGCCTGGGCTAGGTTTAGGGTTTCCTGTAAGGGAAAGTCTATGCATATGATACGGTTACGGAGAGAATTTTGGTTCAATTCTGATGTGAGTGCGAGGGTGAGATTGAGTCTCAGGATAAAGATGTGCCTCCTAGTCGGCAGCAATGTTGAAGTCAGAGTATCTAGTCCAGGGCTTGGGTTTAGGGTTAGGCTTAGGTGTTCAGTAAGATTCACAGGAACATAGAGTTACATTTAGAGTTCGAATCTGACACTGATGTGAGGGCGATGGCCAGATTGAGCTTCAGGTATACATTTCGGCATGACGGACGTTGAAGCTGATGGCGTCATTTCAGGTAAAGTGGCCAGGGTTAGAGTTATGTTATTGTGTTCTGTGAGGTGTAGAGGAAGGATAGGGTGATGGACAGACTTAGGGTGTTCTCTGATGTGAAGGTTAGGGTCCAGCTCTGATGTGAGTGCACTTCTGAAATTGCGATTCATTGTTGAGGAGGGCCCTGGGTGATGTCGAAGCTGACGTTGTGTGGATAGGCCCAGGATCCAGTGATAGGGTTAAAATTTTGTGTTCTCTCTGATTTCCAGAGACATTAGCATTACGGAAAGAGTTAGGTTCTGGGTCTGATGTGAAGGGGAGAGCAAGATGGTGGATCAGGGTTTTGGTGAGGCATGGGTGACATCAATGTTCCTGGTGAGCTGTCAGGACCACTGGCCAGGGCTAGGCTAAGCGTTAGGTTTTTGGTTAGGTGTAGAGAGAGGGTGTTTTCACATTTATACATAGGGTCCTTCTCTTACGTTAGGGCGAATGTGCGATTCAGTTCCAGGATTACAGTGAGGCAAGGGTGATATCCATGATGACGGTGGAGTTTCAGGCCACTGTTCGGCGCTAGGGTTAGGGTTATGTAATCTTTGAAGGGTATGGGGTGGACCGGGATACGTTTCGATTTGCATCCTACTCTGACGTGAGGGCGAAGCCCACATTGATCTTCATCATCGTGGTGTGGCATCGGTGACATCATTGCTGCCTGAGAGGGTACAGGTTAATAGACCTTGTTTAGGGATAAGATTTTCTGTAAGGAAAAGTCTATGCGGTACATATGGTTATGGACAGAATTAGGGAGCAGTTCTGATGTCAGGGCGAGTGTGAGATTGAGTCGCAGGGTCAATGGAGTCATAGTTTATATCAACGGTGAAGGTGAATTATCTGTTCCAGGGTCGGGTGTACGGTTAGATTTAGGTGTTCGATAATGAATATGGGTGTGATATGGTTACAGTTAGACTTCAGATCTATCTCTGATGTGAGGGAGAGTGCATGATTGAGTTTGAAGATAAAGCTGAAATATGGGTGACATCAAAGATGAAGGTGAAGTGTCAGATCCTGGCGCCAGGGCCAGGGATAGCATTAGTTGTAAGGTAAGGAGTATTGGGCAGATTGAGTGGCAGTAAGAGTTCTGATCTGACTCTGATGTGAAGGAAATGGCCAGAATGTGCTTCAGGATTATGGGGAGGAATGACAGAAGTCGATGCTGATGGTGGCGGTTCAGTTAAATTGGCCTGGGCTAGGGTTAGGGTTTCCTGTAAGGGAAAATCTATGCATATGTTACGGTGACGGAGAAAATTAGGGCTCAGTTCTGATGTGAGGACGAGGGTGAGATTGAGGCTCATGGTTAAGATGTGTCTCCTAGTTGGCACAAATGTTGAAGGCGAAGAATCTAGTCTAGTTCTCGGGCCTAGGGTTAGGGTTAGGTGTTCACTAAGATTTACAGTAACATAGAGTTACATTTAGAGTTTGCATCTGACCCTGATGTAAGGGCGATGGCCAGATTCAGCTTCAGGTTTATGGTTCGGCATGACAGACGTTGAAGTTGACTATGTCAGCTCAGGTAAAGTGGCCAGGGCTAGGGTTATGGTATTGTGTTCTGTGAGGTGTACAGGAAGAATAGGGGTATGGACAGATTTAGGGCTGGTCTCTGATATGAGGGCAAGTGCGAGATTGAGGTTCAGGATTACGGTGAAGTGTGGGTCATGCCAAAGGTTACGGTGAATGCACACGTCCAAGATTCATGGCTAGGGTTAGGATTACTGCATCGTTCTGTTCTACAGAAAGGAGAAGTTTAGGATTAAGTTTAGGGTCCAGCTCTGATGTGAGTGCGAGTGTGAGATTGCGATACAGTGTTGAGGAGGGCCCTGGTTGATGTCAATGGTGACGTTGTGTGGATAGGCCCAGGACTCAGTGCTAGGCTCAAAATTTTGTGTTCTCTCTGTTTTCCGGAGACATTAGCATTACGGAAAGAGTTAGGTTCTGGGTCTGATGTGACGGTAAGTGCAAGATGGTGGATCAGGTTTATGGTGAGGCATGGGTGACGTCAGTGGTCAAGGTCGGGTGTCAGGACTACGGGCCAGGGCTAGGGTTAGGGTTAGGTTTTTGGGAAGCTGTAGAGGGATGGTATTGTTACGTTTAGACTTAGGTTCCTTCTCTTACGTTAGGGCGACTATACGATTCAGTTCCAGGATTACTGCGAGCCAAGGTTGATATCCAAGGTTATGGAGGAGTTTCAGGGAACAGGTCCACGCTGGGGTTAGGGTTATGTAATCGTTAAAGTGCATGGGGTTTACGTGAATAGAGCTCGGTTTTGGATCTTACTCTGATGTGAGGGCGTAGGCCAGACTGATCTTGATCATCATGGTGTGGCATAGGTGACATCAATCCTGACGCTGAGGTTCCAGGTTAAGGGACCTTGGTTAGCAGAAGGGTTTTTGTAAGGAAATGTCTATGCAGAAGATATGGTTGTGGATATAATTAGGGTGCAGTTTTGAAGTCAGGGCGAGTGTGAGGTCGAGTCACAGGGTTGAGGGAGTCATAGTTGATATCAGTGGTGGAGGCGAAGTATCTGGTCCATGGCTCGGTTCTAGGGTTCCGTTTAGGTGTTCGGTAAGGAGTACGGGTGAGATAGGGTTACAGTTAGATTCGGAACCATCCCTGATGTGAGGACGAGTGCAAGATTGAGTTTCAGTTTTAAGGTGAGGTGTGGGTGTCATTAATGCTTAAGTTGAAGTGTCAGATCCTGGCTCCAGGGCTAGGGCTGGCTTTAGTTGTAAGTTAAGGTGTATTTGTTCTGAATGAGTGACAGTTAGAGATCTGATCAATCTCTGATGTGAGGGCAATGGCCAGAATGAGCTTCAGGATTATGGGGAGGAATGACAGACATCAATGCTGATGGTGGCAGTTCAGTTAAAGGGCCTGGGCTAGGTTTAGGGTTTCCTGTAAGGGAAAGTCTATGCATATGATACGGTTACGGAGAGAATTTTGGTTCAATTCTGATGTGAGTGCGAGGGTGAGATTGAGTCTCAGGATAAAGATGTGCCTCCTAGTCGGCAGCAATGTTGAAGTCAGAGTATCTAGTCCAGGGCTTGGGTTTAGGGTTAGGCTTAGGTGTTCAGTAAGATTCACAGGAACATAGAGTTACATTTAGAGTTCGAATCTGACACTGATGTGAGGGCGATGGCCAGATTGAGCTTCAGGTATACATTTCGGCATGACGGACGTTGAAGCTGATGGCGTCATTTCAGGTAAAGTGGCCAGGGTTAGAGTTATGTTATTGTGTTCTGTGAGGTGTAGAGGAAGGATAGGGTGATGGACAGACTTAGGGTGTTCTCTGATGTGAAGGTTAGGGTCCAGCTCTGATGTGAGTGCACTTCTGAAATTGCGATTCATTGTTGAGGAGGGCCCTGGGTGATGTCGAAGCTGACGTTGTGTGGATAGGCCCAGGATTCAGTGATAGGGTTAAAATTTTGTGTTCTCTCTGATTTCCAGAGACATTAGCATTACGGAAAGAGTTAGGTTCTGGGTCTGATGTGAAGGGGAGAGCAAGATGGTGGATCAGGGTTTTGGTGAGGCATGGGTGACATCAATGTTCCTGGTGAGCTGTCAGGACCACTGGCCAGGGCTAGGCTAAGCGTTAGGTTTTTGGTTAGGTGTAGAGAGAGGGTGTTTTCACATTTATACATAGGGTCCTTCTCTTACGTTAGGGCGAATGTGCGATTCAGTTCCAGGATTACAGTGAGGCAAGGGTGATATCCATGATGACGGTGGAGTTTCAGGCCACTGTTCGGCGCTAGGGTTAGGGTTATGTAATCTTTGAAGGGTATGGGGTGGACCGGGATACGTTTCGATTTGCATCCTACTCTGACGTGAGGGCGAAGCCCACATTGATCTTCATCATCGTGGTGTGGCATCGGTGACATCATTGCTGCCTCTGAGGGTACAGGTTAATAGACCTTGTTTAGGGATAAGATTTTCTGTAAGGAAAAGTCTATGCGGTACATATGGTTATGGACAGAATTAGGGAGCAGTTCTGATGTCAGGGCGAGTGTGAGATTGAGTCGCAGGGTCAATGGAGTCATAGTTTATATCAACGGTGAAGGTGAATTATCTGTTCCAGGGTCGGGTGTACGGTTAGATTTAGGTGTTCGATAATGAATATGGGTGTGATATGGTTACAGTTAGACTTCAGATCTATCTCTGATGTGAGGGAGAGTGCATGATTGAGTTTGAAGATAAAGCTGAAATATGGGTGACATCAAAGATGAAGGTGAAGTGTCAGATCCTGGCGCCAGGGCCAGGGATAGCATTAGTTGTAAGGTAAGGAGTATTGGGCAGATTGAGTGGCAGTAAGAGTTCTGATCTGACTCTGATGTGAAGGAAATGGCCAGAATGTGCTTCAGGATTATGGGGAGGAATGACAGAAGTCGATGCTGATGGTGGCGGTTCAGTTAAATTGGCCTGGGCTAGGGTTAGGGTTTCCTGTAAGGGAAAATCTATGCATATGTTACGGTGACGGAGAAAATTAGGGCTCAGTTCTGATGTGAGGACGAGGGTGAGATTGAGGCTCATGGTTAAGATGTGTCTCCTAGTTGGCACAAATGTTGAAGGCGAAGAATCTAGTCTAGTTCTCGGGCCTAGGGTTAGGGTTAGGTGTTCACTAAGATTTACAGTAACATAGAGTTACATTTAGAGTTTGCATCTGACCCTGATGTAAGGGCGATGGCCAGATTCAGCTTCAGGTTTATGGTTCGGCATGACAGACGTTGAAGTTGACTATGTCAGCTCAGGTAAAGTGGCCAGGGCTAGGGTTATGGTATTGTGTTCTGTGAGGTGTACAGGAAGAATAGGGGTATGGACAGATTTAGGGCTGGTCTCTGATATGAGGGCAAGTGCGAGATTGAGGTTCAGGATTACGGTGAAGTGTGGGTCATGCCAAAGGTTACGGTGAATGCACACGTCCAAGATTCATGGCTAGGGTTAGGATTACTGCATCGTTCTGTTCTACAGAAAGGAGAAGTTTAGGATTAAGTTTAGGGTCCAGCTCTGATGTGAGTGCGAGTGTGAGATTGCGATACAGTGTTGAGGAGGGCCCTGGTTGATGTCAATGGTGACGTTGTGTGGATAGGCCCAGGACTCAGTGCTAGGCTCAAAATTTTGTGTTCTCTCTGTTTTCCGGAGACATTAGCATTACGGAAAGAGTTAGGTTCTGGGTCTGATGTGACGGTAAGTGCAAGATGGTGGATCAGGTTTATGGTGAGGCATGGGTGACGTCAGTGGTCAAGGTCGGGTGTCAGGACTACGGGCCAGGGCTAGGGTTAGGGTTAGGTTTTTGGGAAGCTGTAGAGGGATGGTATTGTTACGTTTAGACTTAGGTTCCTTCTCTTACGTTAGGGCGACTATACGATTCAGTTCCAGGATTACTGCGAGCCAAGGTTGATATCCAAGGTTATGGAGGAGTTTCAGGGAACAGGTCCACGCTGGGGTTAGGGTTATGTAATCGTTAAAGTGCATGGGGTTTACGTGAATAGAGCTCGGTTTTGGATCTTACTCTGATGTGAGGGCGTAGGCCAGACTGATCTTGATCATCATGGTGTGGCATAGGTGACATCAATCCTGACGCTGAGGTTCCAGGTTAAGGGACCTTGGTTAGCAGAAGGGTTTTTGTAAGGAAATGTCTATGCAGAAGATATGGTTGTGGATATAATTAGGGTGCAGTTTTGAAGTCAGGGCGAGTGTGAGGTCGAGTCACAGGGTTGAGGGAGTCATAGTTGATATCAGTGGTGGAGGCGAAGTATCTGGTCCATGGCTCGGTTCTAGGGTTCCGTTTAGGTGTTCGGTAAGGAGTACGGGTGAGATAGGGTTACAGTTAGATTCGGAACCATCCCTGATGTGAGGACGAGTGCAAGATTGAGTTTCAGTTTTAAGGTGAGGTGTGGGTGTCATTAATGCTTAAGTTGAAGTGTCAGATCCTGGCTCCAGGGCTAGGGCTGGCTTTAGTTGTAAGTTAAGGTGTATTTGTTCTGAATGAGTGACAGTTAGAGATCTGATCAATCTCTGATGTGAGGGCAATGGCCAGAATGAGCTTCAGGATTATGGGGAGGAATGACAGACATCAATGCTGATGGTGGCAGTTCAGTTAAAGGGCCTGGGCTAGGTTTAGGGTTTCCTGTAAGGGAAAGTCTATGCATATGATACGGTTACGGAGAGAATTTTGGTTCAATTCTGATGTGAGTGCGAGGGTGAGATTGAGTCTCAGGATAAAGATGTGCCTCCTAGTCGGCAGCAATGTTGAAGTCAGAGTATCTAGTCCAGGGCTTGGGTTTAGGGTTAGGCTTAGGTGTTCAGTAAGATTCACAGGAACATAGAGTTACATTTAGAGTTCGAATCTGACACTGATGTGAGGGCGATGGCCAGATTGAGCTTCAGGTATACATTTCGGCATGACGGACGTTGAAGCTGATGGCGTCATTTCAGGTAAAGTGGCCAGGGTTAGAGTTATGTTATTGTGTTCTGTGAGGTGTAGAGGAAGGATAGGGTGATGGACAGACTTAGGGTGTTCTCTGATGTGAAGGTTAGGGTCCAGCTCTGATGTGAGTGCACTTCTGAAATTGCGATTCATTGTTGAGGAGGGCCCTGGGTGATGTCGAAGCTGACGTTGTGTGGATAGGCCCAGGATTCAGTGATAGGGTTAAAATTTTGTGTTCTCTCTGATTTCCAGAGACATTAGCATTACGGAAAGAGTTAGGTTCTGGGTCTGATGTGAAGGGGAGAGCAAGATGGTGGATCAGGGTTTTGGTGAGGCATGGGTGACATCAATGTTCCTGGTGAGCTGTCAGGACCACTGGCCAGGGCTAGGCTAAGCGTTAGGTTTTTGGTTAGGTGTAGAGAGAGGGTGTTTTCACATTTATACATAGGGTCCTTCTCTTACGTTAGGGCGAATGTGCGATTCAGTTCCAGGATTACAGTGAGGCAAGGGTGATATCCATGATGACGGTGGAGTTTCAGGCCACTGTTCGGCGCTAGGGTTAGGGTTATGTAATCTTTGAAGGGTATGGGGTGGACCGGGATACGTTTCGATTTGCATCCTACTCTGACGTGAGGGCGAAGCCCACATTGATCTTCATCATCGTGGTGTGGCATCGGTGACATCATTGCTGCCTCTGAGGGTACAGGTTAATAGACCTTGTTTAGGGATAAGATTTTCTGTAAGGAAAAGTCTATGCGGTACATATGGTTATGGACAGAATTAGGGAGCAGTTCTGATGTCAGGGCGAGTGTGAGATTGAGTCGCAGGGTCAATGGAGTCATAGTTTATATCAACGGTGAAGGTGAATTATCTGTTCCAGGGTCGGGTGTACGGTTAGATTTAGGTGTTCGATAATGAATATGGGTGTGATATGGTTACAGTTAGACTTCAGATCTATCTCTGATGTGAGGGAGAGTGCATGATTGAGTTTGAAGATAAAGCTGAAATATGGGTGACATCAAAGATGAAGGTGAAGTGTCAGATCCTGGCGCCAGGGCAAGGGATAGCATTAGTTGTAAGGTAAGGAGTATTGGGTAGATTGAGTGGCAGTAAGAGTTCTGATCTGACTCTGATGTGAAGGAAATGGCCAGAATGTGCTTCAGGATTATGGGGAGGAATGACAGAAGTCGATGCTGATGGTGGTGGTTCAGTTAAATTGGCCTGGGCTAGGGTTAGGGATTCCTGTAAGGGAAAATCTATGCATATGTTACGGTGACGGAGAAAATTAGGGCTCAGTTCTGATGTGAGGACGAGGGTGAGATTGAGGCTCATGGTTAAGATGTGTCTCCTAGTTGGCACAAATATTGAAGGCGAAGAATCTAGTCTAGTTCTCGGGCCTAGGGTTAGGGTTAGGTGTTCACTAAGATTTACAGTAACATAGAGTTACATTTAGAGTTTGCATGTGACCCTGATGTGAGGGCGATGGCCAGATTGAGCTTCAGGATTATGGTGTGGCATGACAGACGTTGAAGTTGACTATGTCAGCTCAAGTAAAGTGGCCAGGGCTAGGGTTATGGTATTGTGTTCTGTGAGGTGTACAGGAAGAATAGGGGTATGGACAGACTTAGGGCTGGTCTCTGATATGAGGGCAAGTGCGAGATTGAGGTTCAGGATTACGGTGAAGTGTGGGTCATGCCAAAGGTTACGGTGAATGCACACGTCCAAGATTCATGGCTAGGGTTAGGATTACTGCGTCATTCTGTTCTACAGAAAGGACAAGTTTAGGATTAAGGTTAGGGTCCAGCTCTGATGTGAGTGCGAGTGTGAGATTGCGATACAGTGTTGAGGAGGGCCCTGGTTGATGTCAATGGTGACGTTGTGTGGATAGGCCCAGGACTCAGTGCTAGGCTCAAAATTTTGTGTTCTCTCTGTTTCCCGGAGACATTAGCATTACGGAAAGAGTTAGGTTCTGGGTCTGATGTGACGGTAAGTGCAAGATGGTGGATCAGGTTTATGGTGAGGCATGGGTTACGTCAGTGGTCAAGGTCGGGTGTCAGGACCACGGGCCAGGGCTAGGGTTAGGGTTAGGTTTTTGGGAAGCTGTAGAGGGATGGTATTGTTACGTTTAGACTTAGGTTCCTTCTCTTACGTTAGGGCCACTATACGATTCAGTTCCAGGATTACTGCGAGCCAAGGTTGATATCCAAGGTTATGGAGGAGTTTTAGGGAACAGGTCCATGCTGGGGTTAGGGTTATGTAATCGTTAAAGTGCATGGGGTTTACGTGAATAGAGCTCGGTTTTGGATCTTACTCTGATGTGAGGGCGTAGGCCAGACTGATCTTGATCATCATGGTGTGGCACAGGTGACATCAATCCTGACGCTGAGGTTCTAGGTTAAGGGACCTTGGTTAGCAGAAGGGTTTTTGTAAGGAAATGTCTATGCAGAAGATATGGTTGTGGATATAATTAGGGTGCAGTTTTGAAGTCAGGGCGAGTGTGAGGTCGAGTCACAGGGTTGAGGGAGTCATAGTTGATATCAGTGGTGGAGGCGAAGTATCTGGTCCATGGCTCGGTTCTACGGTTCCGTTTAGGTGTTCGGTAAGGAGTACGGGTGAGATAGGGTTACAGTTAGATTCGGAACCATCCCTGATGTGAGGACGAGTGCAAGATTGAGTTTCAGTTTTAAGGTGAGGTGTGGGTGTCATTAATGCTTAAGTTGAAGTGTCAGATCCTGGCGCCAGGGCTAGGGCTGGCGTTAGTTGTAAGTTAAGGTGTATTTTTTCTGAATGAGTGACAGTTAGAGATCTGATCAATCTCTGATGTGAGGGCAATGGCCAGAATGAGCTTCAGGATTATGGGGAGGAATGACAGACATCAATGCTGATGGTGGCAGTTCAGTTAAAGGGCCTGGGCTAGGTTTAGGGTTTCCTGTAAGGGAAAGTCTATGCATATGATACGGTTACGGAGAGAAT
The DNA here is from genome assembly GCF_030020395.1 of Manis pentadactyla. Taxonomy (NCBI): domain Eukaryota; kingdom Metazoa; phylum Chordata; class Mammalia; order Pholidota; family Manidae; genus Manis; species Manis pentadactyla. Next base: position 56,140,372 of record NC_080019.1, read on the forward strand.
TTTGGTTCAATTCTGATGTGAGTGCGAGGGTGAGATTGAGTCTCAGGATAAAGATGTGCCTCCTAGTCGGCAGCAATGTTGAAGTCAGAGTATCTAGTCCAGGGCTTGGGTTTAGGGTTAGGCTTAGGTGTTCAGTAAGATTCACAGGAACATAGAGTTACATTTAGAGTTCGAATCTGACACTGATGTGAGGGCGATGGCCAGATTGAGCTTCAGGTATACATTTCGGCATGACGGACGTTGAAGCTGATGGCGTCATTTCAGGTAAAGTGGCCAGGGTTAGAGTTATGTTATTGTGTTCTGTGAGGTGTAGAGGAAGGATAGGGTGATGGACAGACTTAGGGTGTTCTCTGATGTGAAGGTTAGGGTCCAGCTCTGATGTGAGTGCACTTCTGAAATTGCGATTCATTGTTGAGGAGGGCCCTGGGTGATGTCGAAGCTGACGTTGTGTGGATAGGCCCAGGATTCAGTGATAGGGTTAAAATTTTGTGTTCTCTCTGATTTCCAGAGACATTAGCATTACGGAAAGAGTTAGGTTCTGGGTCTGATGTGAAGGGGAGAGCAAGATGGTGGATCAGGGTTTTGGTGAGGCATGGGTGACATCAATGTTCCTGGTGAGCTGTCAGGACCACTGGCCAGGGCTAGGCTAAGCGTTAGGTTTTTGGTTAGGTGTAGAGAGAGGGTGTTTTCACATTTATACATAGGGTCCTTCTCTTACGTTAGGGCGAATGTGCGATTCAGTTCCAGGATTACAGTGAGGCAAGGGTGATATCCATGATGACGGTGGAGTTTCAGGCCACTGTTCGGCGCTAGGGTTAGGGTTATGTAATCTTTGAAGGGTATGGGGTGGACCGGGATACGTTTCGATTTGCATCTTACTCTGACGTGAGTGCGAAGCCCACATTGATCTTCATCATCGTGGTGTGGCATCGGTGACATCATTGCTGCCTCTGAGGGTACAGGTTAATAGACCTTGTTTAGGGATAAGATTTTCTGTAAGGAAAAGTCTATGCGGTACATATGGTTATGGACAGAATTAGGGAGCAGTTCTGATGTCAGGGCGAGTGTGAGATTGAGTCGCAGGGTCAATGGAGTCATAGTTTATATCAACGGTGAAGGTGAATTATCTGTTCCAGGGTCGGGTGTACGGTTAGATTTAGGTGTTCGATAATGAATATGGGTGTGATATGGTTACAGTTAGACTTCAGATCTATCTCTGAAGTGAGGGAGAGTGCATTATTGAGTTTGAAGATAAAGCTGAAATATGGGTGACATCAAAGATGAAGGTGAAGTGTCAGATCCTGGAGCCAGGGCCAGGGATAGCATTAGTTGTAAGGTAAGGAGTATTGGGCAGATTGAGTGGCAGTAAGAGTTCTGATCTGACTCTGATGTGAAGGAAATGGCCAGAATGTGCTTCAGGATTATGGAGAGGAATGACAGAAGTCGATGCTGATGGTGGCGGTTCAGTTAAATTGGCCTGGGCTAGGGTTAGGGATTCCTGTAAGGGAAAATCTATGCATATGTTACGGTGACGGAGAAAATTAGGGCTCAGTTCTGATGTGAGGACGAGGGTGAGATTGAGGCTCATGGTTAAGATGTGTCTCCTAGTTGGCACAAATGTTGAAGGCGAAGAATCTAGTCTAGTTCTCGGGCCTAGGGTTAGGGTTAGGTGTTCACTAAGATTTACAGTAACATAGAGTTACATTTAGAGTTTGCATGTGACCCTGATGTGAGGGCGATGGCCAGATTGAGCTTCAGGTTTATGGTGCGGCATGACAGACGTTGAAGTTGACTATGTCAGCTCAGGTAAAGTGGCCAGGGCTAGGGTTATGGTATTGTGTTCTGTGAGGTGTACAGGAAGAATAGGGGTATGGACAGACTTAGGGCTGTTCTCTGATATGAGGGCAAGTGCGAGATTGAGGTTCAGGATTACGGTGAAGTGTGGGTCATGCCAAAGGTTACGGTGAATGCACACGTCCAAGATTCATGGCTAGGGTTAGGATTACTGCGTCGTTCTGTTCTACAGAAAGGACAAGTTTAGGATTAAGGTTAGGGTCCAGCTCTGATGTGAGTGCGAGTGTGAGATTGCGATACAGTGTTGAGGAGGGCCCTGGTTGATGTCAATGGTGACGTTGTGTGGATAGGCCCAGGACTCAGTGCTAGGCTCAAAATTTTGTGTTCTCTCTGTTTTCCGGAGACATTAGCATTACGGAAAGAGTTAGGTTCTGGGTCTGATGTGACGGTAAGTGCAAGATGGTGGATCAGGTTTATGGTGAGGCATGGGAGACGTCAGTGGTCAAGGTCGGGTGTCAGGACCACGCGCCAGGGCTAGGGTTAGGGTTAGGTTTTTGGGAAGCTGTAGAGGGATGGTATTGTTACGTTTAGACTTAGGTTCCTTCTCTTACGTTAGGGCGACTATACGATTCAGTTCCAGGATTACTGCGAGCCAAGGTTGATATCCAAGGTTATGGAGGAGTTTCAGGGAACAGGTCCACGCTGGGTTTAGGGTTATGTAATCGTTAAAGTGCATGGGGTTTACGTGAATAGAGCTCGGTTTTGGATCTTACTCTGATGTGAGGGCGTAGGCCAGACTGATCTTGATCATCATGGTGTGGCATAGGTGACATCAATCCTGACGCTGAGGTTCCAGGTTAAGGGACCTTGGTTAGCAGAAGGGTTTTTGTAAGGAAATGTCTATGCAGAAGATATGGTTGTGGATATAATTAGGGTGCAGTTTTGAAGTCAGGGCGAGTGTGAGGTCGAGTCACAGGGTTGAGGGAGTCATAGTTGATATCAGTGGTGGAGGCGAAGTATCTGGTCCATGGCTCAGTTCTACGGTTCCGTTTAGGTGTTCGGTAAGGAGTACGGGTGAGATAGGGTTACAGTTAGATTCGGAACCATCCCTGATGTGAGGACGAGTGCAAGATTGAGTTTCAGTTTTAAGGTGAGGTGTGGGTGTCATTAATGCTTAAGTTGAAGTGTCAGATCCTGGCGCCAGGGCTAGGGCTGGCTTTAGTTGTAAGTTAAGGTGTATTTGTTCTGAATGAGTGACAGTTAGAGATCTGATCAATCTCTGATGTGAGGGCAATGGCCAGAATGAGCTTCAGGATTATGGGGAGGAATGACAGACATCAATGCTGATGGTGGCAGTTCAGTTAAAGGGCCTGGGCTAGGTTTAGGGTTTCCTGTAAGGGAAAGTCTATGCATATGATACGGTTACGGAGAGAATTTTGGTTCAATTCTGATGTGAGTGCGAGGGTGAGATTGAGTCTCAGGATAAAGATGTGCCTCCTAGTCGGCAGCAATGTTGAAGTCAGAGTATCTAGTCCAGGGCTTGGGTTTAGGGTTAGGCTTAGGTGTTCAGTAAGATTCACAGGAACATAGAGTTACATTTAGAGTTCGAATCTGACACTGATGTGAGGGCGATGGCCAGATTGAGCTTCAGGTATACATTTCGGCATGACGGACGTTGAAGCTGATGGCGTCATTTCAGGTAAAGTGGCCAGGGTTAGAGTTATGTTATTGTGTTCTGTGAGGTGTAGAGGAAGGATAGGGTGATGGACAGACTTAGGGTGTTCTCTGATGTGAAGGTTAGGGTCCAGCTCTGATGTGAGTGCACTTCTGAAATTGCGATTCATTGTTGAGGAGGGCCCTGGGTGATGTCGAAGCTGACGTTGTGTGGATAGGCCCAGGATCCAGTGATAGGGTTAAAATTTTGTGTTCTCTCTGATTTCCAGAGACATTAGCATTACGGAAAGAGTTAGGTTCTGGGTCTGATGTGAAGGGGAGAGCAAGATGGTGGATCAGGGTTTTGGTGAGGCATGGGTGACATCAATGTTCCTGGTGAGCTGTCAGGACCACTGGCCAGGGCTAGGCTAAGCGTTAGGTTTTTGGTTAGGTGTAGAGAGAGGGTGTTTTCACATTTATACATAGGGTCCTTCTCTTACGTTAGGGCGAATGTGCGATTCAGTTCCAGGATTACAGTGAGGCAAGGGTGATATCCATGATGACGGTGGAGTTTCAGGCCACTGTTCGGCGCTAGGGTTAGGGTTATGTAATCTTTGAAGGGTATGGGGTGGACCGGGATACGTTTCGATTTGCATCCTACTCTGACGTGAGGGCGAAGCCCACATTGATCTTCATCATCGTGGTGTGGCATCGGTGACATCATTGCTGCCTCTGAGGGTACAGGTTAATAGACCTTGTTTAGGGATAAGATTTTCTGTAAGGAAAAGTCTATGCGGTACATATGGTTATGGACAGAATTAGGGAGCAGTTCTGATGTCAGGGCGAGTGTGAGATTGAGTCGCAGGGTCAATGGAGTCATAGTTTATATCAACGGTGAAGGTGAATTATCTGTTCCAGGGTCGGGTGTACGGTTAGATTTAGGTGTTCGATAATGAATATGGGTGTGATATGGTTACAGTTAGACTTCAGATCTATCTCTGAAGTGAGGGAGAGTGCATGATTGAGTTTGAAGATAAAGCTGAAATATGGGTGACATCAAAGATGAAGGTGAAGTGTCAGATCCTGGAGCCAGGGCCAGGGATAGCATTAGTTGTAAGGTAAGGAGTATTGGGCAGATTGAGTGGCAGTAAGAGTTCTGATCTGACTCTGATGTGAAGGAAATGGCCAGAATGTGCTTCAGGATTATGGAGAGGAATGACAGAAGTCGATGCTGATGGTGGCGGTTCAGTTAAATTGGCCTGGGCTAGGGTTAGGGATTCCTGTAAGGGAAAATCTATGCATATGTTACGGTGACGGAGAAAATTAGGGCTCAGTTCTGATGTGAGGACGAGGGTGAGATTGAGGCTCATGTTTAAGATGTGTCTCCTAGTTGGCACAAATGTTGAAGGCGAAGAATCTAGTCTAGTTCTCGGGCCTAGGGTTAGGGTTAGGTGTTCACTAAGATTTACAGTAACATAGAGTTACATTTAGAGTTTGCATGTGACCCTGATGTGAGGGCGATGGCCAGATTGAGCTTCAGGTTTATGGTGCGGCATGACAGACGTTGAAGTTGACTATGTCAGCTCAGGTAAAGTGGCCAGGGCTAGGGTTATGGTATTGTGTTCTGTGAGGTGTACAGGAAGAATAGGGGTATGGACAGACTTAGGGCTGTTCTCTGATATGAGGGCAAGTGCGAGATTGAGGTTCAGGATTACGGTGAAGTGTGGGTCATGCCAAAGTTTACGGTGAATGCACACGTCCAAGATTCATGGCTAGGGTTAGGATTACTGCGTCGTTCTGTTCTACAGAAAGGACAAGTTTAGGATTAAGGTTAGGGTCCAGCTCTGATGTGAGTGCGAGTGTGAGATTGCGATACAGTGTTGAGGAGGGCCCTGGTTGATGTCAATGGTGACGTTGTGTGGATAGGCCCAGGACTCAGTGCTAGGCTCAAAATTTTGTGTTCTCTCTGTTTTCCGGAGACATTAGCATTACGGAAAGAGTTTGGTTCTGGGTCTGATGTGACGGTAAGTGCAAGATGGTGGATCAGGTTTATGGTGAGGCATGGGAGACGTCAGTGGTCAAGGTCGGGTGTCAGGACCACGGGCCAGGGCTAGGGTTAGGGTTAGGTTTTTGGGAAGCTGTAGAGGGATGGTATTGTTACGTTTAGACTTAGGTTCCTTCTCTTACGTTAGGGCGACTATACGATTCAGTTCCAGGATTACTGCGAGCCAAGGTTGATATCCAAGGTTATGGAGGAGTTTCAGGGAACAGGTCCACGCTGGGTTTAGGGTTATGTAATCGTTAAAGTGCATGGGGTTTACGTGAATAGAGCTCGGTTTTGGATCTTACTCTGATGTGAGGGCGTAGGCCAGACTGATCTTGATCATCATGGTGTGGCATAGGTGACATCAATCCTGACGCTGAGGTTCCAGGTTAAGGGACCTTGGTTAGCAGAAGGGTTTTTGTAAGGAAATGTCTATGCAGAAGATATGGTTGTGGATATAATTAGGGTGCAGTTTTGAAGTCAGGGCGAGTGTGAGGTCGAGTCACAGGGTTGAGGGAGTCATAGTTGATATCAGTGGTGGAGGCGAAGTATCTGGTCCATGGCTCAGTTCTACGGTTCCGTTTAGGTGTTCGGTAAGGAGTACGGGTGAGATAGGGTTACAGTTAGATTCGGAACCATCCCTGATGTGAGGACGAGTGCAAGATTGAGTTTCAGTTTTAAGGTGAGGTGTGGGTGTCATTAATGCTTAAGTTGAAGTGTCAGATCCTGGCGCCAGGGCTAGGGCTGGCTTTAGTTGTAAGTTAAGGTGTATTTGTTCTGAATGAGTGACAGTTAGAGATCTGATCAATCTCTGATGTGAGGGCAATGGCCAGAATGAGCTTCAGGATTATGGGGAGGAATGACAGACATCAATGCTGATGGTGGCAGTTCAGTTAAAGGGCCTGGGCTAGGTTTAGGGTTTCCTGTAAGGGAAAGTCTATGCATATGATACGGTTACGGAGAGAATTTTGGTTCAATTCTGATGTGAGTGCGAGGGTGAGATTGAGTCTCAGGATAAAGATGTGCCTCCTAGTCGGCAGCAATGTTGAAGTCAGAGTATCTAGTCCAGGGCTTGGGTTTAGGGTTAGGCTTAGGTGTTCAGTAAGATTCACAGGAACATAGAGTTACATTTAGAGTTCGAATCTGACACTGATGTGAGGGCGATGGCCAGATTGAGCTTCAGGTATACATTTCGGCATGACGGACGTTGAAGCTGATGGCGTCATTTCAGGTAAAGTGGCCAGGGTTAGAGTTATGTTATTGTGTTCTGTGAGGTGTAGAGGAAGGATAGGGTGATGGACAGACTTAGGGTGTTCTCTGATGTGAAGGTTAGGGTCCAGCTCTGATGTGAGTGCACTTCTGAAATTGCGATTCATTGTTGAGGAGGGCCCTGGGTGATGTCGAAGCTGACGTTGTGTGGATAGGCCCAGGATTCAGTGATAGGGTTAAAATTTTGTGTTCTCTCTGATTTCCAGAGACATTAGCATTACGGAAAGAGTTAGGTTCTGGGTCTGATGTGAAGGGGAGAGCAAGATGGTGGATCAGGGTTTTGGTGAGGCATGGGTGACATCAATGTTCCTGGTGAGCTGTCAGGACCACTGGCCAGGGCTAGGCTAAGCGTTAGGTTTTTGGTTAGGTGTAGAGAGAGGGTGTTTTCACATTTATACATAGGGTCCTTCTCTTACGTTAGGGCGAATGTGCGATTCAGTTCCAGGATTACAGTGAGGCAAGGGTGATATCCATGATGACGGTGGAGTTTCAGGCCACTGTTCGGCGCTAGGGTTAGGGTTATGTAATCTTTGAAGGGTATGGGGTGGACCGGGATACGTTTCGATTTGCATCCTACTCTGACGTGAGGGCGAAGCCCACATTGATCTTCATCATCGTGGTGTGGCATCGGTGACATCATTGCTGCCTCTGAGGGTACAGGTTAATAGACCTTGTTAGGGATAAGATTTTCTGTAAGGAAAAGTCTATGCGGTACATATGGTTATGGACAGAATTAGGGAGCAGTTCTGATGTCAGGGCGAGTGTGAGATTGAGTCGCAGGGTCAATGGAGTCATAGTTTATATCAACGGTGAAGGTGAATTATCTGTTCCAGGGTCGGGTGTACGGTTAGATTTAGGTGTTCGATAATGAATATGGGTGTGATATGGTTACAGTTAGACTTCAGATCTATCTCTGATGTGAGGGAGAGTGCATGATTGAGTTTGAAGATAAAGCTGAAATATGGGTGACATCAAAGATGAAGGTGAAGTGTCAGATCCTGGCGCCAGGGCCAGGGATAGCATTAGTTGTAAGGTAAGGAGTATTGGGCAGATTGAGTGGCAGTAAGAGTTCTGATCTGACTCTGATGTGAAGGAAATGGCCAGAATGTGCTTCAGGATTATGGGGAGGAATGACAGAAGTCGATGCTGATGGTGGTGGTTCAGTTAAATTGGCCTGGGCTAGGGTTAGGGTTTCCTGTAAGGGAAAATCTATGCATATGTTACGGTGACGGAGAAAATTAGGGCTCAGTTCTGATGTGAGGACGAGGGTGAGATTGAGGCTCATGGTTAAGATGTGTCTCCTAGTTGGCACAAATGTTGAAGGCGAAGAATCTAGTCTAGTTCTCGGGCCTAGGGTTAGGGTTAGGTGTTCACTAAGATTTACAGTAACACAGAGTTACATTTAGAGTTTGCATGTGACCCTGATGTGAGGGAGATGGCCAGATTGAGCTTCAGGTTTATGGTGCGGCATGACAGACGTTGAAGTTGACTATGTCAGCTCAGGTAAAGTGGCCAGGGCTAGGGTTATGGTATTGTGTTCTGTGAGGTGTACAGGAAGAATAGGGGTATGGACAGACTTAGGGCTGGTCTCTGATATGAGGGCAAGTGCGAGATTGAGGTTCAGGATTACGGTGAAGTGTGGGTCATGCCAAAGGTTACGGTGAATGCACACGTCCAAGATTCATGGCTAGGGTTAGGATTACTGCGTCGTTCTGTTCTACAGAAAGGACAAGTTTAGGATTAAGGTTAGGGTCCAGCTCTGATGTGAGTGCGAGTGTGAGATTGCGATACAGTGTTGAGGAGGGCCCTGGTTGATGTCAATGGTGACGTTGTGTGGATAGGCCCAGGACTCAGTGCTAGGCTCAAAATTTTGTGTTCTCTCTGTTTTCCGGAGACATTAGCATTACGGAAAGAGTTAGGTTCTGGGTCTGATGTGACGGTAAGTGCAAGATGGTGGATCAGGTTTATGGTGAGGCATGGGTGACGTCAGTGGTCAAGGTCGGGTGTCAGGACCACGGGCCAGGGCTAGGGTTAGGGTTAGGTTTTTGGGAAGCTGTAGAGGGATGGTATTGTTACGTTTAGACTTAGGTTCCTTCTCTTACGTTAGGGCGACTATACGATTCAGTTCCAGGATTACTGCGAGCCAAGGTTGATATCCAAGGTTATGGAGGAGTTTCAGGGAACAGGTCCACGCTGGGGTTAGGGTTATGTAATCGTTAAAGTGCATGGGGTTTACGTGAATAGAGCTTGGTTTTGGATCTTACTCTGATGTGAGGGCGTAGGCCAGACTGATCTTGATCATCATGGTGTGGCATAGGTGACATCAATCCTGACGCTGAGGTTCCAGGTTAAGGGACCTTGGTTAGCAGAAGGGTTTTTGTAAGGAAATGTCTATGCAGAAGATATGGTTGTGGATATAATTAGGGTGCAGTTTTGAAGTCAGGGCGAGTGTGAGGTCGAGTCACAGGGTTGAGGGAGTCATAGTTGATATCAGTGGTGGAGGCGAAGTATCTGGTCCATGGCTCGGTTCTAGGGTTCCGTTTAGGTGTTCGGTAAGGAGTACGGGTGAGATAGGGTTACAGTTAGATTCGGAACCATCCCTGATGTGAGGACGAGTGCAAGATTGAGTTTCAGTTTTAAGGTGAGGTGTGGGTGTCATTAATGCTTAAGTTGAAGTGTCAGATCCTGGCGCCAGGGCTAGGGCTGGCTTTAGTTGTAAGTTAAGGTGTATTTGTTCTGCATGAGTGACAGTTAGAGATCTGATCAATCTCTGATGTGAGGGCAATGGCCAGAATGAGCTTCAGGATTATGGGGAGGAATGACAGACATCAATGCTGATGGTGGCAGTTCAGTTAAAGGGCCTGGGCTAGGTTTAGGGTTTCCTGTAAGGGAAAGTCTATGCATATGATACGGTTACGGAGAGAATTTTGGTTCAATTCTGATGTGAGTGCGAGGGTGAGATTGAGTCTCAGGATAAAGATGTGCATCCTAGTCGGCAGCAATGTTGAAGTCAGAGTATCTAGTCCAGGGCTTGGGTTTAGGGTTAGGCTTAGGTGTTCAGTAAGATTCACAGGAACATAGAGTTACATTTAGAGTTCGAATCTGACACTGATGTGAGGGCGATGGCCAGATTGAGCTTCAGGTATACATTTCGGCATGACGGACGTTGAAGCTGATGGCGTCATTTCAGGTAAAGTGGCCAGGGTTAGAGTTATGTTATTGTGTTCTGTGAGGTGTAGAGGAAGGATAGGGTGATGGACAGACTTAGGGTGTTCTCTGATGTGAAGGTTAGGGTCCAGCTCTGATGTGAGTGCACTTCTGAAATTGCGATTCATTGTTGAGGAGGGCCCTGGGTGATGTCGAAGCTGACGTTGTGTGGATAGGCCCAGGATTCAGTGATAGGGTTAAAATTTTGTGTTCTCTCTGATTTCCAGAGACATTAGCATTACGGAAAGAGTTAGGTTCTGGGTCTGATGTGAAGGGGAGAGCAAGATGGTGGATCAGGGTTTTGGTGAGGCATGGGTGACATCAATGTTCCTGGTGAGCTGTCAGGACCACTGGCCAGGGCTAGGCTAAGCGTTAGGTTTTTGGTTAGGTGTAGAGAGAGGGTGTTTTCACATTTATACATAGGGTCCTTCTCTTACGTTAGGGCGAATGTGCGATTCAGTTCCAGGATTACAGTGAGGCAAGGGTGATATCCATGATGACGGTGGAGTTTCAGGCCACTGTTCGGCGCTAGGGTTAGGGTTATGTAATCTTTGAAGGGTATGGGGTGGACCGGGATACGTTTCGATTTGCATCCTACTCTGACGTGAGGGCGAAGCCCACATTGATCTTCATCATCGTGGTGTGGCATCGGTGACATCATTGCTGCCTCTGAGGGTACAGGTTAATAGACCTTGTTAGGGATAAGATTTTCTGTAAGGAAAAGTCTATGCGGTACATATGGTTATGGACAGAATTAGGGAGCAGTTCTGATGTCAGGGCGAGTGTGAGATTGAGTCGCAGGGTCAATGGAGTCATAGTTTATATCAACGGTGAAGGTGAATTATCTGTTCCAGGGTCGGGTGTACGGTTAGATTTAGGTGTTCGATAATGAATATGGGTGTGATATGGTTACAGTTAGACTTCAGATCTATCTCTGATGTGAGGGAGAGTGCATGATTGAGTTTGAAGATAAAGCTGAAATATGGGTGACATCAAAGATGAAGGTGAAGTGTCAGATCCTGGCGCCAGGGCCAGGGATAGCATTAGTTGTAAGGTAAGGAGTATTGGGCAGATTGAGTGGCAGTAAGAGTTCTGATCTGACTCTGATGTGAAGGAAATGGCCAGAATGTGCTTCAGGATTATGGGGAGGAATGACAGAAGTCGATGCTGATGGTGGTGGTTCAGTTAAATTGGCCTGGGCTAGGGTTAGGGTTTCCTGTAAGGGAAAATCTATGCATATGTTACGGTGACGGAGAAAATTAGGGCTCAGTTCTGATGTGAGGACGAGGGTGAGATTGAGGCTCATGGTTAAGATGTGTCTCCTAGTTGGCACAAATGTTGAAGGCGAAGAATCTAGTCTAGTTCTCGGGCCTAGGGTTAGGGTTAGGTGTTCACTAAGATTTACAGTAACACAGAGTTACATTTAGAGTTTGCATGTGACCCTGATGTGAGGGAGATGGCCAGATTGAGCTTCAGGTTTATGGTGCGGCATGACAGACGTTGAAGTTGACTATGTCAGCTCAGGTAAAGTGGCCAGGGCTAGGGTTATGGTATTGTGTTCTGTGAGGTGTACAGGAAGAATAGGGGTATGGACAGACTTAGGGCTGGTCTCTGATATGAGGGCAAGTGCGAGATTGAGGTTCAGGATTACGGTGAAGTGTGGGTCATGCCAAAGGTTACGGTGAATGCACACGTCCAAGATTCATGGCTAGGGTTAGGATTACTGCGTCGTTCTGTTCTACAGAAAGGACAAGTTTAGGATTAAGGTTAGGGTCCAGCTCTGATGTGAGTGCGAGTGTGAGATTGCGATACAGTGTTGAGGAGGGCCCTGGTTGATGTCAATGGTGACGTTGTGTGGATAGGCCCAGGACTCAGTGCTAGGCTCAAAATTTTGTGTTCTCTCTGTTTTCCGGAGACATTAGCATTACGGAAAGAGTTAGGTTCTGGGTCTGATGTGACGGTAAGTGCAAGATGGTGGATCAGGTTTATGGTGAGGCATGGGTGACGTCAGTGGTCAAGGTCGGGTGTCAGGACCACGGGCCAGGGCTAGGGTTAGGGTTAGGTTTTTGGGAAGCTGTAGAGGGATGGTATTGTTACGTTTAGACTTAGGTTCCTTCTCTTACGTTAGGGCGACTATACGATTCAGTTCCAGGATTACTGCGAGCCAAGGTTGATATCCAAGGTTATGGAGGAGTTTCAGGGAACAGGTCCACGCTGGGGTTAGGGTTATGTAATCGTTAAAGTGCATGGGGTTTACGTGAATAGAGCTTGGTTTTGGATCTTACTCTGATGTGAGGGCGTAGGCCAGACTGATCTTGATCATCATGGTGTGGCATAGGTGACATCAATCCTGACGCTGAGGTTCCAGGTTAAGGGACCTTGGTTAGCAGAAGGGTTTTTGTAAGGAAATGTCTATGCAGAAGATATGGTTGTGGATATAATTAGGGTGCAGTTTTGAAGTCAGGGCGAGTGTGAGGTCGAGTCACAGGGTTGAGGGAGTCATAGTTGATATCAGTGGTGGAGGCGAAGTATCTGGTCCATGGCTCGGTTCTAGGGTTCCGTTTAGGTGTTCGGTAAGGAGTACGGGTGAGATAGGGTTACAGTTAGATTCGGAACCATCCCTGATGTGAGGACGAGTGCAAGATTGAGTTTCAGTTTTAAGGTGAGGTGTGGGTGTCATTAATGCTTAAGTTGAAGTGTCAGATCCTGGCGCCAGGGCTAGGGCTGGCTTTAGTTGTAAGTTAAGGTGTATTTGTTCTGCATGAGTGACAGTTAGAGATCTGATCAATCTCTGATGTGAGGGCAATGGCCAGAATGAGCTTCAGGATTATGGGGAGGAATGACAGACATCAATGCTGATGGTGGCAGTTCAGTTAAAGGGCCTGGGCTAGGTTTAGGGTTTCCTGTAAGGGAAAGTCTATGCATATGATACGGTTACGGAGAGAATTTTGGTTCAATTCTGATGTGAGTGCGAGGGTGAGATTGAGTCTCAGGATAAAGATGTGCATCCTAGTCGGCAGCAATGTTGAAGTCAGAGTATCTAGTCCAGGGCTTGGGTTTAGGGTTAGGCTTAGGTGTTCAGTAAGATTCACAGGAACATAGAGTTACATTTAGAGTTCGAATCTGACACTGATGTGAGGGCGATGGCCAGATTGAGCTTCAGGTATACATTTCGGCATGACGGACGTTGAAGCTGATGGCGTCATTTCAGGTAAAGTGGCCAGGGTTAGAGTTATGTTATTGTGTTCTGTGAGGTGTAGAGGAAGGATAGGGTGATGGACAGACTTAGGGTGTTCTCTGATGTGAAGGTTAGGGTCCAGCTCTGATGTGAGTGCACTTCTGAAATTGCGATTCATTGTTGAGGAGGGCCCTGGGTGATGTCGAAGCTGACGTTGTGTGGATAGGCCCAGGATTCAGTGATAGGGTTAAAATTTTGTGTTCTCTCTGATTTCCAGAGACATTAGCATTACGGAAAGAGTTAGGTTCTGGGTCTGATGTGAAGGGGAGAGCAAGATGGTGGATCAGGGTTTTGGTGAGGCATGGGTGACATCAATGTTCCTGGTGAGCTGTCAGGACCACTGGCCAGGGCTAGGCTAAGCGTTAGGTTTTTGGTTAGGTGTAGAGAGAGGGTGTTTTCACATTTATACATAGGGTCCTTCTCTTACGTTAGGGCGAATGTGCGATTCAGTTCCAGGATTACAGTGAGGCAAGGGTGATATCCATGATGACGGTGGAGTTTCAGGCCACTGTTCGGCGCTAGGGTTAGGGTTATGTAATCTTTGAAGGGTATGGGGTGGACCGGGATACGTTTCGATTTGCATCCTACTCTGACGTGAGGGCGAAGCCCACATTGATCTTCATCATCGTGGTGTGGCATCGGTGACATCATTGCTGCCTCTGAGGGTACAGGTTAATAGACCTTGTTAGGGATAAGATTTTCTGTAAGGAAAAGTCTATGCGGTACATATGGTTATGGACAGAATTAGGGAGCAGTTCTGATGTCAGGGCGAGTGTGAGATTGAGTCGCAGGGTCAATGGAGTCATAGTTTATATCAACGGTGAAGGTGAATTATCTGTTCCAGGGTCGGGTGTACGGTTAGATTTAGGTGTTCGATAATGAATATGGGTGTGATATGGTTACAGTTAGACTTCAGATCTATCTCTGATGTGAGGGAGAGTGCATGATTGAGTTTGAAGATAAAGCTGAAATATGGGTGACATCAAAGATGAAGGTGAAGTGTCAGATCCTGGCGCCAGGGCCAGGGATAGCATTAGTTGTAAGGTAAGGAGTATTGGGCAGATTGAGTGGCAGTAAGAGTTCTGATCTGACTCTGATGTGAAGGAAATGGCCAGAATGTGCTTCAGGATTATGGGGAGGAATGACAGAAGTCGATGCTGATGGTGGTGGTTCAGTTAAATTGGCCTGGGCTAGGGTTAGGGTTTCCTGTAAGGGAAAATCTATGCATATGTTACGGTGACGGAGAAAATTAGGGCTCAGTTCTGATGTGAGGACGAGGGTGAGATTGAGGCTCATGGTTAAGATGTGTCTCCTAGTTGGCACAAATGTTGAAGGCGAAGAATCTAGTCTAGTTCTCGGGCCTAGGGTTAGGGTTAGTTGTTCACTAAGATTTACAGTAACACAGAGTTACATTTAGAGTTTGCATGTGACCCTGATGTGAGGGCGATGGCCAGATTGAGCTTCAGGTTTATGGTGTGGCATGACAGACGTTGAAGTTGACTATGTCAGCTCAGGTAAAGTGGCCAGGGCTAGGGTTATGGTATTGTGTTCTGTGAGGTGTACAGGAAGAATAGGGGTATGGACAGACTTAGGGCTGGTCTCTGATATGAGGGCAAGTGCGAGATTGAGGTTCAGGATTACGGTGAAGTGTGGGTCATGCCAAAGGTTACGGTGAATGCACACGTCCAAGATTCATGGCTAGGGTTAGGATTACTGCGTCGTTCTGTTCTACAGAAAGGACAAGTTTAGGATTAAGGTTAGGGTCCAGCTCTGATGTGAGTGCGAGTGTGAGATTGCGATACAGTGTTGAGGAGGGCCCTGGTTGATGTCAATGGTGACGTTGTGTGGATAGGCCCAGGACTCAGTGCTAGGCTCAAAATTTTGTGTTCTCTCTGTTTTCCGGAGACATTAGCATTACGGAAAGAGTTAGGTTCTGGGTCTGATGTGACGGTAAGTGCAAGATGGTGGATCAGGTTTATGGTGAGGCATGGGTGACGTCAGTGGTCAAGGTCGGGTGTCAGGACCACGGGCCAGGGCTAGGGTTAGGGTTAGGTTTTTGGGAAGCTGTAGAGGGATGGTATTGTTACGTTTAGACTTAGGTTCCTTCTCTTACGTTAGGGCCACTATACGATTCAGTTCCAGGATTACTGCGAGCCAAGGTTGATATCCAAGGTTATGGAGGAGTTTCAGGGAACAGGTCCACGCTGGGGTTAGGGTTATGTAATCGTTAAAGTGCATGGGGTTTACGTGAATAGAGCTCGGTTTTGGATCTTACTCTGATGTGAGGGCGTAGGCCAGACTGATCTTGATCATCATGGTGTGGCATAGGTGACATCAATCCTGACGCTGAGGTTCCAGGTTAAGGGACCTTGGTTAGCAGAAGGGTTTTTGTAAGGAAATGTCTATGCAGAAGATATGGTTGTGGATATAATTAGGGTGCAGTTTTGAAGTCAGGGCGAGTGTGAGGTCGAGTCACAGGGTTGAGGGAGTCATAGTTGATATCAGTGGTGGAGGCGAAGTATCTGGTCCATGGCTCGGTTCTAGGGTTCCGTTTAGGTGTTCGGTAAGGAGTACGGGTGAGATAGGGTTACAGTTAGATTCGGAACCATCCCTGATGTGAGGACGAGTGCAAGATTGAGTTTCAGTTTTAAGGTGAGGTGTGGGTGTCATTAATGCTTAAGTTGAAGTGTCAGATCCTGGCGCCAGGGCTAGGGCTGGCTTTAGTTGTAAGTTAAGGTGTATTTGTTCTGAATGAGTGACAGTTAGAGATCTGATCAATCTCTGATGTGAGGGCAATGGCCAGAATGAGCTTCAGGATTATGGGGAGGAATGACAGACATCAATGCTGATGGTGGCAGTTCAGTTAAAGGGCCTGGGCTAGGTTTAGGGTTTCCTGTAAGGGAAAGTCTATGCATATGATACGGTTACGGAGAGAATTTTGGTTCAATTCTGATGTGAGTGCGAGGGTGAGATTGAGTCTCAGGATAAAGATGTGCATCCTAGTCGGCAGCAATGTTGAAGTCAGAGTATCTAGTCCAGGGCTTGGGTTTAGGGTTAGGCTTAGGTGTTCAGTAAGATTCACAGGAACATAGAGTTACATTTAGAGTTCGAATCTGACACTGATGTGAGGGCGATGGCCAGATTGAGCTTCAGGTATACATTTCGGCATGACGGACGTTGAAGCTGATGGCGTCATTTCAGGTAAAGTGGCCAGGGTTAGAGTTATGTTATTGTGTTCTGTGAGGTGTAGAGGAAGGATAGGGTGATGGACAGACTTAGGGTGTTCTCTGATGTGAAGGTTAGGGTCCAGCTCTGATGTGAGTGCACTTCTGAAATTGCGATTCATTGTTGAGGAGGGCCCTGGGTGATGTCGAAGCTGACGTTGTGTGGATAGGCCCAGGATTCAGTGATAGGGTTAAAATTTTGTGTTCTCTCTGATTTCCAGAGACATTAGCATTACGGAAAGAGTTAGGTTCTGGGTCTGATGTGAAGGGGAGAGCAAGATGGTGGATCAGGGTTTTGGTGAGGCATGGGTGACATCAATGTTCCTGGTGAGCTGTCAGGACCACTGGCCAGGGCTAGGCTAAGCGTTAGGTTTTTGGTTAGGTGTAGAGAGAGGGTGTTTTCACATTTATACATAGGGTCCTTCTCTTACGTTAGGGCGAATGTGCGATTCAGTTCCAGGATTACAGTGAGGCAAGGGTGATATCCATGATGACGGTGGAGTTTCAGGCCACTGTTCGGCGCTAGGGTTAGGGTTATGTAATCTTTGAAGGGTATGGGGTGGACCGGGATACGTTTCGATTTGCATCCTACTCTGACGTGAGGGCGAAGCCCACATTGATCTTCATCATCGTGGTGTGGCATCGGTGACATCATTGCTGCCTCTGAGGGTACAGGTTAATAGACCTTGTTAGGGATAAGATTTTCTGTAAGGAAAAGTCTATGCGGTACATATGGTTATGGACAGAATTAGGGAGCAGTTCTGATGTCAGGGCGAGTGTGAGATTGAGTCGCAGGGTCAATGGAGTCATAGTTTATATCAACGGTGAAGGTGAATTATCTGTTCCAGGGTCGGGTGTACGGTTAGATTTAGGTGTTCGATAATGAATATGGGTGTGATATGGTTACAGTTAGACTTCAGATCTATCTCTGATGTGAGGGAGAGTGCATGATTGAGTTTGAAGATAAAGCTGAAATATGGGTGACATCAAAGATGAAGGTGAAGTGTCAGATCCTGGCGCCAGGGCCAGGGATAGCATTAGTTGTAAGGTAAGGAGTATTGGGCAGATTGAGTGGCAGTAAGAGTTCTGATCTGACTCTGATGTGAAGGAAATGGCCAGAATGTGCTTCAGGATTATGGGGAGGAATGACAGAAGTCGATGCTGATGGTGGTGGTTCAGTTAAATTGGCCTGGGCTAGGGTTAGGGTTTCCTGTAAGGGAAAATCTATGCATATGTTACGGTGACGGAGAAAATTAGGGCTCAGTTCTGATGTGAGGACGAGGGTGAGATTGAGGCTCATGGTTAAGATGTGTCTCCTAGTTGGCACAAATGTTGAAGGCGAAGAATCTAGTCTAGTTCTCGGGCCTAGGGTTAGGGTTAGTTGTTCACTAAGATTTACAGTAACACAGAGTTACATTTAGAGTTTGCATGTGACCCTGATGTGAGGGCGATGGCCAGATTGAGCTTCAGGTTTATGGTGTGGCATGACAGACGTTGAAGTTGACTATGTCAGCTCAGGTAAAGTGGCCAGGGCTAGGGTTATGGTATTGTGTTCTGTGAGGTGTACAGGAAGAATAGGGGTATGGACAGACTTAGGGCTGGTCTCTGATATGAGGGCAAGTGCGAGATTGAGGTTCAGGATTACGGTGAAGTGTGGGTCATGCCAAAGGTTACGGTGAATGCACACGTCCAAGATTCATGGCTAGGGTTAGGATTACTGCGTCGTTCTGTTCTACAGAAAGGACAAGTTTAGGATTAAGGTTAGGGTCCAGCTCTGATGTGAGTGCGAGTGTGAGATTGCGATACAGTGTTGAGGAGGGCCCTGGTTGATGTCAATGGTGACGTTGTGTGGATAGGCCCAGGACTCAGTGCTAGGCTCAAAATTTTGTGTTCTCTCTGTTTTCCGGAGACATTAGCATTACGGAAAGAGTTAGGTTCTGGGTCTGATGTGACGGTAAGTGCAAGATGGTGGATCAGGTTTATGGTGAGGCATGGGTGACGTCAGTGGTCAAGGTCGGGTGTCAGGACCACGGGCCAGGGCTAGGGTTAGGGTTAGGTTTTTGGGAAGCTGTAGAGGGATGGTATTGTTACGTTTAGACTTAGGTTCCTTCTCTTACGTTAGGGCCACTATACGATTCAGTTCCAGGATTACTGCGAGCCAAGGTTGATATCCAAGGTTATGGAGGAGTTTCAGGGAACAGGTCCACGCTGGGGTTAGGGTTATGTAATCGTTAAAGTGCATGGGGTTTACGTGAATAGAGCTCGGTTTTGGATCTTACTCTGATGTGAGGGCGTAGGCCAGACTGATCTTGATCATCATGGTGTGGCATAGGTGACATCAATCCTGACGCTGAGGTTCCAGGTTAAGGGACCTTGGTTAGCAGAAGGGTTTTTGTAAGGAAATGTCTATGCAGAAGATATGGTTGTGGATATAATTAGGGTGCAGTTTTGAAGTCAGGGCGAGTGTGAGGTCGAGTCACAGGGTTGAGGGAGTCATAGTTGATATCAGTGGTGGAGGCGAAGTATCTGGTCCATGGCTCGGTTCTAGGGTTCCGTTTAGGTGTTCGGTAAGGAGTACGGGTGAGATAGGGTTACAGTTAGATTCGGAACCATCCCTGATGTGAGGACGAGTGCAAGATTGAGTTTCAGTTTTAAGGTGAGGTGTGGGTGTCATTAATGCTTAAGTTGAAGTGTCAGATCCTGGCGCCAGGGCTAGGGCTGGCTTTAGTTGTAAGTTAAGGTGTATTTGTTCTGAATGAGTGACAGTTAGAGATCTGATCAATCTCTGATGTGAGGGCAATGGCCAGAATGAGCTTCAGGATTATGGGGAGGAATGACAGACATCAATGCTGATGGTGGCAGTTCAGTTAAAGGGCCTGGGCTAGGTTTAGGGTTTCCTGTAAGGGAAAGTCTATGCATATGATACGGTTACGGAGAGAATTTTGGTTCAATTCTGATGTGAGTGCGAGGGTGAGATTGAGTCTCAGGATAAAGATGTGCATCCTAGTCGGCAGCAATGTTGAAGTCAGAGTATCTAGTCCAGGGCTTGGGTTTAGGGTTAGGCTTAGGTGTTCAGTAAGATTCACAGGAACATAGAGTTACATTTAGAGTTCGAATCTGACACTGATGTGAGGGCGATGGCCAGATTGAGCTTCAGGTATACATTTCGGCATGACGGACGTTGAAGCTGATGGCGTCATTTCAGGTAAAGTGGCCAGGGTTAGAGTTATGTTATTGTGTTCTGTGAGGTGTAGAGGAAGGATAGGGTGATGGACAGACTTAGGGTGTTCTCTGATGTGAAGGTTAGGGTCCAGCTCTGATGTGAGTGCACTTCTGAAATTGCGATTCATTGTTGAGGAGGGCCCTGGGTGATGTCGAAGCTGACGTTGTGTGGATAGGCCCAGGATTCAGTGATAGGGTTAAAATTTTGTGTTCTCTCTGATTTCCAGAGACATTAGCATTACGGAAAGAGTTAGGTTCTGGGTCTGATGTGAAGGGGAGAGCAAGATGGTGGATCAGGGTTTTGGTGAGGCATGGGTGACATCAATGTTCCTGGTGAGCTGTCAGGACCACTGGCCAGGGCTAGGCTAAGCGTTAGGTTTTTGGTTAGGTGTAGAGAGAGGGTGTTTTCACATTTATACATAGGGTCCTTCTCTTACGTTAGGGCGAATGTGCGATTCAGTTCCAGGATTACAGTGAGGCAAGGGTGATATCCATGATGACGGTGGAGTTTCAGGCCACTGTTCGGCGCTAGGGTTAGGGTTATGTAATCTTTGAAGGGTATGGGGTGGACCGGGATACGTTTCGATTTGCATCCTACTCTGACGTGAGGGCGAAGCCCACATTGATCTTCATCATCGTGGTGTGGCATCGGTGACATCATTGCTGCCTCTGAGGGTACAGGTTAATAGACCTTGTTAGGGATAAGATTTTCTGTAAGGAAAAGTCTATGCGGTACATATGGTTATGGACAGAATTAGGGAGCAGTTCTGATGTCAGGGCGAGTGTGAGATTGAGTCGCAGGGTCAATGGAGTCATAGTTTATATCAACGGTGAAGGTGAATTATCTGTTCCAGGGTCGGGTGTACGGTTAGATTTAGGTGTTCGATAATGAATATGGGTGTGATATGGTTACAGTTAGACTTCAGATCTATCTCTGATGTGAGGGAGAGTGCATGATTGACTTTGAAGATAAAGCTGAAATATGGGTGACATCAAAGATGAAGGTGAAGTGTCAGATCCTGGCGCCAGGGCCAGGGATAGCATTAGTTGTAAGGTAAGGAGTATTGGGCAGATTGAGTGGCAGTAAGAGTTCTGATCTGACTCTGATGTGAAGGAAATGGCCAGAATGTGCTTCAGGATTATGGGGAGGAATGACAGAAGTCGATGCTGATGGTGGTGGTTCAGTTAAATTGGCCTGGGCTAGGGTTAGGGTTTCCTGTAAGGGAAAATCTATGCATATGTTACGGTGACGGAGAAAATTAGGGCTCAGTTCTGATGTGAGGACGAGGGTGAGATTGAGGCTCATGGTTAAGATGTGTCTCCTAGTTGGCACAAATGTTGAAGGCGAAGAATCTAGTCTAGTTCTCGGGCCTAGGGTTAGGGTTAGGTGTTCAATAAGATTTACAGTAACACAGAGTTACATTTAGAGTTTGCATGTGACCCTGATGTGAGGGCGATGGCCAGATTGAGCTTCAGGTTTATGGTGTGGCATGACAGACGTTGAAGTTGACTATGTCAGCTCAGGTAAAGTGGCCAGGGCTAGGGTTATGGTATTGTGTTCTGTGAGGTGTACAGGAAGAATAGGGGTATGGACAGACTTAGGGCTGGTCTCTGATATGAGGGCAAGTGCGAGATTGAGGTTCAGGATTACGGTGAAGTGTGGGTCATGCCAAAGGTTACGGTGAATGCACACGTCCAAGATTCATGGCTAGGGTTAGGATTACTGCGTCGTTCTGTTCTACAGAAAGGACAAGTTTAGGATTAAGGTTAGGGTCCAGCTCTGATGTGAGTGCGAGTGTGAGATTGCGATACAGTGTTGAGGAGGGCCCTGGTTGATGTCAATGGTGACGTTGTGTGGATAGGCCCAGGACTCAGTGCTAGGCTCAAAATTTTGTGTTCTCTCTGTTTTCCGGAGACATTAGCATTACGGAAAGAGTTAGGTTCTGGGTCTGATGTGACGGTAAGTGCAAGATGGTGGATCAGGTTTATGGTGAGGCATGGGTGACGTCAGTGGTCAAGGTCGGGTGTCAGGACCACGGGCCAGGGCTAGGGTTAGGGTTAGGTTTTTGGGAAGCTGTACAGGGATGGTATTGTTACGTTTAGACTTAGGTTCCTTCTCTTACGTTAGGGCGACTATATGATTCAGTTCCAGGATTACTGCGAGCCAAGGTTGATATCCAAGGTTATGGAGGAGTTTCAGGGAACAGGTCCACGCTGGGGTTAGGGTTATGTAATCGTTAAAGTGCATGGGGTTTACGTGAATAGAGCTCGGTTTTGGATCTTACTCTGATGTGAGGGCGTAGGCCAGACTGATCTTGATCATCATGGTGTGGCATAGGTGACATCAATCCTGACGCTGAGGTTCCAGGTTAAGGGACCTTGGTTAGCAGAAGGGTTTTTGTAAGGAAATGTCTATGCAGAAGATATGGTTGTGGATATAATTAGGGTGCAGTTTTGAAGTCAGGGCGAGTGTGAGGTCGAGTCACAGGGTTGAGGGAGTCATAGTTGATATCAGTGGTGGAGGCGAAGTATCTGGTCCATGGCTCGGTTCTAGGGTTCCGTTTAGGTGTTCGGTAAGGAGTACGGGTGAGATAGGGTTACAGTTAGATTCGGAACCATCCCTGATGTGAGGACGAGTGCAAGATTGAGTTTCAGTTTTAAGGTGAGGTGTGGGTGTCATTAATGCTTAAGTTGAAGTGTCAGATCCTGGCGCCAGGGCTAGGGCTGGCTTTAGTTGTAAGTTAAGGTGTATTTGTTCTGAATGAGTGACAGTTAGAGATCTGATCAATCTCTGATGTGAGGGCAATGGCCAGAATGAGCTTCAGGATTATGGGGAGGAATGACAGACATCAATGCTGATGGTGGCAGTTCAGTTAAAGGGCCTGGGCTAGGTTTAGGGTTTCCTGTAAGGGAAAGTCTATGCATATGATACGGTTACGGAGAGAATTTTGGTTCAATTCTGATGTGAGTGCGAGGGTGAGATTGAGTCTCAGGATAAAGATGTGCATCCTAGTCGGCAGCAATGTTGAAGTCAGAGTATCTAGTCCAGGGCTTGGGTTTAGGGTTAGGCTTAGGTGTTCAGTAAGATTCACAGGAACATAGAGTTACATTTAGAGTTCGAATCTGACACTGATGTGAGGGCGATGGCCAGATTGAGCTTCAGGTATACATTTCGGCATGACGGACGTTGAAGCTGATGGCGTCATTTCAGGTAAAGTGGCCAGGGTTAGAGTTATGTTATTGTGTTCTGTGAGGTGTAGAGGAAGGATAGGGTGATGGACAGACTTAGGGTGTTCTCTGATGTGAAGGTTAGGGTCCAGCTCTGATGTGAGTGCACTTCTGAAATTGCGATTCATTGTTGAGGAGGGCCCTGGGTGATGTCGAAGCTGACGTTGTGTGGATAGGCCCAGGATTCAGTGATAGGGTTAAAATTTTGTGTTCTCTCTGATTTCCAGAGACATTAGCATTACGGAAAGAGTTAGGTTCTGGGTCTGATGTGAAGGGGAGAGCAAGATGGTGGATCAGGGTTTTGGTGAGGCATGGGTGACATCAATGTTCCTGGTGAGCTGTCAGGACCACTGGCCAGGGCTAGGCTAAGCGTTAGGTTTTTGGTTAGGTGTAGAGAGAGGGTGTTTTCACATTTATACATAGGGTCCTTCTCTTACGTTAGGGCGAATGTGCGATTCAGTTCCAGGATTACAGTGAGGCAAGGGTGATATCCATGATGACGGTGGAGTTTCAGGCCACTGTTCGGCGCTAGGGTTAGGGTTATGTAATCTTTGAAGGGTATGGGGTGGACCGGGATACGTTTCGATTTGCATCTTACTCTGACGTGAGGGCGAAGCCCACATTGATCTTCATCATCGTGGTGTGGCATCGGTGACATCATTGCTGCCTCTGAGGGTACAGGTTAATAGACCTTGTTTAGGGATAAGATTTTCTGTAAGGAAAAGTCTATGCGGTACATATGGTTATGGACAGAATTAGGGAGCAGTTCTGATGTCAGGGCGAGTGTGAGATTGAGTCGCAGGGTCAATGGAGTCATAGTTTATATCAACGGTGAAGGTGAATTATCTGTTCCAGGGTCGGGTGTACGGTTAGATTTAGGTGTTCGATAATGAATATGGGTGTGATATGGTTACAGTTAGACTTCAGATCTATCTCTGATGTGAGGGAGAGTGCATGATTGACTTTGAAGATAAAGCTGAAATATGGGTGACATCAAAGATGAAGGTGAAGTGTCAGATCCTGGCGCCAGGGCCAGGGATAGCATTAGTTGTAAGGTAAGGAGTATTGGGCAGATTGAGTGGCAGTAAGAGTTCTGATCTGACTCTGATGTGAAGGAAATGGCCAGAATGTGCTTCAGGATTATGGGGAGGAATGACAGAAGTCGATGCTGATGGTGGTGGTTCAGTTAAATTGGCCTGGGCTAGGGTTAGGGTTTCCTGTAAGGGAAAATCTATGCATATGTTACGGTGACGGAGAAAATTAGGGCTCAGTTCTGATGTGAGGACGAGGGTGAGATTGAGGCTCATGGTTAAGATGTGTCTCCTAGTTGGCACAAATGTTGAAGGCGAAGAATCTAGTCTAGTTCTCGGGCCTAGGGTTAGGGTTAGGTGTTCAATAAGATTTACAGTAACACAGAGTTACATTTAGAGTTTGCATGTGACCCTGATGTGAGGGCGATGGCCAGATTGAGCTTCAGGTTTATGGTGTGGCATGACAGACGTTGAAGTTGACTATGTCAGCTCAGGTAAAGTGGCCAGGGCTAGGGTTATGGTATTGTGTTCTGTGAGGTGTACAGGAAGAATAGGGGTATGGACAGACTTAGGGCTGGTCTCTGATATGAGGGCAAGTGCGAGATTGAGGTTCAGGATTACGGTGAAGTGTGGGTCATGCCAAAGGTTACGGTGAATGCACACGTCCAAGATTCATGGCTAGGGTTAGGATTACTGCGTCGTTCTGTTCTACAGAAAGGACAAGTTTAGGATTAAGGTTAGGGTCCAGCTCTGATGTGAGTGCGAGTGTGAGATTGCGATACAGTGTTGAGGAGGGCCCTGGTTGATGTCAATGGTGACGTTGTGTGGATAGGCCCAGGACTCAGTGCTAGGCTCAAAATTTTGTGTTCTCTCTGTTTTCCGGAGACATTAGCATTACGGAAAGAGTTAGGTTCTGGGTCTGATGTGACGGTAAGTGCAAGATGGTGGATCAGGTTTATGGTGAGGCATGGGTGACGTCAGTGGTCAAGGTCGGGTGTCAGGACCACGGGCCAGGGCTAGGGTTAGGGATAGGTTTTTGGGAAGCTGTACAGGGATGGTATTGTTACGTTTAGACTTAGGTTCCTTCTCTTACGTTAGGGCGACTATATGATTCAGTTCCAGGATTACTGCGAGCCAAGGTTGATATCCAAGGTTATGGAGGAGTTTCAGGGAACAGGTCCACGCTGGGGTTAGGGTTATGTAATCGTTAAAGTGCATGGGGTTTACGTGAATAGAGCTCGGTTTTGGATCTTACTCTGATGTGAGGGCGTAGGCCAGACTGATCTTGATCATCATGGTGTGGCATAGGTGACATCAATCCTGACGCTGAGGTTCCAGGTTAAGGGACCTTGGTTAGCAGAAGGGTTTTTGTAAGGAAATGTCTATGCAGAAGATATGGTTGTGGATATAATTAGGGTGCAGTTTTGAAGTCAGGGCGAGTGTGAGGTCGAGTCACAGGGTTGAGGGAGTCATAGTTGATATCAGTGGTGGAGGCGAAGTATCTGGTCCATGGCTCGGTTCTAGGGTTCCGTTTAGGTGTTCGGTAAGGAGTACGGGTGAGATAGGGTTACAGTTAGATTCGGAACCATCCCTGATGTGAGGACGAGTGCAAGATTGAGTTTCAGTTTTAAGGTGAGGTGTGGGTGTCATTAATGCTTAAGTTGAAGTGTCAGATCCTGGCGCCAGGGCTAGGGCTGGCTTTAGTTGTAAGTTAAGGTGTATTTGTTCTGAATGAGTGACAGTTAGAGATCTGATCAATCTCTGATGTGAGGGCAATGGCCAGAATGAGCTTCAGGATTATGGGGAGGAATGACAGACATCAATGCTGATGGTGGCAGTTCAGTTAAAGGGCCTGGGCTAGGTTTAGGGTTTCCTGTAAGGGAAAGTCTATGCATATGATACGGTTACGGAGAGAATTTTGGTTCAATTCTGATGTGAGTGCGAGGGTGAGATTGAGTCTCAGGATAAAGATGTGCATCCTAGTCGGCAGCAATGTTGAAGTCAGAGTATCTAGTCCAGGGCTTGGGTTTAGGGTTAGGCTTAGGTGTTCAGTAAGATTCACAGGAACATAGAGTTACATTTAGAGTTCGAATCTGACACTGATGTGAGGGCGATGGCCAGATTGAGCTTCAGGTATACATTTCGGCATGACGGACGTTGAAGCTGATGGCGTCATTTCAGGTAAAGTGGCCAGGGTTAGAGTTATGTTATTGTGTTCTGTGAGGTGTAGAGGAAGGATAGGGTGATGGACAGACTTAGGGTGTTCTCTGATGTGAAGGTTAGGGTCCAGCTCTGATGTGAGTGCACTTCTGAAATTGCGATTCATTGTTGAGGAGGGCCCTGGGTGATGTCGAAGCTGACGTTGTGTGGATAGGCCCAGGATTCAGTGATAGGGTTAAAATTTTGTGTTCTCTCTGATTTCCAGAGACATTAGCATTACGGAAAGAGTTAGGTTCTGGGTCTGATGTGAAGGGGAGAGCAAGATGGTGGATCAGGGTTTTGGTGAGGCATGGGTGACATCAATGTTCCTGGTGAGCTGTCAGGACCACTGGCCAGGGCTAGGCTAAGCGTTAGGTTTTTGGTTAGGTGTAGAGAGAGGGTGTTTTCACATTTATACATAGGGTCCTTCTCTTACGTTAGGGCGAATGTGCGATTCAGTTCCAGGATTACAGTGAGGCAAGGGTGATATCCATGATGACGGTGGAGTTTCAGGCCACTGTTCGGCGCTAGGGTTAGGGTTATGTAATCTTTGAAGGGTATGGGGTGGACCGGGATACGTTTCGATTTGCATCCTACTCTGACGTGAGGGCGAAGCCCACATTGATCTTCATCATCGTGGTGTGGCATCGGTGACATCATTGCTGCCTCTGAGGGTACAGGTTAATAGACCTTGTTAGGGATAAGATTTTCTGTAAGGAAAAGTCTATGCGGTACATATGGTTATGGACAGAATTAGGGAGCAGTTCTGATGTCAGGGCGAGTGTGAGATTGAGTCGCAGGGTCAATGGAGTCATAGTTTATATCAACGGTGAAGGTGAATTATCTGTTCCAGGGTCGGGTGTACGGTTAGATTTAGGTGTTCGATAATGAATATGGGTGTGATATGGTTACAGTTAGACTTCAGATCTATCTCTGATGTGAGGGAGAGTGCATGATTGACTTTGAAGATAAAGCTGAAATATGGGTGACATCAAAGATGAAGGTGAAGTGTCAGATCCTGGCGCCAGGGCCAGGGATAGCATTAGTTGTAAGGTAAGGAGTATTGGGCAGATTGAGTGGCAGTAAGAGTTCTGATCTGACTCTGATGTGAAGGAAATGGCCAGAATGTGCTTCAGGATTATGGGGAGGAATGACAGAAGTCGATGCTGATGGTGGTGGTTCAGTTAAATTGGCCTGGGCTAGGGTTAGGGTTTCCTGTAAGGGAAAATCTATGCATATGTTACGGTGACGGAGAAAATTAGGGCTCAGTTCTGATGTGAGGACGAGGGTGAGATTGAGGCTCATGGTTAAGATGTGTCTCCTAGTTGGCACAAATGTTGAAGGCGAAGAATCTAGTCTAGTTCTCGGGCCTAGGGTTAGGGTTAGGTGTTCAATAAGATTTACAGTAACACAGAGTTACATTTAGAGTTTGCATGTGACCCTGATGTGAGGGCGATGGCCAGATTGAGCTTCAGGTTTATGGTGTGGCATGACAGACGTTGAAGTTGACTATGTCAGCTCAGGTAAAGTGGCCAGGGCTAGGGTTATGGTATTGTGTTCTGTGAGGTGTACAGGAAGAATAGGGGTATGGACAGACTTAGGGCTGGTCTCTGATATGAGGGCAAGTGCGAGATTGAGGTTCAGGATTACGGTGAAGTGTGGGTCATGCCAAAGGTTACGGTGAATGCACACGTCCAAGATTCATGGCTAGGGTTAGGATTACTGCGTCGTTCTGTTCTACAGAAAGGACAAGTTTAGGATTAAGGTTAGGGTCCAGCTCTGATGTGAGTGCGAGTGTGAGATTGCGATACAGTGTTGAGGAGGGCCCTGGTTGATGTCAATGGTGACGTTGTGTGGATAGGCCCAGGACTCAGTGCTAGGCTCAAAATTTTGTGTTCTCTCTGTTTTCCGGAGACATTAGCATTACGGAAAGAGTTAGGTTCTGGGTCTGATGTGACGGTAAGTGCAAGATGGTGGATCAGGTTTATGGTGAGGCATGGGTGACGTCAGTGGTCAAGGTCGGGTGTCAGGACCACGGGCCAGGGCTAGGGTTAGGGTTAGGTTTTTGGGAAGCTGTAGAGGGATGGTATTGTTACGTTTAGACTTAGGTTCCTTCTCTTACGTTAGGGCGACTATACGATTCAGTTCCAGGATTACTGCGAGCCAAGGTTGATATCCAAGGTTATGGAGGAGTTTCAGGGAACAGGTCCACGCTGGGGTTAGGGTTATGTAATCGTTAAAGTGCATGGGGTTTACGTGAATAGAGCTCGGTTTTGGATCTTACTCTGATGTGAGGGCGTAGGCCAGACTGATCTTGATCATCATGGTGTGGCATAGGTGACATCAATCCTGACGCTGAGGTTCCAGGTTAAGGGACCTTGGTTAGCAGAAGGGTTTTTGTAAGGAAATGTCTATGCAGAAGATATGGTTGTGGATATAATTAGGGTGCAGTTTTGAAGTCAGGGCGAGTGTGAGGTCGAGTCACAGGGTTGAGGGAGTCATAGTTGATATCAGTGGTGGAGGCGAAGTATCTGGTCCATGGCTCGTTTCTAGGGTTCCGTTTAGGTGTTCGGTAAGGAGTACGGGTGAGATAGGGTTACAGTTAGATTCGGAACAATCTCTGATGTGAGGACGAGTGCAAGATTGAGTTTCAGTTTTAAGGTGAGGTGTGGGTGTCATTAATGCTTAAGTTGAAGTGTCAGATCCTGGCGCCAGGGCTCGGGCTGGCTTTAGTTGTAAGTTAAGGTGTATTTGTTCTGAATGAGTGACAGTTAGAGATCTGATCAATCTCTGATGTGAGGGCAATGGCCAGAATGAGCTTCAGGATTATGGGGAGGAATGACAGACATCAATGCTGATGGTGGCAGTTCAGTTAAAGGGCCTGGGCTAGGTTTAGGGTTTCCTGTAAGGGAAAGTCTATGCATATGATACGGTTACGGAGAGAATTTTGGTTCAATTCTGATGTGAGTGCGAGGGTGAGATTGAGTCTCAGGATAAAGATGTGCATCCTAGTCGGCAGCAATGTTGAAGTCAGAGTATCTAGTCCAGGGCTTGGGTTTAGGGTTAGGCTTAGGTGTTCAGTAAGATTCACAGGAACATAGAGTTACATTTAGAGTTCGAATCTGACACTGATGTGAGGGCGATGGCCAGATTGAGCTTCAGGTATACATTTCGGCATGACGGACGTTGAAGCTGATGGCGTCATTTCAGGTAAAGTGGCCAGGGTTAGAGTTATGTTATTGTGTTCTGTGAGGTGTAGAGGAAGGATAGGGTGATGGACAGACTTAGGGTGTTCTCTGATGTGAAGGTTAGGGTCCAGCTCTGATGTGAGTGCACTTCTGAAATTGCGATTCATTGTTGAGGAGGGCCCTGGGTGATGTCGAAGCTGACGTTGTGTGGATAGGCCCAGGATTCAGTGATAGGGTTAAAATTTTGTGTTCTCTCTGATTTCCAGAGACATTAGCATTACGGAAAGAGTTAGGTTCTGGGTCTGATGTGAAGGGGAGAGCAAGATGGTGGATCAGGGTTTTGGTGAGGCATGGGTGACATCAATGTTCCTGGTGAGCTGTCAGGACCACTGGCCAGGGCTAGGCTAAGCGTTAGGTTTTTGGTTAGGTGTAGAGAGAGGGTGTTTTCACATTTATACATAGGGTCCTTCTCTTACGTTAGGGCGAATGTGCGATTCAGTTCCAGGATTACAGTGAGGCAAGGGTGATATCCATGATGACGGTGGAGTTTCAGGCCACTGTTCGGCGCTAGGGTTAGGGTTATGTAATCTTTGAAGGGTATGGGGTGGACCGGGATACGTTTCGATTTGCATCCTACTCTGACGTGAGGGCGAAGCCCACATTGATCTTCATCATCGTGGTGTGGCATCGGTGACATCATTGCTGCCTCTGAGGGTACAGGTTAATAGACCTTGTTAGGGATAAGATTTTCTGTAAGGAAAAGTCTATGCGGTACATATGGTTATGGACAGAATTAGGGAGCAGTTCTGATGTCAGGGCGAGTGTGAGATTGAGTCGCAGGGTCAATGGAGTCATAGTTTATATCAACGGTGAAGGTGAATTATCTGTTCCAGGGTCGGGTGTACGGTTAGATTTAGGTGTTCGATAATGAATATGGGTGTGATATGGTTACAGTTAGACTTCAGATCTATCTCTGATGTGAGGGAGAGTGCATGATTGAGTTTGAAGATAAAGCTGAAATATGGGTGACATCAAAGATGAAGGTGAAGTGTCAGATCCTGGCGCCAGGGCCAGGGATAGCATTAGTTGTAAGGTAAGGAGTATTGGGCAGATTGAGTGGCAGTAAGAGTTCTGATCTGACTCTGATGTGAAGGAAATGGCCAGAATGTGCTTCAGGATTATGGGGAGGAATGACAGAAGTCGATGCTGATGGTGGTGGTTCAGTTAAATTGGCCTGGGCTAGGGTTAGGGTTTCCTGTAAGGGAAAATCTATGCATATGTTACGGTGACGGAGAAAATTAGGGCTCAGTTCTGATGTGAGGACGAGGGTGAGATTGAGGCTCATGGTTAAGATGTGTCTCCTAGTTGGCACAAATGATGAAGGCGAAGAATCTAGTCTAGTTCTCGGGCCTAGGGTTAGGGTTAGGTGTTCAATAAGATTTACAGTAACACAGAGTTACATTTAGAGTTTGCATGTGACCCTGATGTGAGGGCGATGGCCAGATTGAGCTTCAGGTTTATGGTGTGGCATGACAGACGTTGAAGTTGACTATGTCAGCTCAGGTAAAGTGGCCAGGGCTAGGGTTATGGTATTGTGTTCTGTGAGGTGTACAGGAAGAATAGGGGTATGGACAGACTTAGGGCTGGTCTCTGATATGAGGGCAAGTGCGAGATTGAGGTTCAGGATTACGGTGAAGTGTGGGTCATGCCAAAGGTTACGGTGAATGCACACGTCCAAGATTCATGGCTAGGGTTAGGATTACTGCGTCGTTCTGTTCTACAGAAAGGACAAGTTTAGGATTAAGGTTAGGGTCCAGCTCTGATGTGAGTGCGAGTGTGAGATTGCGATACAGTGTTGAGGAGGGCCCTGGTTGATGTCAATGGTGACGTTGTGTGGATAGGCCCAGGACTCAGTGCTAGGCTCAAAATTTTGTGTTCTCTCTGTTTTCCGGAGACATTAGCATTACGGAAAGAGTTAGGTTCTGGGTCTGATGTGACGGTAAGTGCAAGATGGTGGATCAGGTTTATGGTGAGGCATGGGTGACGTCAGTGGTCAAGGTCGGGTGTCAGGACCACGGGCCAGGGCTAGGGTTAGGGTTAGGTTTTTGGGAAGCTGTAGAGGGATGGTATTGTTACGTTTAGACTTAGGTTCCTTCTCTTACGTTAGGGCGACTATACGATTCAGTTCCAGGATTACTGCGAGCCAAGGTTGATATCCAAGGTTATGGAG
The DNA here is from genome assembly GCF_030020395.1 of Manis pentadactyla. NCBI lineage: Eukaryota > Metazoa > Chordata > Mammalia > Pholidota > Manidae > Manis > Manis pentadactyla. Next base: position 56,171,899 of record NC_080019.1, read on the forward strand.
GAGTTTCAGGGAACAGGTCCACGCTGGGGTTAGGGTTATGTAATCGTTAAAGTGCATGGGGTTTACGTGAATAGAGCTCGGTTTTGGATCTTACTCTGATGTGAGGGCGTAGGCCAGACTGATCTTGATCATCATGGTGTGGCATAGGTGACATCAATCCTGACGCTGAGGTTCCAGGTTAAGGGACCTTGGTTAGCAGAAGGGTTTTTGTAAGGAAATGTCTATGCAGAAGATATGGTTGTGGATATAATTAGGGTGCAGTTTTGAAGTCAGGGCGAGTGTGAGGTCGAGTCACAGGGTTGAGGGAGTCATAGTTGATATCAGTGGTGGAGGCGAAGTATCTGGTCCATGGCTCGGTTCTAGGGTTCCGTTTAGGTGTTCGGTAAGGAGTACGGGTGAGATAGGGTTACAGTTAGATTCGGAACCATCCCTGATGTGAGGACGAGTGCAAGATTGAGTTTCAGTTTTAAGGTGAGGTGTGGGTGTCATTAATGCTTAAGTTGAAGTGTCAGATCCTGGCGCCAGGGCTAGGGCTGGCTTTAGTTGTAAGTTAAGGTGTATTTGTTCTGAATGAGTGACAGTTAGAGATCTGATCAATCTCTGATGTGAGGGCAATGGCCAGAATGAGCTTCAGGATTATGGGGAGGAATGACAGACATCAATGCTGATGGTGGCAGTTCAGTTAAAGGGCCTGGGCTAGGTTTAGGGTTTCCTGTAAGGGAAAGTCTATGCATATGATACGGTTACGGAGAGAATTTTGGTTCAATTCTGATGTGAGTGCGAGGGTGAGATTGAGTCTCAGGATAAAGATGTGCCTCCTAGTCGGCAGCAATGTTGAAGTCAGAGTATCTAGTCCAGGGCTTGGGTTTAGGGTTAGGCTTAGGTGTTCAGTAAGATTCACAGGAACATAGAGTTACATTTAGAGTTCGAATCTGACACTGATGTGAGGGCGATGGCCAGATTGAGCTTCAGGTATACATTTCGGCATGACGGACGTTGAAGCTGATGGCGTCATTTCAGGTAAAGTGGCCAGGGTTAGAGTTATGTTATTGTGTTCTGTGAGGTGTAGAGGAAGGATAGGGTGATGGACAGACTTAGGGTGTTCTCTGATGTGAAGGTTAGGGTCCAGCTCTGATGTGAGTGCACTTCTGAAATTGCGATTCATTGTTGAGGAGGGCCCTGGGTGATGTCGAAGCTGACGTTGTGTGGATAGGCCCAGGATTCAGTGATAGGGTTAAAATTTTGTGTTCTCTCTGATTTCCAGAGACATTAGCATTACGGAAAGAGTTAGGTTCTGGGTCTGATGTGAAGGGGAGAGCAAGATGGTGGATCAGGGTTTTGGTGAGGCATGGGTGACATCAATGTTCCTGGTGAGCTGTCAGGACCACTGGCCAGGGCTAGGCTAAGCGTTAGGTTTTTGGTTAGGTGTAGAGAGAGGGTGTTTTCACATTTATACATAGGGTCCTTCTCTTACGTTAGGGCGAATGTGCGATTCAGTTCCAGGATTACAGTGAGGCAAGGGTGATATCCATGATGACGGTGGAGTTTCAGGCCACTGTTCGGCGCTAGGGTTAGGGTTATGTAATCTTTGAAGGGTATGGGGTGGACCGGGATACGTTTCGATTTGCATCCTACTCTGACGTGAGGGCGAAGCCCACATTGATCTTCATCATCGTGGTGTGGCATCGGTGACATCATTGCTGCCTCTGAGGGTACAGGTTAATAGACCTTGTTAGGGATAAGATTTTCTGTAAGGAAAAGTCTATGCGGTACATATGGTTATGGACAGAATTAGGGAGCAGTTCTGATGTCAGGGCGAGTGTGAGATTGAGTCGCAGGGTCAATGGAGTCATAGTTTATATCAACGGTGAAGGTGAATTATCTGTTCCAGGGTCGGGTGTATGGTTAGATTTAGGTGTTCGATAATGAATATGGGTGTGATATGGTTACAGTTAGACTTCAGATCTATCTCTGATGTGAGGGAGAGTGCATGATTGACTTTGAAGATAAAGCTGAAATATGGGTGACATCAAAGATGAAGGTGAAGTGTCAGATCCTGGCGCTAGGGCCAGGGATAGCATTAGTTGTAAGGTAAGGAGTATTGGGCAGATTGAGTGGCAGTAAGAGTTCTGATCTGACTCTGATGTGAAGGAAATGGCCAGAATGTGCTTCAGGATTATGGGGAGGAATGACAGAAGTCGATGCTGATGGTGGTGGTTCAGTTAAATTGGCCTGGGCTAGGGTTAGAGTTTCCTGTAAGGGAAAATCTATGCATATGTTACGGTGACGGAGAAAATTAGGGCTCAGTTCTGATGTGAGGACGAGGGTGAGATTGAGGCTCATGGTTAAGATGTGTCTCCTAGTTGGCACAAATGTTGAAGGCGAAGAATCTAGTCTAGTTCTCGGGCCTAGGGTTAGGGTTAGGTGTTCAATAAGATTTACAGTAACACAGAGTTACATTTAGAGTTTGCATGTGACCCTGATGTGAGGGCGATGGCCAGATTGAGCTTCAGGTTTATGGTGTGGCATGACAGACGTTGAAGTTGACTATGTCAGCTCAGGTAAAGTGGCCAGGGCTAGGGTTATGGTATTGTGTTCTGTGAGGTGTACAGGAAGAATAGGGGTATGGACAGACTTAGGGCTGGTCTCTGATATGAGGGCAAGTGCGAGATTGAGGTTCAGGATTACGGTGAAGTGTGGGTCATGCCAAAGGTTACGGTGAATGCACACGTCCAAGATTCATGGCTAGGGTTAGGATTACTGCGTCGTTCTGTTCTACAGAAAGGACAAGTTTAGGATTAAGGTTAGGGTCCAGCTCTGATGTGAGTGCGAGTGTGAGATTGCGATACAGTGTTGAGGAGGGCCCTGGTTGATGTCAATGGTGACGTTGTGTGGATAGGCCCAGGACTCAGTGCTAGGCTCAAAATTTTGTGTTCTCTCTGTTTTCCGGAGACATTAGCATTACGGAAAGAGTTAGGTTCTGGGTCTGATGTGACGGTAAGTGCAAGATGGTGGATCAGGTTTATGGTGAGGCATGGGTGACGTCAGTGGTCAAGGTCGGGTGTCAGGACCACGGGCCAGGGCTAGGGTTAGGGTTAGGTTTTTGGGAAGCTGTAGAGGGATGGTATTGTTACGTTTAGACTTAGGTTCCTTCTCTTACGTTAGGGCGACTATACGATTCAGTTCCAGGATTACTGCGAGCCAAGGTTGATATCCAAGGTTATGGAGGAGTTTCAGGGAACAGGTCCACGCTGGGGTTAGGGTTATGTAATCGTTAAAGTGCATGGGGTTTACGTGAATAGAGCTCGGTTTTGGATCTTACTCTGATGTGAGGGCGTAGGCCAGACTGATCTTGATCATCATGGTGTGGCATAGGTGACATCAATCCTGACGCTGAGGTTCCAGGTTAAGGGACCTTGGTTAGCAGAAGGGTTTTTGTAAGGAAATGTCTATGCAGAAGATATGGTTGTGGATATAATTAGGGTGCAGTTTTGAAGTCAGGGCGAGTGTGAGGTCGAGTCACAGGGTTGAGGGAGTCATAGTTGATATCAGTGGTGGAGGCGAAGTATCTGGTCCATGGCTCGGTTCTAGGGTTCCGTTTAGGTGTTCGGTAAGGAGTACGGGTGAGATAGGGTTACAGTTAGATTCGGAACCATCCCTGATGTGAGGACGAGTGCAAGATTGAGTTTCAGTTTTAAGGTGAGGTGTGGGTGTCATTAATGCTTAAGTTGAAGTGTCAGATCCTGGCGCCAGGGCTAGGGCTGGCTTTAGTTGTAAGTTAAGGTGTATTTGTTCTGAATGAGTGACAGTTAGAGATCTGATCAATCTCTGATGTGAGGGCAATGGCCAGAATGAACTTCAGGATTATGGGGAGGAATGACAGACATCAATGCTGATGGTGGCAGTTCAGTTAAAGGGCCTGGGCTAGGTTTAGGGTTTCCTGTAAGGGAAAGTCTATGCATATGATACGGTTACGGAGAGAATTTTGGTTCAATTCTGATGTGAGTGCGAGGGTGAGATTGAGTCTCAGGATAAAGATGTGCATCCTAGTCGGCAGCAATGTTGAAGTCAGAGTATCTAGTCCAGGGCTTGGGTTTAGGGTTAGGCTTAGGTGTTCAGTAAGATTCACAGGAACATAGAGTTACATTTAGAGTTCGAATCTGACACTGATGTGAGGGCGATGGCCAGATTGAGCTTCAGGTATACATTTCGGCATGACGGACGTTGAAGCTGATGGCGTCATTTCAGGTAAAGTGGCCAGGGTTAGAGTTATGTTATTGTGTTCTGTGAGGTGTAGAGGAAGGATAGGGTGATGGACAGACTTAGGGTGTTCTCTGATGTGAAGGTTAGGGTCCAGCTCTGATGTGAGTGCACTTCTGAAATTGCGATTCATTGTTGAGGAGGGCCCTGGGTGATGTCGAAGCTGACGTTGTGTGGATAGGCCCAGGATTCAGTGATAGGGTTAAAATTTTGTGTTCTCTCTGATTTCCAGAGACATTAGCATTACGGAAAGAGTTAGGTTCTGGGTCTGATGTGAAGGGGAGAGCAAGATGGTGGATCAGGGTTTTGGTGAGGCATGGGTGACATCAATGTTCCTGGTGAGCTGTCAGGACCACTGGCCAGGGCTAGGCTAAGCGTTAGGTTTTTGGTTAGGTGTAGAGAGAGGGTGTTTTCACATTTATACATAGGGTCCTTCTCTTACGTTAGGGCGAATGTGCGATTCAGTTCCAGGATTACAGTGAGGCAAGGGTGATATCCATGATGACGGTGGAGTTTCAGGCCACTGTTCGGCGCTAGGGTTAGGGTTATGTAATCTTTGAAGGGTATGGGGTGGACCGGGATACGTTTCGATTTGCATCCTACTCTGACGTGAGGGCGAAGCCCACATTGATCTTCATCATCGTGGTGTGGCATCGGTGACATCATTGCTGCCTCTGAGGGTACAGGTTAATAGACCTTGTTAGGGATAAGATTTTCTGTAAGGAAAAGTCTATGCGGTACATATGGTTATGGACAGAATTAGGGAGCAGTTCTGATGTCAGGGCGAGTGTGAGATTGAGTCGCAGGGTCAATGGAGTCATAGTTTATATCAACGGTGAAGGTGAATTATCTGTTCCAGGGTCGGGTGTACGGTTAGATTTAGGTGTTCGATAATGAATATGGGTGTGATATGGTTACAGTTAGACTTCAGATCTATCTCTGATGTGAGGGAGAGTGCATGATTGACTTTGAAGATAAAGCTGAAATATGGGTGACATCAAAGATGAAGGTGAAGTGTCAGATCCTGGCGCCAGGGCCAGGGATAGCATTAGTTGTAAGGTAAGGAGTATTGGGCAGATTGAGTGGCAGTAAGAGTTCTGATCTGACTCTGATGTGAAGGAAATGGCCAGAATGTGCTTCAGGATTATGGGGAGGAATGACAGAAGTCGATGCTGATGGTGGTGGTTCAGTTAAATTGGCCTGGGCTAGGGTTAGAGTTTCCTGTAAGGGAAAATCTATGCATATGTTACGGTGACGGAGAAAATTAGGGCTCAGTTCTGATGTGAGGACGAGGGTGAGATTGAGGCTCATGGTTAAGATGTGTCTCCTAGTTGGCACAAATGTTGAAGGCGAAGAATCTAGTCTAGTTCTCGGGCCTAGGGTTAGGGTTAGGTGTTCAATAAGATTTACAGTAACACAGAGTTACATTTAGAGTTTGCATGTGACCCTGATGTGAGGGCGATGGCCAGATTGAGCTTCAGGTTTATGGTGTGGCATGACAGACGTTGAAGTTGACTATGTCAGCTCAGGTAAAGTGGCCAGGGCTAGGGTTATGGTATTGTGTTCTGTGAGGTGTACAGGAAGAATAGGGGTATGGACAGACTTAGGGCTGGTCTCTGATATGAGGGCAAGTGCGAGATTGAGGTTCAGGATTACGGTGAAGTGTGGGTCATGCCAAAGGTTACGGTGAATGCACACGTCCAAGATTCATGGCTAGGGTTAGGATTACTGCGTCGTTCTGTTCTACAGAAAGGACAAGTTTAGGATTAAGGTTAGGGTCCAGCTCTGATGTGAGTGCGAGTGTGAGATTGCGATACAGTGTTGAGGAGGGCCCTGGTTGATGTCAATGGTGACGTTGTGTGGATAGGCCCAGGACTCAGTGCTAGGCTCAAAATTTTGTGTTCTCTCTGTTTTCCGGAGACATTAGCATTACGGAAAGAGTTAGGTTCTGGGTCTGATGTGACGGTAAGTGCAAGATGGTGGATCAGGTTTATGGTGAGGCATGGGTGACGTCAGTGGTCAAGGTCGGGTGTCAGGACCACGGGCCAGGGCTAGGGTTAGGGTTAGGTTTTTGGGAAGCTGTAGAGGGATGGTATTGTTACGTTTAGACTTAGGTTCCTTCTCTTACGTTAGGGCGACTATACGATTCAGTTCCAGGATTACTGCGAGCCAAGGTTGATATCCAAGGTTATGGAGGAGTTTCAGGGAACAGGTCCACGCTGGGGTTAGGGTTATGTAATCGTTAAAGTGCATGGGGTTTACGTGAATAGAGCTCGGTTTTGGATCTTACTCTGATGTGAGGGCGTAGGCCAGACTGATCTTGATCATCATGGTGTGGCATAGGTGACATCAATCCTGACGCTGAGGTTCCAGGTTAAGGGACCTTGGTTAGCAGAAGGGTTTTTGTAAGGAAATGTCTATGCAGAAGATATGGTTGTGGATATAATTAGGGTGCAGTTTTGAAGTCAGGGCGAGTGTGAGGTCGAGTCACAGGGTTGAGGGAGTCATAGTTGATATCAGTGGTGGAGGCGAAGTATCTGGTCCATGGCTCGGTTCTAGGGTTCCGTTTAGGTGTTCGGTAAGGAGTACGGGTGAGATAGGGTTACAGTTAGATTCGGAACCATCCCTGATGTGAGGACGAGTGCAAGATTGAGTTTCAGTTTTAAGGTGAGGTGTGGGTGTCATTAATGCTTAAGTTGAAGTGTCAGATCCTGGCGCCAGGGCTAGGGCTGGCTTTAGTTGTAAGTTAAGGTGTATTTGTTCTGAATGAGTGACAGTTAGAGATCTGATCAATCTCTGATGTGAGGGCAATGGCCAGAATGAGCTTCAGGATTATGGGGAGGAATGACAGACATCAATGCTGATGGTGGCAGTTCAGTTAAAGGGCCTGGGCTAGGTTTAGGGTTTCCTGTAAGGGAAAGTCTATGCATATGATACGGTTACGGAGAGAATTTTGGTTCAATTCTGATGTGAGTGCGAGGGTGAGATTGAGTCTCAGGATAAAGATGTGCCTCCTAGTCGGCAGCAATGTTGAAGTCAGAGTATCTAGTCCAGGGCTTGGGTTTAGGGTTAGGCTTAGGTGTTCAGTAAGATTCACAGGAACATAGAGTTACATTTAGAGTTCGAATCTGACACTGATGTGAGGGCGATGGCCAGATTGAGCTTCAGGTATACATTTCGGCATGACGGACGTTGAAGCTGATGGCGTCATTTCAGGTAAAGTGGCCAGGGTTAGAGTTATGTTATTGTGTTCTGTGAGGTGTAGAGGAAGGATAGGGTGATGGACAGACTTAGGGTGTTCTCTGATGTGAAGGTTAGGGTCCAGCTCTGATGTGAGTGCACTTCTGAAATTGCGATTCATTGTTGAGGAGGGCCCTGGGTGATGTCGAAGCTGACGTTGTGTGGATAGGCCCAGGATTCAGTGATAGGGTTAAAATTTTGTGTTCTCTCTGATTTCCAGAGACATTAGCATTACGGAAAGAGTTAGGTTCTGGGTCTGATGTGAAGGGGAGAGCAAGATGGTGGATCAGGGTTTTGGTGAGGCATGGGTGACATCAATGTTCCTGGTGAGCTGTCAGGACCACTGGCCAGGGCTAGGCTAAGCGTTAGGTTTTTGGTTAGGTGTAGAGAGAGGGTGTTTTCACATTTATACATAGGGTCCTTCTCTTACGTTAGGGCGAATGTGCGATTCAGTTCCAGGATTACAGTGAGGCAAGGGTGATATCCATGATGACGGTGGAGTTTCAGGCCACTGTTCGGCGCTAGGGTTAGGGTTATGTAATCTTTGAAGGGTATGGGGTGGACCGGGATACGTTTCGATTTGCATCCTACTCTGACGTGAGGGCGAAGCCCACATTGATCTTCATCATCGTGGTGTGGCATCGGTGACATCATTGCTGCCTCTGAGGGTACAGGTTAATAGACCTTGTTAGGGATAAGATTTTCTGTAAGGAAAAGTCTATGCGGTACATATGGTTATGGACAGAATTAGGGAGCAGTTCTGATGTCAGGGCGAGTGTGAGATTGAGTCGCAGGGTCAATGGAGTCATAGTTTATATCAACGGTGAAGGTGAATTATCTGTTCCAGGGTCGGGTGTACGGTTAGATTTAGGTGTTCGATAATGAATATGGGTGTGATATGGTTACAGTTAGACTTCAGATCTATCTCTGATGTGAGGGAGAGTGCATGATTGACTTTGAAGATAAAGCTGAAATATGGGTGACATCAAAGATGAAGGTGAAGTGTCAGATCCTGGCGCCAGGGCCAGGGATAGCATTAGTTGTAAGGTAAGGAGTATTGGGCAGATTGAGTGGCAGTAAGAGTTCTGATCTGACTCTGATGTGAAGGAAATGGCCAGAATGTGCTTCAGGATTATGGGGAGGAATGACAGAAGTCGATGCTGATGGTGGTGGTTCAGTTAAATTGGCCTGGGCTAGGGTTAGGGTTTCCTGTAAGGGAAAATCTATGCATATGTTACGGTGACGGAGAAAATTAGGGCTCAGTTCTGATGTGAGGACGAGGGTGAGATTGAGGCTCATGGTTAAGATGTGTCTCCTAGTTGGCACAAATGTTGAAGGCGAAGAATCTAGTCTAGTTCTCGGGCCTAGGGTTAGGGTTAGGTGTTCAATAAGATTTACAGTAACACAGAGTTACATTTAGAGTTTGCATGTGACCCTGATGTGAGGGCGATGGCCAGATTGAGCTTCAGGTTTATGGTGTGGCATGACAGACGTTGAAGTTGACTATGTCAGCTCAGGTAAAGTGGCCAGGGCTAGGGTTATGGTATTGTGTTCTGTGAGGTGTACAGGAAGAATAGGGGTATGGACAGACTTAGGGCTGGTCTCTGATATGAGGGCAAGTGCGAGATTGAGGTTCAGGATTACGGTGAAGTGTGGGTCATGCCAAAGGTTACGGTGAATGCACACGTCCAAGATTCATGGCTAGGGTTAGGATTACTGCGTCGTTCTGTTCTACAGAAAGGACAAGTTTAGGATTAAGGTTAGGGTCCAGCTCTGATGTGAGTGCGAGTGTGAGATTGCGATACAGTGTTGAGGAGGGCCCTGGTTGATGTCAATGGTGACGTTGTGTGGATAGGCCCAGGACTCAGTGCTAGGCTCAAAATTTTGTGTTCTCTCTGTTTTCCGGAGACATTAGCATTACGGAAAGAGTTAGGTTCTGGGTCTGATGTGACGGTAAGTGCAAGATGGTGGATCAGGTTTATGGTGAGGCATGGGTGACGTCAGTGGTCAAGGTCGGGTGTCAGGACCACGGGCCAGGGCTAGGGTTAGGGATAGGTTTTTGGGAAGCTGTAGAGGGATGGTATTGTTACGTTTAGACTTAGGTTCCTTCTCTTACGTTAGGGCGACTATACGATTCAGTTCCAGGATTACTGCGAGCCAAGGTTGATATCCAAGGTTATGGAGGAGTTTCAGGGAACAGGTCCACGCTGGGGTTAGGGTTATGTAATCGTTAAAGTGCATGGGGTTTACGTGAATAGAGCTCGGTTTTGGATCTTACTCTGATGTGAGGGCGTAGGCCAGACTGATCTTGATCATCATGGTGTGGCATAGGTGACATCAATCCTGACGCTGAGGTTCCAGGTTAAGGGACCTTGGTTAGCAGAAGGGTTTTTGTAAGGAAATGTCTATGCAGAAGATATGGTTGTGGATATAATTAGGGTGCAGTTTTGAAGTCAGGGCGAGTGTGAGGTCGAGTCACAGGGTTGAGGGAGTCATAGTTGATATCAGTGGTGGAGGCGAAGTATCTGGTCCATGGCTCGTTTCTAGGGTTCCGTTTAGGTGTTCGGTAAGGAGTACGGGTGAGATAGGGTTACAGTTAGATTCGGAACAATCTCTGATGTGAGGACGAGTGCAAGATTGAGTTTCAGTTTTAAGGTGAGGTGTGGGTGTCATTAATGCTTAAGTTGAAGTGTCAGATCCTGGTGCCAGGGCTAGGGCTGGCTTTAGTTGTAAGTTAAGGTGTATTTGTTCTGAATGAGTGACAGTTAGAGATCTGATCAATCTCTGATGTGAGGGCAATGGCCAGAATGAGCTTCAGGATTATGGGGAGGAATGACAGACATCAATGCTGATGGTGGCAGTTCAGTTAAAGGGCCTGGGCTAGGTTTAGGGTTTCCTGTAAGGGAAAGTCTATGCATATGATACGGTTACGGAGAGAATTTTGGTTCAATTCTGATGTGAGTGCGAGGGTGAGATTGAGTCTCAGGATAAAGATGTGCCTCCTAGTCAGCAGCAATGTTGAAGTCAGAGTATCTAGTCCAGGGCTTGGGTTTAGGGTTAGGCTTAGGTGTTCAGTAAGATTTACAGGAACATAGAGTTACATTTAGTGTTCGAATCTGACACTGATGTGAGGGCGATGGCCAGATTGAGCTTCAGGTATACATTTCGGCATGATGGACGTTGAAGCTGATGGCGTCATTTCAGGTAAAGTGGCCAGGGTTAGAGTTATTGTGTTCTGTGAGGTGTAGAGGAAGGATAGGGTGATGGACAGACTTAGGGTGTTCTCTGATGTGAAGGTTAGGGTCCAGCTCTGATGTGAGTGCACTTCTGAAATTGCGATTCATTGTTGAGGAGGGCCCTGGGTGATGTCGAAGCTGACGTTGTGTGGATAGGCCCAGGATTCAGTGATAGGGTTAAAATTTTGTGTTCTCTCTGATTTCCAGAGACATTAGCATTACGGAAAGAGTTAGGTTCTGGGTCTGATGTGAAGGGGAGAGCAAGATGGTGGATCAGGGTTTTGGTGAGGCATGGGTGACATCAATGTTCCTGGTGAGCTGTCAGGACCACTGGCCAGGGCTAGGCTAAGCGTTAGGTTTTTGGTTAGGTGTAGAGAGAGGGTGTTTTCACATTTATACCTAGGGTCCTTCTCTTACGTTAGGGCGAATGTGCGATTCAGTTCCAGGATTACAGTGAGGCAAGGGTGATATCCATGATGACGGTGGAGTTTCAGGACACTGTTCTGCGCTAGGGTTAGGGTTATGTAATCTTTAAAGGGTATGGGGTGGACCGGGATACGTTTCGATTTACATCCTACTCTGACGTGAGGGCGAAGCACACATTGATCTTCATCATCGTGGTGTGGCATCGGTGACATCATTGCTGCCTCTGAGGGTACAGGTTAATAGACCTTGTTTAGGGATAAGATTTTCTGTAAGGAAAAGTCTATGCAGTACATATGGTTATGGACAGAATTAGGGAGCAGTTCTGATGTCAGGGCGAGTGTGAGATTGAGTCACAGGGTCAATGGAGTCATAGTTTATATCAACGGTGAAGGTGAATTATCTGTTCCAGGGTCGGGTGTACGGTTAGATTTAGGTGTTCGATAATGAATATGGGTGTGATATGGTTACAGTTAGACTTCAGATCTATCTCTGATGTGAGGGAGAGTGCATGATTGAGTTTGAAGATAAAGCTGAAATATGGGTGACATCAAAGATGAAGGTGAAGTGTCAGATCCTGGCGCCAGGGCCAGGGATAGCATTAGTTGTAAGGTAAGGAGTATTGGGCAGATTGAGTGGCAGTAAGAGTTCTGATCTGACTCTGATGTCAAGGAAATGGCCAGAATGTGCTTCAGGATTATGGGGAGGAATGACAGAAGTCGATGCTGATGGTGGCGGTTCAGTTAAATTGGCCTGGGCTAGGGTTAGGGTTTCCTGTAAGGGAAAATCTATGCATATGTTACGGTGACGGAGAAAATTAGGGCTCAGTTCTGATGTGAGGACGAGGGTGAGATTGAGGCTCATGGTTAAGATGTGTCTCCTAGTTGGCACAAATGTTGAAGGCGAAGAATCTAGTCTAGTTCTCGGGCCTAGGGTTAGGGTTAGTTGTTTACTAAGATTTACAGTAACACAGAGTTACATTTAGAGTTTGCATGTGACCCTGATGTGAGGGCGATGGCCAGATTGAGCTTCAGGTTTATGGTGCGGCATGACAGACGTTGAAGTTGACTATGTCAGCTCAGGTAAAGTGGCCAGGGCTAGGGTTATGGTATTGTGTTCCGTGAGGTGTACAGGAAGAATAGGGGTATGGACAGACTTAGGGCTGGTCTCTGATATGAGGGCAAGTGCGAGATTGAGGTTCAGGATTACGGTGAAGTGTGGGTCATGCCAAAGGTTACGGTGAATGCACACGTCCAAGATTCATGGCTAGGGTTAGGATTACTGCGTCGTTCTGTTCTACAGAAAGGACAAGTTTAGGATTAAGGTTAGGGTCCAGCTCTGATGTGAGTGCGAGTGTGAGATTGCGATACAGTGTTGAGGAGGGCCCTGGTTGATGTCAATGGTGACGTTGTGTGGATAGGCCCAGGACTCAGTGCTAGGCTCAAAATTTTGTGTTCTCTCTGTTTTCCGGAGACATTAGCATTACGGAAAGAGTTAGGTTCTGGGTCTGATGTGACGGTAAGTGCAAGATGGTGGATCAGGTTTATGGTGAGGCATGGGTGACGTCAGTGGTCAAGGTCGGGTGTCAGGACCACGGGCCAGGGCTAGGGTTAGGGTTAGGTTTTTGGGAAGCTGTAGAGGGATGGTATTGTTACGTTTAGACTTAGGTTCCTTCTCTTACGTTAGGGCGACTATACGATTCAGTTCCAGGATTACTGCGAGCCAAGGTTGATATCCAAGGTTATGGAGGAGTTTCAGGGAACAGGTCCACGCTGGGGTTAGGGTTATGTAATCGTTAAAGTGCATGGGGTTTACGTGAATAGAGCTCGGTTTTGGATCTTACTCTGATGTGAGGGCGTAGGCCAGACTGATCTTGATCATCATGGTGTGGCATAGGTGACATCAATCCTGACGCTGAGGTTCCAGGTTAAGGGACCTTGGTTAGCAGAAGGGTTTTTGTAAGGAAATGTCTATGCAGAAGATATGGTTGTGGATATAATTAGGGTGCAGTTTTGAAGTCAGGGCGAGTGTGAGGTCGAGTCACAGGGTTGAGGGAGTCATAGTTGATATCAGTGGTGGAGGCGAAGTATCTGGTCCATGGCTCGGGTCTAGGGTTCCGTTTAGGTGTTCGGTAAGGAGTACGGGTGAGATAGGGTTACAGTTAGATTCGGAACAATCTCTGATGTGAGGACGAGTGCAAGATTGAGTTTCAGTTTTAAGGTGAGGTGTGGGTGTCATTAATGCTTAAGTTGAAGTGTCAGATCCTGGCGCCAGGGCTAGGGCTGGCTTTAGTTGTAAGTTAAGGTGTATTTGTTCTGAATGAGTGACAGTTAGAGATCTGATCAATCTCTGATGTGAGGGCAATGGCCAGAATGAGCTTCAGAATTATGGGGAGGAATGACAGACATCAATGCTGATGGTGGCAGTTCAGTTAAAGGGCCTGGGCTAGGTTTAGGGTTTCCTGTAAGGGAAAGTCTATGCATATGATACGGTTACGGAGAGAATTTTGGTTCAATTCTGATGTGAGTGCGAGGGTGAGATTGAGTCTCAGGATAAAGATGTGCCTCCTAGTCAGCAGCAATGTTGAAGTCAGAGTATCTAGTCCAGGGCTTGGGTTTAGGGTTAGGCTTAGGTGTTCAGTAAGATTTACAGGAATATAGAGTTACATTTAGAGTTCGAATCTGACACTGATGTGAGGGCGATGGCCAGATTGAGCTTCAGGTATACATTTCGGCATGACGGACGTTGAAGCTGATGGCGTCATTTCAGGTAAAGTGGCCAGGGTTAGAGTTATTGTGTTCTGTGAGGTGTAGAGGAAGGATAGGGTGATGGACAGACTTAGGGTGTTCTCTGATGTGAAGGTTAGGGTCCAGCTCTGATGTGAGTGCACTTCTGAAATTGCGATTCATTGTTGAGGAGGGCCCTGGGTGATGTCGAAGCTGACGTTGTGTGGATAGGCCCAGGATTCAGTGATAGGGTTAAAATTTTGTGTTCTCTCTGATTTCCAGAGACATTAGCATTACGGAAAGAGTTAGGTTCTGGGTCTGATGTGAAGGGGAGAGCAAGATGGTGGATCAGGGTTTTGGTGAGGCATGGGTGACATCAATGTTCCTGGTGAGCTGTCAGGACCACTGGCCAGGGCTAGGCTAAGCGTTAGGTTTTTGGTTAGGTGTAGAGAGAGGGTGTTTTCACATTTATACCTAGGGTCCTTCTCTTACGTTAGGGCGAATGTGCGATTCAGTTCCAGGATTACAGTGAGGCAAGGGTGATATCCATGATGACAGTGGAGTTTCAGGACACTGTTCTGCGCTAGGGTTAGGGTTATGTAATCTTTAAAGGGTATGGGGTGGACCGGGATACGTTTCGATTTACATCCTACTCTGACGTGAGGGCGAAGCACACATTGATCTTCATCATCGTGGTGTGGCATCGGTGACATCATTGCTGCCTCTGAGGGTACAGGTTAATAGACCTTGTTTAGGGATAAGATTTTCTGTAAGGAAAAGTCTATGCAGTACATATGGTTATGGACAGAATTAGGGAGCAGTTCTGATGTCAGGGCGAGTGTGAGATTGAGTCGCAGGGTCAATGGAGTCATAGTTTATATCAACGGTGAAGGTGAATTATCTGTTCCAGGGTCGGGTGTACGGTTAGATTTAGGTGTTCGATAATGAATATGGGTGTGATATGGTTACAGTTAGACTTCAGATCTATCTCTGATGTGAGGGAGAGTGCATGATTGAGTTTGAAGATAAAGCTGAAATATGGGTGACATCAAAGATGAAGGTGAAGTGTCAGATCCTGGCGCCAGGGCCAGGGATAGCATTAGTTGTAAGGTAAGGAGTATTGGGCAGATTGAGTGGCAGTAAGAGTTCTGATCTGACTCTGATGTGAAGGAAATGGCCAGAATGTGCTTCAGGATTATGGGGAGGAATGACAGAAGTCGATGCTGATGGTGGCGGTTCAGTTAAATTGGCCTGGGCTAGGGTTAGGGTTTCCTGTAAGGGAAAATCTATGCATATGTTACGGTGACGGAGAAAATTAGGGCTCAGTTCTGATGTGAGGACGAGGGTGAGATTGAGGCTCATGGTTAAGATGTGTCTCCTAGTTGACACAAATGTTGAAGGCGAAGAATCTAGTCTAGTTCTCGGGCCTAGGGTTAGGGTTAGTTGTTTACTAAGATTTACAGTAACACAGAGTTACATTTAGAGTTTGCATGTGACCCTGATGTGAGGGCGATGGCCAGATTGAGCTTCAGGTTTATGGTGCGGCATGACAGACGTTGAAGTTGACTATGTCAGCTCAGGTAAAGTGGCCAGGGCTAGGGTTATGGTATTGTGTTCTGTGAGGTGTACAGGAAGAATAGGGGTATGGACAGACTTAGGGCTGGTCTCTGATATGAGGGCAAGTGCGAGATTGAGGTTCAGGATTACGGTGAAGTGTGGGTCATGCCAAAGGTTACGGTGAATGCACACGTCCAAGATTCATGGCTAGGGTTAGGATTACTGCGTCGTTCTGTTCTACAGAAAGGACAAGTTTAGGATTAAGGTTAGGGTCCAGCTCTGATGTGAGTGCGAGTGTGAGATTGCGATACAGTGTTGAGGAGGGCCCTGGTTGATGTCAATGGTGACGTTGTGTGGATAGGCCCAGGACTCAGTGCTAGGCTCAAAATTTTGTGTTCTCTCTGTTTTCCGGAGACATTAGCATTACGGAAAGAGTTAGGTTCTGGGTCTGATGTGACGGTAAGTGCAAGATGGTGGATCAGGTTTATGGTGAGGCATGGGTGACGTCAGTGGTCAAGGTCGGGTGTCAGGACCACGGGCCAGGGCTAGGGTTAGGGTTAGGTTTTTGGGAAGCTGTAGAGGGATGGTATTGTTACGTTTAGACTTAGGTTCCTTCTCTTACGTTAGGGCGACTATACGATTCAGTTCCAGGATTACTGCGAGCCAAGGTTGATATCCAAGGTTATGGAGGAGTTTCAGGGAACAGGTCCACGCTGGGGTTAGGGTTATGTAATCGTTAAAGTGCATGGGGTTTACGTGAATAGAGCTCGGTTTTGGATCTTACTCTGATGTGAGGGCGTAGGCCAGACTGATCTTGATCATCATGGTGTGGCATAGGTGACATCAATCCTGACGCTGAGGTTCCAGGTTAAGGGACCTTGGTTAGCAGAAGGGTTTTTGTAAGGAAATGTCTATGCAGAAGATATGGTTGTGGATATAATTAGGGTGCAGTTTTGAAGTCAGGGCGAGTGTGAGGTCGAGTCACAGGGTTGAGGGAGTCATAGTTGATATCAGTGGTGGAGGCGAAGTATCTGGTCCATGGCTCGGTTCTAGGGTTCCGTTTAGGTGTTCGGTAAGGAGTACGGGTGAGATAGGGTTACAGTTAGATTCGGAACCATCCCTGATGTGAGGACGAGTGCAAGATTTAGTTTCAGTTTTAAGGTGAGGTGTGGGTGTCATTAATGCTTAAGTTGAAGTGTCAGATCCTGGCGCCAGGGCTAGGGCTGGCTTTAGTTGTAAGTTAAGGTGTATTTGTTCTGAATGAGTGACAGTTAGAGATCTGATCAATCTCTGATGTGAGGGCAATGGCCAGAATGAGCTTCAGGATTATGGGGAGGAATGACAGACATCAATGCTGATGGTGGCAGTTCAGTTAAAGGGCCTGGGCTAGGTTTAGGGTTTCCTGTAAGGGAAAGTCTATGCATATGATACGGTTACGGAGAGAATTTTGGTTCAATTCTGATGTGAGTGCGAGGGTGAGATTGAGTCTCAGGATAAAGATGTGCCTCCTAGTCGGCAGCAATGTTGAAGTCAGAGTATCTAGTCCAGGGCTTGGGTTTAGGGTTAGGCTTAGGTGTTCAGTAAGATTCACAGGAACATAGAGTTACATTTAGAGTTCGAATCTGACACTGATGTGAGGGCGATGGCCAGATTGAGCTTCAGGTATACATTTCGGCATGACGGACGTTGAAGCTGATGGCGTCATTTCAGGTAAAGTGGCCAGGGTTAGAGTTATGTTATTGTGTTCTGTGAGGTGTAGAGGAAGGATAGGGTGATGGACAGACTTAGGGTGTTCTCTGATGTGAAGGTTAGGGTCCAGCTCTGATGTGAGTGCACTTCTGAAATTGCGATTCATTGTTGAGGAGGGCCCTGGGTGATGTCGAAGCTGACGTTGTGTGGATAGGCCCAGGATCCAGTGATAGGGTTAAAATTTTGTGTTCTCTCTGATTTCCAGAGACATTAGCATTACGGAAAGAGTTAGGATCTGGGTCTGATGTGAAGGGGAGAGCAAGATGGTGGATCAGGGTTTTGGTGAGGCATGGGTGACATCAATGTTCCTGGTGAGCTGTCAGGACCACTGGCCAGGGCTAGGCTAAGCGTTAGGTTTTTGGTTAGGTGTAGAGAGAGGGTGTTTTCACATTTATACATAGGGTCCTTCTCTTACGTTAGGGCGAATGTGCGATTCAGTTCCAGGATTACAGTGAGTCAAGGGTGATATCCATGATGACGGTGGAGTTTCAGGCCACTGTTCGGCGCTAGGGTTAGGGTTATGTAATCTTTGAAGGGTATGGGGTGGACCGGGATACGTTTCGATTTGCATCCTACTCTGACGTGAGGGCGAAGCCCACATTGATCTTCATCATCGTGGTGTGGCATCGGTGACATCATTGCTGCCTCTGAGGGTACAGGTTAATAGACCTTGTTTAGGGATAAGATTTTCTGTAAGGAAAAGTCTATGCGGTACATATGGTTATGGACAGAATTAGGGAGCAGTTCTGATGTCAGGGCGAGTGTGAGATTGAGTCGCAGGGTCAATGGAGTCATAGTTTATATCAACGGTGAAGGTGAATTATCTGTTCCAGGGTCGGGTGTACGGTTAGATTTAGGTGTTCGATAATGAATATGGGTGTGATATGGTTACAGTTAGACTTCAGATCTATCTCTGATGTGAGGGAGAGTGCATGATTGAGTTTGAAGATAAAGCTGAAATATGGGTGACATCAAAGATGAAGGTGAAGTGTCAGATCCTGGCGCCAGGGCCAGGGATAGCATTAGTTGTAAGGTAAGGAGTATTGGGCAGATTGAGTGGCAGTAAGAGTTCTGATCTGACTCTGATGTGAAGGAAATGGCCAGAATGTGCTTCAGGATTATGGGGAGGAATGACAGAAGTCGATGCTGATGGTGGTGGTTCAGTTAAATTGGCCTGGGCTAGGGTTAGGGTTTCCTGTAAGGGAAAATCTATGCATATGTTACGGTGACGGAGAAAATTAGGGCTCAGTTCTGATGTGAGGACGAGGGTGAGATTGAGGCTCATGGTTAAGATGTGTCTCCTAGTTGGC
The DNA here is from genome assembly GCF_030020395.1 of Manis pentadactyla. Lineage (NCBI taxonomy): Eukaryota > Metazoa > Chordata > Mammalia > Pholidota > Manidae > Manis > Manis pentadactyla. Next base: position 56,190,400 of record NC_080019.1, read on the forward strand.
ACAAATGTTGAAGGCGAAGAATCTAGTCTAGTTCTCGGGCTTAGGGTTAGGGTTAGTTGTTCACTAAGATTTACAGTAACACAGAGTTACATTTAGAGTTTGCATGTGACCCTGATGTGAGGGCGATGGCCAGATTGAGCTTCAGGTTTATGGTGCTGCATGACAGACGTTGAAGTTGACTATGTCAGCTCAGGTAAAGTGGCCAGGGCTAGGGTTATGGTATTGTGTTCTGTGAGGTGTACAGGAAGAATAGGGGTATGGACAGACTTAGGGCTGGTCTCTGATATGAGGGCAAGTGCGAGATTGAGGTTCAGGATTACGGTGAAGTGTGGGTCATGCCAAAGGTTACGGTGAATGTACACGTCCAAGATTCATGGCTAGGGTTAGGATTACTGCGTCGTTCTGTTCTACAGAAAGGACAAGTTTAGGATTAAGGTTAGGGTCCAGCTCTGATGTGAGTGCGAGTGTGAGATTGCGATACAGTGTTGAGGAGGGCCCTGGTTGATGTCAATGGTGACGTTGTGTGGATAGGCCCAGGACTCAGTGCTAGGCTCAAAATTTTGTGTTCTCTCTGTTTTCCGGAGACATTAGCATTACGGAAAGAGTTAGGTTCTGGGTCTGATGTGACGGTAAGTGCAAGATGGTGGATCAGGTTTATGGTGAGGCATGGGTGACGTCAGTGGTCAAGGTCGGGTGTCAGGACCACGGGCCAGGGCTAGGGTTAGGGTTAGGTTTTTGGGAAGCTGTAGAGGGATGGTATTGTTACGTTTAGACTTAGGTTCCTTCTCTTACGTTAGGGCGACTATACGATTCAGTTCCAGGATTACTGCGAGCCAAGGTTGATATCCAAGGTTATGGAGGAGTTTCAGGGAACAGGTCCACGCTGGGGTTAGGGTTATGTAATCGTTAAAGTGCATGGGGTTTACGTGAATAGAGCTCGGTTTTGGATCTTACTCTGATGTGAGGGCGTAGGCCAGACTGATCTTGATCATCATGGTGTGGCATAGGTGACATCAATCCTGACGCTGAGGTTCCAGGTTAAGGGACCTTGGTTAGCAGAAGGGTTTTTGTAAGGAAATGTCTATGCAGAAGATATGGTTGTGGATATAATTAGGGTGCAGTTTTGAAGTCAGGGCGAGTGTGAGGTCGAGTCACAGGGTTGAGGGAGTCATAGTTGATATCAGTGGTGGAGGCGAAGTATCTGGTCCATGGCTCGGTTCTAGGGTTCCGTTTAGGTGTTCGGTAAGGAGTACGGGTGAGATAGGGTTACAGTTAGATTCGGAACCATCCCTGATGTGAGGACGAGTGCAAGATTTAGTTTCAGTTTTAAGGTGAGGTGTGGGTGTCATTAATGCTTAAGTTGAAGTGTCAGATCCTGGCGCCAGGGCTAGGGCTGGCTTTAGTTGTAAGTTAAGGTGTATTTGTTCTGAATGAGTGACAGTTAGAGATCTGATCAATCTCTGATGTGAGGGCAATGGCCAGAATGAGCTTCAGGATTATGGGGAGGAATGACAGACATCAATGCTGATGGTGGCAGTTCAGTTAAAGGGCCTGGGCTAGGTTTAGGGTTTCCTGTAAGGGAAAGTCTATGCATATGATACGGTTACGGAGAGAATTTTGGTTCAATTCTGATGTGAGTGCGAGGGTGAGATTGAGTCTCAGGATAAAGATGTGCCTCCTAGTCGGCAGCAATGTTGAAGTCAGAGTATCTAGTCCAGGGCTTGGGTTTAGGGTTAGGCTTAGGTGTTCAGTAAGATTCACAGGAACATAGAGTTACATTTAGAGTTCGAATCTGACACTGATGTGAGGGCGATGGCCAGATTGAGCTTCAGGTATACATTTCGGCATGACGGACGTTGAAGCTGATGGCGTCATTTCAGGTAAAGTGGCCAGGGTTAGAGTTATGTTATTGTGTTCTGTGAGGTGTAGAGGAAGGATAGGGTGATGGACAGACTTAGGGTGTTCTCTGATGTGAAGGTTAGGGTCCAGCTCTGATGTGAGTGCACTTCTGAAATTGCGATTCATTGTTGAGGAGGGCCCTGGGTGATGTCGAAGCTGACGTTGTGTGGATAGGCCCAGGATCCAGTGATAGGGTTAAAATTTTGTGTTCTCTCTGATTTCCAGAGACATTAGCATTACGGAAAGAGTTAGGTTCTGGGTCTGATGTGAAGGGGAGAGCAAGATGGTGGATCAGGGTTTTGGTGAGGCATGGGTGACATCAATGTTCCTGGTGAGCTGTCAGGACCACTGGCCAGGGCTAGGCTAAGCGTTAGGTTTTTGGTTAGGTGTAGAGAGAGGGTGTTTTCACATTTATACATAGGGTCCTTCTCTTACGTTAGGGCGAATGTGCGATTCAGTTCCAGGATTACAGTGAGTCAAGGGTGATATCCATGATGACGGTGGAGTTTCAGGCCACTGTTCGGCGCTAGGGTTAGGGTTATGTAATCTTTGAAGGGTATGGGGTGGACCGGGATACGTTTCGATTTGCATCCTACTCTGACGTGAGGGCGAAGCCCACATTGATCTTCATCATCGTGGTGTGGCATCGGTGACATCATTGCTGCCTCTGAGGGTACAGGTTAATAGACCTTGTTTAGGGATAAGATTTTCTGTAAGGAAAAGTCTATGCGGTACATATGGTTATGGACAGAATTAGGGAGCAGTTCTGATGTCAGGGCGAGTGTGAGATTGAGTCGCAGGGTCAATGGAGTCATAGTTTATATCAACGGTGAAGGTGAATTATCTGTTCCAGGGTCGGGTGTACGGTTAGATTTAGGTGTTCGATAATGAATATGGGTGTGATATGGTTACAGTTAGACTTCAGATCTATCTCTGATGTGAGGGAGAGTGCATGATTGAGTTTGAAGATAAAGCTGAAATATGGGTGACATCAAAGATGAAGGTGAAGTGTCAGATCCTGGCGCCAGGGCCAGGGATAGCATTAGTTGTAAGGTAAGGAGTATTGGGCAGATTGAGTGGCAGTAAGAGTTCTGATCTGACTCTGATGTGAAGGAAATGGCCAGAATGTGCTTCAGGATTATGGGGAGGAATGACAGAAGTCGATGCTGATGGTGGCGGTTCAGTTAAATTGGCCTGGGCTAGGGTTAGGGTTTCCTGTAAGGGAAAATCTATGCATATGTTACGGTGACGGAGAAAATTAGGGCTCAGTTCTGATGTGAGGACGAGGGTGAGATTGAGGCTCATGGTTAAGATGTGTCTCCTAGTTGGCACAAATGTTGAAGGCGAAGAATCTAGTCTAGTTCTCGGGCTTAGGGTTAGGGTTAGTTGTTCACTAAGATTTACAGTAACACAGAGTTACATTTAGAGTGTGCATGTGACCCTGATGTGAGGGCGATGGCCAGATTGAGCTTCAGGTTTATGGTGCGGCATGACAGACGTTGAAGTTGACTATGTCAGCTCAGGTAAAGTGGCCAGGGCTAGGGTTATGGTATTGTGTTCTGTGAGGTGTACAGGAAGAATAGGGGTATGGACAGACTTAGGGCTGGTCTCTGATATGAGGGCAAGTGCGAGATTGAGGTTCAGGATTACGGTGAAGTGTGGGTCATGCCAAAGGTTACGGTGAATGCACACGTCCAAGATTCATGGCTAGGGTTAGGATTACTGCGTCGTTCTGTTCTACAGAAAGGACAAGTTTAGGATTAAGGTTAGGGTCCAGCTCTGATGTGAGTGCGAGTGTGAGATTGCGATACAGTGTTGAGGAGGGCCCTGGTTGATGTCAATGGTGACGTTGTGTGGATAGGCCCAGGACTCAGTGCTAGGCTCAAAATTTTGTGTTCTCTCTGTTTTCCGGAGACATTAGCATTACGGAAAGAGTTAGGTTCTGGGTCTGATGTGACGGTAAGTGCAAGATGGTGGATCAGGTTTATGGTGAGGCATGGGTGACGTCAGTGGTCAAGGTCGGGTGTCAGGACCACGGGCCAGGGCTAGGGTTAGGGTTAGGTTTTTGGGAAGCTGTAGAGGGATGGTATTGTTACGTTTAGACTTAGGTTCCTTCTCTTACGTTAGGGCCACTATACGATTCAGTTCCAGGATTACTGCGAGCCAAGGTTGATATCCAAGGTTATGGAGGAGTTTCAGGGAACAGGTCCACGCTGGGGTTAGGGTTATGTAATCGTTAAAGTGCATGGGGTTTACGTGAATAGAGCTCGGTTTTGGATCTTACTCTGATGTGAGGGCGTAGGCCAGACTGATCTTGATCATCATGGTGTGGCATAGGTGACATCAATCCTGACGCTGAGGTTCCAGGTTAAGGGACCTTGGTTAGCAGAAGGGTTTTTGTAAGGAAATGTCTATGCAGAAGATATGGTTGTGGATATAATTAGGGTGCAGTTTTGAAGTCAGGGCGAGTGTGAGGTCGAGTCACAGGGTTGAGGGAGTCATAGTTGATATCAGTGGTGGAGGCGAAGTATCTGGTCCATGGCTCGGTTCTAGGGTTCCGTTTAGGTGTTCGGTAAGGAGTACGGGTGAGATAGGGTTACAGTTAGATTCGGAACCATCCCTGATGTGAGGACGAGTGCAAGATTTAGTTTCAGTTTTAAGGTGAGGTGTGGGTGTCATTAATGCTTAAGTTGAAGTGTCAGATCCTGGCGCCAGGGCTAGGGCTGGCTTTAGTTGTAAGTTAAGGTGTATTTGTTCTGAATGAGTGACAGTTAGAGATCTGATCAATCTCTGATGTGAGGGCAATGGCCAGAATGAGCTTCAGGATTATGGGGAGGAATGACAGACATCAATGCTGATGGTGGCAGTTCAGTTAAAGGGCCTGGGCTAGGTTTAGGGTTTCCTGTAAGGGAAAGTCTATGCATATGATACGGTTACGGAGAGAATTTTGGTTCAATTCTGATGTGAGTGCGAGGGTGAGATTGAGTCTCAGGATAAAGATGTGCCTCCTAGTCGGCAGCAATGTTGAAGTCAGAGTATCTAGTCCAGGGCTTGGGTTTAGGGTTAGGCTTAGGTGTTCAGTAAGATTCACAGGAACATAGAGTTACATTTAGAGTTCGAATCTGACACTGATGTGAGGGCGATGGCCAGATTGAGCTTCAGGTATACATTTCGGCATGACGGACGTTGAAGCTGATGGCGTCATTTCAGGTAAAGTGGCCAGGGTTAGAGTTATGTTATTGTGTTCTGTGAGGTGTAGAGGAAGGATAGGGTGATGGACAGACTTAGGGTGTTCTCTGATGTGAAGGTTAGGGTCCAGCTCTGATGTGAGTGCACTTCTGAAATTGCGATTCATTGTTGAGGAGGGCCCTGGGTGATGTCGAAGCTGACGTTGTGTGGATAGGCCCAGGATCCAGTGATAGGGTTAAAATTTTGTGTTCTCTCTGATTTCCAGAGACATTAGCATTACGGAAAGAGTTAGGTTCTGGGTCTGATGTGAAGGGGAGAGCAAGATGGTGGATCAGGGTTTTGGTGAGGCATGGGTGACATCAATGTTCCTGGTGAGCTGTCAGGACCACTGGCCAGGGCTAGGCTAAGCGTTAGGTTTTTGGTTAGGTGTAGAGAGAGGGTGTTTTCACATTTATACATAGGGTCCTTCTCTTACGTTAGGGCGAATGTGCGATTCAGTTCCAGGATTACAGTGAGTCAAGGGTGATATCCATGATGACGGTGGAGTTTCAGGCCACTGTTCGGCGCTAGGGTTAGGGTTATGTAATCTTTGAAGGGTATGGGGTGGACCGGGATACGTTTCGATTTGCATCCTACTCTGACGTGAGGGCGAAGCCCACATTGATCTTCATCATCGTGGTGTGGCATCGGTGACATCATTGCTGCCTCTGAGGGTACAGGTTAATAGACCTTGTTTAGGGATAAGATTTTCTGTAAGGAAAAGTCTATGCGGTACATATGGTTATGGACAGAATTAGGGAGCAGTTCTGATGTCAGGGCGAGTGTGAGATTGAGTCGCAGGGTCAATGGAGTCATAGTTTATATCAACGGTGAAGGTGAATTATCTGTTCCAGGGTCGGGTGTACGGTTAGATTTAGGTGTTCGATAATGAATATGGGTGTGATATGGTTACAGTTAGACTTCAGATCTATCTCTGATGTGAGGGAGAGTGCATGATTGAGTTTGAAGATAAAGCTGAAATATGGGTGACATCAAAGATGAAGGTGAAGTGTCAGATCCTGGCGCCAGGGCCAGGGATAGCATTAGTTGTAAGGTAAGGAGTATTGGGCAGATTGAGTGGCAGTAAGAGTTCTGATCTGACTCTGATGTGAAGGAAATGGCCAGAATGTGCTTCAGGATTATGGGGAGGAATGACAGAAGTCGATGCTGATGGTGGCGGTTCAGTTAAATTGGCCTGGGCTAGGGTTAGGGTTTCCTGTAAGGGAAAATCTATGCATATGTTACGGTGACGGAGAAAATTAGGGCTCAGTTCTGATGTGAGGACGAGGGTGAGATTGAGGCTCATGGTTAAGATGTGTCTCCTAGTTGGCACAAATGTTGAAGGCGAAGAATCTAGTCTAGTTCTCAGGCTTAGGGTTAGGGTTAGTTGTTCACTAAGATTTACAGTAACACAGAGTTACATTTAGAGTTTGCATGTGACCCTGATGTGAGGGCGATGGCCAGATTGAGCTTCAGGTTTATGGTGCGGCATGACAGACGTTGAAGTTGACTATGTCAGCTCAGGTAAAGTGGCCAGGGCTAGGGTTATGGTATTGTGTTCTGTGAGGTGTACAGGAAGAATAGGGGTATGGACAGACTTAGGGCTGGTCTCTGATATGAGGGCAAGTGCGAGATTGAGGTTCAGGATTACGGTGAAGTGTGGGTCATGCCAAAGGTTACGGTGAATGCACACGTCCAAGATTCATGGCTAGGGTTAGGATTACTGCGTCGTTCTGTTCTACAGAAAGGACAAGTTTAGGATTAAGGTTAGGGTCCAGCTCTGATGTGAGTGCGAGTGTGAGATTGCGATACAGTGTTGAGGAGGGCCCTGGTTGATGTCAATGGTGACGTTGTGTGGATAGGCCCAGGACTCAGTGCTAGGCTCAAAATTTTGTGTTCTCTCTGTTTTCCGGAGACATTAGCATTACGGAAAGAGTTAGGTTCTGGGTCTGATGTGACGGTAAGTGCAAGATGGTGGATCAGGTTTATGGTGAGGCATGGGTGACGTCAGTGGTCAAGGTCGGGTGTCAGGACCACGGGCCAGGGCTAGGGTTAGGGTTAGGTTTTTGGGAAGCTGTAGAGGGATGGTATTGTTACGTTTAGACTTAGGTTCCTTCTCTTACGTTAGGGCCACTATACGATTCAGTTCCAGGATTACTGCGAGCCAAGGTTGATATCCAAGGTTATGGAGGAGTTTCAGGGAACAGGTCCACGCTGGGGTTAGGGTTATGTAATCGTTAAAGTGCATGGGGTTTACGTGAATAGAGCTCGGTTTTGGATCTTACTCTGATGTGAGGGCGTAGGCCAGACTGATCTTGATCATCATGGTGTGGCATAGGTGACATCAATCCTGACGCTGAGGTTCCAGGTTAAGGGACCTTGGTTAGCAGAAGGGTTTTTGTAAGGAAATGTCTATGCAGAAGATATGGTTGTGGATATAATTAGGGTGCAGTTTTGAAGTCAGGGCGAGTGTGAGGTCGAGTCACAGGGTTGAGGGAGTCATAGTTGATATCAGTGGTGGAGGCGAAGTATCTGGTCCATGGCTCGGTTCTAGGGTTCCGTTTAGGTGTTCGGTAAGGAGTACGGGTGAGATAGGGTTACAGTTAGATTCGGAACCATCCCTGATGTGAGGACGAGTGCAAGATTTAGTTTCAGTTTTAAGGTGAGGTGTGGGTGTCATTAATGCTTAAGTTGAAGTGTCAGATCCTGGCGCCAGGGCTAGGGCTGGCTTTAGTTGTAAGTTAAGGTGTATTTGTTCTGAATGAGTGACAGTTAGAGATCTGATCAATCTCTGATGTGAGGGCAATGGCCAGAATGAGCTTCAGGATTATGGGGAGGAATGACAGACATCAATGCTGATGGTGGCAGTTCAGTTAAAGGGCCTGGGCTAGGTTTAGGGTTTCCTGTAAGGGAAAGTCTATGCATATGATACGGTTACGGAGAGAATTTTGGTTCAATTCTGATGTGAGTGCGAGGGTGAGATTGAGTCTCAGGATAAAGATGTGCCTCCTAGTCGGCAGCAATGTTGAAGTCAGAGTATCTAGTCCAGGGCTTGGGTTTAGGGTTAGGCTTAGGTGTTCAGTAAGATTCACAGGAACATAGAGTTACATTTAGAGTTCGAATCTGACACTGATGTGAGGGCGATGGCCAGATTGAGCTTCAGGTATACATTTCGGCATGACGGACGTTGAAGCTGATGGCGTCATTTCAGGTAAAGTGGCCAGGGTTAGAGTTATGTTATTGTGTTCTGTGAGGTGTAGAGGAAGGATAGGGTGATGGACAGACTTAGGGTGTTCTCTGATGTGAAGGTTAGGGTCCAGCTCTGATGTGAGTGCACTTCTGAAATTGCGATTCATTGTTGAGGAGGGCCCTGGGTGATGTCGAAGCTGACGTTGTGTGGATAGGCCCAGGATCCAGTGATAGGGTTAAAATTTTGTGTTCTCTCTGATTTCCAGAGACATTAGCATTACGGAAAGTGTTAGGTTCTGGGTCTGATGTGAAGGGGAGAGCAAGATGGTGGATCAGGGTTTTGGTGAGGCATGGGTGACATCAATGTTCCTGGTGAGCTGTCAGGACAACTGGCCAGGGCTAGGCTAAGCGTTAGGTTTTTGGTTAGGTGTAGAGAGAGGGTGTTTTCACATTTATACATAGGGTCCTTCTCTTACGTTAGGGCGAATGTGCGATTCAGTTCCAGGATTACAGTGAGGCAAGGGTGATATCCATGATGACGGTGGAGTTTCAGGCCACTGTTCGGCGCTAGGGTTAGGGTTATGTAATCTTTAAAGGGTATGGGGTGGACCGGGATACGTTTCGATTTGCATCCTACTCTGACGTGAGGGCGAAGCACACATTGATCTTCATCATCGTGGTGTGGCATCGGTGACATCATTGCTGCCTCTGAGGGTACAGGTTAATAGACCTTGTTTAGGGATAAGATTTTCTGTAAGGAAAAGTCTATGCGGTACATATGGTTATGGACAGAATTAGGGAGCAGTTCTGATGTCAGAGCGAGTGTGAGATTGAGTCGCAGGGTCAATGGAGTCATAGTTTATATCAACGGTGAAGGTGAATTATCTGTTCCAGGGTCGGGTGTACGGTTAGATTTAGGTGTTCGATAATGAATATGGGTGTGATATGGTTACAGTTAGACTTCAGATCTATCTCTGATGTGAGGGAGAGTGCATGATTGAGTTTGAAGATAAAGCTGAAATATGGGTGACATCAAAGATGAAGGTGAAGTGTCAGATCCTGGCGCCAGGGCCAGGGATAGCATTAGTTGTAAGGTAAGGAGTATTGGGCAGATTGAGTGGCAGTAAGAGTTCTGATCTGACTCTGATGTGAAGGAAATGGCCAGAATGTGCTTCAGGATTATGGGGAGGAATGACAGAAGTCGATGCTGATGGTGGCGGTTCAGTTAAATTGGCCTGGGCTAGGGTTAGGGTTTCCTGTAAGGGAAAATCTATGCATATGTTACGGTGACGGAGAAAATTAGGGCTCAGTTCTGATGTGAGGACGAGGGTGAGATTGAGTCTCATGGTTAAGTTGTGTCTCCTAGTTGGCACAAATGTTGAAGGCGAAGAATCTAGTCTAGTTCTCGGGCCTAGGGTTAGGGTTAGTTGTTCACTAAGATTTACAGTAACACAGAGTTACATTTAGAGTTTCCATGTGACCCTGATGTGAGGGCGATGGCCAGATTGAGCTTCAGGTTTATGGTGCGGCATGACAGACGTTGAAGTTGACTATGTCAGCTCAGGTAAAGTGGCCAGGGCTAGGGTTATGGTATTGTGTTCTGTGAGGTGTACAGGAAGAATAGGGGTATGGACAGACTTAGGGCTGGTCTCTGATATGAGGGCAAGTGCGAGATTGAGGTTCAGGATTACGGTGAAGTGTGGGTCATGCCAAAGGTTACGGTGAATGCACACGTCCAAGATTCATGGCTAGGGTTAGGATTACTGCGTCGTTCTGTTCTACAGAAAGGACAAGTTTAGGATTAAGGTTAGGGTCCAGCTCTGATGTGAGTGCGAGTGTGAGATTGCGATACAGTGTTGAGGAGGGCCGTGGTTGATGTCAATGGTGACGTTGTGTGGATAGGCCCAGGACTCAGTGCTAGGCTCAAAATTTTGTGTTCTCTCTGTTTTCCGGAGACATTAGCATTACGGAAAGAGTTAGGTTCTGGGTCTGATGTGACGGTAAGTGCAAGATGGTGGATCAGGTTTATGGTGAGGCATGGGTGACGTCAGTGGTCAAGGTCGGGTGTCAGGACCACGGGCCAGGGCTAGGGTTAGGGTTAGGTTTTTGGGAAGCTGTAGAGGGATGGTATTGTTACGTTTAGACTTAGGTTCCTTCTCTTACGTTAGGGCCACTATACGATTCAGTTCCAGGATTACTGCGAGCCAAGGTTGATATCCAAGGTTATGGAGGAGTTTCAGGGAACAGGTCCACGCTGGGGTTAGGGTTATGTAATCGTTAAAGTGCATGGGGTTTACGTGAATAGAGCTCGGTTTTGGATCTTACTCTGATGTGAGGGCGTAGGCCAGACTGATCTTGATCATCATGGTGTGGCATAGGTGACATCAATCCTGACGCTGAGGTTCCAGGTTAAGGGACCTTGGTTAGCAGAAGGGTTTTTGTAAGGAAATGTCTATGCAGAAGATATGGTTGTGGATATAATTAGGGTGCAGTTTTGAAGTCAGGGCGAGTGTGAGGTCGAGTCACAGGGTTGAGGGAGTCATAGTTGATATCAGTGGTGGAGGCGAAGTATCTGGTCCATGGCTCGGGTCTAGGGTTCCGTTTAGGTGTTCGGTAAGGAGTACGGGTGAGATAGGGTTACAGTTAGATTCGGAACCATCCCTGATGTGAGGACGAGTGCAAGATTTAGTTTCAGTTTTAAGGTGAGGTGTGGGTGTCATTAATGCTTAAGTTGAAGTGTCAGATCCTGGCGCCAGGGCTAGGGCTGGCTTTAGTTGTAAGTTAAGGTGTATTTGTTCTGAATGAGTGACAGTTAGAGATCTGATCAATCTCTGATGTGAGGGCAATGGCCAGAATGAGCTTCAGGATTATGGGGAGGAATGACAGACATCAATGCTGATGGTGGCAGTTCAGTTAAAGGGCCTGGGCTAGGTTTAGGGTTTCCTGTAAGGGAAAGTCTATGCATATGATACGGTTACGGAGAGAATTTTGGTTCAATTCTGATGTGAGTGCGAGGGTGAGATTGAGTCTCAGGATAAAGATGTGCCTCCTAGTCAGCAGCAATGTTGAAGTCAGAGTATCTAGTCCAGGGCTTGGGTTTAGGGTTAGGCTTAGGTGTTCAGTAAGATTCACAGGAACATAGAGTTACATTTAGAGTTCGAATCTGACACTGATGTGAGGGCGATGGCCAGATTGAGCTTCAGGTATACATTTCGGCATGACGGACGTTGAAGCTGATGGCGTCATTTCAGGTAAAGTGGCCAGGGTTAGAGTTATGTTATTGTGTTCTGTGAGGTGTAGAGGAAGGATAGGGTGATGGACAGACTTAGGGTGTTCTCTGATGTGAAGGTTAGGGTCCAGCTCTGATGTGAGTGCACTTCTGAAATTGCGATTCATTGTTGAGGAGGGCCCTGGGTGATGTCGAAGCTGACGTTGTGTGGATAGGCCCAGGATCCAGTGATAGGGTTAAAATTTTGTGTTCTCTCTGATTTCCAGAGACATTAGCATTACGGAAAGAGTTAGGTTCTGGGTCTGATGTGAAGGGGAGAGCAAGATGGTGGATCAGGGTTTTGGTGAGGCATGGGTGACATCAATGTTCCTGGTGAGCTGTCAGGACCACTGGCCAGGGCTAGGCTAAGCGTTAGGTTTTTGGTTAGGTGTAGAGAGAGGGTGTTTTCACATTTATACCTAGGGTCCTTCTCTTACGTTAGGGCGAATGTGCGATTCAGTTCCAGGATTACAGTGAGGCAAGGGTGATATCCATGATGACGGTGGAGTTTCAGGCCACTGTTCGGCGCTAGGGTTAGGATTATGTAATCTTTGAAGGGTATGGGGTGGACCGGGATACGTTTCGATTTGCATCCTACTCTGACGTGAGGGCGAAGCCCACATTGATCTTCATCATCGTGGTGTGGCATCGGTGACATCATTGCTGCCTCTGAGGGTACAGGTTAATAGACCTTGTTTAGGGATAAGATTTTCTGTAAGGAAAAGTCTATGCGGTACATATGGTTATGGACAGAATTAGGGAGCAGTTCTGATGTCAGGGCGAGTGTGAGATTGAGTCGCAGGGTCAATGGAGTCATAGTTTATATCAACGGTGAAGGTGAATTATCTGTTCCAGGGTCGGGTGTACGGTTAGATTTAGGTGTTCGATAATGAATATGGGTGTGATATGGTTACAGTTAGACTTCAGATCTATCTCTGATGTGAGGGAGAGTGCATGATTGAGTTTGAAGATAAAGCTGAAATATGGGTGACATCAAAGATGAAGGTGAAGTGTCAGATCCTGGCGCCAGGGCCAGGGACAGCATTAGTTGTAAGGTAAGGAGTATTGGGCAGATTGAGTGGCAGTAAGAGTTCTGATCTGACTCTGATGTGAAGGAAATGGCCAGAATGTGCTTCAGGATTATGGGGAGGAATGACAGAAGTCGATGCTGATGGTGGCGGTTCAGTTAAATTGGCCTGGGCTAGGGTTAGGGTTTCCTGTAAGGGAAAATCTATGCATATGTTACGGTGACGGAGAAAATTAGGGCTCAGTTCTGATGTGAGGACGAGGGTGAGATTGAGGCTCATGGTTAAGATGTGTCTCCTAGTTGGCACAAATGTTGAAGGCGAAGAATCTAGTCTAGTTCTCGGGCCTAGGGTTAGGGTTAGTTGTTCACTAAGATTTACAGTAACACAGAGTTACATTTAGAGTTTGCATGTGACCCTGATGTGAGGGCGATGGCCAGATTGAGCTTCAGGTTTATGGTGCGGCATGACAGACGTTGAAGTTGACTATGTCAGCTCAGGTAAAGTGGCCAGGGCTAGGGTTATGGTATTGTGTTCTGTGAGGTGTACAGGAAGAATAGGGGTATGGACAGACTTAGGGCTGGTCTCTGATATGAGGGCAAGTGCGAGATTGAGGTTCAGGATTACGGTGAAGTGTGGGTCATGCCAAAGGTTACGGTGAATGCACACGTCCAAGATTCATGGCTAGGGTTAGGATTACTGCGTCGTTCTGTTCTACAGAAAGGACAAGTTTAGGATTAAGGTTAGGGTCCAGCTCTGATGTGAGTGCGAGTGTGAGATTGCGATAAAGTGTTGAGGAGGGCCCTGGTTGATGTCAATGGTGACGTTGTGTGGATAGGCCCAGGACTCAGTGCTAGGCTCAAAATTTTGTGTTCTCTCTGTTTTCCGGAGACATTAGCATTACGGAAAGAGTTAGGTTCTGGGTCTGATGTGACGGTAAGTGCAAGATGGTGGATCAGGTTTATGGTGAGGCATGGGTGACGTCAGTGGTCAAGGTCGGGTGTCAGGACCACGGGCCAGGGCTAGGGTTAGGGTTAGGTTTTTGGGAAGCTGTAGAGGGATGGTATTGTTACGTTTAGACTTAGGTTCCTTCTCTTACGTTAGGGCCACTATACGATTCAGTTCCAGGATTACTGCGAGCCAAGGTTGATATCCAAGGTTATGGAGGAGTTTCAGGGAACAGGTCCACGCTGGGGTTAGGGTTATGTAATCGTTAAAGTGCATGGGGTTTACGTGAATAGAGCTCGGTTTTGGATCTTACTCTGATGTGAGGGCGTAGGCCAGACTGATCTTGATCATCATGGTGTGGCATAGGTGACATCAATCCTGACGCTGAGGTTCCAGGTTAAGGGACCTTGGTTAGCAGAAGGGTTTTTGTAAGGAAATGTCTATGCAGAAGATATGGTTGTGGATATAATTAGGGTGCAGTTTTGAAGTCAGGGCGAGTGTGAGGTCGAGTCACAGGGTTGAGGGAGTCATAGTTGATATCAGTGGTGGAGGCGAAGTATCTGGTCCATGGCTCGGGTCTAGGGTTCCGTTTAGGTGTTCGGTAAGGAGTACGGGTGAGATAGGGTTACAGTTAGATTCGGAACCATCCCTGATGTGAGGACGAGTGCAAGATTTAGTTTCAGTTTTAAGGTGAGGTGTGGGTGTCATTAATGCTTAAGTTGAAGTGTCAGATCCTGGCGCCAGGGCTAGGGCTGGCTTTAGTTGTAAGTTAAGGTGTATTTGTTCTGAATGAGTGACAGTTAGAGATCTGATCAATCTCTGATGTGAGGGCAATGGCCAGAATGAGCTTCAGGATTATGGGGAGGAATGACAGACATCAATGCTGATGGTGGCAGTTCAGTTAAAGGGCCTGGGCTAGGTTTAGGGTTTCCTGTAAGGGAAAGTCTATGCATATGATACGGTTACGGAGAGAATTTTGGTTCAATTCTGATGTGAGTGCGAGGGTGAGATTGAGTCTCAGGATAAAGATGTGCCTCCTAGTCAGCAGCAATGTTGAAGTCAGAGTATCTAGTCCAGGGCTTGGGTTTAGGGTTAGGCTTAGGTGTTCAGTAAGATTCACAGGAACATAGAGTTACATTTAGAGTTCGAATCTGACACTGATGTGAGGGTGATGGCCAGATTGAGCTTCAGGTATACATTTCGGCATGACGGACGTTGAAGCTGATGGCGTCATTTCAGGTAAAGTGGCCAGGGTTAGAGTTATGTTATTGTGTTCTGTGAGGTGTAGAGGAAGGATAGGGTGATGGACAGACTTAGGGTGTTCTCTGATGTGAAGGTTAGGGTCCAGCTCTGATGTGAGTGCACTTCTGAAATTGCGATTCATTGTTGAGGAGGGCCCTGGGTGATGTCGAAGCTGACGTTGTGTGGATAGGCCCAGGATCCAGTGATAGGGTTAAAATTTTGTGTTCTCTCTGATTTCCAGAGACATTAGCATTACGGAAAGAGTTAGGTTCTGGGTCTGATGTGAAGGGGAGAGCAAGATGGTGGATCAGGGTTTTGGTGAGGCATGGGTGACATCAATGTTCCTGGTGAGCTGTCAGGACCACTGGCCAGGGCTAGGCTAAGCGTTAGGTTTTTGGTTAGGTGTAGAGAGAGGGTGTTTTCACATTTATACCTAGGGTCCTTCTCTTACGTTAGGGCGAATGTGCGATTCAGTTCCAGGATTACAGTGAGGCAAGGGTGATATCCATGATGACGGTGGAGTTTCAGGCCACTGTTCGGCGCTAGGGTTAGGATTATGTAATCTTTGAAGGGTATGGGGTGGACCGGGATACGTTTCGATTTGCATCCTACTCTGACGTGAGGGCGAAGCCCACATTGATCTTCATCATCGTGGTGTGGCATCGGTGACATCATTGCTGCCTCTGAGGGTACAGGTTAATAGACCTTGTTTAGGGATAAGATTTTCTGTAAGGAAAAGTCTATGCGGTACATATGGTTATGGACAGAATTAGGGAGCAGTTCTGATGTCAGGGCGAGTGTGAGATTGAGTCGCAGGGTCAATGGAGTCATAGTTTATATCAACGGTGAAGGTGAATTATCTGTTCCAGGGTCGGGTGTACGGTTAGATTTAGGTGTTCGATAATGAATATGGGTGTGATATGGTTACAGTTAGACTTCAGATCTATCTCTGATGTGAGGGAGAGTGCATGATTGAGTTTGAAGATAAAGCTGAAATATGGGTGACATCAAAGATGAAGGTGAAGTGTCAGATCCTGGCGCCAGGGCCAGGGATAGCATTAGTTGTAAGGTAAGGAGTATTGGGCAGATTGAGTGGCAGTAAGAGTTCTGATCTGACTCTGATGTGAATTAAATGGCCAGAATGTGCTTCAGGATTATGGGGAGGAATGACAGAAGTCGATGCTGATGGTGGCGGTTCAGTTAAATTGGCCTGGGCTAGGGTTAGGGTTTCCTGTAAGGGAAAATCTATGCATATGTTACGGTGACGGAGAAAATTAGGGCTCAGTTCTGATGTGAGGACGAGGGTGAGATTGAGGCTCATGGTTAAGATGTGTCTCCTAGTTGGCACAAATGTTGAAGGCGAAGAATCTAGTCTAGTTCTCGGGCCTAGGGTTAGGGTTAGTTGTTCACTAAGATTTACAGTAACACAGAGTTACATTTAGAGTTTGCATGTGACCCTGACGTGAGGGCGATGGCCAAATTGAGCTTCAGGTTTATGGTGCGGCATGACAGACGTTGAAGTTGACTATGTCAGCTCAGGTAAAGTGGCCAGGGCTAGGGTTATGGTATTGTGTTCTGTGAGGTGTACAGGAAGAATAGGGGTATGGACAGACTTAGGGCTGGTCTCTGATATGAGGGCAAGTGCGAGATTGAGGTTCAGGATTACGGTGAAGTGTGGGTCATGCCAAAGGTTACGGTGAATGCACACGTCCAAGATTCATGGCTAGGGTTAGGATTACTGCGTCGTTCTGTTCTACAGAAAGGACAAGTTTAGGATTAAGGTTAGGGTCCAGCTCTGATGTGAGTGCGAGTGTGAGATTGCGATACAGTGTTGAGGAGGGCCCTGGTTGATGTCAATGGTGACGTTGTGTGGATAGGCCCAGGACTCAGTGCTAGGCTCAAAATTTTGTGTTCTCTCTGTTTTCCGGAGACATTAGCATTACGGAAAGAGTTAGGTTCTGGGTCTGATGTGACGGTAAGTGCAAGATGGTGGATCAGGTTTATGGTGAGGCATGGGTGACGTCAGTGGTCAAGGTCGGGTGTCAGGACCACGGGCCAGGGCTAGGGTTAGGGTTAGGTTTTTGGGAAGCTGTAGAGGGATGGTATTGTTACGTTTAGACTTAGGTTCCTTCTCTTACGTTAGGGCCACTATACGATTCAGTTCCAGGATTACTGCGAGCCAAGGTTGATATCCAAGGTTATGGAGGAGTTTCAGGGAACAGGTCCACGCTGGGGTTAGGGTTATGTAATCGTTAAAGTGCATGGGGTTTACGTGAATAGAGCTCGGTTTTGGATCTTACTCTGATGTGAGGGCGTAGGCCAGACTGATCTTGATCATCATGGTGTGGCATAGGTGACATCAATCCTGACGCTGAGGTTCCAGGTTAAGGGACCTTGGTTAGCAGAAGGGTTTTTGTAAGGAAATGTCTATGCAGAAGATATGGTTGTGGATATAATTAGGGTGCAGTTTTGAAGTCAGGGCGAGTGTGAGGTCGAGTCACAGGGTTGAGGGAGTCATAGTTGATATCAGTGGTGGAGGCGAAGTATCTGGTCCATGGCTCGGGTCTAGGGTTCCGTTTAGGTGTTCGGTAAGGAGTACGGGTGAGATAGGGTTACAGTTAGATTCGGAACCATCCCTGATGTGAGGACGAGTGCAAGATTTAGTTTCAGTTTTAAGGTGAGGTGTGGGTGTCATTAATGCTTAAGTTGAAGTGTCAGATCCTGGCGCCAGGGCTAGGGCTGGCTTTAGTTGTAAGTTAAGGTGTATTTGTTCTGAATGAGTGACAGTTAGAGATCTGATCAATCTCTGATGTGAGGGCAATGGCCAGAATGAGCTTCAGGATTATGGGGAGGAATGACAGACATCAATGCTGATGGTGGCAGTTCAGTTAAAGGGCCTGGGCTAGGTTTAGGGTTTCCTGTAAGGGAAAGTCTATGCATATGATACGGTTACGGGAGAATTTTGGTTCAATTCTGATGTGAGTGCGAGGGTGAGATTGAGTCTCAGGATAAAGATGTGCCTCCTAGTCAGCAGCAATGTTGAAGTCAGAGTATCTAGTCCAGGGCTTGGGTTTAGGGTTAGGCTTAGGTGTTCAGTAAGATTCACAGGAACATAGAGTTACATTTAGAGTTCGAATCTGACACTGATGTGAGGGCGATGGCCAGATTGAGCTTCAGGTATACATTTCGGCATGACGGACGTTGAAGCTGATGGCGTCATTTCAGGTAAAGTGGCCAGGGTTAGAGTTATGTTATTGTGTTCTGTGAGGTGTAGAGGAAGGATAGGGTGATGGACAGACTTAGGGTGTTCTCTGATGTGAAGGTTAGGGTCCAGCTCTGATGTGAGTGCACTTCTGAAATTGCGATTCATTGTTGAGGAGGGCCCTGGGTGATGTCGAAGCTGACGTTGTGTGGATAGGCCCAGGATCCAGTGATAGGGTTAAAATTTTGTGTTCTCTCTGATTTCCAGAGACATTAGCATTACGGAAAGAGTTAGGTTCTGGGTCTGATGTGAAGGGGAGAGCAAGATGGTGGATCAGGGTTTTGGTGAGGCATGGGTGACATCAATGTTCCTGGTGAGCTGTCAGGACCACTGGCCAGGGCTAGGCTAAGCGTTAGGTTTTTGGTTAGGTGTAGAGAGAGGGTGTTTTCACATTTATACCTAGGGTCCTTCTCTTACGTTAGGGCGAATGTGCGATTCAGTTCCAGGATTACAGTGAGGCAAGGGTGATATCCATGATGACGGTGGAGTTTCAGGCCACTGTTCGGCGCTAGGGTTAGGATTATGTAATCTTTGAAGGGTATGGGGTGGACCGGGATACGTTTCGATTTGCATCCTACTCTGACGTGAGGGCGAAGCCCACATTGATCTTCATCATCGTGGTGTGGCATCGGTGACATCATTGCTGCCTCTGAGGGTACAGGTTAATAGACCTTGTTTAGGGATAAGATTTTCTGTAAGGAAAAGTCTATGCGGTACATATGGTTATGGACAGAATTAGGGAGCAGTTCTGATGTCAGGGCGAGTGTGAGATTGAGTCGCAGGGTCAATGGAGTCATAGTTTATATCAACGGTGAAGGTGAATTATCTGTTCCAGGGTCGGGTGTACGGTTAGATTTAGGTGTTCGATAATGAATATGGGTGTGATATGGTTACAGTTAGACTTCAGATCTATCTCTGATGTGAGGGAGAGTGCATGATTGAGTTTGAAGATAAAGCTGAAATATGGGTGACATCAAAGATGAAGGTGAAGTGTCAGATCCTGGCGCCAGGGCCAGGGATAGCATTAGTTGTAAGGTAAGGAGTATTGGGCAGATTGAGTGGCAGTAAGAGTTCTGATCTGACTCTGATGTGAAGGAAATGGCCAGAATGTGCTTCAGGATTATGGGGAGGAATGACAGAAGTCGATGCTGATGGTGGCGGTTCAGTTAAATTGGCCTGGGCTAGGGTTAGGGTTTCCTGTAAGGGAAAATCTATGCATATGTTACGGTGACGGAGAAAATTAGGGCTCAGTTCTGATGTGAGGACGAGGGTGAGATTGAGGCTCATGGTTAAGATGTGTCTCCTAGTTGGCACAAATGTTGAAGGCGAAGAATCTAGTCTAGTTCTCGGGCCTAGGGTTAGGGTTAGTTGTTCACTAAGATTTACAGTAACACAGAGTTACATTTAGAGTTTGCATGTGACCCTGATGTGAGGGCGATGGCCAGATTGAGCTTCAGGTTTATGGTGCGGCATGACAGACGTTGAAGTTGACTATGTCAGCTCAGGTAAAGTGGCCAGGGCTAGGGTTATGGTATTGTGTTCTGTGAGGTGTACAGGAAGAATAGGGGTATGGACAGACTTAGGGCTGGTCTCTGATATGAGGGCAAGTGCGAGATTGAGGTTCAGGATTACGGTGAAGTGTGGGTCATGCCAAAGGTTACGGTGAATGCACACGTCCAAGATTCATGGCTAGGGTTAGGATTACTGCGTCGTTCTGTTCTACAGAAAGGACAAGTTTAGGATTAAGGTTAGGGTCCAGCTCTGATGTGAGTGAGAGTGTGAGATTGCGATACAGTGTTGAGGAGGGCCCTGGTTGATGTCAATGGTGACGTTGTGTGGATAGGCCCAGGACTCAGTGCTAGGCTCAAAATTTTGTGTTCTCTCTGTTTTCCGGAGACATTAGCATTACGGAAAGAGTTAGGTTCTGGGTCTGATGTGACGGTAAGTGCAAGATGGTGGATCAGGTTTATGGTGAGGCATGGGTGACGTCAGTGGTCAAGGTCGGGTGTCAGGACCACGGGCCAGGGCTAGGGTTAGGGTTAGGTTTTTGGGAAGCTGTAGAGGGATGGTATTGTTACGTTTAGACTTAGGTTCCTTCTCTTACGTTAGGGCCACTATACGATTCAGTTCCAGGATTACTGCGAGCCAAGGTTGATATCCAAGGTTATGGAGGAGTTTCAGGGAACAGGTCCACGCTGGGGTTAGGGTTATGTAATCGTTAAAGTGCATGGGGTTTACGTGAATAGAGCTCGGTTTTGGATCTTACTCTGATGTGAGGGCGTAGGCCAGACTGATCTTGATCATCATGGTGTGGCATAGGTGACATCAATCCTGACGCTGAGGTTCCAGGTTAAGGGACCTTGGTTAGCAGAAGGGTTTTTGTAAGGAAATGTCTATGCAGAAGATATGGTTGTGGATATAATTAGGGTGCAGTTTTGAAGTCAGGGCGAGTGTGAGGTCGAGTCACAGGGTTGAGGGAGTCATAGTTGATATCAGTGGTGGAGGCGAAGTATCTGGTCCATGGCTCGGGTCTAGGGTTCCGTTTAGGTGTTCGGTAAGGAGTACGGGTGAGATAGGGTTACAGTTAGATTCGGAACCATCCCTGATGTGAGGACGAGTGCAAGATTGAGTTTCAGTTTTAAGGTGAGGTGTGGGTGTCATTAATGCTTAAGTTGAAGTGTCAGATCCTGGCGCCAGGGCTAGGGCTGGCTTTAGTTGTAAGTTAAGGTGTATTTGTTCTGAATGAGTGACAGTTAGAGATCTGATCAATCTCTGATGTGAGGGCAATGGCCAGAATGAGCTTCAGGATTATGGGGAGGAATGACAGACATCAATGCTGATGGTGGCAGTTCAGTTAAAGGGCCTGGGCTAGGTTTAGGGTTTCCTGTAAGGGAAAGTCTATGCATATGATACGGTTACGGAGAGAATTTTGGTTCAATTCTGATGTGAGTGCGAGGGTGAGATTGAGTCTCAGGATAAAGATGTGCCTCCTAGTCAGCAGCAATGTTGAAGTCAGAGTATCTAGTCCAGGGCTTGGGTTTAGGGTTAGGCTTAGGTGTTCAGTAAGATTCACAGGAACATAGAGTTACATTTAGAGTTCGAATCTGACACTGATGTGAGGGCGATGGCCAGATTGAGCTTCAGGTATACATTTCGGCATGACGGACGTTGAAGCTGATGGCGTCATTTCAGGTAAAGTGGCCAGGGTTAGAGTTATGTTATTGTGTTCTGTGAGGTGTAGAGGAAGGATAGGGTGATGGACAGACTTAGGGTGTTCTCTGATGTGAAGGTTAGGGTCCAGCTCTGATGTGAGTGCACTTCTGAAATTGCGATTCATTGTTGAGGAGGGCCCTGGGTGATGTCGAAGCTGACGTTGTGTGGATAGGCCCAGGATCCAGTGATAGGGTTAAAATTTTGTGTTCTCTCTGATTTCCAGAGACATTAGCATTACGGAAAGAGTTAGGTTCTGGGTCTGATGTGAAGGGGAGAGCAAGATGGTGGATCAGGGTTTTGGTGAGGCATGGGTGACATCAATGTTCCTGGTGAGCTGTCAGGACCACTGGCCAGGGCTAGGCTAAGCGTTAGGTTTTTGGTTAGGTGTAGAGAGAGGGTGTTTTCACATTTATACCTAGGGTCCTTCTCTTACGTTAGGGCGAATGTGCGATTCAGTTCCAGGATTACAGTGAGGCAAGGGTGATATCCATGATGACGGTGGAGTTTCAGGCCACTGTTCGGCGCTAGGGTTAGGATTATGTAATCTTTGAAGGGTATGGGGTGGACCGCGATACGTTTCGATTTGCATCCTACTCTGACGTGAGGGCGAAGCCCACATTGATCTTCATCATCGTGGTGTGGCATCGGTGACATCATTGCTGCCTCTGAGGGTACAGGTTAATAGACCTTGTTTAGGGATAAGATTTTCTGTAAGGAAAAGTCTATGCGGTACATATGGTTATGGACAGAATTAGGGAGCAGTTCTGATGTCAGGGCGAGTGTGAGATTGAGTCGCAGGGTCAATGGAGTCATAGTTTATATCAACGGTGAAGGTGAATTATCTGTTCCAGGGTCGGGTGTACGGTTAGATTTAGGTGTTCGATAATGAATATGGGTGTGATATGGTTACAGTTAGACTTCAGATCTATCTCTGATGTGAGGGAGAGTGCATGATTGAGTTTGAAGATAAAGCTGAAATATGGGTGACATCAAAGATGAAGGTGAAGTGTCAGATCCTGGCGCCAGGGCCAGGGATAGCATTAGTTGTAAGGTAAGGAGTATTGGGCAGATTGAGTGGCAGTAAGAGTTCTGATCTGACTCTGATGTGAAGGAAATGGCCAGAATGTGCTTCAGGATTATGGGGAGGAATGACAGAAGTCGATGCTGATGGTGGCGGTTCAGTTAAATTGGCCTGGGCTAGGGTTAGGGTTTCCTGTAAGGGAAAATCTATGCATATGTTACGGTGACGGAGAAAATTAGGGCTCAGTTCTGATGTGAGGACGAGGGTGAGATTGAGGCTCATGGTTAAGATGTGTCTCCTAGTTGGCACAAATGTTGAAGGCGAAGAATCTAGTCTAGTTCTCGGGCCTAGGGTTAGGGTTAGTTGTTCACTAAGATTTACAGTAAAACAGAGTTACATTTAGAGTTTGCATGTGACCCTGATGTGAGGGCGATGGCCAGATTGAGCTTCAGGTTTATGGTGCGGCATGACAGACGTTGAAGTTGACTATGTCAGCTCAGGTAAAGTGGCCAGGGCTAGGGTTATGGTATTGTGTTCTGTGAGGTGTACAGGAAGAATAGGGGTATGGACAGACTTAGGGCTGGTCTCTGATATGAGGGCAAGTGCGAGATTGAGGTTCAGGATTACGGTGAAGTGTGGGTCATGCCAAAGGTTACGGTGAATGCACACGTCCAAGATTCATGGCTAGGGTTAGGATTACTGCGTCGTTCTGTTCTACAGAAAGGACAAGTTTAGGATTAAGGTTAGGGTCCAGCTCTGATGTGAGTGCGAGTGTGAGATTGCGATACAGTGTTGAGGAGGGCCCTGGTTGATGTCAATGGTGACGTTGTGTGGATAGGCCCAGGACTCAGTGCTAGGCTCAAAATTTTGTGTTCTCTCTGTTTTCCGGAGACATTAGCATTACGGAAAGAGTTAGGTTCTGGGTCTGATGTGACGGTAAATGCAAGATGGTGGATCAGGTTTATGGTGAGGCATGGGTGACGTCAGTGGTCAAGGTCGGGTGTCAGGACCACGGGCCAGGGCTAGGGTTAGGGTTAGGTTTTTGGGAAGCTGTAGAGGGATGGTATTGTTACGTTTAGACTTAGGTTCCTTCTCTTACGTTAGGGCCACTATACGATTCAGTTCCAGGATTACTGCGAGCCAAGGTTGATATCCAAGGTTATGGAGGAGTTTCAGGGAACAGGTCCACGCTGGGGTTAGGGTTATGTAATCGTTAAAGTGCATGGGGTTTACGTGAATAGAGCTCGGTTTTGGATCTTACTCTGATGTGAGGGCGTAGGCCAGACTGATCTTGATCATCATGGTGTGGCATAGGTGACATCAATCCTGACGCTGAGGTTCCAGGTTAAGGGACCTTGGTTAGCAGAAGGGTTTTTGTAAGGAAATGTCTATGCAGAAGATATGGTTGTGGATATAATTAGGGTGCAGTTTTGAAGTCAGGGCGAGTGTGAGGTCGAGTCACAGGGTTGAGGGAGTCATAGTTGATATCAGTGGTGGAGGCGAAGTATCTGGTCCATGGCTCGGGTCTAGGGTTCCGTTTAGGTGTTCGGTAAGGAGTACGGGTGAGATAGGGTTACAGTTAGATTCGGAACCATCCCTGATGTGAGGACGAGTGCAAGATTTAGTTTCAGTTTTAAGGTGAGGTGTGGGTGTCATTAATGCTTAAGTTGAAGTGTCAGATCCTGGCGCCAGGGCTAGGGCTGGCTTTAGTTGTAAGTTAAGGTGTATTTGTTCTGAATGAGTGACAGTTAGAGATCTGATCAATCTCTGATGTGAGGGCAATGGCCAGAATGAGCTTCAGGATTATGGGGAGGAATGACAGACATCAATGCTGATGGTGGCAGTTCAGTTAAAGGGCCTGGGCTAGGTTTAGGGTTTCCTGTAAGGGAAAGTCTATGCATATGATACGGTTACGGAGAGAATTTTGGTTCAATTCTGATGTGAGTGCGAGGGTGAGATTGAGTCTCAGGATAAAGATGTGCCTCCTAGTCGGCAGCAATGTTGAAGTCAGAGTATCTAGTCCAGGGCTTGGGTTTAGGGTTAGGCTTAGGTGTTCAGTAAGATTCACAGGAACATAGAGTTACATGTAGAGTTCGAATCTGACACTGATGTGAGGGCGATGGCCAGATTGAGCTTCAGGTATACATTTCGGCATGACGGACGTTGAAGCTGATGGCGTCATTTCAGGTAAAGTGGCCAGGGTTAGAGTTATGTTATTGTGTTCTGTGAGGTGTAGAGGAAGGATAGGGTGATGGACAGACTTAGGGTGTTCTCTGATGTGAAGGTTAGGGTCCAGCTCTGATGTGAGTGCACTTCTGAAATTGCGATTCATTGTTGAGGAGGGCCCTGGGTGATGTCGAAGCTGACGTTGTGTGGATAGGCCCAGGATTCAGTGATAGGGTTAAAATTTTGTGTTCTCTCTGATTTCCAGAGACATTAGCATTACGGAAAGAGTTAGGTTCTGGGTCTGATGTGAAGGGGAGAGCAAGATGGTGGATCAGGGTTTTGGTGAGGCATGGGTGACATCAATGTTCCAGGTGAGCTGTCAGGACCACTGGCCAGGGCTAGGCTAAGCGTTAAGATTTTGGTTAGGTGTAGAGAGAGGGTGTTTTCACATTTATACATAGGGTCCTTCTCTTACGTTAGGGCGAATGTGCGATTCAGTTCCAGGATTACAGTGAGGCAAGGGTGATATCCATGATGACGGTGGAGTTTCATGCCACTGTTCGGCGCTAGGGTTAGGATTATGTAATCTTTGAAGGGTATGGGGTGGACCGGGATACGTTTCGATTTGCATCCTACTCTGACGTGAGGGCAAAGCCCACATTGATCTTCATCATCGTGGTGTGGCATCGGTGACATCATTGCTGCCTCTGAGGGTACAGGTTAATAGACCTTGTTTAGGGATAAGATTTTCTGTAAGGAAAAGTCTATGCGGTACATATGGTTATGGACAGAATTAGGGAGCAGTTCTGATGTCAGGGCGAGTGTGAGATTGAGTCGCAGGGTCAATGGAGTCATAGTTTATATCAACGGTGAAGGTGAATTATCTGTTCCTGGGTCGGGTGTACGGTTAGATTTAGGTGTTCGATAATGAATATGGGTGTGATATGGTTACAGTTAGACTTCAGATCTATCTCTGATGTGAGGGAGAGTGCATGATTGAGTTTGAAGATAAAGCTGAAATATGGGTGACATCAAAGATGAAGGTGTAGTGTCAGATCCTGGCGCCAGGGCCAGGGATAGCATTAGTTGTAAGGTAAGGAGTATTGGGCAGATTGAGTGGCAGTAAGAGTTCTGATCTGACTCTGATGTGAAGGAAATGGCCAGAATGTGCTTCAGGATTATGGGGAGGAATGACAGAAGTCGATGCTGATGGTGGCGGTTCAGTTAAATTGGCCTGGGCTAGGGTTAGGGTTTCCTGTAAGGGAAAATCTATGCATATGTTACGGTGACGGAGAAAATTAGGGCTCAGTTCTGATGTGAGGACGAGGGTGAGATTGAGGCTCATGGTTAAGATGTGTCTCCTAGTTGGCACAAATGTTGAAGGCGAAGAATCTAGTCTAGTTCTCGGGCCTAGGGTTAGGGTTTGGTGTTCACTAAGATTTACAGTAACATAGAGTTACATTTAGAGTGTGCATGTGACCCTGATGTGAGGGCGATTGCCAGATTGAGCTTCAGGTTTATGGTGCGGCATGACAGACGTTGAAGTTGACTATGTCAGCTCAGGTAAAGTGGCCAGGGCTAGGGTTATGGTATTGTGTTCTGTGAGGTGTACAGGAAGAATAGGGGTATGGACAGACTTAGGGCTGGTCTCTGATATGAGGGCAAGTGCGAGATTGAGGTTCAGGATTACGGTGAAGTGTGGGTCATGCCAAAGGTTACGGTGAATGCACACGTCCAAGATTCATGGCTAGGGTTAGGATTACTGCGTCGTTCTGTTCTACAGAAAGGACAAGTTTAGGATTAAGGTTAGGGTCCAGCTCTGATGTGAGTGCGAGTGTGAGATTGCGATACAGTGTTGAGGAGGGCCCTGGTTGATGTCAATGGTGACGTTGTGTGGATAGGCCCAGGTCTCAGTGCTAGGCTCAAAATTTTGTGTTCTCTCTGTTTTCCGGAGACATTAGCATTACGGAAAGAGTTAGGTTCTGGGTCTGATGTGACGGTAAGTGCAAGATGGTGGATCAGGTTTATGGTGAGGCATGGGTGACGTCAGTGGTCAAGGTCGGGTGTCAGGACCACGGGCCAGGGCTAGGGTTAGGGTTAGGTTTTTGGGAAGCTGTAGAGGGATGGTATTGTTACGTTTAGACTTAGGTTCCTTCTCTTACGTTAGGGCGACTATACGATTCAGTTCCAGGATTACTGCGAGCCAAGGTTGATATCCAAGGTTATGGAGGAGTTTCAGGGAACAGGTCCACGCTAGGGTTAGGGTTATGTAATCGTTAAAGTGCATGGGGTTTACGTGAATAGAGCTCGGTTTTGGATCTTACTCTGATGTGAGGGCGTAGACCAGACTGATCTTGATCATCATGGTGTGGCATAGGTGACATCAATCCTGACGCTGAGGGTCCAGGTTAAGGGACCTTGGTTAGCAGAAGGGTTTTTGTAAGGAAATGTCTATGCAGAAGATATGGTTGTGGATATAATTAGGGTGCAGTTTTGAAGTCAGGGCGAGTGTGAGGTCGAGTCACAGGGTTGAGGGAGTCATAGTTGATATCAGTGGTGGAGGCGAAGTATCTGGTCCATGGCTCGGTTCTAGGGTTCCGTTTAGGTGTTCGGTAAGGAGTACGGGTGAGATAGGGTTACAGTTAGATTCGGAACCATCCCTGATGTGAGGACGAGTGCAAGATTGAGTTTCAGTTTTAAGGTGAGGTGTGGGTGTCATTAATGCTTAAGTTGAAGTGTCAGATCCTGGCGCCAGGGCTAGGGCTGGCTTTAGTTGTAAGTTAAGGTGTATTTGTTCTGAATGAGTGACAGTTAGAGATCTGATCAATCTCTGATGTGAGGGCAATGGCCAGAATGAGCTTCAGGATTATGGGGAGGAATGACAGACATCAATGCTGATGGTGGCAGTTCAGTTAAAGGGCCTGGGCTAGGTTTAGGGTTTCCTGTAAGGGAAAGTCTATGCATATGATACGGTTACGGAGGGAATTGGGGTTCAATTCTGATGTGAGTGCGAGGGTGAGATTGAGTCTCAGGATAAAGATGTGCCTCCTAGTCGGCAGCAATGTTGAAGTCAGAGTATCTAGTCCAGGGCTTGGGTTTAGGGTTAGGCTTAGGTGTTCAGTAAGATTCACAGGAACATAGAGTTACATTTAGAGTTCGAATCTGACACTGATGTGAGGGCGATGGCCAGATTGAGCTTCAGGTATACATTTCGGCATGACGGACGTTGAAGCTGATGGCGTCATTTCAGGTAAAGTGGCCAGGGTTAGAGTTATGTTATTGTGTTCTGTGAGGTGTAGAGGAAGGATAGGGTGATGGACAGACTTAGGGTGTTCTCTGATGTGAAGGTTAGGGTCCAGCTCTGATGTGAGTGCACTTCTGAAATTGCGATTCATTGTTGAGGAGGGCCCTGGGTGATGTCGAAGCTGACGTTGTGTGGATAGGCCCAGGATTCAGTGATAGGGTTAAAATTTTGTGTTCTCTCTGATTTCCAGAGACATTAGCATTACGGAAAGAGTTAGGTTCTGGGTCTGATGTGAAGGGGAGAGCAAGATGGTGGATCAGGGTTTTGGTGAGGCATGGGTGACATCAATGTTCCTGGTGAGCTGTCAGGACCACTGGCCAGGGCTAGGCTAAGCGTTAGGTTTTTGGTTAGGTGTAGAGAGAGGGTGTTTTCACATTTATACATAGGGTCCTTCTCTTACGTTAGGGCGAATGTGCGATTCAGTTCCAGGATTACAGTGAGGCAAGGGTGATATCCATGATGACGGTGGAGTTTCAGGCCACTGTTCTGCGCTAGGGTTAGGGTTATGTAATCTTTAAAGGGTATAGGGAGGACCGGGATACGTTTCGATTTGCATCCTACTCTGACGTGAGGGCGAAGCCCACATTGATCTTCATCATCGTGGTGTGGCATCGGTGACATCATTGCTGCCTCTTAATAGACCTTGTTTAGGGATAAGATTTTCTGTAAGGAAAAGTCTATGCGGTACATATGGTTATGGACAGAATTAGGGAGCAGTTCTGATGTCAGGGCGTGTGTGAGATTGAGTCGCAGGGTCAATGGTGTCATAGTTTATATCAACGGTGTAGGTGAATTATCTGTTCCAGGGTCGGGTGTACGGTTAGATTTAGGTGTTCGATAATGAATATGGGTGTGATATGGTTTCAGTTAGACTTCAGATCTATCTCTCATGTGAGGGAGAGTGCATGATTGAGTTTCAAGATAAAGCTGAAATATGGGTGACATCAAAGATGAAGGTGAAGTGTCAGATCCTGGCGCCAGGGCCAGGGATAGCATTAGTTGTAAGGTAAGGAGTATTGGGCAGATTGAGTGGCAGTAAGAGTTCTGATCTGACTCTGATGTGAAGGAAATGGCCAGAATGTGCTTCAGGATTATGGGGAGGAATGACAGAAGTCGATGCTGATGGTGGCGGTTCAGTTAAATTGGCCTGGGCTAGGGTTAGGGTTTCCTGTAAGGGAAAATCTATGCATATGTTACGGTGACGGAGAAAATTAGGGCTCAGTTCTGATGTGAGGACGAGGGTGAGATTGAGTCTCATGGTTAAGATGTGTCTCCTAGTTGGCACAAATGTTGAAGGCGAAGAATCTAGTCTAGTTCTCGGGCCTAGGGATAGAGTTAGGTGTTCACTAAGATTTACAGTAACATAGAGTTACGTTTAGAGTGTGCATCTGACCCTGATGTGAGGGCGATGGCCAGATTGAGCTTCAGGTTTATGGTGCTGCATGACAGACGTTGAAGTTGACTATGTCAGCTCAGGTAAAGTGGCCAGGGCTAGGGTTATGGTATTGTGTTCTGTGAGGTGCACAGGAATAATAGGGGTATGGACAGACTTAGGGCTGGTCTCTGATATGAGGGCAAGTGCGAGATTGAGGTTCAGGATTACGGTGAAGTGTGGGTCATGCCAAAGGTTACGGTGAATGCACACGTCCAAGATTCATGGCTAGGGTTAGGATTACTGCGTCGTTCTGTTCTACAGAAAGGACAAGTTTAGGATTAAGGTTAGGGTCCAGCTCTGATGTGAGTGCGAGTGTGAGATTGCAATTCAGTGTTGAGGAGGGCCCTGGTTGATGTCAATGGTGACGTTGTGTGGATAGGCCCAGGACTCAGTGCTAGGCTCAAAATTTTGTGTTCTCTCTGTTTTCCGGAGCATTAGCATTACGGAAAGAGTTAGGTTCTGGGTCTGATGTGACGGTAAGTGCAAGATGGTGGATCAGGTTTATGGTGAGGCATGGGTGACGTCAGTGGTCAAGGTCGGGTGTCAGGACCACGGGACAGGGCTAGGGTTAGGGTTAGGTTTTTGGGAAGCTGTAGAGGGATGGTATTGTTACGTTTAGACTTAGGTTCCTTCTCTTACGTTAGGGCCACTATACGATTCAGTTCCAGGATTACTGCGAGCCAAGGTTGATATCCAAGGTTATGGAGGAGTTTCAGGGAACAGGTCCACGCTGGGGTTAGGGTTATGTAATCGTTAAAGTGCATGGGGTTTACGTGAATAGAGCTCGGTTTTGGATCTTACTCTGATGTGAGGGCGTAGGCCAGACTGATCTTGATCATCATGGTGTGGCATAGGTGACATCAATCCTGAGGCTGAGGTTCCAGGTTAAGGGACCTTGGTTAGCAGAAGGGTTTTTGTAAGGAAATGTCTATGCAGAAGATATGGTTGTGGATATAATTAGGGTGCAGTTTTGAAGTCAGGGCGAGTGTGAGGTCGAGTCACAGGGTTGAGGGAGTCATAGTTGATATCAGTGGTGGAGGCGAAGTATCTGGTCCATGGCTCGGTTCTAGGGTTCCGTTTAGGTGTTCGGTAAGGAGTACGGGTGAGATAGGGTTACAGTTAGATTCGGAACCATCCCTGATGTGAGGACGAGTGCAAGATTTAGTTTCAGTTTTAAGGTGAGGTGTGGGTGTCATTAATGCTTAAGTTGAAGTGTCAGATCCTGGCGCCAGGGCTAGGGCTGGCTTTAGTTGTAAGTTAAGGTGTATTTGTTCTGAATGAGTGACAGTTAGAGATCTGATCAATCTCTGATGTGAGGGCAATGGCCAGAATGAGCTTCAGGATTATGGGGAGGAATGACAGACATCAATGCTGATGGTGGCAGTTCAGTTAAAGGGCCTGGGCTAGGTTTAGGGTTTCCTGTAAGGGAAAGTCTATGCATATGATACGGTTACGGAGGGAATTGGGGTTCAATTCTGATGTGAGTGCGAGGGTGAGATTGAGTCTCAGGATAAAGATGTGCCTCCTAGTCGGCAGCAATGTTGAAGTCAGAGTATCTAGTCCAGGGCTTGGGTTTAGGGTTAGGCTTAGGTGTTCAGTAAGATTCACAGGAACATAGAGTTACATTTAGAGTTCGAATCTGACACTGATGTGAGGGCGATGGCCAGATTGAGCTTCAGGTATACATTTCGGCATGACGGACGTTGAAGCTGATGGCGTCATTTCAGGTAAAGTGGCCAGGGTTAGAGTTATGTTATTGTGTTCTGTGAGGTGTAGAGGAAGGATAGGGTGATGGACAGACTTAGGGTGTTCTCTGATGTGAAGGTTAGGGTCCAGCTCTGATGTGAGTGCACTTCTGAAATTGCGATTCATTGTTGAGGAGGGCCCTGGGTGATGTCGAAGCTGACGTTGTGTGGATAGGCCCAGGATTCAGTGATAGGGTTAAAATTTTGTGTTCTCTCTGATTTCCAGAGACATTAGCATTACGGAAAGAGTTAGGTTCTGGGTCTGATGTGAAGGGGAGAGCAAGATGGTGGATCAGGGTTTTGGTGAGGCATGGGTGACATCAATGTTCCTGGTGAGCTGTCAGGACCACTGGCCAGGGCTAGGCTAAGCGTTAGGTTTTTGGTTAGGTGTAGAGAGAGGGTGTTTTCACATTTATACATAGGGTCCTTCTCTTACGTTAGGGCGAATGTGCGATTCAGTTCCAGGATTACAGTGAGGCAAGGGTGATATCCATGATGACGGTGGAGTTTCAGGCCACTGTTCTGCGCTAGGGTTAGGGTTATGTAATCTTTAAAGGGTATAGGGAGGACCGGGATACGTTTCGATTTGCATCCTACTCTGACGTGAGGGCGAAGCCCACATTGATCTTCATCATCGTGGTGTGGCATCGGTGACATCATTGCTGCCTCTTAATAGACCTTGTTTAGGGATAAGATTTTCTGTAAGGAAAAGTCTATGCGGTACATATGGTTATGGACAGAATTAGGGAGCAGTTCTGATGTCAGGGCGTGTGTGAGATTGAGTCGCAGGGTCAATGGTGTCATAGTTTATATCAACGGTGTAGGTGAATTATCTGTTCCAGGGTCGGGTGTACGGTTAGATTTAGGTGTTCGATAATGAATATGGGTGTGATATGGTTTCAGTTAGACTTCAGATCTATCTCTGATGTGAGGGAGAGTGCATGATTGAGTTTGAAGATAAAGCTGAAATATGGGTGACATCAAAGATGAAGGTGAAGTGTCAGATCCTGGCGCCAGGGCCAGGGATAGCATTAGTTGTAAGGTAAGGAGTATTGGGCAGATTGAGTGGCAGTAAGAGTTCTGATCTGACTCTGATGTGAAGGAAATGGCCAGAATGCGCTTCAGGATTATGGGGAGGAATGACAGAAGTCGATGCTGATGGTGGCGGTTCAGTTAAATTGGCCTGGGCTAGGGTTAGTGTTTCCTGTAAGGGAAAATCTATGCATATGTTACGGTGACGGAGAAAATTAGGGCTCAGTTCTGATGTGAGGACGAGGGTGAGATTGAGGCTCATGGTTAAGATGTGTCTCCTAGTTGGCACAAATGTTGAAGGCGAAGAATCTAGTCTAGTTCTCGGGCCTAGGGTTAGGGTTAGGTGTTCACTAAGATTTACAGTAACATAGAGTTACATTTAGAGTGTGCATCTGACCCTGATATAAGGGCGATGGCCAGATTGAGCTTCAGGTTTATGGTGCGGCATGACAGACGTTGAAGTTGACTATGTCAGCTCAGGTAAAGTGGCCAGGGCTAGGGTTATGGTATTGTGTTCTGTGAGGTGTACAGGAAGAATAGGGGTATGGACAGACTTAGGGCTGGTCTCTGATATGAGGGCAAGTGCGAGATTGAGGTTCAGGATTACGGTGAAGTGTGGGTCATGCCAAAGGTTACGGTGAATGCACACGTCCAAGATTCATGGCTAGGGTTAGGATTACTGCGTCGTTCTGTTCTACAGAAAGGACAAGTTTAGGATTAAGGTTAGGGTCCAGCTCTGATGTGAGTGCGAGTGTGAGATTGCGATACAGTGTTGAGGAGGGCCCTGGTTGATGTCAATGGTGACGTTGTGTGGATAGGCCCAGGACTCAGTGCTAGGCTCAAAATTTTGTGTTCTCTCTGTTTTCCGGAGACATTAGCATTACGGAAAGAGTTAGGTTCTGGGTCTGATGTGACGGTAAGTGCAAGATGGTGGATCAGGTTTATGGTGAGGCATGGGTGATGTCAGTGGTCAAGGTCGGGTGTCAGGACCACGGGCCAGGGCTAGGGTGTAGGGTTAGGTTTTTGGGAAGCTGTAGAGGGATGGTATTGTTACGTTTAGACTTAGGTTCCTTCTCTTATGTTAGGGCGACTATACGATTCAGTTCCAGGATTACTGCGAGCCAAGGTTGATATCCAAGTTTATGGAGGAGTTTCAGGGAACAGGTCCACGCTAGGGTTAGGGTTATGTAATCGTTAAAGTGCATGGGGTTTACGTGAATAGAGCTCGGTTTTGGATCTTACTCTGATGTGAGGGCGTAGGCCAGACTGATCTTGATCATCATGGTGTGGCATAGGTGACATCAATCCTGACGCTGAGGTTCCAGGTTAAGGGACCTTGGTTAGCAGAAGGGTTTTTGTAAAGAAATGTCTATGCAGAAGATATGGTTGTGGATATAATTAGGGTTCAGTTTTGAAGTCAGGGCGAATGTGAGGTCGAGTCACAGGGTTGAGGGAGTCATAGTTGATATCAGTGGTGGAGGCGAAGTATCTGGTCCATGGCTCGGTTCTAGGGTTCCGTTTAGGTGTTCGGTAAGGAGTACGGGTGAGATAGGGTTACAGTTAGATTCGGAACCATCCCTGATGTGAGGACGAGTGCAAGATTGAGTTTCAGTTTTAAGGTGAGGTGTGGGTGTCATTAATGCTTAAGTTGAAGTGTCAGATCCTGGCGCCAGGGCTAGGGCTGGCTTTAGTTGTAAGTTAAGGTGTATTTGTTCTGAATGAGTGACAGTTAGAGATCTGATCAATCTCTGATGTGAGGGCAATGGCCAGAATGAGCTTCAGGATTATGGGGAGGAATGACAGACATCAATGCTGATGGTGGCAGTTCAGTTAAAGGGCCTGGGCTAGGTTTAGGGTTTCCTGTAAGGGAAAGTCTATGCATATGATACGGTTACGGAGGGAATTGGGGTTCAATTCTGATGTGAGTGCGAGGGTGAGATTGAGTCTCAGGATAAAGATGTGCCTCCTAGTCGGCAGCAATGTTGAAGTCAGAGTATCTAGTCCAGGGCTTGGGTTTAGGGTTAGGCTTAGGTGTTCAGTAAGATTCACAGGAACATAGAGTTACATTTAGAGTTCGATCTGACACTGATGTGAGGGCGATGGCCAGATTGAGCTTCAGGTATACATTTCGGCATGATGGACGTTGAAGCTGATGGCGTCATTTCAGGTAAAGTGGCCAGGGTTAGAGTTATGTTATTGTGTTCTGTGAGGTGTAGAGGAAGGATAGGGTGATGGACAGACTTAGGGTGTTCTCTGATGTGAAGGTTAGGGTCCAGCTCTGATGTGAGTGCACTTC
Source organism: Manis pentadactyla (assembly GCF_030020395.1). Lineage (NCBI taxonomy): Eukaryota > Metazoa > Chordata > Mammalia > Pholidota > Manidae > Manis > Manis pentadactyla. Next base: position 56,224,673 of record NC_080019.1, read on the forward strand.
TGAAATTGCGATTCATTGTTGAGGAGGGCCCTGGGTGATTTCGAAGCTGACGTTGTGTTTATAGGCCCAGGATTCAGTGATAGGGTTAAAATTTTGTGTTCTCTCTGATTTCCAGAGACATTAGCATTACGGAAAGAGTTAGGTTCTGGGTCTGATGTGAAGGGGAGAGCAAGATGGTGGATCAGGGTTTTGGTGAGGCATGGGTGACATCAATGTTCCTGGTGAGCTGTCAGGACCACTGGCCAGGGCTAGGCTAAGCGTTAGGTTTTTGGTTAGGTGTAGAGAGAGGGTGTTTTCACATTTATACATAGGGTCCTTCTCTTACGTTAGGGCGAATGTGCGATTCAGTTCCAGGATTACAGTGAGGCAAGGGTGATATCCATGATGACGGTGGAGTTTCAGGCCACTGTTCTGCGCTAGGGTTAGGGTTATGTAATCTTTAAAGGGTATAGGGAGGACCGGGATACGTTTCGATTTGCATCCTACTCTGACGTGAGGGCGAAGCCCACATTGATCTTCATCATCGTGGTGTGGCATCGGTGACATCATTGCTGCCTCTTAATAGACCTTGTTTAGGGATAAGATTTTCTGTAAGGAAAAGTCTATGCGGTACATATGGTTATGGACAGAATTAGGGAGCAGTTCTGATGTCAGGGCGTGTGTGAGATTGAGTCGCAGGGTCAATGGTGTCATAGTTTATATCAACGGTGTAGGTGAATTATCTGTTCCAGGGTCGGGTGTACGGTTAGATTTAGGTGTTCGATAATGAATATGGGTGTGATATGGTTTCAGTTAGACTTCAGATCTATCTCTGATGTGAGGGAGAGTGCATGATTGAGTTTGAAGATAAAGCTGAAATATGGGTGACATCAAAGATGAAGGTGAAGTGTCAGATCCTGGCGCCAGGGCCAGGGATAGCATTAGTTGTAAGGTAAGGAGTATTGGGCAGATTGAGTGGCAGTAAGAGTTCTGATCTGACTCTGATGTGAAGGAAATGGCCAGAATGTGCTTCAGGATTATGGGGAGGAATGACAGAAGTCGATGCTGATGGTGGCGGTTCAGTTAAATTGGCCTGGGCTAGGGTTAGGGTTTCCTGTAAGGGAAAATCTATGCATATGTTACGGTGACGGAGAAAATTAGGGCTCAGTTCTGATGTGAGGACGAGGGTGAGATTGAGTCTCATGGTTAAGATGTGTCTCCTAGTTGGCACAAATGTTGAAGGCGAAGAATCTAGTCTAGTTCTCGGGCCTAGGGATAGAGTTAGGTGTTCACTAAGATTTACAGTAACATAGAGTTACGTTTAGAGTGTGCATCTGACCCTGATGTGAGGGCGATGGCCAGATTGAGCTTCAGGTTTATGGTGCTGCATGACAGACGTTGAAGTTGACTATGTCAGCTCAGGTAAAGTGGCCAGGGCTAGGGTTATGGTATTGTGTTCTGTGAGGTGCACAGGAATAATAGGGGTATGGACAGACTTAGGGCTGGTCTCTGATATGAGGGCAAGTGCGAGATTGAGGTTCAGGATTACGGTGAAGTGTGGGTCATGCCAAAGGTTACGGTGAATGCACACGTCCAAGATTCATGGCTAGGGTTAGGATTACTGCGTCGTTCTGTTCTACAGAAAGGACAAGTTTAGGATTAAGGTTAGGGTCCAGCTCTGATGTGAGTGCGAGTGTGAGATTGCAATTCAGTGTTGAGGAGGGCCCTGGTTGATGTCAATGGTGACGTTGTGTGGATAGGCCCAGGACTCAGTGCTAGGCTCAAAATTTTGTGTTCTCTCTGTTTTCCGGAGCATTAGCATTACGGAAAGAGTTAGGTTCTGGGTCTGATGTGACGGTAAGTGCAAGATGGTGGATCAGGTTTATGGTGAGGCATGGGTGACGTCAGTGGTCAAGGTCGGGTGTCAGGACCACGGGACAGGGCTAGGGTTAGGGTTAGGTTTTTGGGAAGCTGTAGAGGGATGGTATTGTTACGTTTAGACTTAGGTTCCTTCTCTTACGTTAGGGCGACAATACGATTCAGTTCCAGGATTACTGCGAGCCAAGGTTGATATCCAAGGTTATGGAGGAGTTTCAGGGAACAGGTCCACGCTAGGGTTAGGGTTATGTAAACGTTAAAGTGCATGGGGTTTACGTGAATAGAGCTCGGTTTTGGATCTTACTCTGATGTGAGGGCGTAGGCCAGACTGATCTTGATCATCATGGTGTGGCATAGGTGACATCAATCCTGAGGCTGAGGTTCCAGGTTAAGGGACCTTGGTTAGCAGAAGGGTTTTTGTAAGGAAATGTCTATGCAGAAGATATGGTTGTGGATATAATTAGGGTGCAGTTTTGAAGTCAGGGCGAGTGTGAGGTCGAGTCACAGGGTTGAGGGAGTCATAGTTGATATCAGTGGTGGAGGCGAAGTATCTGGTCCATGGCTCGGTTCTAGGGTTCCGTTTAGGTGTTCGGTAAGGAGTACGGGTGAGATAGGGTTACAGTTAGATTCGGAACCATCCCTGATGTGAGGACGAGTGCAAGATTTAGTTTCAGTTTTAAGGTGAGGTGTGGGTGTCATTAATGCTTAAGTTGAAGTGTCAGATCCTGGCGCCAGGGCTAGGGCTGGCTTTAGTTGTAAGTTAAGGTGTATTTGTTCTGAATGAGTGACAGAGATCTGATCAATCTCTGATGTGAGGGCAATGGCCAGAATGAGCTTCAGGATTATGGGGAGGAATGACAGACATCAATGCTGATGGTGGCAGTTCAGTTAAAGGGCCTGGGCTAGGTTTAGGGTTTCCTGTAAGGGAAAGTCTATGCATATGATACGGTTACGGAGGGAATTGGGGTTCAATTCTGATGTGAGTGCGAGGGTGAGATTGAGTCTCAGGATAAAGATGTGCCTCCTAGTCGGCAGCAATGTTGAAGTCAGAGTATCTAGTCCAGGGCTTGGGTTTAGGGTTAGGCTTAGGTGTTCAGTAAGATTGACAGGAACATAGAGTTACATTTAGAGTTCGAATCTGACACTGATGTGAGGGCGATGGCCAGATTGAGCTTCAGGTATACATTTCGGCATGACGGACGTTGAAGCTGATGGCGTCATTTCAGGTAAAGTGGCCAGGGTTAGAGTTATGTTATTGTGTTCTGTGAGGTGTAGAGGAAGGATAGGGTGATGGACAGACTTAGGGTGTTCTCTGATGTGAAGGTTAGGGTCCAGCTCTGATGTGAGTGCACTTCTGAAATTGCGATTCATTGTTGAGGAGGGCCCTGGGTGATGTCGAAGCTGACGTTGTGTGGATAGGCCCAGGATTCAGTGATAGGGTTAAAATTTTGTGTTCTCTCTGATTTCCAGAGACATTAGCATTACGGAAAGAGTTAGGTTCTGGGTCTGATGTGAAGGGGAGAGCAAGATGGTGGATCAGGGTTTTGGTGAGGCATGGGTGACATCAATGTTCCTGGTGAGCTGTCAGGACCACTGGCCAGGGCTAGGCTAAGCGTTAGGTTTTTGGTTAGGTGTAGAGAGAGGGTGTTTTCACATTTATACATAGGGTCCTTCTCTTACGTTAGGGCGAATGTGCGATTCAGTTCCAGGATTACAGTGAGGCAAGGGTGATATCCATGACGTCGGTGGAGTTTCAGGCCACTGTTCGGCGCTAGGGTTAGGGTTATGTAATCTTTGAAGGGTATGGGGTGGACCGGGATACGTTTCGATTTGCATCCTACTCTGACGTGAGGTCGAAGCACACATTGATCTTCATCATCGTGGTGTGGCATCGGTGACATCATTGCTGCCTCTGAGGGTACAGGTTAATAGACCTTGTTTAGGGATAAGATTTTCTGTAAGGAAAAGTCTATGCGGTACATATGGTTATGGACAGAATTAGGGAGCAGTTCTGATGTCAGGGCGAGTGTGAGATTGAGTCGCAGGGTCAATGGAGTCATAGTTTATATCAACGGTGAAGGTGAATTATCTGTTCCAGGGTCGGGTGTACGGTTAGATTTAGGTGTTCGATAATGAATATGGGTGTGATATGGTTACAGTTAGACTTCAGATCTATCTCTGATGTGAGGGAGAGTGCATGATTGAGTTTGAAGATAAAGCTGAAATATGGGTGACATCAAAGATGAAGGTGAAGTGTCAGATCCTGGCGCCAGGGCCAGGGATAGCATTAGTTGTAAGGTAAGGAGTATTGGGCAGATTGAGTGGCAGTAAGAGTTCTGATCTGACTCTGATGTGAAGGAAATGGCCAGAATGTGCTTCAGGATTATGGGGAGGAATGACAGAAGTCGATGCTGATGGTGGCGGTTCAGTTAAATTGGCCTGGGCTAGGGTTAGGGTTTCCTGTAAGGGAAAATCTATGCATATGTTACGGTGACGGAGAAAATTAGGGCTCAGTTCTGATGTGAGGACGAGGGTGAGATTGAGGCTCATGGTTAAGATGTGTCTCCTAGTTGGCACAAATGTTGAAGGCGAAGAATCTAGTCTAGTTCTCGGGCCTAGGGTTAGGGTTAGGTGTTCACTAAGATTTACAGTAACATAGAGTTACATTTAGAGTGTGCATCTGACCCTGATATAAGGGCGATGGCCAGATTGAGCTTCAGGTTTATGGTGCGGCATGACAGACGTTGAAGTTGACTATGTCAGCTCAGGTAAAGTGGCCAGGGCTAGGGTTATGGTATTGTGTTCTGTGAGGTGTACAGGAAGAATAGGGGTATGGACAGACTTAGGGCTGGTCTCTGATATGAGGGCAAGTGCGAGATTGAGGTTCAGGATTACGGTGAAGTGTGGGTCATGCCAAAGGTTACGGTGAATGCACACGTCCAAGATTCATGGCTAGGGTTAGGATTACTGCGTCGTTCTGTTCTACAGAAAGGACAAGTTTAGGATTAAGGTTAGGGTCCAGCTCTGATGTGAGTGCGAGTGTGAGATTGCGATACAGTGTTGAGGAGGGCCCTGGTTGATGTCAATGGTGACGTTGTGTGGATAGGCCCAGGACTCAGTGCTAGGCTCAAAATTTTGTGTTCTCTCTGTTTTCCGGAGACATTAGCATTACGGAAAGAGTTAGGTTCTGGGTCTGATGTGACGGTAAGTGCAAGATGGTGGATCAGGTTTATGGTGAGGCATGGGTGATGTCAGTGGTCAAGGTCAGGTGTCAGGACCACGGGCCAGGGCTAGGGTGTAGGGTTAGGTTTTTGGGAAGCTGTAGAGGGATGGTATTGTTACGTTTAGACTTAGGTTCCTTCTCTTAAGTTAGGGCGACTATACGATTCAGTTCCAGGATTACTGCGAGCCAAGGTTGATATCCAAGTTTATGGAGGAGTTTCAGGGAACAGGTCCACGCTAGGGTTAGGGTTATGTAATCGTTAAAGTGCATGGGGTTTACGTGAATAGAGCTCGGTTTTGGATCTTACTCTGATGTGAGGGCGTAGGCCAGACTGATCTTGATCATCATGGTGTGGCATAGGTGACATCAATCCTGACGCTGAGGTTCCAGGTTAAGGGACCTTGGTTAGCAGAAGGGTTTTTGTAAAGAAATGTCTATGCAGAAGATATGGTTGTGGATATAATTAGGGTTCAGTTTTGAAGTCAGGGCGAGTGTGAGGTCGAGTCACAGGGTTGAGGGAGTCATAGTTGATATCAGTGGTGTAGGCGAAGTATCTGGTCCATGGCTCGGTTCTAGGGTTCCGTTTAGGTGTTCGGTAAGGAGTACGGGTGAGATAGGGTTACAGTTAGATTCGGAACCATCCCTGATGTGAGGACGAGTGCAAGATTGAGTTTCAGTTTTATGGTGAGGTGTGGGTGTCATTAATGCTTAAGTTGAAGTGTCAGATCCTGGCGCCAGGGCTAGGGCTGGCTTTAGTTGTAAGTTAAGGTGTATTTGTTCTGAATGAGTGACAGTTAGAGATCTGATCAATCTCTGATGTGAGGGCAATGGCCAGAATGAGCTTCAGGATTATGGGGAGGAATGACAGACATCAATGCTGATGGTGGCAGTTCAGTTAAAGGGCCTGGGCTAGGTTTAGGGTTTCCTGTAAGGGAAAGTCTATGCATATGATACGGTTACGGAGGGAATTGGGGTTCAATTCTGATGTGAGTGCGAGGGTGAGATTGAGTCTCAGGATAAAGATGTGCCTCCTAGTCGGCAGCAATGTTGAAGTCAGAGTATCTAGTCCAGGGCTTGGGTTTAGGGTTAGGCTTAGGTGTTCAGTAAGATTCACAGGAACATAGAGTTACATTTAGAGTTCGATCTGACACTGATGTGAGGGCGATGGCCAGATTGAGCTTCAGGTATACATTTCGGCATGATGGACGTTGAAGCTGATGGCGTCATTTCAGGTAAAGTGGCCAGGGTTAGAGTTATGTTATTGTGTTCTGTGAGGTGTAGAGGAAGGATAGGGTGATGGACAGACTTAGGGTGTTCTCTGATGTGAAGGTTAGGGCCCAGCTCTGATGTGAGTGCACTTCTGAAATTGCGATTCATTGTTGAGGAGGGCCCTGGGTGATTTCGAATCTGACGTTGTGTTTATCGGCCCAGGATTCAGTGATAGGGTTAAAATTTTGTGTTCTCTCTGATTTCCAGAGACATTAGCATTACGGAAAGAGTTAGGTTCTGGGTCTGATGTGAAGGGGAGAGCAAGATGGTGGATCAGGGTTTTGGTGAGGCATGGGTGACATCAATGTTCCTGGTGAGCTGTCAGGACCACTGGCCAGGGCTAGGCTAAGCGTTAGGTTTTTGGTTAGGTGTAGAGAGAGGGTGTTTTCACATTTATACATAGGGTCCTTCTCTTACGTTAGGGCGAATGTGCGATTCAGTTCCAGGATTACAGTGAGGCAAGGGTGATATCCATGATGACGGTGGAGTTTCAGGCCAATGTTCGGCGCTAGGGTTAGGGTTATGTAATCTTTGAAGGGTATGGGGTGGACCGGGATACGTTTCGATTTGCATCCTACTCTGACGTGAGGGCGAAGCACACATTGATCTTCATCATCGTGGTGTGGCATCGGTGACATCATTGCTGCCTCTGAGGGTACAGGTTAATAGACCTTGTTTAGGGATAAGATTTTCTGTAAGGAAAAGTCTATGCGGTACATATGGTTATGGACAGAATTAGGAGCAGTTCTGATGTCAGGGCGAGTGTGAGATTGAGTCGCAGGGTCAATGGAGTCATAGTTTATATCAACGGTGAAGGTGAATTATCTGTTCCAGGGTCGGGTGTACGGCTAGATTTAGGTGTTCGATAATGAATATGGGTGTGATATGGTTACAGTTAGACTTCAGATCTATCTCTGATGTGAGGGAGAGTGCATGATTGAGTTTGAAGATAAAGCTGAAATATGGGTGACATCAAAGATGAAGGTGAAGTGTCAGATCCTGGCGCCAGGGCCAGGGATAGCATTAGTTGTAAGGTAAGGAGTATTGGGCAGATTGAGTGGCAGTAAGAGTTCTGATCTGACTCTGATGTGAAGGAAATGGCCAGAATGTGCTTCAGGATTATGGGGAGGAATGACAGAAGTCGATGCTGATGGTGGCGGTTCAGTTAAATTGGCCTGGGCTAGGGTTAGGGTTTCTTGTAAGGGAAAATCTATGCATATGTTACGGTGACGGAGAAAATTAGGGCTCAGTTCTGATGTGAGGACGAGGGTGAGATTGAGGCTCATGGTTAAGATGTGTCTCCTAGTTGGCACAAATGTTGAAGGCGAAGAATCTAGTCTAGTTCTCGGGCCTAGGGTTAGGGTTAGGTGTTCACTAAGATTTACAGTAACATAGAGTTACATTTAGAGTGTGCATCTGACCCTGATATAAGGGCGATGGCCAGATTGAGCTTCAGGTTTATGGTGCGGCATGACAGACGTTGAAGTTGACTATGTCAGCTCAGGTAAAGTGGCCAGGGCTAGGGTTATGGTATTGTGTTCTGTGAGGTGTACAGGAAGAATAGGGGTATGGACAGACTTAGGGCTGGTCTCTGATATGAGGGCAAGTGCGAGATTGAGGTTCAGGATTACGGTGAAGTGTGGGTCATGCCAAAGGTTACGGTGAATGCACACGTCCAAGATTCATGGCTAGGGTTAGGATTACTGCGTCGTTCTGTTCTACAGAAAGGACAAGTTTAGGATTAAGGTTAGGGTCCAGCTCTGATGTGAGTGCGAGTGTGAGATTGCGATACAGTGTTGAGGAGGGCCCTGGTTGATGTCAATGGTGACGTTGTGTGGATAGGCCCAGGACTCAGTGCTAGGCTCAAAATTTTGTGTTCTCTCTGTTTTCCGGAGACATTAGCATTACGGAAAGAGTTAGGTTCTGGGTCTGATGTGACGGTAAGTGCAAGATGGTGGATCAGGTTTATGGTGAGGCATGGGTGACGTCAGTGGTCAAGGTCGGGTGTCAGGACCACGGGCCAGGGCTAGGGTTAGGGTTAGGATTTGGGAAGCTGTAGAGGGATGGTATTGTTACGTTTAGACTTAGGTTCCTTCTCTTACGTTAGGGCCACTATACGATTCAGTTCCAGGATTACTGCGAGCCAAGGTTGATATCCAAGGTTATGGAGGAGTTTCAGGGAACAGGTCCACGCTGGGGTTAGGGTTATGTAATCGTTAAAGTGCATGGGGTTTCCGTGAATAGAGCTCGGTTTTGGATCTTACTCTGATGTGAGGGCGTAGGCCAGACTGATCTTGATCATCATGGTGTGGCATAGGTGACATCAATCCTGACGCTGAGGTTCCAGGTTAAGGGACCTTGGTTAGCAGAAGGGTTTTTGTAAGGAAATGTCTATGCAGAAGATATGGTTGTGGATATAATTAGGGTTCAGTTTTGAAGTCAGGGCGAGTGTGAGGTCGAGTCACAGGGTTGAGGGAGTCATAGTTGATATCAGTGGTGGAGGCAAAGTATCTGGTCCATGGCTCGGTTCTAGGGTTCCGTTTAGGTGTTCGGTAAGGAGTACGGGTGAGATAGGGTTACAGTTAGATTCGGAACCATCCCTGATGTGAGGATGAGTGCAAGATTGAGTTTCAGTTTTAAGGTGAGGTGTGGGTGTCATTAATGCTTAAGTTGAAGTGTCAGATCCTGGCGCCAGGGCTAGGGCTGGCTTTAGTTGTAAGTTAAGGTGTATTTGTTCTGAATGAGTGACAGAGATCTGATCAATCTCTGATGTGAGGGCAATGGCCAGAATGAGCTTCAGGATTATGGGGAGGAATGACAGACATCAATGCTGATGGTGGCAGTTCAGTTAAAGGGCCTGGGCTAGGTTTAGGGTTTCCTGTAAGGGAAAGTCTATGCATATGATACGGTTACGGAGGGAATTGGGGTTCAATTCTGATGTGGTGCGAGGGTGAGATTGAGTCTCAGGATAAAGATGTGCCTCCTAGTCGGCAGCAATATTGAAGTCAGAGTATCTAGTCCAGGGCTTGGGTTTAGGGTTAGGCTTAGGTGTTCAGTAAGATTCACAGGAACATAGAGTTACATTTAGTGTTCGATCTGACACTGATGTGAGGGCGATGGCCAGATTGAGCTTCAGGTATACATTTCGGCATGATGGACGTTGAAGCTGATGGCGTCATTTCAGGTAAAGTGGCCAGGGTTAGAGTTATGTTATTGTGTTCTGTGAGGTGTAGAGGAAGGATAGGGTGATGGACAGACTTAGGGTGTTCTCTGATGTGAAGGTTAGGGTCCAGCTCTGATGTGAGTGCACTTCTGAAATTGCGATTCATTGTTGAGGAGGGCCCTGGGTGATTTCGAAGCTGACGTTGTGTTTATAGGCCCAGGATTCAGTGATAGGGTTAAAATTTTGTGTTCTCTCTGATTTCCAGAGACATTAGCATTACGGAAAGAGTTAGGTTCTGGGTCTGATGTGAAGGGGAGAGCAAGATGGTGGATCAGGGTTTTGGTGAGGCATGGGTGACATCAATGTTCCTGGTGAGCTGTCAGGACCACTGGCCAGGGCTAGGCTAAGCGTTAGGTTTTTGGTTAGGTGTAGAGAGAGGGTGTTTTCACATTTATACATAGGGTCCTTCTCTTACGTTAGGGCGAATGTGCGATTCAGTTCCAGGATTACAGTGAGGCAAGGGTGATATCCATGATGACGGTGGAGTTTCAGGCCACTGTTCGGCGCTAGGGTTAGGGTTATGTAATCTTTGAAGGGTATGGGGTGGACCGGGATACGTTTCGATTTGCATCCTACTCTGACGTGAGGGCGAAGCACACATTGATCTTCATCATCGTGGTGTGGCATCGGTGACATCATTGCTGCCTCTGAGGGTACAGGTTAATAGACCTTGTTTAGGGATAAGATTTTCTGTAAGGAAAAGTCTATGCGGTACATATGGTTATGGACAGAATTAGGGAGCAGTTCTGATGTCAGGGCGAGTGTGAGATTGAGTCGCAGGGTCAATGGAGTCATAGTTTATATCAACGGTGAAGGTGAATTATCTGTTCCAGGGTCGGGTGTACGGTTAGATTTAGGTGTTCGATAATGAATATGGGTGTGATATGGTTACAGTTAGACTTCAGATCTATCTCTGATGTGAGGGAGAGTGCATGATTGAGTTTGAAGATAAAGCTGAAATATGGGTGACATCAAAGATGAAGGTGAAGTGTCAGATCCTGGCGCCAGGGCCAGGGATAGCATTAGTTGTAAGGTAAGGAGTATTGGGCAGATTGAGTGGCAGTAAGAGTTCTGATCTGACTCTGATGTGAAGGAAATGGCCAGAATGTGCTTCACGATTATGGGGAGGAATGACAGAAGTCGATGCTGATGGTGGCGGTTCAGTTAAATTGGCCTGGGCTAGGGTTAGGGTTTCCTGTAAGGGAAAATCTATGCATATGTTACGGTGACGGAGAAAATTAGGGCTCAGTTCTGATGTGAGGACGAGGGTGAGATTGAGGCTCATGGTTAAGATGTGTCTCCTAGTTGGCACAAATGTTGAAGGCGAAGAATCTAGTCTAGTTCTCGGGCCTAGGGTTAGGGTTAGGTGTTCACTAAGATTTACAGTAACATAGAGTTACATTTAGAGTGTGCATCTGACCCTGATATAAGGGCGATGGCCAGATTGAGCTTCAGGTTTATGGTGCGGCATGACAGACGTTGAAGTTGACTATGTCAGCTCAGGTAAAGTGGCCAGGGCTAGGGTTATGGTATTGTGTTCTGTGAGGTGTACAGGAAGAATAGGGGTATGGACAGACTTAGGGCTGGTCTCTGATATGAGGGCAAGTGCGAGATTGAGGTTCAGGATTACGGTGAAGTGTGGGTCATGCCAAAGGTTACGGTGAATGCACACGTCCAAGATTCATGGCTAGGGTTAGGATTACTGCGTCGTTCTGTTCTACAGAAAGGACAAGTTTAGGATTAAGGTTAGGGTCCAGCTCTGATGTGAGTGCGAGTGTGAGATTGCGATACAGTGTTGAGGAGGGCCCTGGTTGATGTCAATGGTGACGTTGTGTGGATAGGCCCAGGACTCAGTGCTAGGCTCAAAATTTTGTGTTCTCTCTGTTTTCCGGAGACATTAGCATTACGGAAAGAGTTAGGTTCTGGGTCTGATGTGACGGTAAGTGCAAGATGGTGGATCAGGTTTATGGTGAGGCATGGGTGATGTCAGTGGTCAAGGTCGGGTGTCAGGACCACGGGCCAGGGCTAGGGTGTAGGGTTAGGTTTTTGGGAAGCAGTAGAGGGATGGTATTGTTACGTTTAGACTTAGGTTCCTTCTCTTAAGTTAGGGCGACTATACGATTCAGTTCCAGGATTACTGCGAGCCAAGGTTGATATCCAAGTTTATGGAGGAGTTTCAGGGAACAGGTCCACGCTAGGGTTAGGGTTATGTAATCGTTAAAGTGCATGGGGTTTACGTGAATAGAGCTCGGTTTTGGATCTTACTCTGATGTGAGGGCGTAGGCCAGACTGATCTTGATCATCATGGTGTGGCATAGGTGACATCAATCCTGACGCTGAGGTTCCAGGTTAAGGGACCTTGGTTAGCAGAAGGGTTTTTGTAAAGAAATGTCTATGCAGAAGATATGGTTGTGGATATAATTAGGGTGCAGTTTTGAAGTCAGGGCGAGTGTGAGGTCGAGTCACAGGGTTGAGGGAGTCATAGTTGATATCAGTGGTGGAGGCGAAGTATCTGGTCCATGGCTCGGTTCTAGGGTTCCGTTTAGGTGTTCGGTAAGGAGTACGGGTGAGATAGGGTTACAGTTAGATTCGGAACCATCCCTGATGTGAGGACGAGTGCAAGATTTAGTTTCAGTTTTAAGGTGAGGTGTGGGTGTCATTAATGCTTAAGTTGAAGTGTCAGATCCTGGCGCCAGGGCTAGGGCTGGCTTTAGTTGTAAGTTAAGGTGTATTTGTTCTGAATGAGTGACAGTTAGAGATCTGATCAATCTCTGATGTGAGGGCAATGGCCAGAATGAGCTTCAGGATTATGGGGAGGAATGACAGACATCAATGCTGATGGTGGCAGTTCAGTTAAAGGGCCTGGGCTAGGTTTAGGGTTTCCTGTAAGGGAAAGTCTATGCATATGATACGGTTACGGAGGGAATTGGGGTTCAATTCTGATGTGGTGCGAGGGTGAGATTGAGTCTCAGGATAAAGATGTGCCTCCTAGTCGGCAGCAATGTTGAAGTCAGAGTATCTAGTCCAGGGCTTGGGTTTAGGGTTAGGCTTAGGTGTTCAGTAAGATTCACAGGAACATAGAGTTACATTTAGAGTTCGAATCTGACACTGATGTGAGGGCGATAGCCAGATTGAGCTTCAGGTATACATTTCGGCATGACGGACGTTGAAGCTGATGGCGTCATTTCAGGTAAAGTGGCCAGGGTTAGAGTTATGTTATTGTGTTCTGTGAGGTGTAGAGGAAGGATAGGGTGATGGACAGACTTAGGGTGTTCTCTGATGTGAAGGTTAGGGTCGAGCTCTGATGTGAGTGCACTTCTGAAATTGCGATTCATTGTTGAGGAGGGCCCTGGGTGATGTCGAAGCTGACGTTGTGTGGATAGGCCCAGGATTCAGTGATAGGGTTAAAATTTTGTGTTCTCTCTGATTTCCAGAGACATTAGCATTACGGAAAGAGCTAGGTACTGGGTCTGATGTGACGTTGAGAGCAAGATGGTGGATCAGGTTTATGGTGAGGCATGGGTGACATCAATGTTCCTGGTGAGCTGTCAGGATCACTGGCCAGGGCTAGGCTAAACGTTAGGTTTTTGGTTAGGTGTAGAGAGAGGGTGTTTTCACATTTATACATAGGGTCCTTCTCTTACGTTAGGGCGAATGTGCGATTCAGTTCCAGGATTACAGTGAGGCAAGGGTGATATCCATGATGACGGTGGAGTTTCAGGTAACTGTTCTGCGCTAGGGTTAGGGTTATGTAATCTTTAAAGGGTATGGGGTGGACCGGGATACGTTTCGATTTGCATCCTCCTCTGACGTGAGGGCGAAGCCCACATTGATCTTCATCATCGTGGTGTGGCATCGGTGACATCATTGCTGCCTCTGAGGGTACAGGTTTATAGACCTGGTTTAGGGATAAGATTTTCTGTAAGGAAAAGTCTATGCGGTACATATGGTTATGGACAGAATTAGGGAGCAGTTCTGATGTCAGGGCGAGTGTGAGATTGAGTCTCAGTGTCAATGGAGTCATAGTTTATATCAACGGTGAAGGTGAATTATCTGTTCCAGGGTTGGGTGTACGGTTAGATTTAGGTGTTCAATAATGAATATGGGTGTGATATGGTTACAGTTAGAATTCAGATCTATCTCTGATGTGAGGGAGAGTGCACGATTGAGTTTGAAGATAAAGCTGAAATATGGGTGACATCAAAGATGAAGGTGAAGTGTCAGATCCTGGCGCCAGGGCCAGGGATTGCATTACTTGTAAGGTAAGGAGTATTGGGCAGATTGAGTGGCAGTAAGAGTTCTGATCTGACTCTGATGTGAAGGAAATGGCCAGAATGTGCTTCAGGATTATGGGGAGGAATGACAGAAGTCGATGCTGATGGTGGCGGTTCAGTTAAATTGGCCTGGGCAAGGGTTAGGGTTTCCTATAAGGGAAAATGTATGCATATGTTACGGTGACTGAGAAAATTATGGCTCAGTTCTGATGTGAGGACGAGGGTGAGATTGAGGCTCATGGTTAAGATGTGTCTCCTAGTTGGCACAAATGTTGAAGGCGAAGAATCTAGTCTAGTTCTCGGGCCTAGGGTTAGGGTTAGGTGTTCACTAAGATTTACAGTAACATAGAGTTACATTTAGAGTTTGCATCTGACCCTGATGTGAGGGCGATGGCCAGATTGAGCTTCAGGTTTATGGTGCGGCATGACAGACGTTGAAGTTGACTATGTCAGCTCAGGTAAAGTGGCCATGGCTAGGGTTATGGTATTGTGTTCTTTGAGGTGTACAGGAAGAATAGGGGTATGGACAGGCTTAGGGCTGGTCTCTGATATGAGGGCAAGTGCGAGATTGAGGTTCAGGATTACGGTGAAGTGTGGGTCATGCCAAAGGTTACGGTGAATGCACACGTACAAGATTCATGGCGAGGGTTAGGATTACTGCGTCATTCTGTTCTACAGAAAGGACAAGTTTAGGATTAAGGTTAGGGTCCAGCTCTGATGTGAGTGCGAGTGTGAGATTGCGATTCAGTGTTGAGGAGGGCCCTGGTTGATATCAATGGTGACGTTGTGTGGATAGGCCCAAGACTCAGTGCTAGGATTAAAATTTTGTGTTCTCTCTGTTTTCCGGAGACATTAGCATTACGGAAAGAGTTAGGTTCTGGGTCTGATGTGACGGTAAGTGCAAGATGGTGGATCAGGTTTATGGTGAGGCATGGGTGACGTCAGTGCTCAAGGTCGGGTGTCAGGACCACGGGCCAGGGCTAGGGTTAGGGTTAGGTTTTTGGGAAGCTGTAGAGGGATGGTATTGTTACGTTTAGACTTAGGTTCCTTCTCTTACGTTAGGGCGACTATACGATTCAGTTCCAGGATTACTGTGAGCCAAGGTTGATATCCAAGGTTATGGTGGAGTTTCAGGAAACAGGGCCACGCTGGGGTTAGGGTTATGTAATCGTTAAAGTGTATGGGGTTTACGTGAATAGAGCTCGATTTTGGATCCTACTCTGATGTGAGGGCGTAGGCCTGACTGATCTTGATCATCATGGTGTGGCATAGGTGACATCAACCCTGACGCTGAGGTTCCAGGTTAAGGGACCTTGGTTAGCGGTAGGGTTTTTGTAAGGAAATGCCTATGCAGAAGATATGGTTGTGGATATAATTAGGGTGCAGTTTTGTAGTCAGGGCGAGTGTGAGGTCGAGTCACAGTGATGAGGGAGTCATAGTTGATATCAATGGTGGAGGCGAAGTATCTGGTCCATGGCTCATGTCTAGGTTTATGTTTAGGTGATCGGTAAGGAGTACGGGTGAGATAGGGTTACAGTTAGATTCGGAACCATCCCTGATGTGAGGACGAGTGCAAGATTGAGTTTCAGTTTTAAGGTGAGGTGTGGGTGTCATTAATGCTTAAGTTGAAGTGTCAGATCCTGGCCCCAGGGCTAGGGCTGGCTTTAGTTGTAAGTTAAGGTGTATTTGTTCTGAATGAGTGACAGTTAGAGATCTGATCAATCTCTGATGTGAGGGCAATGGCCAGAATGAGCTTCAGGATTATGGGGAGGAATGACAGACATCAATGCTGATGGTGGCAGTTCAGTTAAAGGGACTGGGCTAGGTTTAGGGTTTCCTGTAAGGGAAAGTCTATGCATATGATACGGTTACGGAGGGAATTGGGGTTCAATTCTGATGTGGTGCGAGGGTGAGATTGAGTCTCAGGGTAAAGATGTGGCTCCTAGTCGGCAGCAATGTTGAAGTCAGAGTATCTAATCCATGGCTCGGGTCAAGGGTTAGGCTTAGGTGTTCAGTAAGATTTACAGGAACATAGAGTTACATTTAGAGTTCGAATCTGACACTGATGTGAGGGCGATGGCCAGATTGAGCTTCATGTTTACTTTGCGGCATGACAGACGTTGCAGCTGATGGCGTCGTTTCAGGTAAAGTGGCCAGGGTTAGAGTTATGTTATTGTGCTCTGTGAGGTGGACAGGAAGGATAGGGTGATGGAAAGACTTAGGGTGTTCTCTGATGTGAGGGCAAGTTCGAGATGGAGGTTCAGGTTTACGGTGAAGTGTGAATGATGCCAATGGTTACGGTGAAGGGTCAAGTAAAGAGTCATTTCTATTGTTGAGATTAAAGGGTCTCTCTGTTCTATAGAAAGGATAAGTTAAGGAATAGGGTTAGGTTCCAGCTCTGATGTGAGTGCGCTTCTGAAATTGCGATTCATTGTTGAGGAGGGCCCTGGGTGATGTCGAAGCTGACGTTGTGTGGATAGGCCCAGGATTCAGTGATAGGGTTAAAATTTTGTGTTCTCTCTGATTTCCAGAGACATTAGCATTACGGAAAGAGTTAGGTCCTGGGTCTGATGTGACGGGGAAAGCAACATGGTGGATCAGGTTTATGGTGAGGCATGGGTGACATCAATGTTCCTGGTGAGCTGTCAGGACCACTGGCCAGGGCTAGGCTAAGCGTTAGGTTTTCGGTTAGGTGAAGAGAGAGGGTGTTTTCACATTTATACATATTGTCCTTCTCTTACGTTAGGGCGAATGTGCGATTCAGTTCCAGGATTACAGTGTGGCAAAGGTGATATCCATGATGAGGTTGGAGTTTCAGTCCACTGGTTCACGCTAGGGTTAGGGTTATGTAATCGTTAAAGAGTATGGGTTGGACCGGGATACGTTTCGATTTGCATCCAACTCTGACGTGAGTGCGAAGGCCAGATTGATCTTCATCATCGTGGTGTGGCATCGGTGACATCAATGCTGACGCTGAGGGTACAGGTTAATAGACCTGGTTTAGGGATAAGATTTTCTGTAAGGAAAAGTCTATGCGGTACATATGTTTTTGGACAGAATTAGGGAGCAGTTCTGATGTCAGGGCGAGTGTGAGATTGAATCGCAGGGTCAATGGAGTCATAGTTGTTATCAACGGTGAAGGTGAATTATCTGTTCCAGGGTAGGGTGTACGGTTAGATTTAGGTGTTCGATAAGGAATACGGGTGTGATATGGTTACAGTTAGACTTCAGATCTATCTCTGATGTGAGGGAGAGTGCATGATTGAGTTTGAAGTTAAAGCTGAAATATGGGTGACATCAAAGATGAAGGTGAAGTGTCAGATCCTGGCGCCAAGGCTACGGTTAGCATTAGTTGTAAGGTAAGGAGTATGGGGCAGATTGAGTGGCAGTAAGAGTTCTGATCTGACTCTGATGTGAAGGAAATGGCCATAATGTGCTTCAGGATTATGGGGAGGAATGACAGAAGTTGATGCTGATGGTGGCGGTTCAGTTAAATTGGCCTGGGCTAGGGTTAGGGTTACCTGTAAGGGAAAATCTATGCATATGTTACGGTGACGGAGAAAATTAGGGTTCAGTTCTGATGTGAGGACGAGGGTGAGATTGAGGCTCATGGTTAAGATGTGTCTCCTAGTTGGCACAAATGTTGAAGGCGAGAGAATCTAGTCTACTTCTCGGACCTAGGATTAGGGTTAGGTGTTCACTAAGATTTACAGTAACATAGAGATACATTTAGAGTTTGCATCTGACCCTGATGTGAGAGCGATGGCCAGATTGAGCTTCAGGTTTATGGAGCGGCATGACAGACGTTGAAGTTGACTATGTCAGCTCAGGTAAAGTGGCCAGGTCTAGAGTTATGGTATTGTGTTCTGTGAGGTGTACAGGAAGTATAGGGGTATGGACAGACTTAGGGCTGGTCTCTGGTGTGAGGGCAAGTGCGAGATTGAGGTTCAGGATTACGGTGAAGTGTGGGTCATGCCAATGGTTACGGTGAAAGGACAGGTCCAAGATTCATGGCTAGGGTTAGGATTACTGCGTCGTTCTGTTCTAAAGAAAGGACAAGTTAAGGATTAAGGTTAGGGTCCAGCTCTGATGTGAGTGCGAGTGTGAAATTGCGATTCAGTGTTGAGGAGGGCCCTGGGTGATGTCAATGGTGACGTTGTGTGGATAGGCCCAGGACTCAGTGCTAGGCTTAAAATTTTGTGTTCTCTCTGTTTTCCGGAGACATTAGCATTACGGAAAGAGTTAGGGTCTGGGTCTGATGCGACGGTAAGTGCAAGATCTTGGATCAGGTTAATGGTGAGGCATGGGTGACGTCAGTGTTCAAGTCGGGTGTCATAACCACGGGCCAGGGCTAGGGTAAGGGTTAGGTTTTTGGGAAACTGTAGAGGGATGGTATTGTTACATGTAGACTTAGGTCCTTCTCTTAGGTTAGGGCGAATATACGATTCAGTTCCAGGATTACTGTGAGCGAAGGTTGATATCCAAGGTTATGGTGGAGTTTCAGGAAACAGGTCCACGCTGGGGTTAGGGTTATGTAATCGTTAAAGTGTATGGGGTTTACGTGAATAGAGCTCGATTTTGGATCCTACTCTGATGTGAGGGCGTAGGCCAGACTGATCTTGATCATCATGGTGTGGCATAGGTGACATCAATGCTGACGCTGAGGGTCCAGGTTAAGGGACCTTGGTTAGCGGTAGGGTTTTTGTAAGGAAATGTCTATGCAGAAGATATGGTTCTGGATATAATTAGGGTGCAGTTTTGAAGTCAGGGCGAGTGTGAGGTCGAGTCACAGGGTTGAGGGAGTCATAGTTGATATCAATGGTGAAGGCGAAGTATCTGGTCCATGGCTCGGGTCTAGGGTTCCGTTTAGGTGTTCGATAAGGAGTACAGGTGAGATAGGTTTACAGTTAGATTCAGATCCATCTCTGATGTGAAGGCGAGCGCAAGATTGAGTTTCAGTTTTAAGGTGATGTGTGGGTGTCATGAATGCTTAAGTTGAAGTGTCAGATCCTGGCGCCAGGGATAGGGCTGGCATTACCTGTAAGTTAAGGTGTATTGGGCTGACTGAGTGACAGTTAGAGATCTGATCCGTCTCCGATGTGAGGGCAATGGCCAGAGTGAGCTTCAGGATTATGGGGAGGAATGACAGACGTCAATGCTGATGGTGGCAGTACAGTTAAAGGTTCCTGGGCTAGGTTTAGGGTTTCCTGTAAGGGATACTCTATGCATATGATAGGGTTACGGAGAGAATTTGGGTTCAATTCTGATGTGAGTGCGAGGGTGAGATTGAGTCTCAGGGTAAAGATGTGGCTCCTAGTCGGCAGCAATGTTGAAGTCAGAGTATCTAGTCCATGGCTCGGGTCTAGGGTTAGGCTTAGGTGTTCAGTAAGATTTACAGGAACATAGAGTTACATTTAGAGTTCGAATCTGACACTGTTGTGAGGGCGATGGCCAGATTGAGCTTCATGTTTACTTTGCGGCATGACAGACGTTGCAGCTGATGGCGTCGTTTCAGGTAAAGTGGCCAGGGTTAGAGTTATGTTATTGTGCTCTGTGAGGTGGACAGGAAGGATAGGGTGATGGAAAGACTTAGGGTGTTCTCTGATGTGAGATCAAGTTCGAGATGGAGGTTCAGGTTTACGGTGAAGTGTGAATGATGCCAATGGTTACGGTGAAGGGTCAAGTAAAGAGTCATTTCTATTGTTGAGATTAAAGGGTCTCTCTGTTCTACAGAAAGGATAAGTTAAGGAATAGGGTTAGGTTCCAGCTCTGATGTGAGTGCGCTTGTGAAATTGCGATTCATTGTTGAGGAGGGCCCTGGGTGATGTCGAAGCTGACGTTGTGTGGATAGGCCCAGGATTCAGTGATAGGGTTAAAATTTTGTGTTCTCTCTGATTTCCAGAGACATTAGCATTACGGAAAGAGTTAGGTCCTGGGTCTGATGTGACGGGGAGAGCAACATCGTGGATCAGGTTTATGGTGAGGCATGGGTGACATCAATGATCCAGGTGAGCTGTCAGGACCACTGGCCAGGGCTAGGCTAAGCGTTAGGTTTTCGGTTAGGTGAAGAGAGAGGGTGTTTTCACATTTATACATATTGTCCTTCTCTTACGTTAGGGCGAATGTGCGATTCAGTTCCAGGATTACAGTGTGGCAAAGGTGATATCCATGATGAGGTTGGAGTTTCAGGCCACTGGTCCACGCTAGGGTTAAGGTTATGTAATCATTAAAGAGTATGGGTTGGACCGGGATACGTTTCGATTTGCATCGTACTCTGACGTGAGGGCGAAGGCCAGATTGATCTTCATCATCGTGGTGTGGCAACGTTGACTTCAATGCTGACGCTGAGGGTACAGGTTAATAGACCTGGTTTAGGGATAAGATTTTCTGTAAGGAAAAGTCTATGCGGTACATATGGTTATGGACAGAATTAGGGAGCAGTTCTGAGGTCAGGGCGAGTGTGAGATTGAGTCGCAGTGTCAATGGAGTCATAGTTGATATCCACGGTGAAGGTGAATTATCTGTTCCAGGGTAGGGTGTACGGTTAGATTTAGGTGTTCGATAAGGAATACGGGTGTGATATGGTTACAGTTAGACTTCAGATCTATCTCTGATGTGAGGGAGAGTGCATGATTGAGTTTGAAGTTAAAGCTGAAATATGGGTGACATCAAAGTTGAAGGTGAAGTGTCAGATCCTGGCGCCAAGGCTACGGTTAGCATTAGTTGTAAGGTAAGGAGTATGGGGCAGATTGAGTGGCAGTAAGAGTTCTGATCTGATTCTGATGTGAAGGAAATGGCCAGAATGTGCTTCAGGATTATGGGGAGGAATGACAGAAGTCGATGCTGATGGTGGCGGTTCAGTTAAATTGGCCTGGCTAGGGTTAGGGTTTCATGTAAGGGAAAATCTATGCATATGTTACGGTGACGGAGAAAATTAGGGTTCAGTTCTGATGTGAGGACGAGGGTGAGATTGAGGCTCATGGTTAAGATGTGTCTCCTAGTTGGCACAAATGTTGAAGGCGAGAGAATCTAGTCTAGTTCTCGGACCTAGGGTTAGGGTTAGGTGTTCACTAAGATTTACAGTAACATAGAGTTACATTTAGAGTTTGCATCTGACCCTGATGTGAGGGCGATGGCCAGATTGAGCTTCATGTTTATGGAGAGGCATGACAGACGTTGAAGTTGACTATGTCAGCTCAGGTAAAGTGGCCAGGTCTAGAGTTATGGTATTGTGTTCTGTGAGGTGTACAGGAAGGATAGGGGTATGGACAGACTTAGGGCTGGTCTCTGATGTGAGGGCAAGTGCGAGATTGAGGTTCAGGATTACGGTGAAGTGTGGGTCATGCCAATGGTTACGGTGAAAGGACAGGTCCAAGATTCATGGCTAGGGTTAGGATTACTGCGTCGTTCTGTTCTACAGAAAGGACAAGTTTGGGATTAAGGTTAGGGTCCAGCTCTGATGTGAGTGCGAGTGTGAAATTGCGATTCAGTGTTGAGGAGGGCCCTGGGTGATGTCAATGTTGACGTTGTGTGGATAGGCCCAGGACTCAGTGCTAGGCTTAAAATTTTGTGTTCTTTCTGTTTTCCGGAGACAATAGCATTACGGAAAGAGTTAGGGTCTGGGTCTGATGCGACGGTAAGTGCAAGATGGTGGATCAGGTTTATGGTGAGGCATGGGTGACGTCAGTGGTCAAGTCGGGTGTCATAATCACGGGCCAGGTTTAGGGTAAGGGTTAGGTTTTTGGGAAACTGTAGAGGGATGGTATTGTTACATGTAGACTTAGGTCCTTCTCTTAAGTTAGGGCGAATATACGATTCAGTTCCAGGATTACTGTGAGCCACGGTTGATATCCAAGATTATGGTGGAGTTTCAGGAAACAGGTCCACGCTGGGGTTAGGGTTATGTAATCGTTAAAGTGTATGGGGTTTACGTGAATAGAGCTCGATTTTGGATCCTACTCTGATGTGAGGGCGTAGGCCAGACTGATCTTGATCATCATGGTGTGGCATAGGTGACATCAATGCTGACGCTGAGGGTCCAGCTTAAGGGACCTTGGTTAGCGGTAGGGTTTTTGTAAGAAAATGTCTATGCAGAAGATATGGTTCTGGATATAATTAGGGTGCAGTTTTGAAGTCAGGGCGAGTGTGAGGTCGAGTCACAGGGTTGAGGGAGTCATAGTTGATATCAATGGTGAAGGCGAAGTATCTGGTCCATGGCTCGGGTCTAGGGTTCCGTTTAGGTGTTCGATAAGGAGTACGGGTGAGATAGGTTTACAGTTAGATTCGGATCCATCTCTGATGTGAAGGCGAGCACAAGATTGAGTTTCAGTTTTAAGGTGAGGTGTGGGTTTCATGAATGCTTAAGTTGAAGTGTCAGATCCTGGCGATAGGGATAGGGCTGGCATTAGCTGTAAGTTAAGGTGTTTTGGGCTGACTGAGTGACAGTTAGAGATCTGATCCGTCTCCGATGTGAGGGCAATGGCCAGAGTGAGCTTCAGGATTATGGGGAGGAATGACAGACGTCAATGCTGATGGTGGCAGTTCAGTTAAAGGGGCTTGGGCTAGGTTTCGGGTTTCCTGTAATTGAAACTCTATGCATATGATACGGTTACGGAGAGAATTTGGGTTCAATTCTGATGTGAGTGCGAGGGTGAGATTGAGTCTCAGGGTAAAGATGTGGCTCCTAGTCGGCAGCAATGTTGAAGTCAGAGTATCTAGTCCAGGGCTCGGGTCTAGGGTTAGGCTTAGGTGTTCAGTAATATTTACAGGAAAATAGAGTTACATTTAGACTTCGAATCTGACACTGATGTGAGGGCGATGGCCAGATTGAGCTTCATGTTTACTTTGCGGCATGACAGACGTTGCAGCTGATGGCGTCGCTTCAGGTAAAGTGGCCAGGGTTAGAGTTATGTTATTGTGCTCTGTGAGCTGTACAGGAAGGATAGGGTGATGGACAGACTTAGGGTGTTCTCTGATGTGAGGGCAAGTTCGAGATGGAGGTTCAGGTTTACGGTGAAGTGTGAATGATGCCAATGGTTACGGTGAAGGGTCAAGTAAAGAGTCATTTCTATTGTTGAGATTAAAGGGTCTCTCTGTTCTACAGAAAGGATAAGTTAAGGAATAGGGTTAGGTTCCAGCTCTGATGTGATTGCGCTTCTGAAATTGCGATTCATTGTTGAGGAGGGCCCTGGGTGATGTCGAAGCTTACGTTGTGTGGATAGGCCCAGGATTCAGTGATAGGGTTAAAATTTTGTGTTCTCTCTGATTTCCAGAGACATTAGCATTACGGAAAGAGTTAGGTCCTGGGTCTGATGTGACGGGGACAGCAACATGGTGGATCAGGTTTATGGTGAGGCATGGGTGACATCAATGTTCCTGGTGAGCTGTCAGGACCACTGGCCAGGGCTAGGCTAAGCGTTAGGTTTTAGGTTAGGTGAAGAGAGAGGGTGTTTTCACATTTATACATATTGTCCTTCTCTTACGTTAGGGCGAATGTGCGATTCAGTTCCAGGATTACAGTGTGGCAAAGGTGATATCCATGATGAGGTTGGAGTTTCAGGCCACTGGTCCGCGCTAGTGTTAGGTTATTTAATCGTTAAAGAGTATGGGTTGGACCGGGATACGTTTCGATTTGCATCCTACTCTGACGTGAGGGCGAAGGCCAGTATGATCTTCATCATCGTGGGGTGGCATCGGTGACATCAATGCTGACGCTGAGGGTACAGGTTAATAGACCTGGTTTAGGGATAAGATTTTCTGTAAGGAAAAGTCTATGCGGTACATATGTTTTTGGACAGAATTAGGGAGCAGTTCTGAGGTCAGGGCGAGTGTGAGATTGAGTCGCATGGTCAATGGAGTCATAGTTGATATCAATGGTGAAGGTGAATTATCGGTTCCAGGGTAGGGTGTACGGTTAGATTTAGGTGTTCGATAAGGAATACGGGTGTGATATGGTTACAGTTAGACTTCAGATCTATCTCTGATGTGAGGGAGAGTGCATGATTGAGTTTGAAGTTAAAGCTCAAATATGGGTGACATCAAAGATGAAGGTGAAGTGTCAGATCCTGGCGCCAGTGCTAGGGTTAGCATTAGTTGTAAGGTAAGGAGTATGGGGCAGATTGAGTGGCAGTAAGAGTTCTGATCTGACTCTGATGTGAAGGAAATGGCCAGAATGTGCTTCAGGATTATGGGGAGGAATGACAGAAGTCGATGCTGATGGTGGCGGTTCAGTTAAATTGGCCTGGGCTAGGGTTAGGGTTTCCTGTAAGGGAAAATCTATGCATATGTTACGGTGACGGAGAAAATTAGGGTTCAGTTCTGATGTGAGGACGAGGGTGAGATTGAGGCTCATGGTTAAGATGTGTCTCCTAGTTGGCACAAATGTTGAAGGCGAGAGAATCTAGTCTAGTTCTCGGACCTAGGGTTAGGGTTAGGTGTTCACTAAGATTTACAGTAACATAGAGTTACATTTAGAATTTGCATCTGACCCTGATGTGAGAGCGATGGCCAGATTGAGCTTCAGGTTTATGGAGCGGCATGACAGACGTTGAAGTTGACTATGTCAGCTCAGGTAAAGTGGCCAGGTCTAGAGTTATGGTATTGTGTTCTGTGAGGTGTACAGGAAGGATAGGGGTATGGACAGACTTAGGGCTGGTCTCTGATGTGAGGGCAAGTGCGAGATTGAGGTTCAGGATTACGGTGAAGTGTGGGTCATGCCAATGGTTACGGTGAAAGGACAGGTCCAAGATTCATGGCTAGGGTTAGGATTACTGCGTCGTTCTGTTCTACAGAAAGGACAAGTTTGGGATTAAGGTTAGGGTCCAGCTCTGATGTGAGTGCGAGTGTGAAATTGCGATTCAGTGTTGAGGAGGGCCCTGGGTGATGTCAATGGTGACGTTGTGTGGATAGGCCCAGGACTCAGTGCTAGGCTTAAAATTTTGTGTTCTTTCTGTTTTCCGGAGACATTAGCATTACGGAAAGAGTTAGGGTCTGGGTCTGATGCGACGGTAAGTGCAAGATGGTGGATCAGGTTTATGGTGAGGCATGGGTGACGTCAGTGGTCAAGTCGGGTGTCATAACCACGGGCCAGGGCTAGGGTAAGGGTTAGGTTTTTGGGAAACTGTAGAGGGATGGTATTGTTACATGTAGACTTAGGTCCTTCTCTTAAGTTAGGGCGAATATACGATTCAGTTCCAGGATTACTGTGAGCCAAGGTTGATATCCAAGGTTATGGTGGAGTTTCAGGAAACAGGGCCACGCTGGGGTTAGGGTTATGTAATCGTTAAAGTGTATGGGGTTTACGTGAATAGAGCTCGATTTTGGATCCTACTCTGATGTGAGGGCGTAGGCCAGACTGATCTTGATCATCATGGTGTGGCATAGGTGACATCAATGCTGACGCTGAGGGTCCAGGTTAAGGGACCTTGGTTAGCGGTAGGGTTTTTGTAAGGAAATGTCTATGCAGAAGATATGGTTCTGGATATAATTAGGGTGCAGTTTTGAAGTCAGGGCGAGTGTGAGGTCGAGTCACAGGGTTGAGGGAGTCATAGTTGATATCAATGGTGAAGGCGAAGTATCTGGTCCATGGCTCGGGTCTAGGGTTCCGTTTAGGTGTTCGATAAGGAGTACGGGTGAGATAGGTTTACAGTTAGATTCGGATCCATCTCTGATGTGAAGGCGAGCGCAAGATTGAGTTTCAGTTTTAAGGTGAGGTGTGGGTGTCATGAATGCTTAAGTTGAAGTGTCAGATCCTGGCGCCAGGGATAGGGCTGGCATTACCTGTAAGTTAAGGTGTATTGGGCTGACTGAGTGACAGTTAGAGATCTGATCCGTCTCCGATGTGAGGGCAATGGCCAGAGTGAGCTTCAGGATTATGGGGAGGAATGACAGACGTCAATGCTGATGGTGGCAGTTCAGTTAAAGGGGCCTGGGCTAGGTTTAGGGTTTCCTGTAAGGGAAAGTCTATGCATATGATACGGTTACGGAGAGAATTTGGGTTCAATTCTGATGTGAGTGCGAGGGTGAGATTGAGTCTCAGGGTAAAGATGTGGCTCCTAGTCGGCAGCAATGTTGAAGTCAGAGTATCTAGTCCAGGGCTCGGGTCTAGGGTTAGGCTTAGGTGTTCAGTAAGATTTACAGGAACATAGAGTTACATTTAGAGTTCGAATCTGACACTGATGTGAGGGCGATGGCCAGATTGAGCTTCATGTTTACTTTGCGGCATGACAGACGTTGCAGCTGATGGCGGCGTTTCAGGTAAAGTGGCCAGGGTTAGAGTTATGTTATTGTGCTCTGTGAGGTGTACAGGAAGGATAGGGTGATGGACAGACTTAGGGTGTTCTCTGATGTGAGGGCAAGTTCGAGATGGTGGTTCAGGTTTACGGTGAAGTGTGAATGATGCCAATGGTTACGGGGAAGGGTCAAGTAAAGAGTCATTTCTATTGTTGAGATTAAAGGGTCTCTCTGTTCTACAGAAAGGATAAGTTAAGGAATAGGGTTAGGTTCCAGCTCTGATGTGAGTGTGCTTTTGAAATTGCGATTCATAGTTGAGGAGGGCCCTGGGTGATGTCAAAGCTTACGTTGTGTGGATAGGCCCAGGATTCAGTGATAGGGTTAAAATTTTGTGTTCTCTCTGATTTCCAGAGACATTAGCATTACGGAAAGAGTTAGGTCCTGGGTCTGATGTGACGGGGAGAGCAACATGGTGGATCAGGTTTATGGTGAGGCATGGGTGACATCAATGTTCCTGGTGAGCTGTCAGGACCACTGGCCAGGGCTAGGCTAAGCGTTACGTTTTCGGTTAGGTGAAGAGAGAGGGTGTTTTCACATTTATACATATTGTCCTTCTCTGACGTTAGGGCGAATGTGCGATTCAGTTCCAGGATTACAGTGTGGCAAAGGTGATATCCATGATGAGGTTGGAGTTTCAGGACACTGCTCCACGCTAGGGTTAGGGTTATGTAATCGTTAAGAGTATGGGTTGGACCGGGATACGTTTCGATTTGCATCCTACTCTGACGTGAGGGCGAAGGCCAGATTGATCTTCATCATCGTGGTGTGGCATCGGTGACATCAATGCTGATGCTGGGGTTACAGGTTAATAGAACTGGTTTAGGGATAAGATTTTCTGTAAGGAAAAGTCTATGCGGTACATATGGTTATGGACAGAATTAGGGAGCAGTTCTGAGGTCAGGGCGAGTGTGAGATTGAGTCGCAGGGTCAATGGAGTCATAGTTGATATCCACGGTGAAGGTGAATTATCTGTTCCAGGGTAGGGTGTACGGTTAGATTTAGGTGTTCGATAAGGAATACGGGTGTGATATGGTTACAGTTAGACTTCAGATCTATCTCTGATGTGAGGGAGAGTGCATGATTGAGTTTGAAGTTAAAGCTGAAATATGGGTGACATCAAAGATGAAGGTGAAGTGTCAGATCCTGGCGCCAGATCTACGGTTAGCATTAGTTGTAAGGTAAGGAGTATGGGGCAGATTGAGTGGCAGTAAGAGTTCTGATCTGACTCTGATGTGAAGGAAATGGCCAGAATGTGCTTCAGGATTATGGGGAGGAATGACAGAAGTCGATGCTGATGGTGGCGGTTCAGTTAAATTGGCCTGGGCTAGGGTTAGGGTTTCCTGTAAGGGAAAATCTATGCATATGTTACGGTGACGGAGAAAATTAGGGTTCAGTTCTGATGTGAGGACGAGGGTGAGATTGAGGCTCATGGTTAAGATGTGTCTCCTAGTTGGCACAAATGTTGAAGGCGAGAGAATCTAGTCTAGTTCTCGGACCTAGGGTTAGGGTTAGGTGTTCACTAAGATTTACAGTAACATAGAGTTACATTTAGAGTTTGCATCTGACCCTGATGTGAGAGCGATGGCCAGATTGAGCTTCAGGTTTATGGAGCGGCATGACAGACGTTGAAGTTGACTATGTCAGCTCAGGTAAAGTGGCCAGGTCTAGAGTTATGGTATTGTGTTCTGTGAGGTGTACAGGAAGGATAGTGGTATGGACAGACTTAGGGCTGGTCTCTGATGTGAGGGCAAGTGCGAGATTGAGGTTCAGGATTACGGTGAAGTGTGGGTCATGCCAATGGTTACGGTGAAAGGACAGGTCCAAGATTCATGGCTAGGGTTAGGATTACTGCGTCGTTCTGTTCTACAGAAAGGACAAGTTTGGGATTAAGGTTAGGGTCCAGCTCTGATGTGAGTGCGAGTGTGAAATTGCGATTCAGTGTTGAGGAGGGCCCTGGGTGATGTCAATGGTGACGTTGTGTGGATAGGCCCAGGACTCAGTGCTAGGCTTAAAATTTTGTGTTCTTTCTGTTTTCCGGAGACATTAGCATTACGGAAAGAGTTAGGGTCTGGGTCTGATGCGACGGTAAGTGCAAGATGGTGGATCAGGTTTATGGTGAGGCATGGGTGACGTCAGTGGTCAAGTCGGGTGTCATAACCACGGGCCAGGGCTAGGGTAAGGGTTAGGTTTTTGGGAAACTGTAGAGGGATGGTATTGTTACATGTAGACTTAGGTCCTTCTCTTAAGTTAGGGCGAATATACGATTCAGTTCCAGGATAACTGTGAGCCAAGGTTGATATCCAAGGTTATGGTGGAGTTTCAGGAAACAGGGCCACGCTGGGGTTAGGGTTATGTAATCGTTAAAGTGTATGGGGTTTACGTGAATAGAGCTCGATTTTGGATCCTACTCTGATGTGAGGGCGTAGGCCAGACTGATCTTGATCATCATGGTGTGGCATAGGTGACATCAATGCTGACGCTGAGGGTCCAGGTTAAGGGACCTTGGTTAGCGGTAGGGTTTTTGTAAGGAAATGTCTATGCAGAAGATATGGTTCTAGATATAATTAGGGTGCAGTTTTGAAGTCAGGGCGAGTGTGAGGTCGAGTCACAGGGTTGAGGGAGTCATAGTTGATATCAATGGTGAAGGCGAAGTATCTGGTCCATGGCTCGGGTCTAGGGTTCCGTTTAGGTGTTCGATAAGGAGTACGGGTGAGATAGGTTTACAGTTAGATTCGGATCCATCTCTGATGTGAAGGCGAGCGCAAGATTGAGTTTCAGTTTTAAGGTGAGGTGTGGGTGTCATGAATGCTTAAGTTGAAGTGTCAGATCCTGGCGCCAGGGATAGGGCTGGCATTACCTGTAAGTTAAGGTGTATTGGGCTGACTGAGTGACAGTTAGAGATCTGATCCGTCTCCGATGTGAGGGCAATGGCCAGAGTGAGCTTCAGGATTATGGGGAGGAATGACAGACGTCAATGCTGATGGTGGCAGTTCAGTTAAAGGGGCCTGGGCTAGGTTTAGGGTTTCCTGTAAGGGAAAGTCTATGCATATGATACGGTTACGGAGAGAATTTGGGTTCAATTCTGATGTGAGTGCGAGGGTGAGATTGAGTCTCAGGGTAAAGATGTGGCTCCTAGTCGGCAGCAATGTTGAAGTCAGAGTATCTAGTCCAGGGCTCGGGTCTAGGGTTAGGCTTAGGTGTTCAGTAAGATTTACAGGAACATAGAGTTACATTTAGAGTTCGAATCTGACACTGATGTGAGGGCGATGGCCAGATTGAGCTTCATGTTTACTTTGCGGCATGACAGACGTTGCAGCTGATGGCGGCGTTTCAGGTAAAGTGGCCAGGGTTAGAGTTATGTTATTGTGCTCTGTGAGGTGTACAGAAAGGATAGGGTGATGGACAGACTTAGGGTGTTCTCTGATGTGAGGGCAAGTTCGAGATGGTGGTTCAGGTTTACGGTGAAGTGTGAATGATGCCAATGGTTACGGGGAAGGGTCAAGTAAAGAGTCATTTCTATTGTTGAGATTAAAGGGTCTCTCTGTTCTACAGAAAGGATAAGTTAAGGAATAGGGTTAGGTTCCAGCTCTGATGTGAGTGTGCTTTTGAAATTGCGATTCATAGTTGAGGAGGGCCCTGGGTGATGTCAAAGCTTACGTTGTGTGGATAGGCCCAGGATTCAGTGATAGGGTTAAAATTTTGTGTTCTCTCTGATTTCCAGAGACATTAGCATTACGGAAAGAGTTAGGTCCTGGGTCTGATGTGACGGGGAGAGCAACATGGTGGATCAGGTTTATGGTGAGGCATGGGTGACATCAATGTTCCTGGTGAGCTGTCAGGACCACTGGCCAGGGCTAGGCTAAGCGTTACGTTTTCGGTTAGGTGAAGAGAGAGGGTGTTTTCACATTTATACATATTGTCCTTCTCTGACGTTAGGGCGAATGTGCGATTCAGTTCCAGGATTACAGTGTGGCAAAGGTGATATCCATGATGAGGTTGGAGTTTCAGGACACTGCTCCACGCTAGGGTTAGGGTTATGTAATCGTTAAGAGTATGGGTTGGACCGGGATACGTTTCGATTTGCATCCTACTCTGACGTGAGGGCGAAGGCCAGATTGATCTTCATCATCGTGGTGTGGCATCGGTGACATCAATGCTGACGCTGGGGTTACAGGTTAATAGACCTGGTTTAGGGATAAGATTTTCTGTAAGGAAAAGTCTATGCGGTACATATGGTTATGGACAGAATTAGGGAGCAGTTCTGAGGTCAGGGCGAGTGTGAGATTGAGTCGCAGGGTCAATGGAGTCATAGTTGATATCCACGGTGAAGGTGAATTATCTGTTCCAGGGTAGGGTGTACGGTTAGATTTAGGTGTTCGATAAGGAATACGGGTGTGATATGGTTACAGTTAGACTTCAGATCTATCTCTGATGTGAGGGAGAGTGCATGATTGAGTTTGAAGTTAAAGCTGAAATATGGGTGACATCAAAGATGAAGGTGAAGTGTCAGATCCTGGCGCCAGATCTACGGTTAGCATTAGTTGTAAGGTAAGGAGTATGGGGCAGATTGAGTGGCAGTAAGAGTTCTGATCTGACTCTGATGTGAAGGAAATGGCCAGAATGTGCTTCAGGATTATGGGGAGGAATGACAGAAGTCGATGCTGATGGTGGCGGTTCAGTTAAATTGGCCTGGGCTAGGGTTAGGGTTTCCTGTAAGGGAAAATCTATGCATATGTTACGGTGACGGAGAAAATTAGGGTTCAGTTCTGATGTGAGGACGAGGGTGAGATTGAGGCTCATGGTTAAGATGTGTCTCCTAGTTGGCACAAATGTTGAAGGCGAGAGAATCTAGTCTAGTTCTCGGACCTAGGGTTAGGGTTAGGTGTTCACTAAGATTTACAGTAACATAGAGTTACATTTAGAGTTTGCATCTGACCCTGATGTGAGAGCGATGGCCAGATTGAGCTTCAGGTTTATGGAGCGGCATGACAGACGTTGAAGTTGACTATGTCAGCTCAGGTAAAGTGGCCAGGTCTAGAGTTATGGTATTGTGTTCTGTGAGGTGTACAGGAAGGATAGGGGTATGGACAGACTTAGGGCTGGTCTCTGATGTGAGGGCAAGTGCGAGATTGAGGTTCAGGATTACGGTGAAGTGTGGGTCATGCCAATGGTTACGGTGAAAGGACAGGTCCAAGATTCATGGCTAGGGTTAGGATTACTGCGTCGTTCTGTTCTACAGAAAGGACAAGTTTGGGATTAAGGTTAGGGTCCAGCTCTGATGTGAGTGCGAGTGTGAAATTGCGATTCAGTGTTGAGGAGGGCCCTGGGTGATGTCAATGGTGACGTTGTGTGGATAGGCCCAGGACTCAGTGCTAGGCTTAAAATTTTGTGTTCTTTCTGTTTTCCGGAGACATTAGCATTACGGAAAGAGTTAGGGTCTGGGTCTGATGCGACGGTAAGTGCAAGATGGTGGATCAGGTTTATGGTGAGGCATGGGTGACGTCAGTGGTCAAGTCGGGTGTCATAACCACGGGCCAGGGCTAGGGTAAGGGTTAGGTTTTTGGGAAACTGTAGAGGGATGGTATTGTTACATGTAGACTTAGGTCCTTCTCTTAAGTTAGGGCGAATATACGATTCAGTTCCAGGATAACTGTGAGCCAAGGTTGATATCCAAGGTTATGGTGGAGTTTCAGGAAACAGGGCCACGCTGGGGTTAGGGTTATGTAATCGTTAAAGTGTATGGGGTTTACGTGAATAGAGCTCGATTTTGGATCCTACTCTGATGTGAGGGCGTAGGCCAGACTGATCTTGATCATCATGGTGTGGCATAGGTGACATCAATGCTGACGCTGAGGGTCCAGGTTAAGGGACCTTGGTTAGCGGTAGGGTTTTTGTAAGGAAATGTCTATGCAGAAGATATGGTTCTGGATATAATTAGGGTGCAGTTTTGAAGTCAGGGCGAGTGTGAGGTCGAGTCACAGGGTTGAGGGAGTCATAGTTGATATCAATGGTGAAGGCGAAGTATCTGGTCCATGGCTCGGGTCTAGGGTTCCGTTTAGGTGTTCGATAAGGAGTACGGGTGAGATAGGTTTACAGTTAGATTCGGATCCATCTCTGATGTGAAGGCGAGCGCAAGATTGAGTTTCAGTTTTAAGGTGAGGTGTGGGTGTCATGAATGCTTAAGTTGAAGTGTCAGATCCTGGCGCCAGGGATAGGGCTGGCATTAGCTGTAAGTTAAGGTGTATTGGGCTGACTGAGTGACAGTTAGAGATCTGATCCGTCTCCGATGTGAGGGCAATGGCCAGAGTGAGCTTCAGGATTATGGGGAGGAATGACAGACGTCAATGCTGATGGTGGCAGTTCAGTTAAAGGGGCCTGGGCTAGGTTTAGGGTTTCCTGTAAGGGAAAGTCTATGCATATGATACGGTTACGGAGAGAATTTGGGTTCAATTCTGATGTGAGTGCGAGGGTGAGATTGAGTCTCAGGGTAAAGATGTGGCTCCTAGTCGGCAGCAATGTTGAAGTCAGAGTATCTAGTCCAGGGCTCGGGTCTAGGGTTAGGCTTAGGTGTTCAGTAAGATTTACAGGAACATAGAGTTACATTTAGAGTTCGAATCTGACACTGATGTGAGGGCGATGGCCAGATTGAGCTTCATGTTTACTTTGCGGCATGACAGACGTTGCAGCTGATGGCGGCGTTTCAGGTAAAGTGGCCAGGGTTAGAGTTATGTTATTGTGCTCTGTGAGGTGTACAGAAAGGATAGGGTGATGGACAGACTTAGGGTGTTCTCTGATGTGAGGGCAAGTTCGAGATGGTGGTTCAGGTTTACGGTGAAGTGTGAATGATGCCAATGGTTACGGGGAAGGGTCAAGTAAAGAGTCATTTCTATTGTTGAGATTAAAGGGTCTCTCTGTTCTACAGAAAGGATAAGTTAAGGAATAGGGTTAGGTTCCAGCTCTGATGTGAGTGTGCTTTTGAAATTGCGATTCATAGTTGAGGAGGGCCCTGGGTGATGTCAAAGCTTACGTTGTGTGGATAGGCCCAGGATTCAGTGATAGGGTTAAAATTTTGTGTTCTCTCTGATTTCCAGAGACATTAGCATTACGGAAAGAGTTAGGTCCTGGGTCTGATGTGACGGGGAGAGCAACATGGTGGATCAGGTTTATGGTGAGGCATGGGTGACATCAATGTTCCTGGTGAGCTGTCAGGACCACTGGCCAGGGCTAGGCTAAGCGTTACGTTTTCGGTTAGGTGAAGAGAGAGGGTGTTTTCACATTTATACATATTGTCCTTCTCTGACGTTAGGGCGAATGTGCGATTCAGTTCCAGGATTACAGTGTGGCAAAGGTGATATCCATGATGAGGTTGGAGTTTCAGGACACTGCTCCACGCTAGGGTTAGGGTTATGTAATCGTTAAGAGTATGGGTTGGACCGGGATACGTTTCGATTTGCATCCTACTCTGACGTGAGGGCGAAGGCCAGATTGATCTTCATCATCGTGGTGTGGCATCGGTGACATCAATGCTGACGCTGGGGTTACAGGTTAATAGACCTGGTTTAGGGATAAGATTTTCTGTAAGGAAAAGTCTATGCGGTACATATGGTTATGGACAGAATTAGGGAGCAGTTCTGAGGTCAGGGCGAGTGTGAGATTGAGTCGCAGGGTCAATGGAGTCATAGTTGATATCCACGGTGAAGGTGAATTATCTGTTCCAGGGTAGGGTGTACGGTTAGATTTAGGTGTTCGATAAGGAATACGGGTGTGATATGGTTACAGTTAGACTTCAGATCTATCTCTGATGTGAGGGAGAGTGCATGATTGAGTTTGAAGTTAAAGCTGAAATATGGGTGACATCAAAGATGAAGGTGAAGTGTCAGATCCTGGCGCCAGATCTACGGTTAGCATTAGTTGTAAGGTAAGGAGTATGGGGCAGATTGAGTGGCAGTAAGAGTTCTGATCTGACTCTGATGTGAAGGAAATGGCCAGAATGTGCTTCAGGATTATGGGGAGGAATGACAGAAGTCGATGCTGATGGTGGCGGTTCAGTTAAATTGGCCTGGGCTAGGGTTAGGGTTTCCTGTAAGGGAAAATCTATGCATATGTTACGGTGACGGAGAAAATTAGGGTTCAGTTCTGATGTGAGGACGAGGGTGAGATTGAGGCTCATGGTTAAGATGTGTCTCCTAGTTGGCACAAATGTTGAAGGCGAGAGAATCTAGTCTAGTTCTCGGACCTAGGGTTAGGGTTAGGTGTTCACTAAGATTTACAGTAACATAGAGTTACATTTAGAGTTTGCATCTGACCCTGATGTGAGAGCGATGGCCAGATTGAGCTTCAGGTTTATGGAGCGGCATGACAGACGTTGAAGTTGACTATGTCAGCTCAGGTAAAGTGGCCAGGTCTAGAGTTATGGTATTGTGTTCTGTGAGGTGTACAGGAAGGATAGGGGTATGGACAGACTTAGGGCTGGTCTCTGATGTGAGGGCAAGTGCGAGATTGAGGTTCAGGATTACGGTGAAGTGTGGGTCATGCCAATGGTTACGGTGAAAGGACAGGTCCAAGATTCATGGCTAGGGTTAGGATTACTGCGTCGTTCTGTTCTACAGAAAGGACAAGTTTGGGATTAAGGTTAGGGTCCAGCTCTGATGTGAGTGCGAGTGTGAAATTGCGATTCAGTGTTGAGGAGGGCCCTGGGTGATGTCAATGGTGACGTTGTGTGGATAGGCCCAGGACTCAGTGCTAGGCTTAAAATTTTGTGTTCTTTCTGTTTTCCGGAGACATTAGCATTACGGAAAGAGTTAGGGTCTGGGTCTGATGCGACGGTAAGTGCAAGATGGTGGATCAGGTTTATGGTGAGGCATGGGTGACGTCAGTGGTCAAGTCGGGTGTCATAACCACGGGCCAGGGCTAGGGTAAGGGTTAGGTTTTTGGGAAACTGTAGAGGGATGGTATTGTTACATGTAGACTTAGGTCCTTCTCTTAAGTTAGGGCGAATATACGATTCAGTTCCAGGATAACTGTGAGCCAAGGTTGATATCCAAGGTTATGGTGGAGTTTCAGGAAACAGGGCCACGCTGGGGTTAGGGTTATGTAATCGTTAAAGTGTATGGGGTTTACGTGAATAGAGCTCGATTTTGGATCCTACTCTGATGTGAGGGCGTAGGCCAGACTGATCTTGATCATCATGGTGTGGCATAGGTGACATCAATGCTGACGCTGAGGGTCCAGGTTAAGGGACCTTGGTTAGCGGTAGGGTTTTTGTAAGGAAATGTCTATGCAGAAGATATGGTTCTGGATATAATTAGGGTGCAGTTTTGAAGTCAGGGCGAGTGTGAGGTCGAGTCACAGGGTTGAGGGAGTCATAGTTGATATCAATGGTGAAGGCGAAGTATCTGGTCCATGGCTCGGGTCTAGGGTTCCGTTTAGGTGTTCGATAAGGAGTACGGGTGAGATAGGTTTACAGTTAGATTCGGATCCATCTCTGATGTGAAGGCGAGCGCAAGATTGAGTTTCAGTTTTAAGGTGAGGTGTGGGTGTCATGAATGCTTAAGTTGAAGTGTCAGATCCTGGCGCCAGGGATAGGGCTGGCATTACCTGTAAGTTAAGGTGTATTGGGCTGACTGAGTGACAGTTAGAGATCTGATCCGTCTCCGATGTGAGGGCAATGGCCAGAGTGAGCTTCAGGATTATGGGGAGGAATGACAGACGTCAATGCTGATGGTGGCAGTTCAGTTAAAGGGGCCTGGGCTAGGTTTAGGGTTTCCTGTAAGGGAAAGTCTATGCATATGATACGGTTACGGAGAGAATTTGGGTTCAATTCTGATGTGAGTGCGAGGGTGAGATTGAGTCTCAGGGTAAAGATGTGGCTCCTAGTCGGCAGCAATGTTGAAGTCAGAGTATCTAGTCCAGGGCTCGGGTCTAGGGTTAGGCTTAGGTGTTCAGTAAGATTTACAGGAACATAGAGTTACATTTAGAGTTCGAATCTGACACTGATGTGAGGGCGATGGCCAGATTGAGCTTCATGTTTACTTTGCGGCATGACAGACGTTGCAGCTGATGGCGGCGTTTCAGGTAAAGTGGCCAGGGTTAGAGTTATGTTATTGTGCTCTGTGAGGTGTACAGGAAGGATAGGGTGATGGACAGACTTAGGGTGTTCTCTGATGTGAGGGCAAGTTCGAGATGGTGGTTCAGGTTTACGGTGAAGTGTGAATGATGCCAATGGTTACGGGGAAGGGTCAAGTAAAGAGTCATTTCTATTGTTGAGATTAAAGGGTCTCTCTGTTCTACAGAAAGGATAAGTTAAGGAATAGGGTTAGGTTCCAGCTCTGATGTGAGTGTGCTTTTGAAATTGCGATTCATAGTTGAGGAGGGCCCTGGGTGATGTCAAAGCTTACGTTGTGTGGATAGGCCCAGGATTCAGTGATAGGGTTAAAATTTTGTGTTCTCTCTGATTTCCAGAGACATTAGCATTACGGAAAGAGTTAGGTCCTGGGTCTGATGTGACGGGGAGAGCAACATGGTGGATCAGGTTTATGGTGAGGCATGGGTGACATCAATGTTCCTGGTGAGCTGTCAGGACCACTGGCCAGGGCTAGGCTAAGCGTTACGTTTTCGGTTAGGTGAAGAGAGAGGGTGTTTTCACATTTATACATATTGTCCTTCTCTGACGTTAGGGCGAATGTGCGATTCAGTTCCAGGATTACAGTGTGGCAAAGGTGATATCCATGATGAGGTTGGAGTTTCAGGACACTGCTCCACGCTAGGGTTAGGGTTATGTAATCGTTAAGAGTATGGGTTGGACCGGGATACGTTTCGATTTGCATCCTACTCTGACGTGAGGGCGAAGGCCAGATTGATCTTCATCATCGTGGTGTGGCATCGGTGACATCAATGCTGACGCTGGGGTTACAGGTTAATAGACCTGGTTTAGGGATAAGATTTTCTGTAAGGAAAAGTCTATGCGGTACATATGGTTATGGACAGAATTAGGGAGCAGTTCTGAGGTCAGGGCGAGTGTGAGATTGAGTCGCAGGGTCAATGGAGTCATAGTTGATATCCACGGTGAAGGTGAATTATCTGTTCCAGGGTAGGGTGTACGGTTAGATTTAGGTGTTCGATAAGGAATACGGGTGTGATATGGTTACAGTTAGACTTCAGATCTATCTCTGATGTGAGGGAGAGTGCATGATTGAGTTTGAAGTTAAAGCTGAAATATGGGTGACATCAAAGATGAAGGTGAAGTGTCAGATCCTGGCGCCAGATCTACGGTTAGCATTAGTTGTAAGGTAAGGAGTATGGGGCAGATTGAGTGGCAGTAAGAGTTCTGATCTGACTCTGATGTGAAGGAAATGGCCAGAATGTGCTTCAGGATTATGGGGAGGAATGACAGAAGTCGATGCTGATGGTGGCGGTTCAGTTAAATTGGCCTGGGCTAGGGTTAGGGTTTCCTGTAAGGGAAAATCTATGCATATGTTACGGTGACGGAGAAAATTAGGGTTCAGTTCTGATGTGAGGACGAGGGTGAGATTGAGGCTCATGGTTAAGATGTGTCTCCTAGTTGGCACAAATGTTGAAGGCGAGAGAATCTAGTCTAGTTCTCGGACCTAGGGTTAGGGTTAGGTGTTCACTAAGATTTACAGTAACATAGAGTTACATTTAGAGTTTGCATCTGACCCTGATGTGAGAGCGATGGCCAGATTGAGCTTCAGGTTTATGGAGCGGCATGACAGACGTTGAAGTTGACTATGTCAGCTCAGGTAAAGTGGCCAGGTCTAGAGTTATGGTATTGTGTTCTGTGAGGTGTACAGGAAGGATAGGGGTATGGACAGACTTAGGGCTGGTCTCTGATGTGAGGGCAAGTGCGAGATTGAGGTTCAGGATTACGGTGAAGTGTGGGTCATGCCAATGGTTACGGTGAAAGGACAGGTCCAAGATTCATGGCTAGGGTTAGGATTACTGCGTCGTTCTGTTCTACAGAAAGGACAAGTTTGGGATTAAGGTTAGGGTCCAGCTCTGATGTGAGTGCGAGTGTGAAATTGCGATTCAGTGTTGAGGAGGGCCCTGGGTGATGTCAATGGTGACGTTGTGTGGATAGGCCCAGGACTCAGTGCTAGGCTTAAAATTTTGTGTTCTTTCTGTTTTCCGGAGACATTAGCATTACGGAAAGAGTTAGGGTCTGGGTCTGATGCGACGGTAAGTGCAAGATGGTGGATCAGGTTTATGGTGAGGCATGGGTGACGTCAGTGGTCAAGTCGGGTGTCATAACCACGGGCCAGGGCTAGGGTAAGGGTTAGGTTTTTGGGAAACTGTAGAGGGATGGTATTGTTACATGTAGACTTAGGTCCTTCTCTTAAGTTAGGGCGAATATACGATTCAGTTCCAGGATAACTGTGAGCCAAGGTTGATATCCAAGGTTATGGTGGAGTTTCAGGAAACAGGGCCACGCTGGGGTTAGGGTTATGTAATCGTTAAAGTGTATGGGGTTTACGTGAATAGAGCTCGATTTTGGATCCTACTCTGATGTGAGGGCGTAGGCCAGACTGATCTTGATCATCATGGTGTGGCATAGGTGACATCAATGCTGACGCTGAGGGTCCAGGTTAAGGGACCTTGGTTAGCGGTAGGGTTTTTGTAAGGAAATGTCTATGCAGAAGATATGGTTCTGGATATAATTAGGGTGCAGTTTTGAAGTCAGGGCGAGTGTGAGGTCGAGTCACAGGGTTGAGGGAGTCATAGTTGATATCAATGGTGAAGGCGAAGTATCTGGTCCATGGCTCGGGTCTAGGGTTCCGTTTAGGTGTTCGATAAGGAGTACGGGTGAGATAGGTTTACAGTTAGATTCGGATCCATCTCTGATGTGAAGGCGAGCGCAAGATTGAGTTTCAGTTTTAAGGTGAGGTGTGGGTGTCATGAATGCTTAAGTTGAAGTGTCAGATCCTGGCGCCAGGGATAGGGCTGGCATTACCTGTAAGTTAAGGTGTATTGGGCTGACTGAGTGACAGTTAGAGATCTGATCCGTCTCCGATGTGAGGGCAATGGCCAGAGTGAGCTTCAGGATTATGGGGAGGAATGACAGACGTCAATGCTGATGGTGGCAGTTCAGTTAAAGGGGCCTGGGCTAGGTTTAGGGTTTCCTGTAAGGGAAAGTCTATGCATATGATACGGTTACGGAGAGAATTTGGGTTCAATTCTGATGTGAGTGCGAGGGTGAGATTGAGTCTCAGGGTAAAGATGTGGCTCCTAGTCGGCAGCAATGTTGAAGTCAGAGTATCTAGTCCAGGGCTCGGGTCTAGGGTTAGGCTTAGGTGTTCAGTAAGATTTACAGGAACATAGAGTTACATTTAGAGTTCGAATCTGACACTGATGTGAGGGCGATGGCCAGATTGAGCTTCATGTTTACTTTGCGGCATGACAGACGTTGCAGCTGATGGCGGCGTTTCAGGTAAAGTGGCCAGGGTTAGAGTTATGTTATTGTGCTCTGTGAGGTGTACAGGAAGGATAGGGTGATGGACAGACTTAGGGTGTTCTCTGATGTGAGGGCAAGTTCGAGATGGTGGTTCAGGTTTACGGTGAAGTGTGAATGATGCCAATGGTTACGGGGAAGGGTCAAGTAAAGAGTCATTTCTATTGTTGAGATTAAAGGGTCTCTCTGTTCTACAGAAAGGATAAGTTAAGGAATAGGGTTAGGTTCCAGCTCTGATGTGAGTGTGCTTTTGAAATTGCGATTCATAGTTGAGGAGGGCCCTGGGTGATGTCAAAGCTTACGTTGTGTGGATAGGCCCAGGATTCAGTGATAGGGTTAAAATTTTGTGTTCTCTCTGATTTCCAGAGACATTAGCATTACGGAAAGAGTTAGGTCCTGGGTCTGATGTGACGGGGAGAGCAACATGGTGGATCAGGTTTATGGTGAGGCATGGGTGACATCAATGTTCCTGGTGAGCTGTCAGGACCACTGGCCAGGGCTAGGCTAAGCGTTACGTTTTCGGTTAGGTGAAGAGAGAGGGTGTTTTCACATTTATACATATTGTCCTTCTCTGACGTTAGGGCGAATGTGCGATTCAGTTCCAGGATTACAGTGTGGCAAAGGTGATATCCATGATGAGGTTGGAGTTTCAGGACACTGCTCCACGCTAGGGTTAGGGTTATGTAATCGTTAAGAGTATGGGTTGGACCGGGATACGTTTCGATTTGCATCCTACTCTGACGTGAGGGCGAAGGCCAGATTGATCTTCATCATCGTGGTGTGGCATCGGTGACATCAATGCTGACGCTGGGGTTACAGGTTAATAGACCTGGTTTAGGGATAAGATTTTCTGTAAGGAAAAGTCTATGCGGTACATATGGTTATGGACAGAATTAGGGAGCAGTTCTGAGGTCAGGGCGAGTGTGAGATTGAGTCGCAGGGTCAATGGAGTCATAGTTGATATCCACGGTGAAGGTGAATTATCTGTTCCAGGGTAGGGTGTACGGTTAGATTTAGGTGTTCGATAAGGAATACGGGTGTGATATGGTTACAGTTAGACTTCAGATCTATCTCTGATGTGAGGGAGAGTGCATGATTGAGTTTGAAGTTAAAGCTGAAATATGGGTGACATCAAAGATGAAGGTGAAGTGTCAGATCCTGGCGCCAGATCTACGGTTAGCATTAGTTGTAAGGTAAGGAGTATGGGGCAGATTGAGTGGCAGTAAGAGTTCTGATCTGACTCTGATGTGAAGGAAATGGCCAGAATGTGCTTCAGGATTATGGGGAGGAATGACAGAAGTCGATGCTGATGGTGGCGGTTCAGTTAAATTGGCCTGGGCTAGGGTTAGGGTTTCCTGTAAGGGAAAATCTATGCATATGTTACGGTGACGGAGAAAATTAGGGTTCAGTTCTGATGTGAGGACGAGGGTGAGATTGAGGCTCATGGTTAAGATGTGTCTCCTAGTTGGCACAAATGTTGAAGGCGAGAGAATCTAGTCTAGTTCTCGGACCTAGGGTTAGGGTTAGGTGTTCACTAAGATTTACAGTAACATAGAGTTACATTTAGAGTTTGCATCTGACCCTGATGTGAGAGCGATGGCCAGATTGAGCTTCAGGTTTATGGAGCGGCATGACAGACGTTGAAGTTGACTATGTCAGCTCAGGTAAAGTGGCCAGGTCTAGAGTTATGGTATTGTGTTCTGTGAGGTGTACAGGAAGGATAGGGGTATGGACAGACTTAGGGCTGGTCTCTGATGTGAGGGCAAGTGCGAGATTGAGGTTCAGGATTACGGTGAAGTGTGGGTCATGCCAATGGTTACGGTGAAAGGACAGGTCCAAGATTCATGGCTAGGGTTAGGATTACTGCGTCGTTCTGTTCTACAGAAAGGACAAGTTTGGGATTAAGGTTAGGGTCCAGCTCTGATGTGAGTGCGAGTGTGAAATTGCGATTCAGTGTTGAGGAGGGCCCTGGGTGATGTCAATGGTGACGTTGTGTGGATAGGCCCAGGACTCAGTGCTAGGCTTAAAATTTTGTGTTCTTTCTGTTTTCCGGAGACATTAGCATTACGGAAAGAGTTAGGGTCTGGGTCTGATGCGACGGTAAGTGCAAGATGGTGGATCAGGTTTATGGTGAGGCATGGGTGACGTCAGTGGTCAAGTCGGGTGTCATAACCACGGGCCAGGGCTAGGGTAAGGGTTAGGTTTTTGGGAAACTGTAGAGGGATGGTATTGTTACATGTAGACTTAGGTCCTTCTCTTAAGTTAGGGCGAATATACGATTCAGTTCCAGGATAACTGTGAGCCAAGGTTGATATCCAAGGTTATGGTGGAGTTTCAGGAAACAGGGCCACGCTGGGGTTAGGGTTATGTAATCGTTAAAGTGTATGGGGTTTACGTGAATAGAGCTCGATTTTGGATCCTACTCTGATGTGAGGGCGTAGGCCAGACTGATCTTGATCATCATGGTGTGGCATAGGTGACATCAATGCTGACGCTGAGGGTCCAGGTTAAGGGACCTTGGTTAGCGGTAGGGTTTTTGTAAGGAAATGTCTATGCAGAAGATATGGTTCTGGATATAATTAGGGTGCAGTTTTGAAGTCAGGGCGAGTGTGAGGTCGAGTCACAGGGTTGAGGGAGTCATAGTTGATATCAATGGTGAAGGCGAAGTATCTGGTCCATGGCTCGGGTCTAGGGTTCCGTTTAGGTGTTCGATAAGGAGTACGGGTGAGATAGGTTTACAGTTAGATTCGGATACATCTCTGATGTGAAGGCGAGCGCAAGATTGAGTTTCAGTTTTAAGGTGAGGTGTGGGTGTCATGAATGCTTAAGTTGAAGTGTCAGATCCTGGCGCCAGGGATAGGGCTGGCATTACCTGTAAGTTAAGGTGTATTGGGCTGACTGAGTGACAGTTAGAGATCTGATCCGTCTCCGATGTGAGGGCAATGGCCAGAGTGAGCT
This sequence comes from Manis pentadactyla, assembly GCF_030020395.1. Lineage (NCBI taxonomy): Eukaryota > Metazoa > Chordata > Mammalia > Pholidota > Manidae > Manis > Manis pentadactyla. Next base: position 56,267,233 of record NC_080019.1, read on the forward strand.
TCAGGCTTATGGGGAGGAATGACAGACGTCAATGCTGATGGTGGCAGTTCAGTTAAAGGGGCCTGGGCTAGGTTTAGGGTTCCCTGTAAGGGAATGTCTATGCATATGATACGGTTACGGAGAGAATTTGGGTTCAATTCTGATGTGAGTGCGAGGGTGAGATTGAGTCTCAGGGTAAAGATGTGGCTCCTAGTCGGCAGCAATGTTGAAGTCAGAGTATCTAGTCCAGGGCTCGGGTCTAGGGTTAGGCTTAGGTGTTCAGTAAGATTTACAGGAACATAGAGTTACATTTAGAGTTCGAATCTGACACTGATGTGAGGGCGATGGCCAGATTGAGCTTCATGTTTACTTTGCGGCATGACAGACGTTGCAGCTGATGGCGGCGTTTCAGGTAAAGTGGCCAGGGTTAGAGTTATGTTATTGTGCTCTGTGAGGTGTACAGGAAGGATAGGGTGATGGACAGACTTAGGGTGTTCTCTGATGTGAGGGCAAGTTCGAGATGGTGGTTCAGGTTTACGGTGAAGTGTGAATGATGCCAATGGTTACGGGGAAGGGTCAAGTAAAGAGTCATTTCTATTGTTGAGATTAAAGGGTCTCTCTGTTCTACAGAAAGGATAAGTTAAGGAATAGGGTTAGGTTCCAGCTCTGATGTGAGTGTGCTTTTGAAATTGCGATTCATAGTTGAGGAGGGCCCTGGGTGATGTCAAAGCTTACGTTGTGTGGATAGGCCCAGGATTCAGTGATAGGGTTAAAATTTTGTGTTCTCTCTGATTTCCAGAGACATTAGCATTACGGAAAGAGTTAGGTCCTGGGTCTGATGTGACGGGGAGAGCAACATGGTGGATCAGGTTTATGGTGAGGCATGGGTGACATCAATGTTCCTGGTGAGCTGTCAGGACCACTGGCCAGGGCTAGGCTAAGCGTTACGTTTTCGGTTAGGTGAAGAGAGAGGGTGTTTTCACATTTATACATATTGTCCTTCTCTTACGTTAGGGCGAATGTGCGATTCAGTTCCAGGATTACAGTGTGGCAAAGGTGATATCCATGATGAGGTTGGAGTTTCAGGACACTGCTCCACGCTAGGGTTAGGGTTATGTAATCGTTAAGAGTATGGGTTGGACCGGGATACGTTTCGATTTGCATCCTACTCTGACGTGAGGGCGAAGGCCAGATTGATCTTCATCATCGTGGTGTGGCATCGGTGACATCAATGCTGACGCTGGGGTTACAGGTTAATAGACCTGGTTTAGGGATAAGATTTTCTGTAAGGAAAAGTCTATGCGGTACATATGGTTATGGACAGAATTAGGGAGCAGTTCTGAGGTCAGGGCGAGTGTGAGATTGAGTCGCAGGGTCAATGGAGTCATAGTTGATATCCACGGTGAAGGTGAATTATCTGTTCCAGGGTAGGGTGTACGGTTAGATTTAGGTGTTCGATAAGGAATACGGGTGTGATATGGTTACAGTTAGACTTCAGATCTATCTCTGATGTGAGGGAGAGTGCATGATTGAGTTTGAAGTTAAAGCTGAAATATGGGTGACATCAAAGATGAAGGTGAAGTGTCAGATCCTGGCGCCAGATCTACGGTTAGCATTAGTTGTAAGGTAAGGAGTATGGGGCAGATTGAGTGGCAGTAAGAGTTCTGATCTGACTCTGATGTGAAGGAAATGGCCAGAATGTGCTTCAGGATTATGGGGAGGAATGACAGAAGTCGATGCTGATGGTGGCGGTTCAGTTAAATTGGCCTGGGCTAGGGTTAGGGTTTCCTGTAAGGGAAAATCTATGCATATGTTACGGTGACGGAGAAAATTAGGGTTCAGTTCTGATGTGAGGACGAGGGTGAGATTGAGGCTCATGGTTAAGATGTGTCTCCTAGTTGGCACAAATGTTGAAGGCGAGAGAATCTAGTCTAGTTCTCGGACCTAGGGTTAGGGTTAGGTGTTCACTAAGATTTACAGTAACATAGAGTTACATTTAGAGTTTGCATCTGACCCTGATGTGAGAGCGATGGCCAGATTGAGCTTCAGGTTTATGGAGCGGCATGACAGACGTTGAAGTTGACTATGTCAGCTCAGGTAAAGTGGCCAGGTCTAGAGTTATGGTATTGTGTTCTGTGAGGTGTACAGGAAGGATAGGGGTATGGACAGACTTAGGGCTGGTCTCTGATGTGAGGGCAAGTGCGAGATTGAGGTTCAGGATTACGGTGAAGTGTGGGTCATGCCAATGGTTACGGTGAAAGGACAGGTCCAAGATTCATGGCTAGGGTTAGGATTACTGCGTCGTTCTGTTCTACAGAAAGGACAAGTTTGGGATTAAGGTTAGGGTCCAGCTCTGATGTGAGTGCGAGTGTGAAATTGCGATTCAGTGTTGAGGAGGGCCCTGGGTGATGTCAATGGTGACGTTGTGTGGATAGGCCCAGGACTCAGTGCTAGGCTTAAAATTTTGTGTTCTTTCTGTTTTCCGGAGACATTAGCATTACGGAAAGAGTTAGGGTCTGGGTCTGATGCGACGGTAAGTGCAAGATGGTGGATCAGGTTTATGGTGAGGCATGGGTGACGTCAGTGGTCAAGTCGGGTGTCATAACCACGGGCCAGGGCTAGGGTAAGGGTTAGGTTTTTGGGAAACTGTAGAGGGATGGTATTGTTACATGTAGACTTAGGTCCTTCTCTTAAGTTAGGGCGAATATACGATTCAGTTCCAGGATAACTGTGAGCCAAGGTTGATATCCAAGGTTATGGTGGAGTTTCAGGAAACAGGGCCACGCTGGGGTTAGGGTTATGTAATCGTTAAAGTGTATGGGGTTTACGTGAATAGAGCTCGATTTTGGATCCTACTCTGATGTGAGGGCGTAGGCCAGACTGATCTTGATCATCATGGTGTGGCATAGGTGACATCAATGCTGACGCTGAGGGTCCAGGTTAAGGGACCTTGGTTAGCGGTAGGGTTTTTGTAAGGAAATGTCTATGCAGAAGATATGGTTCTGGATATAATTAGGGTGCAGTTTTGAAGTCAGGGCGAGTGTGAGGTCGAGTCACAGGGTTGAGGGAGTCATAGTTGATATCAATGGTGAAGGCGAAGTATCTGGTCCATGGCTCGGGTCTAGGGTTCCGTTTAGGTGTTCGATAAGGAGTACGGGTGAGATAGGTTTACAGTTAGATTCGGATACATCTCTGATGTGAAGGCGAGCGCAAGATTGAGTTTCAGTTTTAAGGTGAGGTGTGGGTGTCATGAATGCTTAAGTTGAAGTGTCAGATCCTGGCGCCAGGGATAGGGCTGGCATTACCTGTAAGTTAAGGTGTATTGGGCTGACTGAGTGACAGTTAGAGATCTGATCCGTCTCCGATGTGAGGGCAATGGCCAGAGTGAGCTTCAGGCTTATGGGGAGGAATGACAGACGTCAATGCTGATGGTGGCAGTTCAGTTAAAGGGGCCTGGGCTAGGTTTAGGGTTTCCTGTAAGGGAAAGTCTATGCATATGATACGGTTACGGAGAGAATTTGGGTTCAATTCTGATGTGAGTGCGAGGGTGAGATTGAGTCTCAGGGTAAAGATGTGGCTCCTAGTCGGCAGCAATGTTGAAGTCAGAGTATCTAGTCCAGGGCTCGGGTCTAGGGTTAGGCTTAGGTGTTCAGTAAGATTTACAGGAACATAGAGTTACATTTAGAGTTCGAATCTGACACTGATGTGAGGGCGATGGCCAGATTGAGCTTCATGTTTACTTTGCGGCATGACAGACGTTGCAGCTGATGGCGGCGTTTCAGGTAAAGTGGCCAGGGTTAGAGTTATGTTATTGTGCTCTGTGAGGTGTACAGGAAGGATAGGGTGATGGACAGACTTAGGGTGTTCTCTGATGTGAGGGCAAGTTCGAGATGGTGGTTCAGGTTTACGGAGAAGTGTGAATGATGCCAATGGTTACGGGGAAGGGTCAAGTAAAGAGTCATTTCTATTGTTGAGATTAAAGGGTCTCTCTGTTCTACAGAAAGGATAAGTTAAGGAATAGGGTTAGGTTCCAGCTCTGATGTGAGTGTGCTTTTGAAATTGCGATTCATAGTTGAGGAGGGCCCTGGGTGATGTCAAAGCTTACGTTGTGTGGATAGGCCCAGGATTCAGTGATAGGGTTAAAATTTTGTGTTCTCTCTGATTTCCAGAGACATTAGCATTACGGAAAGAGTTAGGTCCTGGGTCTGATGTGACGGGGAGAGCAACATGGTGGATCAGGTTTATGGTGAGGCATGGGTGACATCAATGTTCCTGGTGAGCTGTCAGGACCACTGGCCAGGGCTAGGCTAAGCGTTACGTTTTCGGTTAGGTGAAGAGAGAGGGTGTTTTCACATTTATACATATTGTCCTTCTCTGACGTTAGGGCGAATGTGCGATTCAGTTCCAGGATTACAGTGTGGCAAAGGTCATATCCATGATGAGGTTGGAGTTTCAGGACACTGCTCCACGCTAGGGTTAGGGTTATGTAATCGTTAAGAGTATGGGTTGGACCGGGATACGTTTCGATTTGCATCCTACTCTGACGTGAGGGCGAAGGCCAGATTGATCTTCATCATCGTGGTGTGGCATCGGTGACATCAATGCTGACGCTGGGGTTACAGGTTAATAGACCTGGTTTAGGGATAAGATTTTCTGTAAGGAAAAGTCTATGCGGTACATATGGTTATGGACAGAATTAGGGAGCAGTTCTGAGGTCAGGGCGAGTGTGAGATTGAGTCGCAGGGTCAATGGAGTCATAGTTGATATCCACGGTGAAGGTGAATTATCTGTTCCAGGGTAGGGTGTACGGTTAGATTTAGGTGTTCGATAAGGAATACGGGTGTGATATGGTTACAGTTAGACTTCAGATCTATCTCTGATGTGAGGGAGAGTGCATGATTGAGTTTGAAGTTAAAGCTGAAATATGGGTGACATCAAAGATGAAGGTGAAGTGTCAGATCCTGGCGCCAGATCTACGGTTAGCATTAGTTGTAAGGTAAGGAGTATGGGGCAGATTGAGTGGCAGTAAGAGTTCTGATCTGACTCTGATGTGAAGGAAATGGCCAGAATGTGCTTCAGGATTATGGGGAGGAATGACAGAAGTCGATGCTGATGGTGGCGGTTCAGTTAAATTGGCCTGGGCTAGGGTTAGGGTTTCCTGTAAGGGAAAATCTATGCATATGTTACGGTGACGGAGAAAATTAGGGTTCAGTTCTGATGTGAGGACGAGGGTGAGATTGAGGCTCATGGTTAAGATGTGTCTCCTAGTTGGCACAAATGTTGAAGGCGAGAGAATCTAGTCTAGTTCTCGGACCTAGGGTTAGGGTTAGGTGTTCACTAAGATTTACAGTAACATAGAGTTACATTTAGAGTTTGCATCTGACCCTGATGTGAGAGCGATGGCCAGATTGAGCTTCAGGTTTATGGAGCGGCATGACAGACGTTGAAGTTGACTATGTCAGCTCAGGTAAAGTGGCCAGGTCTAGAGTTATGGTATTGTGTTCTGTGAGGTGTACAGGAAGGATAGGGGTATGGACAGACTTAGGGCTGGTCTCTGATGTGAGGGCAAGTGCGAGATTGAGGTTCAGGATTACGGTGAAGTGTGGGTCATGCCAATGGTTACGGTGAAAGGACAGGTCCAAGATTCATGGCTAGGGTTAGGATTACTGCGTCGTTCTGTTCTACAGAAAGGACAAGTTTGGGATTAAGGTTAGGGTCCAGCTCTGATGTGAGTGCGAGTGTGAAATTGCGATTCAGTGTTGAGGAGGGCCCTGGGTGATGTCAATGGTGACGTTGTGTGGATAGGCCCAGGACTCAGTGCTAGGCTTAAAATTTTGTGTTCTTTCTGTTTTCCGGAGACATTAGCATTACGGAAAGAGTTAGGGTCTGGGTCTGATGCGACGGTAAGTGCAAGATGGTGGATCAGGTTTATGGTGAGGCATGGGTGACGTCAGTGGTCAAGTCGGGTGTCATAACCACGGGCCAGGGCTAGGGTAAGGGTTAGGTTTTTGGGAAACTGTAGAGGGATGGTATTGTTACATGTAGACTTAGGTCCTTCTCTTAAGTTAGGGCGAATATACGATTCAGTTCCAGGATAACTGTGAGCCAAGGTTGATATCCAAGGTTATGGTGGAGTTTCAGGAAACAGGGCCACGCTGGGGTTAGGGTTATGTAATCGTTAAAGTGTATGGGGTTTACGTGAATAGAGCTCGATTTTGGATCCTACTCTGATGTGAGGGCGTAGGCCAGACTGATCTTGATCATCATGGTGTGGCATAGGTGACATCAATGCTGACGCTGAGGGTCCAGGTTAAGGGACCTTGGTTAGCGGTAGGGTTTTTGTAAGGAAATGTCTATGCAGAAGATATGGTTCTGGATATAATTAGGGTGCAGTTTTGAAGTCAGGGCGAGTGTGAGGTCGAGTCACAGGGTTGAGGGAGTCATAGTTGATATCAATGGTGAAGGCGAAGTATCTGGTCCATGGCTCGGGTCTAGGGTTCCGTTTAGGTGTTCGATAAGGAGTACGGGTGAGATAGGTTTACAGTTAGATTCGGATACATCTCTGATGTGAAGGCGAGCGCAAGATTGAGTTTCAGTTTTAAGGTGAGGTGTGGGTGTCATGAATGCTTAAGTTGAAGTGTCAGATCCTGGCGCCAGGGATAGGGCTGGCATTACCTGTAAGTTAAGGTGTATTGGGCTGACTGAGTGACAGTTAGAGATCTGATCCGTCTCCGATGTGAGGGCAATGGCCAGAGTGAGCTTCAGGATTATGGGGAGGAATGACAGACGTCAATGCTGATGGTGGCAGTTCAGTTAAAGGGGCCTGGGCTAGGTTTAGGGTTTCCTGTAAGGGAAAGTCTATGCATATGATACGGTTACGGAGAGAATTTGGGTTCAATTCTGATGTGAGTGCGAGGGTGAGATTGAGTCTCAGGGTAAAGATGTGGCTCCTAGTCGGCAGCAATGTTGAAGTCAGAGTATCTAGTCCAGGGCTCGGGTCTAGGGTTAGGCTTAGGTGTTCAGTAAGATTTACAGGAACATAGAGTTACATTTAGAGTTCGAATCTGACACTGATGTGAGGGCGATGGCCAGATTGAGCTTCATGTTTACTTTGCGGCATGACAGACGTTGCAGCTGATGGCGGCGTTTCAGGTAAAGTGGCCAGGGTTAGAGTTATGTTATTGTGCTCTGTGAGGTGTACAGGAAGGATAGGGTGATGGACAGACTTAGGGTGTTCTCTGATGTGAGGGCAAGTTCGAGATGGTGGTTCAGGTTTACGGTGAAGTGTGAATGATGCCAATGGTTACGGGGAAGGGTCAAGTAAAGAGTCATTTCTATTGTTGAGATTAAAGGGTCTCTCTGTTCTACAGAAAGGATAAGTTAAGGAATAGGGTTAGGTTCCAGCTCTGATGTGAGTGTGCTTTTGAAATTGCGATTCATAGTTGAGGAGGGCCCTGGGTGATGTCAAAGCTTACGTTGTGTGGATAGGCCCAGGATTCAGTGATAGGGTTAAAATTTTGTGTTCTCTCTGATTTCCAGAGACATTAGCATTACGGAAAGAGTTAGGTCCTGGGTCTGATGTGACGGGGAGAGCAACATGGTGGATCAGGTTTATGGTGAGGCATGGGTGACATCAATGTTCCTGGTGAGCTGTCAGGACCACTGGCCAGGGCTAGGCTAAGCGTTACGTTTTCGGTTAGGTGAAGAGAGAGGGTGTTTTCACATTTATACATATTGTCCTTCTCTGACGTTAGGGCGAATGTGCGATTCAGTTCCAGGATTACAGTGTGGCAAAGGTGATATCCATGATGAGGTTGGAGTTTCAGGACACTGCTCCACGCTAGGGTTAGGGTTATGTAATCGTTAAGAGTATGGGTTGGACCGGGATACGTTTCGATTTGCATCCTACTCTGACGTGAGGGCGAAGGCCAGATTGATCTTCATCATCGTGGTGTGGCATCGGTGACATCAATGCTGACGCTGGGGTTACAGGTTAATAGACCTGGTTTAGGGATAAGATTTTCTGTAAGGAAAAGTCTATGCGGTACATATGGTTATGGACAGAATTAGGGAGCAGTTCTGAGGTCAGGGCGAGTGTGAGATTGAGTCGCAGGGTCAATGGAGTCATAGTTGATATCCACGGTGAAGGTGAATTATCTGTTCCAGGGTAGGGTGTACGGTTAGATTTAGGTGTTCGATAAGGAATACGGGTGTGATATGGTTACAGTTAGACTTCAGATCTATCTCTGATGTGAGGGAGAGTGCATGATTGAGTTTGAAGTTAAAGCTGAAATATGGGTGACATCAAAGATGAAGGTGAAGTGTCAGATCCTGGCGCCAGATCTACGGTTAGCATTAGTTGTAAGGTAAGGAGTATGGGGCAGATTGAGTGGCAGTAAGAGTTCTGATCTGACTCTGATGTGAAGGAAATGGCCAGAATGTGCTTCAGGATTATGGGGAGGAATGACAGAAGTCGATGCTGATGGTGGCGGTTCAGTTAAATTGGCCTGGGCTAGGGTTAGGGTTTCCTGTAAGGGAAAATCTATGCATATGTTACGGTGACGGAGAAAATTAGGGTTCAGTTCTGATGTGAGGACGAGGGTGAGATTGAGGCTCATGGTTAAGATGTGTCTCCTAGTTGGCACAAATGTTGAAGGCGAGAGAATCTAGTCTAGTTCTCGGACCTAGGGTTAGGGTTAGGTGTTCACTAAGATTTACAGTAACATAGAGTTACATTTAGAGTTTGCATCTGACCCTGATGTGAGAGCGATGGCCAGATTGAGCTTCAGGTTTATGGAGCGGCATGACAGACGTTGAAGTTGACTATGTCAGCTCAGGTAAAGTGGCCAGGTCTAGAGTTATGGTATTGTGTTCTGTGAGGTGTACAGGAAGGATAGGGGTATGGACAGACTTAGGGCTGGTCTCTGATGTGAGGGCAAGTGCGAGATTGAGGTTCAGGATTACGGTGAAGTGTGGGTCATGCCAATGGTTACGGTGAAAGGACAGGTCCAAGATTCATGGCTAGGGTTAGGATTACTGCGTCGTTCTGTTCTACAGAAAGGACAAGTTTGGGATTAAGGTTAGGGTCCAGCTCTGATGTGAGTGCGAGTGTGAAATTGCGATTCAGTGTTGAGGAGGGCCCTGGGTGATGTCAATGGTGACGTTGTGTGGATAGGCCCAGGACTCAGTGCTAGGCTTAAAATTTTGTGTTCTTTCTGTTTTCCGGAGACATTAGCATTACGGAAAGAGTTAGGGTCTGGGTCTGATGCGACGGTAAGTGCAAGATGGTGGATCAGGTTTATGGTGAGGCATGGGTGACGTCAGTGGTCAAGTCGGGTGTCATAACCACGGGCCAGGGCTAGGGTAAGGGTTAGGTTTTTGGGAAACTGTAGAGGGATGGTATTGTTACATGTAGACTTAGGTCCTTCTCTTAAGTTAGGGCGAATATACGATTCAGTTCCAGGATAACTGTGAGCCAAGGTTGATATCCAAGGTTATGGTGGAGTTTCAGGAAACAGGGCCACGCTGGGGTTAGGGTTATGTAATCGTTAAAGTGTATGGGGTTTACGTGAATAGAGCTCGATTTTGGATCCTACTCTGATGTGAGGGCGTAGGCCAGACTGATCTTGATCATCATGGTGTGGCATAGGTGACATCAATGCTGACGCTGAGGGTCCAGGTTAAGGGACCTTGGTTAGCGGTAGGGTTTTTGTAAGGAAATGTCTATGCAGAAGATATGGTTCTGGATATAATTAGGGTGCAGTTTTGAAGTCAGGGCGAGTGTGAGGTCGAGTCACAGGGTTGAGGGAGTCATAGTTGATATCAATGGTGAAGGCGAAGTATCTGGTCCATGGCTCGGGTCTAGGGTTCCGTTTAGGTGTTCGATAAGGAGTACGGGTGAGATAGGTTTACAGTTAGATTCGGATACATCTCTGATGTGAAGGCGAGCGCAAGATTGAGTTTCAGTTTTAAGGTGAGGTGTGGGTGTCATGAATGCTTAAGTTGAAGTGTCAGATCCTGGCGCCAGGGATAGGGCTGGCATTACCTGTAAGTTAAGGTGTATTGGGCTGACTGAGTGACAGTTAGAGATCTGATCCGTCTCCGATGTGAGGGCAATGGCCAGAGTGAGCTTCAGGATTATGGGGAGGAATGACAGACGTCAATGCTGATGGTGGCAGTTCAGTTAAAGGGGCCTGGGCTAGGTTTAGGGTTTCCTGTAAGGGAAAGTCTATGCATATGATACGGTTACGGAGAGAATTTGGGTTCAATTCTGATGTGAGTGCGAGGGTGAGATTGAGTCTCAGGGTAAAGATGTGGCTCCTAGTCGGCAGCAATGTTGAAGTCAGAGTATCTAGTCCAGGGCTCGGGTCTAGGGTTAGGCTTAGGTGTTCAGTAAGATTTACAGGAACATAGAGTTACATTTAGAGTTCGAATCTGACACTGATGTGAGGGCGATGGCCAGATTGAGCTTCATGTTTACTTTGCGGCATGACAGACGTTGCAGCTGATGGCGGCGTTTCAGGTAAAGTGGCCAGGGTTAGAGTTATGTTATTGTGCTCTGTGAGGTGTACAGGAAGGATAGGGTGATGGACAGACTTAGGGTGTTCTCTGATGTGAGGGCAAGTTCGAGATGGTGGTTCAGGTTTACGGTGAAGTGTGAATGATGCCAATGGTTACGGGGAAGGGTCAAGTAAAGAGTCATTTCTATTGTTGAGATTAAAGGGTCTCTCTGTTCTACAGAAAGGATAAGTTAAGGAATAGGGTTAGGTTCCAGCTCTGATGTGAGTGTGCTTTTGAAATTGCGATTCATAGTTGAGGAGGGCCCTGGGTGATGTCAAAGCTTACGTTGTGTGGATAGGCCCAGGATTCAGTGATAGGGTTAAAATTTTGTGTTCTCTCTGATTTCCAGAGACATTAGCATTACGGAAAGAGTTAGGTCCTGGGTCTGATGTGACGGGGAGAGCAACATGGTGGATCAGGTTTATGGTGAGGCATGGGTGACATCAATGTTCCTGGTGAGCTGTCAGGACCACTGGCCAGGGCTAGGCTAAGCGTTACGTTTTCGGTTAGGTGAAGAGAGAGGGTGTTTTCACATTTATACATATTGTCCTTCTCTGACGTTAGGGCGAATGTGCGATTCAGTTCCAGGATTACAGTGTGGCAAAGGTGATATCCATGATGAGGTTGGAGTTTCAGGACACTGCTCCACGCTAGGGTTAGGGTTATGTAATCGTTAAGAGTATGGGTTGGACCGGGATACGTTTCGATTTGCATCCTACTCTGACGTGAGGGCGAAGGCCAGATTGATCTTCATCATCGTGGTGTGGCATCGGTGACATCAATGCTGACGCTGGGGTTACAGGTTAATAGACCTGGTTTAGGGATAAGATTTTCTGTAAGGAAAAGTCTATGCGGTACATATGGTTATGGACAGAATTAGGGAGCAGTTCTGAGGTCAGGGCGAGTGTGAGATTGAGTCGCAGGGTCAATGGAGTCATAGTTGATATCCACGGTGAAGGTGAATTATCTGTTCCAGGGTAGGGTGTACGGTTAGATTTAGGTGTTCGATAAGGAATACGGGTGTGATATGGTTACAGTTAGACTTCAGATCTATCTCTGATGTGAGGGAGAGTGCATGATTGAGTTTGAAGTTAAAGCTGAAATATGGGTGACATCAAAGATGAAGGTGAAGTGTCAGATCCTGGCGCCAGATCTACGGTTAGCATTAGTTGTAAGGTAAGGAGTATGGGGCAGATTGAGTGGCAGTAAGAGTTCTGATCTGACTCTGATGTGAAGGAAATGGCCAGAATGTGCTTCAGGATTATGGGGAGGAATGACAGAAGTCGATGCTGATGGTGGCGGTTCAGTTAAATTGGCCTGGGCTAGGGTTAGGGTTTCCTGTAAGGGAAAATCTATGCATATGTTACGGTGACGGAGAAAATTAGGGTTCAGTTCTGATGTGAGGACGAGGGTGAGATTGAGGCTCATGGTTAAGATGTGTCTCCTAGTTGGCACAAATGTTGAAGGCGAGAGAATCTAGTCTAGTTCTCGGACCTAGGGTTAGGGTTAGGTGTTCACTAAGATTTACAGTAACATAGAGTTACATTTAGAGTTTGCATCTGACCCTGATGTGAGAGCGATGGCCAGATTGAGCTTCAGGTTTATGGAGCGGCATGACAGACGTTGAAGTTGACTATGTCAGCTCAGGTAAAGTGGCCAGGTCTAGAGTTATGGTATTGTGTTCTGTGAGGTGTACAGGAAGGATAGGGGTATGGACAGACTTAGGGCTGGTCTCTGATGTGAGGGCAAGTGCGAGATTGAGGTTCAGGATTACGGTGAAGTGTGGGTCATGCCAATGGTTACGGTGAAAGGACAGGTCCAAGATTCATGGCTAGGGTTAGGATTACTGCGTCGTTCTGTTCTACAGAAAGGACAAGTTTGGGATTAAGGTTAGGGTCCAGCTCTGATGTGAGTGCGAGTGTGAAATTGCGATTCAGTGTTGAGGAGGGCCCTGGGTGATGTCAATGGTGACGTTGTGTGGATAGGCCCAGGACTCAGTGCTAGGCTTAAAATTTTGTGTTCTTTCTGTTTTCCGGAGACATTAGCATTACGGAAAGAGTTAGGGTCTGGGTCTGATGCGACGGTAAGTGCAAGATGGTGGATCAGGTTTATGGTGAGGCATGGGTGACGTCAGTGGTCAAGTCGGGTGTCATAACCACGGGCCAGGGCTAGGGTAAGGGTTAGGTTTTTGGGAAACTGTAGAGGGATGGTATTGTTACATGTAGACTTAGGTCCTTCTCTTAAGTTAGGGCGAATATACGATTCAGTTCCAGGATAACTGTGAGCCAAGGTTGATATCCAAGGTTATGGTGGAGTTTCAGGAAACAGGGCCACGCTGGGGTTAGGGTTATGTAATCGTTAAAGTGTATGGGGTTTACGTGAATAGAGCTCGATTTTGGATCCTACTCTGATGTGAGGGCGTAGGCCAGACTGATCTTGATCATCATGGTGTGGCATAGGTGACATCAATGCTGACGCTGAGGGTCCAGGTTAAGGGACCTTGGTTAGCGGTAGGGTTTTTGTAAGGAAATGTCTATGCAGAAGATATGGTTCTGGATATAATTAGGGTGCAGTTTTGAAGTCAGGGCGAGTGTGAGGTCGAGTCACAGGGTTGAGGGAGTCATAGTTGATATCAATGGTGAAGGCGAAGTATCTGGTCCATGGCTCGGGTCTAGGGTTCCGTTTAGGTGTTCGATAAGGAGTACGGGTGAGATAGGTTTACAGTTAGATTCGGATACATCTCTGATGTGAAGGCGAGCGCAAGATTGAGTTTCAGTTTTAAGGTGAGGTGTGGGTGTCATGAATGCTTAAGTTGAAGTGTCAGATCCTGGCGCCAGGGATAGGGCTGGCATTACCTGTAAGTTAAGGTGTATTGGGCTGACTGAGTGACAGTTAGAGATCTGATCCGTCTCCGATGTGAGGGCAATGGCCAGAGTGAGCTTCAGGATTATGGGGAGGAATGACAGACGTCAATGCTGATGGTGGCAGTTCAGTTAAAGGGGCCTGGGCTAGGTTTAGGGTTTCCTGTAAGGGAAAGTCTATGCATATGATACGGTTACGGAGAGAATTTGGGTTCAATTCTGATGTGAGTGCGAGGGTGAGATTGAGTCTCAGGGTAAAGATGTGGCTCCTAGTCGGCAGCAATGTTGAAGTCAGAGTATCTAGTCCAGGGCTCGGGTCTAGGGTTAGGCTTAGGTGTTCAGTAAGATTTACAGGAACATAGAGTTACATTTAGAGTTCGAATCTGACACTGATGTGAGGGCGATGGCCAGATTGAGCTTCATGTTTACTTTGCGGCATGACAGACGTTGCAGCTGATGGCGGCGTTTCAGGTAAAGTGGCCAGGGTTAGAGTTATGTTATTGTGCTCTGTGAGGTGTACAGGAAGGATAGGGTGATGGACAGACTTAGGGTGTTCTCTGATGTGAGGGCAAGTTCGAGATGGTGGTTCAGGTTTACGGTGAAGTGTGAATGATGCCAATGGTTACGGGGAAGGGTCAAGTAAAGAGTCATTTCTATTGTTGAGATTAAAGGGTCTCTCTGTTCTACAGAAAGGATAAGTTAAGGAATAGGGTTAGGTTCCAGCTCTGATGTGAGTGTGCTTTTGAAATTGCGATTCATAGTTGAGGAGGGCCCTGGGTGATGTCAAAGCTTACGTTGTGTGGATAGGCCCAGGATTCAGTGATAGGGTTAAAATTTTGTGTTCTCTCTGATTTCCAGAGACATTAGCATTACGGAAAGAGTTAGGTCCTGGGTCTGATGTGACGGGGAGAGCAACATGGTGGATCAGGTTTATGGTGAGGCATGGGTGACATCAATGTTCCTGGTGAGCTGTCAGGACCACTGGCCAGGGCTAGGCTAAGCGTTACGTTTTCGGTTAGGTGAAGAGAGAGGGTGTTTTCACATTTATACATATTGTCCTTCTCTGACGTTAGGGCGAATGTGCGATTCAGTTCCAGGATTACAGTGTGGCAAAGGTGATATCCATGATGAGGTTGGAGTTTCAGGACACTGCTCCACGCTAGGGTTAGGGTTATGTAATCGTTAAGAGTATGGGTTGGACCGGGATACGTTTCGATTTGCATCCTACTCTGACGTGAGGGCGAAGGCCAGATTGATCTTCATCATCGTGGTGTGGCATCGGTGACATCAATGCTGACGCTGGGGTTACAGGTTAATAGACCTGGTTTAGGGATAAGATTTTCTGTAAGGAAAAGTCTATGCGGTACATATGGTTATGGACAGAATTAGGGAGCAGTTCTGAGGTCAGGGCGAGTGTGAGATTGAGTCGCAGGGTCAATGGAGTCATAGTTGATATCCACGGTGAAGGTGAATTATCTGTTCCAGGGTAGGGTGTACGGTTAGATTTAGGTGTTCGATAAGGAATACGGGTGTGATATGGTTACAGTTAGACTTCAGATCTATCTCTGATGTGAGGGAGAGTGCATGATTGAGTTTGAAGTTAAAGCTGAAATATGGGTGACATCAAAGATGAAGGTGAAGTGTCAGATCCTGGCGCCAGATCTACGGTTAGCATTAGTTGTAAGGTAAGGAGTATGGGGCAGATTGAGTGGCAGTAAGAGTTCTGATCTGACTCTGATGTGAAGGAAATGGCCAGAATGTGCTTCAGGATTATGGGGAGGAATGACAGAAGTCGATGCTGATGGTGGCGGTTCAGTTAAATTGGCCTGGGCTAGGGTTAGGGTTTCCTGTAAGGGAAAATCTATGCATATGTTACGGTGACGGAGAAAATTAGGGTTCAGTTCTGATGTGAGGACGAGGGTGAGATTGAGGCTCATGGTTAAGATGTGTCTCCTAGTTGGCACAAATGTTGAAGGCGAGAGAATCTAGTCTAGTTCTCGGACCTAGGGTTAGGGTTAGGTGTTCACTAAGATTTACAGTAACATAGAGTTACATTTAGAGTTTGCATCTGACCCTGATGTGAGAGCGATGGCCAGATTGAGCTTCAGGTTTATGGAGCGGCATGACAGACGTTGAAGTTGACTATGTCAGCTCAGGTAAAGTGGCCAGGTCTAGAGTTATGGTATTGTGTTCTGTGAGGTGTACAGGAAGGATAGGGGTATGGACAGACTTAGGGCTGGTCTCTGATGTGAGGGCAAGTGCGAGATTGAGGTTCAGGATTACGGTGAAGTGTGGGTCATGCCAATGGTTACGGTGAAAGGACAGGTCCAAGATTCATGGCTAGGGTTAGGATTACTGCGTCGTTCTGTTCTACAGAAAGGACAAGTTTGGGATTAAGGTTAGGGTCCAGCTCTGATGTGAGTGCGAGTGTGAAATTGCGATTCAGTGTTGAGGAGGGCCCTGGGTGATGTCAATGGTGACGTTGTGTGGATAGGCCCAGGACTCAGTGCTAGGCTTAAAATTTTGTGTTCTTTCTGTTTTCCGGAGACATTAGCATTACGGAAAGAGTTAGGGTCTGGGTCTGATGCGACGGTAAGTGCAAGATGGTGGATCAGGTTTATGGTGAGGCATGGGTGACGTCAGTGGTCAAGTCGGGTGTCATAACCACGGGCCAGGGCTAGGGTAAGGGTTAGGTTTTTGGGAAACTGTAGAGGGATGGTATTGTTACATGTAGACTTAGGTCCTTCTCTTAAGTTAGGGCGAATATACGATTCAGTTCCAGGATAACTGTGAGCCAAGGTTGATATCCAAGGTTATGGTGGAGTTTCAGGAAACAGGGCCACGCTGGGGTTAGGGTTATGTAATCGTTAAAGTGTATGGGGTTTACGTGAATAGAGCTCGATTTTGGATCCTACTCTGATGTGAGGGCGTAGGCCAGACTGATCTTGATCATCATGGTGTGGCATAGGTGACATCAATGCTGACGCTGAGGGTCCAGGTTAAGGGACCTTGGTTAGCGGTAGGGTTTTTGTAAGGAAATGTCTATGCAGAAGATATGGTTCTGGATATAATTAGGGTGCAGTTTTGAAGTCAGGGCGAGTGTGAGGTCGAGTCACAGGGTTGAGGGAGTCATAGTTGATATCAATGGTGAAGGCGAAGTATCTGGTCCATGGCTCGGGTCTAGGGTTCCGTTTAGGTGTTCGATAAGGAGTATGGGTGAGATAGGTTTACAGTTAGATTCGGATACATCTCTGATGTGAAGGCGAGCGCAAGATTGAGTTTCAGTTTTAAGGTGAGGTGTGGGTGTCATGAATGCTTAAGTTGAAGTGTCAGATCCTGGCGCCAGGGATAGGGCTGGCATTACCTGTAAGTTAAGGTGTATTGGGCTGACTGAGTGACAGTTAGAGATCTGATCCGTCTCCGATGTGAGGGCAATGGCCAGAGTGAGCTTCAGGATTATGGGGAGGAATGACAGACGTCAATGCTGATGGTGGCAGTTCAGTTAAAGGGGCCTGGGCTAGGTTTAGGGTTTCCTGTAAGGGAAAGTCTATGCATATGATACGGTTACGGAGAGAATTTGGGTTCAATTCTGATGTGAGTGCGAGGGTGAGATTGAGTCTCAGGGTAAAGATGTGGCTCCTAGTCGGCAGCAATGTTGAAGTCAGAGTATCTAGTCCAGGGCTCGGGTCTAGGGTTAGGCTTAGGTGTTCAGTAAGATTTACAGGAACATAGAGTTACATTTAGAGTTCGAATCTGACACTGATGTGAGGGCGATGGCCAGATTGAGCTTCATGTTTACTTTGCGGCATGACAGACGTTGCAGCTGATGGCGGCGTTTCAGGTAAAGTGGCCAGGGTTAGAGTTATGTTATTGTGCTCTGTGAGGTGTACAGGAAGGATAGGGTGATGGACAGACTTAGGGTGTTCTCTGATGTGAGGGCAAGTTCGAGATGGTGGTTCAGGTTTACGGTGAAGTGTGAATGATGCCAATGGTTACGGGGAAGGGTCAAGTAAAGAGTCATTTCTATTGTTGAGATTAAAGGGTCTCTCTGTTCTACAGAAAGGATAAGTTAAGGAATAGGGTTAGGTTCCAGCTCTGATGTGAGTGTGCTTTTGAAATTGCGATTCATAGTTGAGGAGGGCCCTGGGTGATGTCAAAGCTTACGTTGTGTGGATAGGCCCAGGATTCAGTGATAGGGTTAAAATTTTGTGTTCTCTCTGATTTCCAGAGACATTAGCATTACGGAAAGAGTTAGGTCCTGGGTCTGATGTGACGGGGAGAGCAACATGGTGGATCAGGTTTATGGTGAGGCATGGGTGACATCAATGTTCCTGGTGAGCTGTCAGGACCACTGGCCAGGGCTAGGCTAAGCGTTACGTTTTCGGTTAGGTGAAGAGAGAGGGTGTTTTCACATTTATACATATTGTCCTTCTCTGACGTTAGGGCGAATGTGCGATTCAGTTCCAGGATTACAGTGTGGCAAAGGTGATATCCATGATGAGGTTGGAGTTTCAGGACACTGCTCCACGCTAGGGTTAGGGTTATGTAATCGTTAAGAGTATGGGTTGGACCGGGATACGTTTCGATTTGCATCCTACTCTGACGTGAGGGCGAAGGCCAGATTGATCTTCATCATCGTGGTGTGGCATCGGTGACATCAATGCTGACGCTGGGGTTACAGGTTAATAGACCTGGTTTAGGGATAAGATTTTCTGTAAGGAAAAGTCTATGCGGTACATATGGTTATGGACAGAATTAGGGAGCAGTTCTGAGGTCAGGGCGAGTGTGAGATTGAGTCGCAGGGTCAATGGAGTCATAGTTGATATCCACGGTGAAGGTGAATTATCTGTTCCAGGGTAGGGTGTACGGTTAGATTTAGGTGTTCGATAAGGAATACGGGTGTGATATGGTTACAGTTAGACTTCAGATCTATCTCTGATGTGAGGGAGAGTGCATGATTGAGTTTGAAGTTAAAGCTGAAATATGGGTGACATCAAAGATGAAGGTGAAGTGTCAGATCCTGGCGCCAGATCTACGGTTAGCATTAGTTGTAAGGTAAGGAGTATGGGGCAGATTGAGTGGCAGTAAGAGTTCTGATCTGACTCTGATGTGAAGGAAATGGCCAGAATGTGCTTCAGGATTATGGGGAGGAATGACAGAAGTCGATGCTGATGGTGGCGGTTCAGTTAAATTGGCCTGGGCTAGGGTTAGGGTTTCCTGTAAGGGAAAATCTATGCATATGTTACGGTGACGGAGAAAATTAGGGTTCAGTTCTGATGTGAGGACGAGGGTGAGATTGAGGCTCATGGTTAAGATGTGTCTCCTAGTTGGCACAAATGTTGAAGGCGAGAGAATCTAGTCTAGTTCTCGGACCTAGGGTTAGGGTTAGGTGTTCACTAAGATTTACAGTAACATAGAGTTACATTTAGAGTTTGCATCTGACCCTGATGTGAGAGCGATGGCCAGATTGAGCTTCAGGTTTATGGAGCGGCATGACAGACGTTGAAGTTGACTATGTCAGCTCAGGTAAAGTGGCCAGGTCTAGAGTTATGGTATTGTGTTCTGTGAGGTGTACAGGAAGGATAGGGGTATGGACAGACTTAGGGCTGGTCTCTGATGTGAGGGCAAGTGCGAGATTGAGGTTCAGGATTACGGTGAAGTGTGGGTCATGCCAATGGTTACGGTGAAAGGACAGGTCCAAGATTCATGGCTAGGGTTAGGATTACTGCGTCGTTCTGTTCTACAGAAAGGACAAGTTTGGGATTAAGGTTAGGGTCCAGCTCTGATGTGAGTGCGAGTGTGAAATTGCGATTCAGTGTTGAGGAGGGCCCTGGGTGATGTCAATGGTGACGTTGTGTGGATAGGCCCAGGACTCAGTGCTAGGCTTAAAATTTTGTGTTCTTTCTGTTTTCCGGAGACATTAGCATTACGGAAAGAGTTAGGGTCTGGGTCTGATGCGACGGTAAGTGCAAGATGGTGGATCAGGTTTATGGTGAGGCATGGGTGACGTCAGTGGTCAAGTCGGGTGTCATAACCACGGGCCAGGGCTAGGGTAAGGGTTAGGTTTTTGGGAAACTGTAGAGGGATGGTATTGTTACATGTAGACTTAGGTCCTTCTCTTAAGTTAGGGCGAATATACGATTCAGTTCCAGGATAACTGTGAGCCAAGGTTGATATCCAAGGTTATGGTGGAGTTTCAGGAAACAGGGCCACGCTGGGGTTAGGGTTATGTAATCGTTAAAGTGTATGGGGTTTACGTGAATAGAGCTCGATTTTGGATCCTACTCTGATGTGAGGGCGTAGGCCAGACTGATCTTGATCATCATGGTGTGGCATAGGTGACATCAATGCTGACGCTGAGGGTCCAGGTTAAGGGACCTTGGTTAGCGGTAGGGTTTTTGTAAGGAAATGTCTATGCAGAAGATATGGTTCTGGATATAATTAGGGTGCAGTTTTGAAGTCAGGGCGAGTGTGAGGTCGAGTCACAGGGTTGAGGGAGTCATAGTTGATATCAATGGTGAAGGCGAAGTATCTGGTCCATGGCTCGGGTCTAGGGTTCCGTTTAGGTGTTCGATAAGGAGTACGGGTGAGATAGGTTTACAGTTAGATTCGGATACATCTCTGATGTGAAGGCGAGCGCAAGATTGAGTTTCAGTTTTAAGGTGAGGTGTGGGTGTCATGAATGCTTAAGTTGAAGTGTCAGATCCTGGCGCCAGGGATAGGGCTGGCATTACCTGTAAGTTAAGGTGTATTGGGCTGACTGAGTGACAGTTAGAGATCTGATCCGTCTCCGATGTGAGGGCAATGGCCAGAGTGAGCTTCAGGATTATGGGGAGGAATGACAGACGTCAATGCTGATGGTGGCAGTTCAGTTAAAGGGGCCTGGGCTAGGTTTAGGGTTTCCTGTAAGGGAAAGTCTATGCATATGATACGGTTACGGAGAGAATTTGGGTTCAATTCTGATGTGAGTGCGAGGGTGAGATTGAGTCTCAGGGTAAAGATGTGGCTCCTAGTCGGCAGCAATGTTGAAGTCAGAGTATCTAGTCCAGGGCTCGGGTCTAGGGTTAGGCTTAGGTGTTCAGTAAGATTTACAGGAACATAGAGTTACATTTAGAGTTCGAATCTGACACTGATGTGAGGGCGATGGCCAGATTGAGCTTCATGTTTACTTTGCGGCATGACAGACGTTGCAGCTGATGGCGGCGTTTCAGGTAAAGTGGCCAGGGTTAGAGTTATGTTATTGTGCTCTGTGAGGTGTACAGGAAGGATAGGGTGATGGACAGACTTAGGGTGTTCTCTGATGTGAGGGCAAGTTCGAGATGGTGGTTCAGGTTTACGGTGAAGTGTGAATGATGCCAATGGTTACGGGGAAGGGTCAAGTAAAGAGTCATTTCTATTGTTGAGATTAAAGGGTCTCTCTGTTCTACAGAAAGGATAAGTTAAGGAATAGGGTTAGGTTCCAGCTCTGATGTGAGTGTGCTTTTGAAATTGCGATTCATAGTTGAGGAGGGCCCTGGGTGATGTCAAAGCTTACGTTGTGTGGATAGGCCCAGGATTCAGTGATAGGGTTAAAATTTTGTGTTCTCTCTGATTTCCAGAGACATTAGCATTACGGAAAGAGTTAGGTCCTGGGTCTGATGTGACGGGGAGAGCAACATGGTGGATCAGGTTTATGGTGAGGCATGGGTGACATCAATGTTCCTGGTGAGCTGTCAGGACCACTGGCCAGGGCTAGGCTAAGCGTTACGTTTTCGGTTAGGTGAAGAGAGAGGGTGTTTTCACATTTATACATATTGTCCTTCTCTGACGTTAGGGCGAATGTGCGATTCAGTTCCAGGATTACAGTGTGGCAAAGGTGATATCCATGATGAGGTTGGAGTTTCAGGACACTGCTCCACGCTAGGGTTAGGGTTATGTAATCGTTAAGAGTATGGGTTGGACCGGGATACGTTTCGATTTGCATCCTACTCTGACGTGAGGGCGAAGGCCAGATTGATCTTCATCATCGTGGTGTGGCATCGGTGACATCAATGCTGACGCTGGGGTTACAGGTTAATAGACCTGGTTTAGGGATAAGATTTTCTGTAAGGAAAAGTCTATGCGGTACATATGGTTATGGACAGAATTAGGGAGCAGTTCTGAGGTCAGGGCGAGTGTGAGATTGAGTCGCAGGGTCAATGGAGTCATAGTTGATATCCACGGTGAAGGTGAATTATCTGTTCCAGGGTAGGGTGTACGGTTAGATTTAGGTGTTCGATAAGGAATACGGGTGTGATATGGTTACAGTTAGACTTCAGATCTATCTCTGATGTGAGGGAGAGTGCATGATTGAGTTTGAAGTTAAAGCTGAAATATGGGTGACATCAAAGATGAAGGTGAAGTGTCAGATCCTGGCGCCAGATCTACGGTTAGCATTAGTTGTAAGGTAAGGAGTATGGGGCAGATTGAGTGGCAGTAAGAGTTCTGATCTGACTCTGATGTGAAGGAAATGGCCAGAATGTGCTTCAGGATTATGGGGAGGAATGACAGAAGTCGATGCTGATGGTGGCGGTTCAGTTAAATTGGCCTGGGCTAGGGTTAGGGTTTCCTGTAAGGGAAAATCTATGCATATGTTACGGTGACGGAGAAAATTAGGGTTCAGTTCTGATGTGAGGACGAGGGTGAGATTGAGGCTCATGGTTAAGATGTGTCTCCTAGTTGGCACAAATGTTGAAGGCGAGAGAATCTAGTCTAGTTCTCGGACCTAGGGTTAGGGTTAGGTGTTCACTAAGATTTACAGTAACATAGAGTTACATTTAGAGTTTGCATCTGACCCTGATGTGAGAGCGATGGCCAGATTGAGCTTCAGGTTTATGGAGCGGCATGACAGATGTTGAAGTTGACTATGTCAGCTCAGGTAAAGTGGCCAGGTCTAGAGTTATGGTATTGTGTTCTGTGAGGTGTACAGGAAGGATAGGGGTATGGACAGACTTAGGGCTGGTCTCTGATGTGAGGGCAAGTGCGAGATTGAGGTTCAGGATTACGGTGAAGTGTGGGTCATGCCAATGGTTACGGTGAAAGGACAGGTCCAAGATTCATGGCTAGGGTTAGGATTACTGCGTCGTTCTGTTCTACAGAAAGGACAAGTTTGGGATTAAGGTTAGGGTCCAGCTCTGATGTGAGTGCGAGTGTGAAATTGCGATTCAGTGTTGAGGAGGGCCCTGGGTGATGTCAATGGTGACGTTGTGTGGATAGGCCCAGGACTCAGTGCTAGGCTTAAAATTTTGTGTTCTTTCTGTTTTCCGGAGACATTAGCATTACGGAAAGAGTTAGGGTCTGGGTCTGATGCGACGGTAAGTGCAAGATGGTGGATCAGGTTTATGGTGAGGCATGGGTGACGTCAGTGGTCAAGTCGGGTGTCATAACCACGGGCCAGGGCTAGGGTAAGGGTTAGGTTTTTGGGAAACTGTAGAGGGATGGTATTGTTACATGTAGACTTAGGTCCTTCTCTTAAGTTAGGGCGAATATACGATTCAGTTCCAGGATAACTGTGAGCCAAGGTTGATATCCAAGGTTATGGTGGAGTTTCAGGAAACAGGGCCACGCTGGGGTTAGGGTTATGTAATCGTTAAAGTGTATGGGGTTTACGTGAATAGAGCTCGATTTTGGATCCTACTCTGATGTGAGGGCGTAGGCCAGACTGATCTTGATCATCATGGTGTGGCATAGGTGACATCAATGCTGACGCTGAGGGTCCAGGTTAAGGGACCTTGGTTAGCGGTAGGGTTTTTGTAAGGAAATGTCTATGCAGAAGATATGGTTCTGGATATAATTAGGGTGCAGTTTTGAAGTCAGGGCGAGTGTGAGGTCGAGTCACAGGGTTGAGGGAGTCATAGTTGATATCAATGGTGAAGGCGAAGTATCTGGTCCATGGCTCGGGTCTAGGGTTCCGTTTAGGTGTTCGATAAGGAGTACGGGTGAGATAGGTTTACAGTTAGATTCGGATCCATCTCTGATGTGAAGGCGAGCGCAAGATTGAGTTTCAGTTTTAAGGTGAGGTGTGGGTGTCATGAATGCTTAAGTTGAAGTGTCAGATCCTGGCGCCAGGGATAGGGCTGGCATTACCTGTAAGTTAAGGTGTATTGGGCTGAATGAGTGACAGTTAGAGATCTGATCCGTCTCCGATGTGAGGGCAATGGCCAGAGTGAGCTTCAGGATTATGGGGAGGAATGACAGACGTCAATGCTGATGGTGGCAGTTCAGTTAAAGGGGCCTGGGCTAGGTTTAGGGTTTCCTGTAAGGGAAAGTCTATGCATATGATACGGTTACGGAGAGAATTTGGGTTCAATTCTGATGTGAGTGCGAGGGTGAGATTGAGTCTCAGGGTAAAGATGTGGCTCCTAGTCGGCAGCAATGTTGAAGTCAGAGTATCTAGTCCAGGGCTCGGGTCTAGGGTTAGGCTTAGGTGTTCAGTAAGATTTACAGGAACATAGAGTTACATTTAGAGTTCGAATCTGACACTGATGTGAGGGCGATGGCCAGATTGAGCTTCATGTTTACTTTGCGGCATGACAGACGTTGCAGCTGATGGCGGCGTTTCAGGTAAAGTGGCCAGGGTTAGAGTTATGTTATTGTGCTCTGTGAGGTGTACAGGAAGGATAGGGTGATGGACAGACTTAGGGTGTTCTCTGATGTGAGGGCAAGTTCGAGATGGTGGTTCAGGTTTACGGTGAAGTGTGAATGATGCCAATGGTTACGGGGAAGGGTCAAGTAAAGAGTCATTTCTATTGTTGAGATTAAAGGGTCTCTCTGTTCTACAGAAAGGATAAGTTAAGGAATAGGGTTAGGTTCCAGCTCTGATGTGAGTGTGCTTTTGAAATTGCGATTCATAGTTGAGGAGGGCCCTGGGTGATGTCAAAGCTTACGTTGTGTGGATAGGCCCAGGATTCAGTGATAGGGTTAAAATTTTGTGTTCTCTCTGATTTCCAGAGACATTAGCATTACGGAAAGAGTTAGGTCCTGGGTCTGATGTGACGGGGAGAGCAACATGGTGGATCAGGTTTATGGTGAGGCATGGGTGACATCAATGTTCCTGGTGAGCTGTCAGGACCACTGGCCAGGGCTAGGCTAAGCGTTACGTTTTCGGTTAGGTGAAGAGAGAGGGTGTTTTCACATTTATACATATTGTCCTTCTCTGACGTTAGGGCGAATGTGCGATTCAGTTCCAGGATTACAGTGTGGCAAAGGTGATATCCATGATGAGGTTGGAGTTTCAGGACACTGCTCCACGCTAGGGTTAGGGTTATGTAATCGTTAAGAGTATGGGTTGGACCGGGATACGTTTCGATTTGCATCCTACTCTGACGTGAGGGCGAAGGCCAGATTGATCTTCATCATCGTGGTGTGGCATCGGTGACATCAATGCTGACGCTGGGGTTACAGGTTAATAGACCTGGTTTAGGGATAAGATTTTCTGTAAGGAAAAGTCTATGCGGTACATATGGTTATGGACAGAATTAGGGAGCAGTTCTGAGGTCAGGGCGAGTGTGAGATTGAGTCGCAGGGTCAATGGAGTCATAGTTGATATCCACGGTGAAGGTGAATTATCTGTTCCAGGGTAGGGTGTACGGTTAGATTTAGGTGTTCGATAAGGAATACGGGTGTGATATGGTTACAGTTAGACTTCAGATCTATCTCTGATGTGAGGGAGAGTGCATGATTGAGTTTGAAGTTAAAGCTGAAATATGGGTGACATCAAAGATGAAGGTGAAGTGTCAGATCCTGGCGCCAGATCTACGGTTAGCATTAGTTGTAAGGTAAGGAGTATGGGGCAGATTGAGTGGCAGTAAGAGTTCTGATCTGACTCTGATGTGAAGGAAATGGCCAGAATGTGCTTCAGGATTATGGGGAGGAATGACAGAAGTCGATGCTGATGGTGGCGGTTCAGTTAAATTGGCCTGGGCTAGGGTTAGGGTTTCCTGTAAGGGAAAATCTATGCATATGTTACGGTGACGGAGAAAATTAGGGTTCAGTTCTGATGTGAGGACGAGGGTGAGATTGAGGCTCATGGTTAAGATGTGTCTCCTAGTTGGCACAAATGTTGAAGGCGAGAGAATCTAGTCTAGTTCTCGGACCTAGGGTTAGGGTTAGGTGTTCACTAAGATTTACAGTAACATAGAGTTACATTTAGAGTTTGCATCTGACCCTGATGTGAGAGCGATGGCCAGATTGAGCTTCAGGTTTATGGAGCGGCATGACAGACGTTGAAGTTGACTATGTCAGCTCAGGTAAAGTGGCCAGGTCTAGAGTTATGGTATTGTGTTCTGTGAGGTGTACAGGAAGGATAGGGGTATGGACAGACTTAGGGCTGGTCTCTGATGTGAGGGCAAGTGCGAGATTGAGGTTCAGGATTACGGTGAAGTGTGGGTCATGCCAATGGTTACGGTGAAAGGACAGGTCCAAGATTCATGGCTAGGGTTAGGATTACTGCGTCGTTCTGTTCTACAGAAAGGACAAGTTTGGGATTAAGGTTAGGGTCCAGCTCTGATGTGAGTGCGAGTGTGAAATTGCGATTCAGTGTTGAGGAGGGCCCTGGGTGATGTCAATGGTGACGTTGTGTGGATAGGCCCAGGACTCAGTGCTAGGCTTAAAATTTTGTGTTCTTTCTGTTTTCCGGAGACATTAGCATTACGGAAAGAGTTAGGGTCTGGGTCTGATGCGACGGTAAGTGCAAGATGGTGGATCAGGTTTATGGTGAGGCATGGGTGACGTCAGTGGTCAAGTCGGGTGTCATAACCACGGGCCAGGGCTAGGGTAAGGGTTAGGTTTTTGGGAAACTGTAGAGGGATGGTATTGTTACATGTAGACTTAGGTCCTTCTCTTAAGTTAGGGCGAATATACGATTCAGTTCCAGGATAACTGTGAGCCAAGGTTGATATCCAAGGTTATGGTGGAGTTTCAGGAAACAGGGCCACGCTGGGGTTAGGGTTATGTAATCGTTAAAGTGTATGGGGTTTACGTGAATAGAGCTCGATTTTGGATCCTACTCTGATGTGAGGGCGTAGGCCAGACTGATCTTGATCATCATGGTGTGGCATAGGTGACATCAATGCTGACGCTGAGGGTCCAGGTTAAGGGACCTTGGTTAGCGGTAGGGTTTTTGTAAGGAAATGTCTATGCAGAAGATATGGTTCTGGATATAATTAGGGTGCAGTTTTGAAGTCAGGGCGAGTGTGAGGTCGAGTCACAGGGTTGAGGGAGTCATAGTTGATATCAATGGTGAAGGCGAAGTATCTGGTCCATGGCTCGGGTCTAGGGTTCCGTTTAGGTGTTCGATAAGGAGTACGGGTGAGATAGGTTTACAGTTAGATTCGGATCCATCTCTGATGTGAAGGCGAGCGCAAGATTGAGTTTCAGTTTTAAGGTGAGGTGTGGGTGTCATGAATGCTTAAGTTGAAGTGTCAGATCCTGGCGCCAGGGATAGGGCTGGCATTACCTGTAAGTTAAGGTGTATTGGGCTGACTGAGTGACAGTTAGAGATCTGATCCGTCTCCGATGTGAGGGCAATGGCCAGAGTGAGCTTCAGGATTATGGGGAGGAATGACAGACGTCAATGCTGATGGTGGCAGTTCAGTTAAAGGGGCCTGGGCTAGGTTTAGGGTTTCCTGTAAGGGAAAGTCTATGCATATGATACGGTTACGGAGAGAATTTGGGTTCAATTCTGATGTGAGTGCGAGGGTGAGATTGAGTCTCAGGGTAAAGATGTGGCTCCTAGTCGGCAGCAATGTTGAAGTCAGAGTATCTAGTCCAGGGCTCGGGTCTAGGGTTAGGCTTAGGTGTTCAGTAAGATTTACAGGAACATAGAGTTACATTTAGACTTCGAATCTGACACTGATGTGAGGGCGATGGCCTGATTGAGCTTCAGGTTTACTTTGCGGCATGACAGACGTTGCAGCTGATGGCGGCGTTTCAGGTAAAGTGGCCAGGGTTAGAGTTATGTTATTGTGCTCTGTGAGGTGTACAGGAAGGATAGGGTGATGGACAGACTTAGGGTGTTCTCTGATGTGAGGGCAAGTTCGAGATGGTGGTTCAGGTTTACGGTGAAGTGTGAATGATGCCAATGGTTACGGGGAAGGGTCAAGTAAAGAGTCATTTCTATTGTTGAGATTAAAGGGTCTCTCTGTTCTACAGAAAGGATAAGTTAAGGAATAGGGTTAGGTTCCAGCTCTGATGTGAGTGTGCTTTTGAAATTGCGATTCATAGTTGAGGAGGGCCCTGGGTGATGTCAAAGCTTACGTTGTGTGGATAGGCCCAGGATTCAGTGATAGGGTTAAAATTTTGTGTTCTCTCTGATTTCCAGAGACATTAGCATTACGGAAAGAGTTAGGTCCTGGGTCTGATGTGACGGGGAGAGCAACATGGTGGATCAGGTTTATGGTGAGGCATGGGTGACATCAATGTTCCTGGTGAGCTGTCAGGACCACTGGCCAGGGCTAGGCTAAGCGTTACGTTTTCGGTTAGGTGAAGAGAGAGGGTGTTTTCACATTTATACATATTGTCCTTCTCTGACGTTAGGGCGAATGTGCGATTCAGTTCCAGGATTACAGTGTGGCAAAGGTGATATCCATGATGAGGTTGGAGTTTCAGGACACTGCTCCACGCTAGGGTTAGGGTTATGTAATCGTTAAGAGTATGGGTTGGACCGGGATACGTTTCGATTTGCATCCTACTCTGACGTGAGGGCGAAGGCCAGATTGATCTTCATCATCGTGGTGTGGCATCGGTGACATCAATGCTGACGCTGGGGTTACAGGTTAATAGACCTGGTTTAGGGATAAGATTTTCTGTAAGGAAAAGTCTATGCGGTACATATGGTTATGGACAGAATTAGGGAGCAGTTCTGAGGTCAGGGCGAGTGTGAGATTGAGTCGCAGGGTCAATGGAGTCATAGTTGATATCCACGGTGAAGGTGAATTATCTGTTCCAGGGTAGGGTGTACGGTTAGATTTAGGTGTTCGATAAGGAATACGGGTGTGATATGGTTACAGTTAGACTTCAGATCTATCTCTGATGTGAGGGAGAGTGCATGATTGAGTTTGAAGTTAAAGCTGAAATATGGGTGACATCAAAGATGAAGGTGAAGTGTCAGATCCTGGCGCCAGATCTACGGTTAGCATTAGTTGTAAGGTAAGGAGTATGGGGCAGATTGAGTGGCAGTAAGAGTTCTGATCTGACTCTGATGTGAAGGAAATGGCCAGAATGTGCTTCAGGATTATGGGGAGGAATGACAGAAGTCGATGCTGATGGTGGCGGTTCAGTTAAATTGGCCTGGGCTAGGGTTAGGGTTTCCTGTAAGGGAAAATCTATGCATATGTTACGGTGACGGAGAAAATTAGGGTTCAGTTCTGATGTGAGGACGAGGGTGAGATTGAGGCTCATGGTTAAGATGTGTCTCCTAGTTGGCACAAATGTTGAAGGCGAGAGAATCTAGTCTAGTTCTCGGACCTAGGGTTAGGGTTAGGTGTTCACTAAGATTTACAGTAACATAGAGTTACATTTAGAGTTTGCATCTGACCCTGATGTGAGAGCGATGGCCAGATTGAGCTTCAGGTTTATGGAGCGGCATGACAGACGTTGAAGTTGACTATGTCAGCTCAGGTAAAGTGGCCAGGTCTAGAGTTATGGTATTGTGTTCTGTGAGGTGTACAGGAAGGATAGGGGTATGGACAGACTTAGGGCTGGTCTCTGATGTGAGGGCAAGTGCGAGATTGAGGTTCAGGATTACGGTGAAGTGTGGGTCATGCCAATGGTTACGGTGAAAGGACAGGTCCAAGATTCATGGCTAGGGTTAGGATTACTGCGTCGTTCTGTTCTACAGAAAGGACAAGTTTGGGATTAAGGTTAGGGTCCAGCTCTGATGTGAGTGCGAGTGTGAAATTGCGATTCAGTGTTGAGGAGGGCCCTGGGTGATGTCAATGGTGACGTTGTGTGGATAGGCCCAGGACTCAGTGCTAGGCTTAAAATTTTGTGTTCTTTCTGTTTTCCGGAGACATTAGCATTACGGAAAGAGTTAGGGTCTGGGTCTGATGCGACGGTAAGTGCAAGATGGTGGATCAGGTTTATGGTGAGGCATGGGTGACGTCAGTGGTCAAGTCGGGTGTCATAACCACGGGCCAGGGCTAGGGTAAGGGTTAGGTTTTTGGGAAACTGTAGAGGGATGGTATTGTTACATGTAGACTTAGGTCCTTCTCTTAAGTTAGGGCGAATATACGATTCAGTTCCAGGATAACTGTGAGCCAAGGTTGATATCCAAGGTTATG
Organism: Manis pentadactyla; assembly: GCF_030020395.1. Taxonomy (NCBI): domain Eukaryota; kingdom Metazoa; phylum Chordata; class Mammalia; order Pholidota; family Manidae; genus Manis; species Manis pentadactyla. The sequence continues at coordinate 56,296,931 of NC_080019.1, forward strand.
GTGGAGTTTCAGGAAACAGGGCCACGCTGGGGTTAGGGTTATGTAATCGTTAAAGTGTATGGGGTTTACGTGAATAGAGCTCGATTTTGGATCCTACTCTGATGTGAGGGCGTAGGCCAGACTGATCTTGATCATCATGGTGTGGCATAGGTGACATCAATGCTGACGCTGAGGGTCCAGGTTAAGGGACCTTGGTTAGCGGTAGGGTTTTTGTAAGGAAATGTCTATGCAGAAGATATGGTTCTGGATATAATTAGGGTGCAGTTTTGAAGTCAGGGCGAGTGTGAGGTCGAGTCACAGGGTTGAGGGAGTCATAGTTGATATCAATGGTGAAGGCGAAGTATCTGGTCCATGGCTCGGGTCTAGGGTTCCGTTTAGGTGTTCGATAAGGAGTACGGGTGAGATAGGTTTACAGTTAGATTCGGATCCATCTCTGATGTGAAGGCGAGCGCAAGATTGAGTTTCAGTTTTAAGGTGAGGTGTGGGTGTCATGAATGCTTAAGTTGAAGTGTCAGATCCTGGCGCCAGGGATAGGGCTGGCATTACCTGTAAGTTAAGGTGTATTGGGCTGACTGAGTGACAGTTAGAGATCTGATCCGTCTCCGATGTGAGGGCAATGGCCAGAGTGAGCTTCAGGATTATGGGGAGGAATGACAGACGTCAATGCTGATGGTGGCAGTTCAGTTAAAGGGGCCTGGGCTAGGTTTAGGGTTTCCTGTAAGGGAAAGTCTATGCATATGATACGGTTACGGAGAGAATTTGGGTTCAATTCTGATGTGAGTGCGAGGGTGAGATTGAGTCTCAGGGTAAAGATGTGGCTCCTAGTCGGCAGCAATGTTGAAGTCAGAGTATCTAGTCCAGGGCTCGGGTCTAGGGTTAGGCTTAGGTGTTCAGTAAGATTTACAGGAACATAGAGTTACATTTAGAGTTCGAATCTGACACTGATGTGAGGGCGATGGCCAGATTGAGCTTCATGTTTACTTTGCGGCATGACAGACGTTGCAGCTGATGGCGGCGTTTCAGGTAAAGTGGCCAGGGTTAGAGTTATGTTATTGTGCTCTGTGAGGTGTACAGGAAGGATAGGGTGATGGACAGACTTAGGGTGTTCTCTGATGTGAGGGCAAGTTCGAGATGGTGGTTCAGGTTTACGGTGAAGTGTGAATGATGCCAATGGTTACGGGGAAGGGTCAAGTAAAGAGTCATTTCTATTGTTGAGATTAAAGGGTCTCTCTGTTCTACAGAAAGGATAAGTTAAGGAATAGGGTTAGGTTCCAGCTCTGATGTGAGTGTGCTTTTGAAATTGCGATTCATAGTTGAGGAGGGCCCTGGGTGATGTCAAAGCTTACGTTGTGTGGATAGGCCCAGGATTCAGTGATAGGGTTAAAATTTTGTGTTCTCTCTGATTTCCAGAGACATTAGCATTACGGAAAGAGTTAGGTCCTGGGTCTGATGTGACGGGGAGAGCAACATGGTGGATCAGCTTTATGGTGAGGCATGGGTGACATCAATGTTCCTGGTGAGCTGTCAGGACCACTGGCCAGGGCTAGGCTAAGCGTTACGTTTTCGGTTAGGTGAAGAGAGAGGGTGTTTTCACATTTATACATATTGTCCTTCTCTGACGTTAGGGCGAATGTGCGATTCAGTTCCAGGATTACAGTGTGGCAAAGGTGATATCCATGATGAGGTTGGAGTTTCAGGACACTGCTCCACGCTAGGGTTAGGGTTATGTAATCGTTAAGAGTATGGGTTGGACCGGGATAAGTTTCGATTTGCATCCTACTCTGACGTGAGGGCGAAGGCCAGATTGATCTTCATCATCGTGGTGTGGCATCGGTGACATCAATGCTGACGCTGGGGTTACAGGTTAATAGACCTGGTTTAGGGATAAGATTTTCTGTAAGGAAAAGTCTATGCGGTACATATGGTTATGGACAGAATTAGGGAGCAGTTCTGAGGTCAGGGCGAGTGTGAGATTGAGTCGCAGGGTCAATGGAGTCATAGTTGATATCCACGGTGAAGGTGAATTATCTGTTCCAGGGTAGGGTGTACGGTTAGATTTAGGTGTTCGATAAGGAATACGGGTGTGATATGGTTACAGTTAGACTTCAGATCTATCTCTGATGTGAGGGAGAGTGCATGATTGAGTTTGAAGTTAAAGCTGAAATATGGGTGACATCAAAGATGAAGGTGAAGTGTCAGATCCTGGCGCCAGATCTACGGTTAGCATTAGTTGTAAGGTAAGGAGTATGGGGCAGATTGAGTGGCAGTAAGAGTTCTGATCTGACTCTGATGTGAAGGAAATGGCCAGAATGTGCTTCAGGATTATGGGGAGGAATGACAGAAGTCGATGCTGATGGTGGCGGTTCAGTTAAATTGGCCTGGGCTAGGGTTAGGGTTTCCTGTAAGGGAAAATCTATGCATATGTTACGGTGACGGAGAAAATTAGGGTTCAGTTCTGATGTGAGGACGAGGGTGAGATTGAGGCTCATGGTTAAGATGTGTCTCCTAGTTGGCACAAATGTTGAAGGCGAGAGAATCTAGTCTAGTTCTCGGACCTAGGGTTAGGGTTAGGTGTTCACTAAGATTTACAGTAACATAGAGTTACATTTAGAGTTTGCATCTGACCCTGATGTGAGAGCGATGGCCAGATTGAGCTTCAGGTTTATGGAGCGGCATGACAGACGTTGAAGTTGACTATGTCAGCTCAGGTAAAGTGGCCAGGTCTAGAGTTATGGTATTGTGTTCTGTGAGGTGTACAGGAAGGATAGGGGTATGGACAGACTTAGGGCTGGTCTCTGATGTGAGGGCAAGTGCGAGATTGAGGTTCAGGATTACGGTGAAGTGTGGGTCATGCCAATGGTTACGGTGAAAGGACAGGTCCAAGATTCATGGCTAGGGTTAGGATTACTGCGTCGTTCTGTTCTACAGAAAGGACAAGTTTGGGATTAAGGTTAGGGTCCAGCTCTGATGTGAGTGCGAGTGTGAAATTGCGATTCAGTGTTGAGGAGGGCCCTGGGTGATGTCAATGGTGACGTTGTGTGGATAGGCCCAGGACTCAGTGCTAGGCTTAAAATTTTGTGTTCTTTCTGTTTTCCGGAGACATTAGCATTACGGAAAGAGTTAGGGTCTGGGTCTGATGCGACGGTAAGTGCAAGATGGTGGATCAGGTTTATGGTGAGGCATGGGTGACGTCAGTGGTCAAGTCGGGTGTCATAACCACGGGCCAGGGCTAGGGTAAGGGTTAGGTTTTTGGGAAACTGTAGAGGGATGGTATTGTTACATGTAGACTTAGGTCCTTCTCTTAAGTTAGGGCGAACATACGATTCAGTTCCAGGATAACTGTGAGCCAAGGTTGATATCCAAGGTTATGGTGGAGTTTCAGGAAACAGGGCCACGCTGGGGTTAGGGTTATGTAATCGTTAAAGTGTATGGGGTTTACGTGAATAGAGCTCGATTTTGGATCCTACTCTGATGTGAGGGCGTAGGCCAGACTGATCTTGATCATCATGGTGTGGCATAGGTGACATCAATGCTGACGCTGAGGGTCCAGGTTAAGGGACCTTGGTTAGCGGTAGGGTTTTTGTAAGGAAATGTCTATGCAGAAGATATGGTTCTGGATATAATTAGGGTGCAGTTTTGAAGTCAGGGCGAGTGTGAGGTCGAGTCACAGGGTTGAGGGAGTCATAGTTGATATCAATGGTGAAGGCGAAGTATCTGGTCCATGGCTCGGGTCTAGGGTTCCGTTTAGGTGTTCGATAAGGAGTACGGGTGAGATAGGTTTACAGTTAGATTCGGATCCATCTCTGATGTGAAGGCGAGCGCAAGATTGAGTTTCAGTTTTAAGGTGAGGTGTGGGTGTCATGAATGCTTAAGTTGAAGTGTCAGATCCTGGCGCCAGGGATAGGGCTGGCATTACCTGTAAGTTAAGGTGTATTGGGCTGACTGAGTGACAGTTAGAGATCTGATCCGTCTCCGATGTGAGGGCAATGGCCAGAGTGAGCTTCAGGCTTATGGGGAGGAATGACAGACGTCAATGCTGATGGTGGCAGTTCAGTTAAAGGGGCCTGGGCTAGGTTTAGGGTTTCCTGTAAGGGAAAGTCTATGCATATGATACGGTTACGGAGAGAATTTGGGTTCAATTCTGATGTGAGTGCGAGGGTGAGATTGAGTCTCAGGGTAAAGATGTGGCTCCTAGTCGGCAGCAATGTTGAAGTCAGAGTATCTAGTCCAGGGCTCGGGTCTAGGGTTAGGCTTAGGTGTTCAGTAAGATTTACAGGAACATAGAGTTACATTTAGAGTTCGAATCTGACACTGATGTGAGGGCGATGGCCAGATTGAGCTTCATGTTTACTTTGCGGCATGACAGACGTTGCAGCTGATGGCGGCGTTTCAGGTAAAGTGGCCAGGGTTAGAGTTATGTTATTGTGCTCTGTGAGGTGTACAGGAAGGATAGGGTGATGGACAGACTTAGGGTGTTCTCTGATGTGAGGGCAAGTTCGAGATGGTGGTTCAGGTTTACGGTGAAGTGTGAATGATGCCAATGGTTACGGGGAAGGGTCAAGTAAAGAGTCATTTCTATTGTTGAGATTAAAGGGTCTCTCTGTTCTACAGAAAGGATAAGTTAAGGAATAGGGTTAGGTTCCAGCTCTGATGTGAGTGTGCTTTTGAAATTGCGATTCATAGTTGAGGAGGGCCCTGGGTGATGTCAAAGCTTACGTTGTGTGGATAGGCCCAGGATTCAGTGATAGGGTTAAAATTTTGTGTTCTCTCTGATTTCCAGAGACATTAGCATTACGGAAAGAGTTAGGTCCTGGGTCTGATGTGACGGGGAGAGCAACATGGTGGATCAGGTTTATGGTGAGGCATGGGTGACATCAATGTTCCTGGTGAGCTGTCAGGACCACTGGCCAGGGCTAGGCTAAGCGTTACGTTTTCGGTTAGGTGAAGAGAGAGGGTGTTTTCACATTTATACATATTGTCCTTCTCTGACGTTAGGGCGAATGTGCGATTCAGTTCCAGGATTACAGTGTGGCAAAGGTGATATCCATGATGAGGTTGGAGTTTCAGGACACTGCTCCACGCTAGGGTTAGGGTTATGTAATCGTTAAGAGTATGGGTTGGACCGGGATACGTTTCGATTTGCATCCTACTCTGACGTGAGGGCGAAGGCCAGATTGATCTTCATCATCGTGGTGTGGCATCGGTGACATCAATGCTGACGCTGGGGTTACAGGTTAATAGACCTGGTTTAGGGATAAGATTTTCTGTAAGGAAAAGTCTATGCGGTACATATGGTTATGGACAGAATTAGGGAGCAGTTCTGAGGTCAGGGCGAGTGTGAGATTGAGTCGCAGGGTCAATGGAGTCATAGTTGATATCCACGGTGAAGGTGAATTATCTGTTCCAGGGTAGGGTGTACGGTTAGATTTAGGTGTTCGATAAGGAATACGGGTGTGATATGGTTACAGTTAGACTTCAGATCTATCTCTGATGTGAGGGAGAGTGCATGATTGAGTTTGAAGTTAAAGCTGAAATATGGGTGACATCAAAGATGAAGGTGAAGTGTCAGATCCTGGCGCCAGATCTACGGTTAGCATTAGTTGTAAGGTAAGGAGTATGGGGCAGATTGAGTGGCAGTAAGAGTTCTGATCTGACTCTGATGTGAAGGAAATGGCCAGAATGTGCTTCAGGATTATGGGGAGGAATGACAGAAGTCGATGCTGATGGTGGCGGTTCAGTTAAATTGGCCTGGGCTAGGGTTAGGGTTTCCTGTAAGGGAAAATCTATGCATATGTTACGGTGACGGAGAAAATTAGGGTTCAGTTCTGATGTGAGGACGAGGGTGAGATTGAGGCTCATGGTTAAGATGTGTCTCCTAGTTGGCACAAATGTTGAAGGCGAGAGAATCTAGTCTAGTTCTCGGACCTAGGGTTAGGGTTAGGTGTTCACTAAGATTTACAGTAACATAGAGTTACATTTAGAGTTTGCATCTGACCCTGATGTGAGAGCGATGGCCAGATTGAGCTTCAGGTTTATGGAGCGGCATGACAGACGTTGAAGTTGACTATGTCAGCTCAGGTAAAGTGGCCAGGTCTAGAGTTATGGTATTGTGTTCTGTGAGGTGTACAGGAAGGATAGGGGTATGGACAGACTTAGGGCTGGTCTCTGATGTGAGGGCAAGTGCGAGATTGAGGTTCAGGATTACGGTGAAGTGTGGGTCATGCCAATGGTTACGGTGAAAGGACAGGTCCAAGATTCATGGCTAGGGTTAGGATTACTGCGTCGTTCTGTTCTACAGAAAGGACAAGTTTGGGATTAAGGTTAGGGTCCAGCTCTGATGTGAGTGCGAGTGTGAAATTGCGATTCAGTGTTGAGGAGGGCCCTGGGTGATGTCAATGGTGACGTTGTGTGGATAGGCCCAGGACTCAGTGCTAGGCTTAAAATTTTGTGTTCTTTCTGTTTTCCGGAGACATTAGCATTACGGAAAGAGTTAGGGTCTGGGTCTGATGCGACGGTAAGTGCAAGATGGTGGATCAGGTTTATGGTGAGGCATGGGTGACGTCAGTGGTCAAGTCGGGTGTCATAACCACGGGCCAGGGCTAGGGTAAGGGTTAGGTTTTTGGGAAACTGTAGAGGGATGGTATTGTTACATGTAGACTTAGGTCCTTCTCTTAAGTTAGGGCGAACATACGATTCAGTTCCAGGATAACTGTGAGCCAAGGTTGATATCCAAGGTTATGGTGGAGTTTCAGGAAACAGGGCCACGCTGGGGTTAGGGTTATGTAATCGTTAAAGTGTATGGGGTTTACGTGAATAGAGCTCGATTTTGGATCCTACTCTGATGTGAGGGCGTAGGCCAGACTGATCTTGATCATCATGGTGTGGCATAGGTGACATCAATGCTGACGCTGAGGGTCCAGGTTAAGGGACCTTGGTTAGCGGTAGGGTTTTTGTAAGGAAATGTCTATGCAGAAGATATGGTTCTGGATATAATTAGGGTGCAGTTTTGAAGTCAGGGCGAGTGTGAGGTCGAGTCACAGGGTTGAGGGAGTCATAGTTGATATCAATGGTGAAGGCGAAGTATCTGGTCCATGGCTCGGGTCTAGGGTTCCGTTTAGGTGTTCGATAAGGAGTACGGGTGAGATAGGTTTACAGTTAGATTCGGATCCATCTCTGATGTGAAGGCGAGCGCAAGATTGAGTTTCAGTTTTAAGGTGAGGTGTGGGTGTCATGAATGCTTAAGTTGAAGTGTCAGATCCTGGCGCCAGGGATAGGGCTGGCATTACCTGTAAGTTAAGGTGTATTGGGCTGAATGAGTGACAGTTAGAGATCTGATCCGTCTCCGATGTGAGGGCAATGGCCAGAGTGAGCTTCAGGCTTATGGGGAGGAATGACAGACGTCAATGCTGATGGTGGCAGTTCAGTTAAAGGGGCCTGGGCTAGGTTTAGGGTTTCCTGTAAGGGAAAGTCTATGCATATGATACGGTTACGGAGAGAATTTGGGTTCAATTCTGATGTGAGTGCGAGGGTGAGATTGAGTCTCAGGGTAAAGATGTGGCTCCTAGTCGGCAGCAATGTTGAAGTCAGAGTATCTAGTCCAGGGCTCGGGTCTAGGGTTAGGCTTAGGTGTTCAGTAAGATTTACAGGAACATAGAGTTACATTTAGAGTTCGAATCTGACACTGATGTGAGGGCGATGGCCAGATTGAGCTTCATGTTTACTTTGCGGCATGACAGACGTTGCAGCTGATGGCGGCGTTTCAGGTAAAGTGGCCAGGGTTAGAGTTATGTTATTGTGCTCTGTGAGGTGTACAGGAAGGATAGGGTGATGGACAGACTTAGGGTGTTCTCTGATGTGAGGGCAAGTTCGAGATGGTGGTTCAGGTTTACGGTGAAGTGTGAATGATGCCAATGGTTACGGGGAAGGGTCAAGTAAAGAGTCATTTCTATTGTTGAGATTAAAGGGTCTCTCTGTTCTACAGAAAGGATAAGTTAAGGAATAGGGTTAGGTTCCAGCTCTGATGTGAGTGTGCTTTTGAAATTGCGATTCATAGTTGAGGAGGGCCCTGGGTGATGTCAAAGCTTACGTTGTGTGGATAGGCCCAGGATTCAGTGATAGGGTTAAAATTTTGTGTTCTCTCTGATTTCCAGAGACATTAGCATTACGGAAAGAGTTAGGTCCTGGGTCTGATGTGACGGGGAGAGCAACATGGTGGATCAGGTTTATGGTGAGGCATGGGTGACATCAATGTTCCTGGTGAGCTGTCAGGACCACTGGCCAGGGCTAGGCTAAGCGTTACGTTTTCGGTTAGGTGAAGAGAGAGGGTGTTTTCACATTTATACATATTGTCCTTCTCTGACGTTAGGGCGAATGTGCGATTCAGTTCCAGGATTACAGTGTGGCAAAGGTGATATCCATGATGAGGTTGGAGTTTCAGGACACTGCTCCACGCTAGGGTTAGGGTTATGTAATCGTTAAGAGTATGGGTTGGACCGGGATACGTTTCGATTTGCATCCTACTCTGACGTGAGGGCGAAGGCCAGATTGATCTTCATCATCGTGGTGTGGCATCGGTGACATCAATGCTGACGCTGGGGTTACAGGTTAATAGACCTGGTTTAGGGATAAGATTTTCTGTAAGGAAAAGTCTATGCGGTACATATGGTTATGGACAGAATTAGGGAGCAGTTCTGAGGTCAGGGCGAGTGTGAGATTGAGTCGCAGGGTCAATGGAGTCATAGTTGATATCCACGGTGAAGGTGAATTATCTGTTCCAGGGTAGGGTGTACGGTTAGATTTAGGTGTTCGATAAGGAATACGGGTGTGATATGGTTACAGTTAGACTTCAGATCTATCTCTGATGTGAGGGAGAGTGCATGATTGAGTTTGAAGTTAAAGCTGAAATATGGGTGACATCAAAGATGAAGGTGAAGTGTCAGATCCTGGCGCCAGATCTACGGTTAGCATTAGTTGTAAGGTAAGGAGTATGGGGCAGATTGAGTGGCAGTAAGAGTTCTGATCTGACTCTGATGTGAAGGAAATGGCCAGAATGTGCTTCAGGATTATGGGGAGGAATGACAGAAGTCGATGCTGATGGTGGCGGTTCAGTTAAATTGGCCTGGGCTAGGGTTAGGGTTTCCTGTAAGGGAAAATCTATGCATATGTTACGGTGACGGAGAAAATTAGGGTTCAGTTCTGATGTGAGGACGAGGGTGAGATTGAGGCTCATGGTTAAGATGTGTCTCCTAGTTGGCACAAATGTTGAAGGCGAGAGAATCTAGTCTAGTTCTCGGACCTAGGGTTAGGGTTAGGTGTTCACTAAGATTTACAGTAACATAGAGTTACATTTAGAGTTTGCATCTGACCCTGATGTGAGAGCGATGGCCAGATTGAGCTTCAGGTTTATGGAGCGGCATGACAGACGTTGAAGTTGACTATGTCAGCTCAGGTAAAGTGGCCAGGTCTAGAGTTATGGTATTGTGTTCTGTGAGGTGTACAGGAAGGATAGGGGTATGGACAGACTTAGGGCTGGTCTCTGATGTGAGGGCAAGTGCGAGATTGAGGTTCAGGATTACGGTGAAGTGTGGGTCATGCCAATGGTTACGGTGAAAGGACAGGTCCAAGATTCATGGCTAGGGTTAGGATTACTGCGTCGTTCTGTTCTACAGAAAGGACAAGTTTGGGATTAAGGTTAGGGTCCAGCTCTGATGTGAGTGCGAGTGTGAAATTGCGATTCAGTGTTGAGGAGGGCCCTGGGTGATGTCAATGGTGACGTTGTGTGGATAGGCCCAGGACTCAGTGCTAGGCTTAAAATTTTGTGTTCTTTCTGTTTTCCGGAGACATTAGCATTACGGAAAGAGTTAGGGTCTGGGTCTGATGCGACGGTAAGTGCAAGATGGTGGATCAGGTTTATGGTGAGGCATGGGTGACGTCAGTGCTAAAGTCGGGTGTCATAACCACGGGCCAGGGCTAGGGTAAGGGTTAGGTTTTTGGGAAACTGTAGAGGGATGGTATTGTTACATGTAGACTTAGGTCCTTCTCTTAAGTTAGGGCGAACATACGATTCAGTTCCAGGATAACTGTGAGCCAAGGTTGATATCCAAGGTTATGGTGGAGTTTCAGGAAACAGGGCCACGCTGGGGTTAGGGTTATGTAATCGTTAAAGTGTATGGGGTTTACGTGAATAGAGCTCGATTTTGGATCCTACTCTGATGTGAGGGCGTAGGCCAGACTGATCTTGATCATCATGGTGTGGCATAGGTGACATCAATGCTGACGCTGAGGGTCCAGGTTAAGGGACCTTGGTTAGCGGTAGGGTTTTTGTAAGGAAATGTCTATGCAGAAGATATGGTTCTGGATATAATTAGGGTGCAGTTTTGAAGTCAGGGCGAGTGTGAGGTCGAGTCACAGGGTTGAGGGAGTCATAGTTGATATCAATGGTGAAGGCGAAGTATCTGGTCCATGGCTCGGGTCTAGGGTTCCGTTTAGGTGTTCGATAAGGAGTACGGGTGAGATAGGTTTACAGTTAGATTCGGATCCATCTCTGATGTGAAGGCGAGCGCAAGATTGAGTTTCAGTTTTAAGGTGAGGTGTGGGTGTCATGAATGCTTAAGTTGAAGTGTCAGATCCTGGCGCCAGGGATAGGGCTGGCATTACCTGTAAGTTAAGGTGTATTGGGCTGACTGAGTGACAGTTAGAGATCTGATCCGTCTCCGATGTGAGGGCAATGGCCAGAGTGAGCTTCAGGCTTATGGGGAGGAATGACAGACGTCAATGCTGATGGTGGCAGTTCAGTTAAAGGGGCCTGGGCTAGGTTTAGGGTTTCCTGTAAGGGAAAGTCTATGCATATGATACGGTTACGGAGAGAATTTGGGTTCAATTCTGATGTGAGTGCGAGGGTGAGATTGAGTCTCAGGGTAAAGATGTGGCTCCTAGTCGGCAGCAATGTTGAAGTCAGAGTATCTAGTCCAGGGCTCGGGTCTAGGGTTAGGCTTAGGTGTTCAGTAAGATTTACAGGAACATAGAGTTACATTTAGAGTTCGAATCTGACACTGATGTGAGGGCGATGGCCAGATTGAGCTTCATGTTTACTTTGCGGCATGACAGACGTTGCAGCTGATGGCGGCGTTTCAGGTAAAGTGGCCAGGGTTAGAGTTATGTTATTGTGCTCTGTGAGGTGTACAGGAAGGATAGGGTGATGGACAGACTTAGGGTGTTCTCTGATGTGAGGGCAAGTTCGAGATGGTGGTTCAGGTTTACGGTGAAGTGTGAATGATGCCAATGGTTACGGGGAAGGGTCAAGTAAAGAGTCATTTCTATTGTTGAGATTAAAGGGTCTCTCTGTTCTACAGAAAGGATAAGTTAAGGAATAGGGTTAGGTTCCAGCTCTGATGTGAGTGTGCTTTTGAAATTGCGATTCATAGTTGAGGAGGGCCCTGGGTGATGTCAAAGCTTACGTTGTGTGGATAGGCCCAGGATTCAGTGATAGGGTTAAAATTTTGTGTTCTCTCTGATTTCCAGAGACATTAGCATTACGGAAAGAGTTAGGTCCTGGGTCTGATGTGACGGGGAGAGCAACATGGTGGATCAGGTTTATGGTGAGGCATGGGTGACATCAATGTTCCTGGTGAGCTGTCAGGACCACTGGCCAGGGCTAGGCTAAGCGTTACGTTTTCGGTTAGGTGAAGAGAGAGGGTGTTTTCACATTTATACATATTGTCCTTCTCTGACGTTAGGGCGAATGTGCGATTCAGTTCCAGGATTACAGTGTGGCAAAGGTGATATCCATGATGAGGTTGGAGTTTCAGGACACTGCTCCACGCTAGGGTTAGGGTTATGTAATCGTTAAGAGTATGGGTTGGACCGGGATACGTTTCGATTTGCATCCTACTCTGACGTGAGGGCGAAGGCCAGATTGATCTTCATCATCGTGGTGTGGCATCGGTGACATCAATGCTGACGCTGGGGTTACAGGTTAATAGACCTGGTTTAGGGATAAGATTTTCTGTAAGGAAAAGTCTATGCGGTACATATGGTTATGGACAGAATTAGGGAGCAGTTCTGAGGTCAGGGCGAGTGTGAGATTGAGTCGCAGGGTCAATGGAGTCATAGTTGATATCCACGGTGAAGGTGAATTATCTGTTCCAGGGTAGGGTGTACGGTTAGATTTAGGTGTTCGATAAGGAATACGGGTGTGATATGGTTACAGTTAGACTTCAGATCTATCTCTGATGTGAGGGAGAGTGCATGATTGAGTTTGAAGTTAAAGCTGAAATATGGGTGACATCAAAGATGAAGGTGAAGTGTCAGATCCTGGCGCCAGATCTACGGTTAGCATTAGTTGTAAGGTAAGGAGTATGGGGCAGATTGAGTGGCAGTAAGAGTTCTGATCTGACTCTGATGTGAAGGAAATGGCCAGAATGTGCTTCAGGATTATGGGGAGGAATGACAGAAGTCGATGCTGATGGTGGCGGTTCAGTTAAATTGGCCTGGGCTAGGGTTAGGGTTTCCTGTAAGGGAAAATCTATGCATATGTTACGGTGACGGAGAAAATTAGGGTTCAGTTCTGATGTGAGGACGAGGGTGAGATTGAGGCTCATGGTTAAGATGTGTCTCCTAGTTGGCACAAATGTTGAAGGCGAGAGAATCTAGTCTAGTTCTCGGACCTAGGGTTAGGGTTAGGTGTTCACTAAGATTTACAGTAACATAGAGTTACATTTAGAGTTTGCATCTGACCCTGATGTGAGAGCGATGGCCAGATTGAGCTTCAGGTTTATGGAGCGGCATGACAGACGTTGAAGTTGACTATGTCAGCTCAGGTAAAGTGGCCAGGTCTAGAGTTATGGTATTGTGTTCTGTGAGGTGTACAGGAAGGATAGGGGTATGGACAGACTTAGGGCTGGTCTCTGATGTGAGGGCAAGTGCGAGATTGAGGTTCAGGATTACGGTGAAGTGTGGGTCATGCCAATGGTTACGGTGAAAGGACAGGTCCAAGATTCATGGCTAGGGTTAGGATTACTGCGTCGTTCTGTTCTACAGAAAGGACAAGTTTGGGATTAAGGTTAGGGTCCAGCTCTGATGTGAGTGCGAGTGTGAAATTGCGATTCAGTGTTGAGGAGGGCCCTGGGTGATGTCAATGGTGACGTTGTGTGGATAGGCCCAGGACTCAGTGCTAGGCTTAAAATTTTGTGTTCTTTCTGTTTTCCGGAGACATTAGCATTACGGAAAGAGTTAGGGTCTGGGTCTGATGCGACGGTAAGTGCAAGATGGTGGATCAGGTTTATGGTGAGGCATGGGTGACGTCAGTGGTCAAGTCGGGTGTCATAACCACGGGCCAGGGCTAGGGTAAGGGTTAGGTTTTTGGGAAACTGTAGAGGGATGGTATTGTTACATGTAGACTTAGGTCCTTCTCTTAAGTTAGGGCGAACATACGATTCAGTTCCAGGATAACTGTGAGCCAAGGTTGATATCCAAGGTTATGGTGGAGTTTCAGGAAACAGGGCCACGCTGGGGTTAGGGTTATGTAATCGTTAAAGTGTATGGGGTTTACGTGAATAGAGCTCGATTTTGGATCCTACTCTGATGTGAGGGCGTAGGCCAGACTGATCTTGATCATCATGGTGTGGCATAGGTGACATCAATGCTGACGCTGAGGGTCCAGGTTAAGGGACCTTGGTTAGCGGTAGGGTTTTTGTAAGGAAATGTCTATGCAGAAGATATGGTTCTGGATATAATTAGGGTGCAGTTTTGAAGTCAGGGCGAGTGTGAGGTCGAGTCACAGGGTTGAGGGAGTCATAGTTGATATCAATGGTGAAGGCGAAGTATCTGGTCCATGGCTCGGGTCTAGGGTTCCGTTTAGGTGTTCGATAAGGAGTACGGGTGAGATAGGTTTACAGTTAGATTCGGATCCATCTCTGATGTGAAGGCGAGCGCAAGATTGAGTTTCAGTTTTAAGGTGAGGTGTGGGTGTCATGAATGCTTAAGTTGAAGTGTCAGATCCTGGCGCCAGGGATAGGGCTGGCATTACCTGTAAGTTAAGGTGTATTGGGCTGACTGAGTGACAGTTAGAGATCTGATCCGTCTCCGATGTGAGGGCAATGGCCAGAGTGAGCTTCAGGCTTATGGGGAGGAATGACAGACGTCAATGCTGATGGTGGCAGTTCAGTTAAAGGGGCCTGGGCTAGGTTTAGGGTTTCCTGTAAGGGAAAGTCTATGCATATGATACGGTTACGGAGAGAATTTGGGTTCAATTCTGATGTGAGTGCGAGGGTGAGATTGAGTCTCAGGGTAAAGATGTGGCTCCTAGTCGGCAGCAATGTTGAAGTCAGAGTATCTAGTCCAGGGCTCGGGTCTAGGGTTAGGCTTAGGTGTTCAGTAAGATTTACAGGAACATAGAGTTACATTTAGAGTTCGAATCTGACACTGATGTGAGGGCGATGGCCAGATTGAGCTTCATGTTTACTTTGCGGCATGACAGACGTTGCAGCTGATGGCGGCGTTTCAGGTAAAGTGGCCAGGGTTAGAGTTATGTTATTGTGCTCTGTGAGGTGTACAGGAAGGATAGGGTGATGGACAGACTTAGGGTGTTCTCTGATGTGAGGGCAAGTTCGAGATGGTGGTTCAGGTTTACGGTGAAGTGTGAATGATGCCAATGGTTACGGGGAAGGGTCAAGTAAAGAGTCATTTCTATTGTTGAGATTAAAGGGTCTCTCTGTTCTACAGAAAGGATAAGTTAAGGAATAGGGTTAGGTTCCAGCTCTGATGTGAGTGTGCTTTTGAAATTGCGATTCATAGTTGAGGAGGGCCCTGGGTGATGTCAAAGCTTACGTTGTGTGGATAGGCCCAGGATTCAGTGATAGGGTTAAAATTTTGTGTTCTCTCTGATTTCCAGAGACATTAGCATTACGGAAAGAGTTAGGTCCTGGGTCTGATGTGACGGGGAGAGCAACATGGTGGATCAGGTTTATGGTGAGGCATGGGTGACATCAATGTTCCTGGTGAGCTGTCAGGACCACTGGCCAGGGCTAGGCTAAGCGTTACGTTTTCGGTTAGGTGAAGAGAGAGGGTGTTTTCACATTTATACATATTGTCCTTCTCTTACGTTAGGGCGAATGTGCGATTCAGTTCCAGGATTACAGTGTGGCAAAGGTGATATCCATGATGAGGTTGGAGTTTCAGGACACTGCTCCACGCTAGGGTTAGGGTTATGTAATCGTTAAGAGTATGGGTTGGACCGGGATACGTTTCGATTTGCATCCTACTCTGACGTGAGGGCGAAGGCCAGATTGATCTTCATCATCGTGGTGTGGCATCGGTGACATCAATGCTGACGCTGGGGTTACAGGTTAATAGACCTGGTTTAGGGATAAGATTTTCTGTAAGGAAAAGTCTATGCGGTACATATGGTTATGGACAGAATTAGGGAGCAGTTCTGAGGTCAGGGCGAGTGTGAGATTGAGTCGCAGGGTCAATGGAGTCATAGTTGATATCCACGGTGAAGGTGAATTATCTGTTCCAGGGTAGGGTGTACGGTTAGATTTAGGTGTTCGATAAGGAATACGGGTGTGATATGGTTACAGTTAGACTTCAGATCTATCTCTGATGTGAGGGAGAGTGCATGATTGAGTTTGAAGTTAAAGCTGAAATATGGGTGACATCAAAGATGAAGGTGAAGTGTCAGATCCTGGCGCCAGATCTACGGTTAGCATTAGTTGTAAGGTAAGGAGTATGGGGCAGATTGAGTGGCAGTAAGAGTTCTGATCTGACTCTGATGTGAAGGAAATGGCCAGAATGTGCTTCAGGATTATGGGGAGGAATGACAGAAGTCGATGCTGATGGTGGCGGTTCAGTTAAATTGGCCTGGGCTAGGGTTAGGGTTTCCTGTAAGGGAAAATCTATGCATATGTTACGGTGACGGAGAAAATTAGGGTTCAGTTCTGATGTGAGGACGAGGGTGAGATTGAGGCTCATGGTTAAGATGTGTCTCCTAGTTGGCACAAATGTTGAAGGCGAGAGAATCTAGTCTAGTTCTCGGACCTAGGGTTAGGGTTAGGTGTTCACTAAGATTTACAGTAACATAGAGTTACATTTAGAGTTTGCATCTGACCCTGATGTGAGAGCGATGGCCAGATTGAGCTTCAGGTTTATGGAGCGGCATGACAGACGTTGAAGTTGACTATGTCAGCTCAGGTAAAGTGGCCAGGTCTAGAGTTATGGTATTGTGTTCTGTGAGGTGTACAGGAAGGATAGGGGTATGGACAGACTTAGGGCTGGTCTCTGATGTGAGGGCAAGTGCGAGATTGAGGTTCAGGATTACGGTGAAGTGTGGGTCATGCCAATGGTTACGGTGAAAGGACAGGTCCAAGATTCATGGCTAGGGTTAGGATTACTGCGTCGTTCTGTTCTACAGAAAGGACAAGTTTGGGATTAAGGTTAGGGTCCAGCTCTGATGTGAGTGCGAGTGTGAAATTGCGATTCAGTGTTGAGGAGGGCCCTGGGTGATGTCAATGGTGACGTTGTGTGGATAGGCCCAGGACTCAGTGCTAGGCTTAAAATTTTGTGTTCTTTCTGTTTTCCGGAGACATTAGCATTACGGAAAGAGTTAGGGTCTGGGTCTGATGCGACGGTAAGTGCAAGATGGTGGATCAGGTTTATGGTGAGGCATGGGTGACGTCAGTGGTCAAGTCGGGTGTCATAACCACGGGCCAGGGCTAGGGTAAGGGTTAGGTTTTTGGGAAACTGTAGAGGGATGGTATTGTTACATGTAGACTTAGGTCCTTCTCTTAAGTTAGGGCGAACATACGATTCAGTTCCAGGATAACTGTGAGCCAAGGTTGATATCCAAGGTTATGGTGGAGTTTCAGGAAACAGGGCCACGCTGGGGTTAGGGTTATGTAATCGTTAAAGTGTATGGGGTTTACGTGAATAGAGCTCGATTTTGGATCCTACTCTGATGTGAGGGCGTAGGCCAGACTGATCTTGATCATCATGGTGTGGCATAGGTGACATCAATGCTGACGCTGAGGGTCCAGGTTAAGGGACCTTGGTTAGCGGTAGGGTTTTTGTAAGGAAATGTCTATGCAGAAGATATGGTTCTGGATATAATTAGGGTGCAGTTTTGAAGTCAGGGCGAGTGTGAGGTCGAGTCACAGGGTTGAGGGAGTCATAGTTGATATCAATGGTGAAGGCGAAGTATCTGGTCCATGGCTCGGGTCTAGGGTTCCGTTTAGGTGTTCGATAAGGAGTACGGGTGAGATAGGTTTACAGTTAGATTCGGATCCATCTCTGATGTGAAGGCGAGCGCAAGATTGAGTTTCAGTTTTAAGGTGAGGTGTGGGTGTCATGAATGCTTAAGTTGAAGTGTCAGATCCTGGCGCCAGGGATAGGGCTGGCATTACCTGTAAGTTAAGGTGTATTGGGCTGAATGAGTGACAGTTAGAGATCTGATCCATCTCCGATGTGAGGGCAATGGCCAGAGTGAGCTTCAGGCTTATGGGGAGGAATGACAGACGTCAATGCTGATGGTGGCAGTTCAGTTAAAGGGGCCTGGGCTAGGTTTAGGGTTTCCTGTAAGGGAAAGTCTATGCATATGATACGGTTACGGAGAGAATTTGGGTTCAATTCTGATGTGAGTGCGAGGGTGAGATTGAGTCTCAGGGTAAAGATGTGGCTCCTAGTCGGCAGCAATGTTGAAGTCAGAGTATCTAGTCCAGGGCTCGGGTCTAGGGTTAGGCTTAGGTGTTCAGTAAGATTTACAGGAACATAGAGTTACATTTAGAGTTCGAATCTGACACTGATGTGAGGGCGATGGCCAGATTGAGCTTCATGTTTACTTTGCGGCATGACAGACGTTGCAGCTGATGGCGGCGTTTCAGGTAAAGTGGCCAGGGTTAGAGTTATGTTATTGTGCTCTGTGAGGTGTACAGGAAGGATAGGGTGATGGACAGACTTAGGGTGTTCTCTGATGTGAGGGCAAGTTCGAGATGGTGGTTCAGGTTTACGGTGAAGTGTGAATGATGCCAATGGTTACGGGGAAGGGTCAAGTAAAGAGTCATTTCTATTGTTGAGATTAAAGGGTCTCTCTGTTCTACAGAAAGGATAAGTTAAGGAATAGGGTTAGGTTCCAGCTCTGATGTGAGTGTGCTTTTGAAATTGCGATTCATAGTTGAGGAGGGCCCTGGGTGATGTCAAAGCTTACGTTGTGTGGATAGGCCCAGGATTCAGTGATAGGGTTAAAATTTTGTGTTCTCTCTGATTTCCAGAGACATTAGCATTACGGAAAGAGTTAGGTCCTGGGTCTGATGTGACGGGGAGAGCAACATGGTGGATCAGGTTTATGGTGAGGCATGGGTGACATCAATGTTCCTGGTGAGCTGTCAGGACCACTGGCCAGGGCTAGGCTAAGCGTTACGTTTTCGGTTAGGTGAAGAGAGAGGGTGTTTTCACATTTATACATATTGTCCTTCTCTTACGTTAGGGCGAATGTGCGATTCAGTTCCAGGATTACAGTGTGGCAAAGGTGATATCCATGATGAGGTTGGAGTTTCAGGACACTGCTCCACGCTAGGGTTAGGGTTATGTAATCGTTAAGAGTATGGGTTGGACCGGGATACGTTTCGATTTGCATCCTACTCTGACGTGAGGGCGAAGGCCAGATTGATCTTCATCATCGTGGTGTGGCATCGGTGACATCAATGCTGACGCTGGGGTTACAGGTTAATAGACCTGGTTTAGGGATAAGATTTTCTGTAAGGAAAAGTCTATGCGGTACATATGGTTATGGACAGAATTAGGGAGCAGTTCTGAGGTCAGGGCGAGTGTGAGATTGAGTCGCAGGGTCAATGGAGTCATAGTTGATATCCACGGTGAAGGTGAATTATCTGTTCCAGGGTAGGGTGTACGGTTAGATTTAGGTGTTCGATAAGGAATACGGGTGTGATATGGTTACAGTTAGACTTCAGATCTATCTCTGATGTGAGGGAGAGTGCATGATTGAGTTTGAAGTTAAAGCTGAAATATGGGTGACATCAAAGATGAAGGTGAAGTGTCAGATCCTGGCGCCAGATCTACGGTTAGCATTAGTTGTAAGGTAAGGAGTATGGGGCAGATTGAGTGGCAGTAAGAGTTCTGATCTGACTCTGATGTGAAGGAAATGGCCAGAATGTGCTTCAGGATTATGGGGAGGAATGACAGAAGTCGATGCTGATGGTGGCGGTTCAGTTAAATTGGCCTGGGCTAGGGTTAGGGTTTCCTGTAAGGGAAAATCTATGCATATGTTACGGTGACGGAGAAAATTAGGGTTCAGTTCTGATGTGAGGACGAGGGTGAGATTGAGGCTCATGGTTAAGATGTGTCTCCTAGTTGGCACAAATGTTGAAGGCGAGAGAATCTAGTCTAGTTCTCGGACCTAGGGTTAGGGTTAGGTGTTCACTAAGATTTACAGTAACATAGAGTTACATTTAGAGTTTGCATCTGACCCTGATGTGAGAGCGATGGCCAGATTGAGCTTCAGGTTTATGGAGCGGCATGACAGACGTTGAAGTTGACTATGTCAGCTCAGGTAAAGTGGCCAGGTCTAGAGTTATGGTATTGTGTTCTGTGAGGTGTACAGGAAGGATAGGGGTATGGACAGACTTAGGGCTGGTCTCTGATGTGAGGGCAAGTGCGAGATTGAGGTTCAGGATTACGGTGAAGTGTGGGTCATGCCAATGGTTACGGTGAAAGGACAGGTCCAAGATTCATGGCTAGGGTTAGGATTACTGCGTCGTTCTGTTCTACAGAAAGGACAAGTTTGGGATTAAGGTTAGGGTCCAGCTCTGATGTGAGTGCGAGTGTGAAATTGCGATTCAGTGTTGAGGAGGGCCCTGGGTGATGTCAATGGTGACGTTGTGTGGATAGGCCCAGGACTCAGTGCTAGGCTTAAAATTTTGTGTTCTTTCTGTTTTCCGGAGACATTAGCATTACGGAAAGAGTTAGGGTCTGGGTCTGATGCGACGGTAAGTGCAAGATGGTGGATCAGGTTTATGGTGAGGCATGGGTGACGTCAGTGCTAAAGTCGGGTGTCATAACCACGGGCCAGGGCTAGGGTAAGGGTTAGGTTTTTGGGAAACTGTAGAGGGATGGTATTGTTACATGTAGACTTAGGTCCTTCTCTTAAGTTAGGGCGAACATACGATTCAGTTCCAGGATAACTGTGAGCCAAGGTTGATATCCAAGGTTATGGTGGAGTTTCAGGAAACAGGGCCACGCTGGGGTTAGGGTTATGTAATCGTTAAAGTGTATGGGGTTTACGTGAATAGAGCTCGATTTTGGATCCTACTCTGATGTGAGGGCGTAGGCCAGACTGATCTTGATCATCATGGTGTGGCATAGGTGACATCAATGCTGACGCTGAGGGTCCAGGTTAAGGGACCTTGGTTAGCGGTAGGGTTTTTGTAAGGAAATGTCTATGCAGAAGATATGGTTCTGGATATAATTAGGGTGCAGTTTTGAAGTCAGGGCGAGTGTGAGGTCGAGTCACAGGGTTGAGGGAGTCATAGTTGATATCAATGGTGAAGGCGAAGTATCTGGTCCATGGCTCGGGTCTAGGGTTCCGTTTAGGTGTTCGATAAGGAGTACGGGTGAGATAGGTTTACAGTTAGATTCGGATCCATCTCTGATGTGAAGGCGAGCGCAAGATTGAGTTTCAGTTTTAAGGTGAGGTGTGGGTGTCATGAATGCTTAAGTTGAAGTGTCAGATCCTGGCGCCAGGGATAGGGCTGGCATTACCTGTAAGTTAAGGTGTATTGGGCTGACTGAGTGACAGTTAGAGATCTGATCCGTCTCCGATGTGAGGGCAATGGCCAGAGTGAGCTTCAGGCTTATGGGGAGGAATGACAGACGTCAATGCTGATGGTGGCAGTTCAGTTAAAGGGGCCTGGGCTAGGTTTAGGGTTTCCTGTAAGGGAAAGTCTATGCATATGATACGGTTACGGAGAGAATTTGGGTTCAATTCTGATGTGAGTGCGAGGGTGAGATTGAGTCTCAGGGTAAAGATGTGGCTCCTAGTCGGCAGCAATGTTGAAGTCAGAGTATCTAGTCCAGGGCTCGGGTCTAGGGTTAGGCTTAGGTGTTCAGTAAGATTTACAGGAACATAGAGTTACATTTAGAGTTCGAATCTGACACTGATGTGAGGGCGATGGCCAGATTGAGCTTCATGTTTACTTTGCGGCATGACAGACGTTGCAGCTGATGGCGGCGTTTCAGGTAAAGTGGCCAGGGTTAGAGTTATGTTATTGTGCTCTGTGAGGTGTACAGGAAGGATAGGGTGATGGACAGACTTAGGGTGTTCTCTGATGTGAGGGCAAGTTCGAGATGGTGGTTCAGGTTTACGGTGAAGTGTGAATGATGCCAATGGTTACGGGGAAGGGTCAAGTAAAGAGTCATTTCTATTGTTGAGATTAAAGGGTCTCTCTGTTCTACAGAAAGGATAAGTTAAGGAATAGGGTTAGGTTCCAGCTCTGATGTGAGTGTGCTTTTGAAATTGCGATTCATAGTTGAGGAGGGCCCTGGGTGATGTCAAAGCTTACGTTGTGTGGATAGGCCCAGGATTCAGTGATAGGGTTAAAATTTTGTGTTCTCTCTGATTTCCAGAGACATTAGCATTACGGAAAGAGTTAGGTCCTGGGTCTGATGTGACGGGGAGAGCAACATGGTGGATCAGGTTTATGGTGAGGCATGGGTGACATCAATGTTCCTGGTGAGCTGTCAGGACCACTGGCCAGGGCTAGGCTAAGCGTTACGTTTTCGGTTAGGTGAAGAGAGAGGGTGTTTTCACATTTATACATATTGTCCTTCTCTTACGTTAGGGCGAATGTGCGATTCAGTTCCAGGATTACAGTGTGGCAAAGGTGATATCCATGATGAGGTTGGAGTTTCAGGACACTGCTCCACGCTAGGGTTAGGGTTATGTAATCGTTAAGAGTATGGGTTGGACCGGGATACGTTTCGATTTGCATCCTACTCTGACGTGAGGGCGAAGGCCAGATTGATCTTCATCATCGTGGTGTGGCATCGGTGACATCAATGCTGACGCTGGGGTTACAGGTTAATAGACCTGGTTTAGGGATAAGATTTTCTGTAAGGAAAAGTCTATGCGGTACATATGGTTATGGACAGAATTAGGGAGCAGTTCTGAGGTCAGGGCGAGTGTGAGATTGAGTCGCAGGGTCAATGGAGTCATAGTTGATATCCACGGTGAAGGTGAATTATCTGTTCCAGGGTAGGGTGTACGGTTAGATTTAGGTGTTCGATAAGGAATACGGGTGTGATATGGTTACAGTTAGACTTCAGATCTATCTCTGATGTGAGGGAGAGTGCATGATTGAGTTTGAAGTTAAAGCTGAAATATGGGTGACATCAAAGATGAAGGTGAAGTGTCAGATCCTGGCGCCAGATCTACGGTTAGCATTAGTTGTAAGGTAAGGAGTATGGGGCAGATTGAGTGGCAGTAAGAGTTCTGATCTGACTCTGATGTGAAGGAAATGGCCAGAATGTGCTTCAGGATTATGGGGAGGAATGACAGAAGTCGATGCTGATGGTGGCGGTTCAGTTAAATTGGCCTGGGCTAGGGTTAGGGTTTCCTGTAAGGGAAAATCTATGCATATGTTACGGTGACGGAGAAAATTAGGGTTCAGTTCTGATGTGAGGACGAGGGTGAGATTGAGGCTCATGGTTAAGATGTGTCTCCTAGTTGGCACAAATGTTGAAGGCGAGAGAATCTAGTCTAGTTCTCGGACCTAGGGTTAGGGTTAGGTGTTCACTAAGATTTACAGTAACATAGAGTTACATTTAGAGTTTGCATCTGACCCTGATGTGAGAGCGATGGCCAGATTGAGCTTCAGGTTTATGGAGCGGCATGACAGACGTTGAAGTTGACTATGTCAGCTCAGGTAAAGTGGCCAGGTCTAGAGTTATGGTATTGTGTTCTGTGAGGTGTACAGGAAGGATAGGGGTATGGACAGACTTAGGGCTGGTCTCTGATGTGAGGGCAAGTGCGAGATTGAGGTTCAGGATTACGGTGAAGTGTGGGTCATGCCAATGGTTACGGTGAAAGGACAGGTCCAAGATTCATGGCTAGGGTTAGGATTACTGCGTCGTTCTGTTCTACAGAAAGGACAAGTTTGGGATTAAGGTTAGGGTCCAGCTCTGATGTGAGTGCGAGTGTGAAATTGCGATTCAGTGTTGAGGAGGGCCCTGGGTGATGTCAATGGTGACGTTGTGTGGATAGGCCCAGGACTCAGTGCTAGGCTTAAAATTTTGTGTTCTTTCTGTTTTCCGGAGACATTAGCATTACGGAAAGAGTTAGGGTCTGGGTCTGATGCGACGGTAAGTGCAAGATGGTGGATCAGGTTTATGGTGAGGCATGGGTGACGTCAGTGCTAAAGTCGGGTGTCATAACCACGGGCCAGGGCTAGGGTAAGGGTTAGGTTTTTGGGAAACTGTAGAGGGATGGTATTGTTACATGTAGACTTAGGTCCTTCTCTTAAGTTAGGGCGAACATACGATTCAGTTCCAGGATAACTGTGAGCCAAGGTTGATATCCAAGGTTATGGTGGAGTTTCAGGAAACAGGGCCACGCTGGGGTTAGGGTTATGTAATCGTTAAAGTGTATGGGGTTTACGTGAATAGAGCTCGATTTTGGATCCTACTCTGATGTGAGGGCGTAGGCCAGACTGATCTTGATCATCATGGTGTGGCATAGGTGACATCAATGCTGACGCTGAGGGTCCAGGTTAAGGGACCTTGGTTAGCGGTAGGGTTTTTGTAAGGAAATGTCTATGCAGAAGATATGGTTCTGGATATAATTAGGGTGCAGTTTTGAAGTCAGGGCGAGTGTGAGGTCGAGTCACAGGGTTGAGGGAGTCATAGTTGATATCAATGGTGAAGGCGAAGTATCTGGTCCATGGCTCGGGTCTAGGGTTCCGTTTAGGTGTTCGATAAGGAGTACGGGTGAGATAGGTTTACAGTTAGATTCGGATCCATCTCTGATGTGAAGGCGAGCGCAAGATTGAGTTTCAGTTTTAAGGTGAGGTGTGGGTGTCATGAATGCTTAAGTTGAAGTGTCAGATCCTGGCGCCAGGGATAGGGCTGGCATTACCTGTAAGTTAAGGTGTATTGGGCTGACTGAGTGACAGTTAGAGATCTGATCCGTCTCCGATGTGAGGGCAATGGCCAGAGTGAGCTTCAGGCTTATGGGGAGGAATGACAGACGTCAATGCTGATGGTGGCAGTTCAGTTAAAGGGGCCTGGGCTAGGTTTAGGGTTTCCTGTAAGGGAAAGTCTATGCATATGATACGGTTACGGAGAGAATTTGGGTTCAATTCTGATGTGAGTGCGAGGGTGAGATTGAGTCTCAGGGTAAAGATGTGGCTCCTAGTCGGCAGCAATGTTGAAGTCAGAGTATCTAGTCCAGGGCTCGGGTCTAGGGTTAGGCTTAGGTGTTCAGTAAGATTTACAGGAACATAGAGTTACATTTAGAGTTCGAATCTGACACTGATGTGAGGGCGATGGCCAGATTGAGCTTCATGTTTACTTTGCGGCATGACAGACGTTGCAGCTGATGGCGGCGTTTCAGGTAAAGTGGCCAGGGTTAGAGTTATGTTATTGTGCTCTGTGAGGTGTACAGGAAGGATAGGGTGATGGACAGACTTAGGGTGTTCTCTGATGTGAGGGCAAGTTCGAGATGGTGGTTCAGGTTTACGGTGAAGTGTGAATGATGCCAATGGTTACGGGGAAGGGTCAAGTAAAGAGTCATTTCTATTGTTGAGATTAAAGGGTCTCTCTGTTCTACAGAAAGGATAAGTTAAGGAATAGGGTTAGGTTCCAGCTCTGATGTGAGTGTGCTTTTGAAATTGCGATTCATAGTTGAGGAGGGCCCTGGGTGATGTCAAAGCTTACGTTGTGTGGATAGGCCCAGGATTCAGTGATAGGGTTAAAATTTTGTGTTCTCTCTGATTTCCAGAGACATTAGCATTACGGAAAGAGTTAGGTCCTGGGTCTGATGTGACGGGGAGAGCAACATGGTGGATCAGGTTTATGGTGAGGCATGGGTGACATCAATGTTCCTGGTGAGCTGTCAGGACCACTGGCCAGGGCTAGGCTAAGCGTTACGTTTTCGGTTAGGTGAAGAGAGAGGGTGTTTTCACATTTATACATATTGTCCTTCTCTTACGTTAGGGCGAATGTGCGATTCAGTTCCAGGATTACAGTGTGGCAAAGGTGATATCCATGATGAGGTTGGAGTTTCAGGACACTGCTCCACGCTAGGGTTAGGGTTATGTAATCGTTAAGAGTATGGGTTGGACCGGGATACGTTTCGATTTGCATCCTACTCTGACGTGAGGGCGAAGGCCAGATTGATCTTCATCATCGTGGTGTGGCATCGGTGACATCAATGCTGACGCTGGGGTTACAGGTTAATAGACCTGGTTTAGGGATAAGATTTTCTGTAAGGAAAAGTCTATGCGGTACATATGGTTATGGACAGAATTAGGGAGCAGTTCTGAGGTCAGGGCGAGTGTGAGATTGAGTCGCAGGGTCAATGGAGTCATAGTTGATATCCACGGTGAAGGTGAATTATCTGTTCCAGGGTAGGGTGTACGGTTAGATTTAGGTGTTCGATAAGGAATACGGGTGTGATATGGTTACAGTTAGACTTCAGATCTATCTCTGATGTGAGGGAGAGTGCATGATTGAGTTTGAAGTTAAAGCTGAAATATGGGTGACATCAAAGATGAAGGTGAAGTGTCAGATCCTGGCGCCAGATCTACGGTTAGCATTAGTTGTAAGGTAAGGAGTATGGGGCAGATTGAGTGGCAGTAAGAGTTCTGATCTGACTCTGATGTGAAGGAAATGGCCAGAATGTGCTTCAGGATTATGGGGAGGAATGACAGAAGTCGATGCTGATGGTGGCGGTTCAGTTAAATTGGCCTGGGCTAGGGTTAGGGTTTCCTGTAAGGGAAAATCTATGCATATGTTACGGTGACGGAGAAAATTAGGGTTCAGTTCTGATGTGAGGACGAGGGTGAGATTGAGGCTCATGGTTAAGATGTGTCTCCTAGTTGGCACAAATGTTGAAGGCGAGAGAATCTAGTCTAGTTCTCGGACCTAGGGTTAGGGTTAGGTGTTCACTAAGATTTACAGTAACATAGAGTTACATTTAGAGTTTGCATCTGACCCTGATGTGAGAGCGATGGCCAGATTGAGCTTCAGGTTTATGGAGCGGCATGACAGACGTTGAAGTTGACTATGTCAGCTCAGGTAAAGTGGCCAGGTCTAGAGTTATGGTATTGTGTTCTGTGAGGTGTACAGGAAGGATAGGGGTATGGACAGACTTAGGGCTGGTCTCTGATGTGAGGGCAAGTGCGAGATTGAGGTTCAGGATTACGGTGAAGTGTGGGTCATGCCAATGGTTACGGTGAAAGGACAGGTCCAAGATTCATGGCTAGGGTTAGGATTACTGCGTCGTTCTGTTCTACAGAAAGGACAAGTTTGGGATTAAGGTTAGGGTCCAGCTCTGATGTGAGTGCGAGTGTGAAATTGCGATTCAGTGTTGAGGAGGGCCCTGGGTGATGTCAATGGTGACGTTGTGTGGATAGGCCCAGGACTCAGTGCTAGGCTTAAAATTTTGTGTTCTTTCTGTTTTCCGGAGACATTAGCATTACGGAAAGAGTTAGGGTCTGGGTCTGATGCGACGGTAAGTGCAAGATGGTGGATCAGGTTTATGGTGAGGCATGGGTGACGTCAGTGGTCAAGTCGGGTGTCATAACCACGGGCCAGGGCTAGGGTAAGGGTTAGGTTTTTGGGAAACTGTAGAGGGATGGTATTGTTACATGTAGACTTAGGTCCTTCTCTTAAGTTAGGGCGAACATACGATTCAGTTCCAGGATAACTGTGAGCCAAGGTTGATATCCAAGGTTATGGTGGAGTTTCAGGAAACAGGGCCACGCTGGGGTTAGGGTTATGTAATCGTTAAAGTGTATGGGGTTTACGTGAATAGAGCTCGATTTTGGATCCTACTCTGATGTGAGGGCGTAGGCCAGACTGATCTTGATCATCATGGTGTGGCATAGGTGACATCAATGCTGACGCTGAGGGTCCAGGTTAAGGGACCTTGGTTAGCGGTAGGGTTTTTGTAAGGAAATGTCTATGCAGAAGATATGGTTCTGGATATAATTAGGGTGCAGTTTTGAAGTCAGGGCGAGTGTGAGGTCGAGTCACAGGGTTGAGGGAGTCATAGTTGATATCAATGGTGAAGGCGAAGTATCTGGTCCATGGCTCGGGTCTAGGGTTCCGTTTAGGTGTTCGATAAGGAGTACGGGTGAGATAGGTTTACAGTTAGATTCGGATCCATCTCTGATGTGAAGGCGAGCGCAAGATTGAGTTTCAGTTTTAAGGTGAGGTGTGGGTGTCATGAATGCTTAAGTTGAAGTGTCAGATCCTGGCGCCAGGGATAGGGCTGGCATTACCTGTAAGTTAAGGTGTATTGGGCTGACTGAGTGACAGTTAGAGATCTGATCCGTCTCCGATGTGAGGGCAATGGCCAGAGTGAGCTTCAGGCTTATGGGGAGGAATGACAGACGTCAATGCTGATGGTGGCAGTTCAGTTAAAGGGGCCTGGGCTAGGTTTAGGGTTTCCTGTAAGGGAAAGTCTATGCATATGATACGGTTACGGAGAGAATTTGGGTTCAATTCTGATGTGAGTGCGAGGGTGAGATTGAGTCTCAGGGTAAAGATGTGGCTCCTAGTCGGCAGCAATGTTGAAGTCAGAGTATCTAGTCCAGGGCTCGGGTCTAGGGTTAGGCTTAGGTGTTCAGTAAGATTTACAGGAACATAGAGTTACATTTAGAGTTCGAATCTGACACTGATGTGAGGGCGATGGCCAGATTGAGCTTCATGTTTACTTTGCGGCATGACAGACGTTGCAGCTGATGGCGGCGTTTCAGGTAAAGTGGCCAGGGTTAGAGTTATGTTATTGTGCTCTGTGAGGTGTACAGGAAGGATAGGGTGATGGACAGACTTAGGGTGTTCTCTGATGTGAGGGCAAGTTCGAGATGGTGGTTCAGGTTTACGGTGAAGTGTGAATGATGCCAATGGTTACGGGGAAGGGTCAAGTAAAGAGTCATTTCTATTGTTGAGATTAAAGGGTCTCTCTGTTCTACAGAAAGGATAAGTTAAGGAATAGGGTTAGGTTCCAGCTCTGATGTGAGTGTGCTTTTGAAATTGCGATTCATAGTTGAGGAGGGCCCTGGGTGATGTCAAAGCTTACGTTGTGTGGATAGGCCCAGGATTCAGTGATAGGGTTAAAATTTTGTGTTCTCTCTGATTTCCAGAGACATTAGCATTACGGAAAGAGTTAGGTCCTGGGTCTGATGTGACGGGGAGAGCAACATGGTGGATCAGGTTTATGGTGAGGCATGGGTGACATCAATGTTCCTGGTGAGCTGTCAGGACCACTGGCCAGGGCTAGGCTAAGCGTTACGTTTTCGGTTAGGTGAAGAGAGAGGGTGTTTTCACATTTATACATATTGTCCTTCTCTTACGTTAGGGCGAATGTGCGATTCAGTTCCAGGATTACAGTGTGGCAAAGGTGATATCCATGATGAGGTTGGAGTTTCAGGACACTGCTCCACGCTAGGGTTAGGGTTATGTAATCGTTAAGAGTATGGGTTGGACCGGGATACGTTTCGATTTGCATCCTACTCTGACGTGAGGGCGAAGGCCAGATTGATCTTCATCATCGTGGTGTGGCATCGGTGACATCAATGCTGACGCTGGGGTTACAGGTTAATAGACCTGGTTTAGGGATAAGATTTTCTGTAAGGAAAAGTCTATGCGGTACATATGGTTATGGACAGAATTAGGGAGCAGTTCTGAGGTCAGGGCGAGTGTGAGATTGAGTCGCAGGGTCAATGGAGTCATAGTTGATATCCACGGTGAAGGTGAATTATCTGTTCCAGGGTAGGGTGTACGGTTAGATTTAGGTGTTCGATAAGGAATACGGGTGTGATATGGTTACAGTTAGACTTCAGATCTATCTCTGATGTGAGGGAGAGTGCATGATTGAGTTTGAAGTTAAAGCTGAAATATGGGTGACATCAAAGATGAAGGTGAAGTGTCAGATCCTGGCGCCAGATCTACGGTTAGCATTAGTTGTAAGGTAAGGAGTATGGGGCAGATTGAGTGGCAGTAAGAGTTCTGATCTGACTCTGATGTGAAGGAAATGGCCAGAATGTGCTTCAGGATTATGGGGAGGAATGACAGAAGTCGATGCTGATGGTGGCGGTTCAGTTAAATTGGCCTGGGCTAGGGTTAGGGTTTCCTGTAAGGGAAAATCTATGCATATGTTACGGTGACGGAGAAAATTAGGGTTCAGTTCTGATGTGAGGACGAGGGTGAGATTGAGGCTCATGGTTAAGATGTGTCTCCTAGTTGGCACAAATGTTGAAGGCGAGAGAATCTAGTCTAGTTCTCGGACCTAGGGTTAGGGTTAGGTGTTCACTAAGATTTACAGTAACATAGAGTTACATTTAGAGTTTGCATCTGACCCTGATGTGAGAGCGATGGCCAGACTGAGCTTCAGGTTTATGGAGCGGCATGACAGACGTTGAAGTTGACTATGTCAGCTCAGGTAAAGTGGCCAGGTCTAGAGTTATGGTATTGTGTTCTGTGAGGTGTACAGGAAGGATAGGGGTATGGACAGACTTAGGGCTGGTCTCTGATGTGAGGGCAAGTGCGAGATTGAGGTTCAGGATTACGGTGAAGTGTGGGTCATGCCAATGGTTACGGTGAAAGGACAGGTCCAAGATTCATGGCTAGGGTTAGGATTACTGCGTCGTTCTGTTCTACAGAAAGGACAAGTTTGGGATTAAGGTTAGGGTCCAGCTCTGATGTGAGTGCGAGTGTGAAATTGCGATTCAGTGTTGAGGAGGGCCCTGGGTGATGTCAATGGTGACGTTGTGTGGATAGGCCCAGGACTCAGTGCTAGGCTTAAAATTTTGTGTTCTTTCTGTTTTCCGGAGACATTAGCATTACGGAAAGAGTTAGGGTCTGGGTCTGATGCGACGGTAAGTGCAAGATTGTGGATCAGGTTTATGGTGAGGCATGGGTGACGTCAGTGGTCAAGTCGGGTGTCATAACCACGGGCCAGGGCTAGGGTAAGGGTTAGGTTTTTGGGAAACTGTAGAGGGATGGTATTGTTACATGTAGACTTAGGTCCTTCTCTTAAGTTAGGGCGAATATACGATTCAGTTCCAGGATAACTGTGAGCCAAGGTTGATATCCAAGGTTATGGTGGAGTTTCAGGAAACAGGGCCACGCTGGGGTTAGGGTTATGTAATCGTTAAAGTGTATGGGGTTTACGTGAATAGAGCTCGATTTTGGATCCTACTCTGATGTGAGGGCGTAGGCCAGACTGATCTTGATCATCATGGTGTGGCATAGGTGACATCAATGCTGACGCTGAGGGTCCAGGTTAAGGGACCTTGGTTAGCGGTAGGGTTTTTGTAAGGAAATGTCTATGCAGAAGATATGGTTCTGGATATAATTAGGGTGCAGTTTTGAAGTCAGGGCGAGTGTGAGGTCGAGTCACAGGGTTGAGGGAGTCATAGTTGATATCAATGGTGAAGGCGAAGTATCTGGTCCATGGCTCGGGTCTAGGGTTCCGTTTAGGTGTTCGATAAGGAGTACGGGTGAGATAGGTTTACAGTTAGATTCGGATCCATCTCTGATGTGAAGGCGAGCGCAAGATTGAGTTTCAGTTTTAAGGTGAGGTGTGGGTGTCATGAATGCTTAAGTTGA
Source organism: Manis pentadactyla (assembly GCF_030020395.1). NCBI lineage: Eukaryota > Metazoa > Chordata > Mammalia > Pholidota > Manidae > Manis > Manis pentadactyla. The sequence goes on from NC_080019.1 coordinate 56,327,768, forward strand.
AGTGTCAGATCCTGGCGCCAGGGATAGGGCTGGCATTACCTGTAAGTTAAGGTGTATTGGGCTGACTGAGTGACAGTTAGAGATCTGATCCGTCTCCGATGTGAGGGCAATGGCCAGAGTGAGCTTCAGGCTTATGGGGAGGAATGACAGACGTCAATGCTGATGGTGGCAGTTCAGTTAAAGGGGCCTGGGCTAGGTTTAGGGTTTCCTGTAAGGGAAAGTCTATGCATATGATACGGTTACGGAGAGAATTTGGGTTCAATTCTGATGTGAGTGCGAGGGTGAGATTGAGTCTCAGGGTAAAGATGTGGCTCCTAGTCGGCAGCAATGTTGAAGTCAGAGTATCTAGTCCAGGGCTCGGGTCTAGGGTTAGGCTTAGGTGTTCAGTAAGATTTACAGGAACATAGAGTTACATTTAGAGTTCGAATCTGACACTGATGTGAGGGCGATGGCCAGATTGAGCTTCATGTTTACTTTGCGGCATGACAGACGTTGCAGCTGATGGCGGCGTTTCAGGTAAAGTGGCCAGGGTTAGAGTTATGTTATTGTGCTCTGTGAGGTGTACAGGAAGGATAGGGTGATGGACAGACTTAGGGTGTTCTCTGATGTGAGGGCAAGTTCGAGATGGTGGTTCAGGTTTACGGTGAAGTGTGAATGATGCCAATGGTTACGGGGAAGGGTCAAGTAAAGAGTCATTTCTATTGTTGAGATTAAAGGGTCTCTCTGTTCTACAGAAAGGATAAGTTAAGGAATAGGGTTAGGTTCCAGCTCTGATGTGAGTGTGCTTTTGAAATTGCGATTCATAGTTGAGGAGGGCCCTGGGTGATGTCAAAGCTTACGTTGTGTGGATAGGCCCAGGATTCAGTGATAGGGTTAAAATTTTGTGTTCTCTCTGATTTCCAGAGACATTAGCATTACGGAAAGAGTTAGGTCCTGGGTCTGATGTGACGGGGAGAGCAACATGGTGGATCAGGTTTATGGTGAGGCATGGGTGACATCAATGTTCCTGGTGAGCTGTCAGGACCACTGGCCAGGGCTAGGCTAAGCGTTACGTTTTCGGTTAGGTGAAGAGAGAGGGTGTTTTCACATTTATACATATTGTCCTTCTCTTACGTTAGGGCGAATGTGCGATTCAGTTCCAGGATTACAGTGTGGCAAAGGAGATATCCATGATGAGGTTGGAGTTTCAGGACACTGCTCCACGCTAGGGTTAGGGTTATGTAATCGTTAAGAGTATGGGTTGGACCGGGATACGTTTCGATTTGCATCCTACTCTGACGTGAGGGCGAAGGCCAGATTGATCTTCATCATCGTGGTGTGGCATCGGTGACATCAATGCTGACGCTGGGGTTACAGGTTAATAGACCTGGTTTAGGGATAAGATTTTCTGTAAGGAAAAGTCTATGCGGTACATATGGTTATGGACAGAATTAGGGAGCAGTTCTGAGGTCAGGGCGAGTGTGAGATTGAGTCGCAGGGTCAATGGAGTCATAGTTGATATCCACGGTGAAGGTGAATTATCTGTTCCAGGGTAGGGTGTACGGTTAGATTTAGGTGTTCGATAAGGAATACGGGTGTGATATGGTTACAGTTAGACTTCAGATCTATCTCTGATGTGAGGGAGAGTGCATGATTGAGTTTGAAGTTAAAGCTGAAATATGGGTGACATCAAAGATGAAGGTGAAGTGTCAGATCCTGGCGCCAGATCTACGGTTAGCATTAGTTGTAAGGTAAGGAGTATGGGGCAGATTGAGTGGCAGTAAGAGTTCTGATCTGACTCTGATGTGAAGGAAATGGCCAGAATGTGCTTCAGGATTATGGGGAGGAATGACAGAAGTCGATGCTGATGGTGGCGGTTCAGTTAAATTGGCCTGGGCTAGGGTTAGGGTTTCCTGTAAGGGAAAATCTATGCATATGTTACGGTGACGGAGAAAATTAGGGTTCAGTTCTGATGTGAGGACGAGGGTGAGATTGAGGCTCATGGTTAAGATGTGTCTCCTAGTTGGCACAAATGTTGAAGGCGAGAGAATCTAGTCTAGTTCTCGGACCTAGGGTTAGGGTTAGGTGTTCACTAAGATTTACAGTAACATAGAGTTACATTTAGAGTTTGCATCTGACCCTGATGTGAGAGCGATGGCCAGATTGAGCTTCAGGTTTATGGAGCGGCATGACAGACGTTGAAGTTGACTATGTCAGCTCAGGTAAAGTGGCCAGGTCTAGAGTTATGGTATTGTGTTCTGTGAGGTGTACAGGAAGGATAGGGGTATGGACAGACTTAGGGCTGGTCTCTGATGTGAGGGCAAGTGCGAGATTGAGGTTCAGGATTACGGTGAAGTGTGGGTCATGCCAATGGTTACGGTGAAAGGACAGGTCCAAGATTCATGGCTAGGGTTAGGATTACTGCGTCGTTCTGTTCTACAGAAAGGACAAGTTTGGGATTAAGGTTAGGGTCCAGCTCTGATGTGAGTGCGAGTGTGAAATTGCGATTCAGTGTTGAGGAGGGCCCTGGGTGATGTCAATGGTGACGTTGTGTGGATAGGCCCAGGACTCAGTGCTAGGCTTAAAATTTTGTGTTCTTTCTGTTTTCCGGAGACATTAGCATTACGGAAAGAGTTAGGGTCTGGGTCTGATGCGACGGTAAGTGCAAGATGGTGGATCAGGTTTATGGTGAGGCATGGGTGACGTCAGTGGTCAAGTCGGGTGTCATAACCACGGGCCAGGGCTAGGGTAAGGGTTAGGTTTTTGGGAAACTGTAGAGGGATGGTATTGTTACATGTAGACTTAGGTCCTTCTCTTAAGTTAGGGCGAACATACGATTCAGTTCCAGGATAACTGTGAGCCAAGGTTGATATCCAAGGTTATGGTGGAGTTTCAGGAAACAGGGCCACGCTGGGGTTAGGGTTATGTAATCGTTAAAGTGTATGGGGTTTACGTGAATAGAGCTCGATTTTGGATCCTACTCTGATGTGAGGGCGTAGGCCAGACTGATCTTGATCATCATGGTGTGGCATAGGTGACATCAATGCTGACGCTGAGGGTCCAGGTTAAGGGACCTTGGTTAGCGGTAGGGTTTTTGTAAGGAAATGTCTATGCAGAAGATATGGTTCTGGATATAATTAGGGTGCAGTTTTGAAGTCAGGGCGAGTGTGAGGTCGAGTCACAGGGTTGAGGGAGTCATAGTTGATATCAATGGTGAAGGCGAAGTATCTGGTCCATGGCTCGGGTCTAGGGTTCCGTTTAGGTGTTCGATAAGGAGTACGGGTGAGATAGGTTTACAGTTAGATTCGGATCCATCTCTGATGTGAAGGCGAGCGCAAGATTGAGTTTCAGTTTTAAGGTGAGGTGTGGGTGTCATGAATGCTTAAGTTGAAGTGTCAGATCCTGGCGCCAGGGATAGGGCTGGCATTACCTGTAAGTTAAGGTGTATTGGGCTGACTGAGTGACAGTTAGAGATCTGATCCGTCTCCGATGTGAGGGCAATGGCCAGAGTGAGCTTCAGGCTTATGGGGAGGAATGACAGACGTCAATGCTGATGGTGGCAGTTCAGTTAAAGGGGCCTGGGCTAGGTTTAGGGTTTCCTGTAAGGGAAAGTCTATGCATATGATACGGTTACGGAGAGAATTTGGGTTCAATTCTGATGTGAGTGCGAGGGTGAGATTGAGTCTCAGGGTAAAGATGTGGCTCCTAGTCGGCAGCAATGTTGAAGTCAGAGTATCTAGTCCAGGGCTCGGGTCTAGGGTTAGGCTTAGGTGTTCAGTAAGATTTACAGGAACATAGAGTTACATTTAGAGTTCGAATCTGACACTGATGTGAGGGCGATGGCCAGATTGAGCTTCATGTTTACTTTGCGGCATGACAGACGTTGCAGCTGATGGCGGCGTTTCAGGTAAAGTGGCCAGGGTTAGAGTTATGTTATTGTGCTCTGTGAGGTGTACAGGAAGGATAGGGTGATGGACAGACTTAGGGTGTTCTCTGATGTGAGGGCAAGTTCGAGATGGTGGTTCAGGTTTACGGTGAAGTGTGAATGATGCCAATGGTTACGGGGAAGGGTCAAGTAAAGAGTCATTTCTATTGTTGAGATTAAAGGGTCTCTCTGTTCTACAGAAAGGATAAGTTAAGGAATAGGGTTAGGTTCCAGCTCTGATGTGAGTGTGCTTTTGAAATTGCGATTCATAGTTGAGGAGGGCCCTGGGTGATGTCAAAGCTTACGTTGTGTGGATAGGCCCAGGATTCAGTGATAGGGTTAAAATTTTGTGTTCTCTCTGATTTCCAGAGACATTAGCATTACGGAAAGAGTTAGGTCCTGGGTCTGATGTGACGGGGAGAGCAACATGGTGGATCAGGTTTATGGTGAGGCATGGGTGACATCAATGTTCCTGGTGAGCTGTCAGGACCACTGGCCAGGGCTAGGCTAAGCGTTACGTTTTCGGTTAGGTGAAGAGAGAGGGTGTTTTCACATTTATACATATTGTCCTTCTCTTACGTTAGGGCGAATGTGCGATTCAGTTCCAGGATTACAGTGTGGCAAAGGTGATATCCATGATGAGGTTGGAGTTTCAGGACACTGCTCCACGCTAGGGTTAGGGTTATGTAATCGTTAAGAGTATGGGTTGGACCGGGATACGTTTCGATTTGCATCCTACTCTGACGTGAGGGCGAAGGCCAGATTGATCTTCATCATCGTGGTGTGGCATCGGTGACATCAATGCTGACGCTGGGGTTACAGGTTAATAGACCTGGTTTAGGGATAAGATTTTCTGTAAGGAAAAGTCTATGCGGTACATATGGTTATGGACAGAATTAGGGAGCAGTTCTGAGGTCAGGGCGAGTGTGAGATTGAGTCGCAGGGTCAATGGAGTCATAGTTGATATCCACGGTGAAGGTGAATTATCTGTTCCAGGGTAGGGTGTACGGTTAGATTTAGGTGTTCGATAAGGAATACGGGTGTGATATGGTTACAGTTAGACTTCAGATCTATCTCTGATGTGAGGGAGAGTGCATGATTGAGTTTGAAGTTAAAGCTGAAATATGGGTGACATCAAAGATGAAGGTGAAGTGTCAGATCCTGGCGCCAGATCTACGGTTAGCATTAGTTGTAAGGTAAGGAGTATGGGGCAGATTGAGTGGCAGTAAGAGTTCTGATCTGACTCTGATGTGAAGGAAATGGCCAGAATGTGCTTCAGGATTATGGGGAGGAATGACAGAAGTCGATGCTGATGGTGGCGGTTCAGTTAAATTGGCCTGGGCTAGGGTTAGGGTTTCCTGTAAGGGAAAATCTATGCATATGTTACGGTGACGGAGAAAATTAGGGTTCAGTTCTGATGTGAGGACGAGGGTGAGATTGAGGCTCATGGTTAAGATGTGTCTCCTAGTTGGCACAAATGTTGAAGGCGAGAGAATCTAGTCTAGTTCTCGGACCTAGGGTTAGGGTTAGGTGTTCACTAAGATTTACAGTAACATAGAGTTACATTTAGAGTTTGCATCTGACCCTGATGTGAGAGCGATGGCCAGACTGAGCTTCAGGTTTATGGAGCGGCATGACAGACGTTGAAGTTGACTATGTCAGCTCAGGTAAAGTGGCCAGGTCTAGAGTTATGGTATTGTGTTCTGTGAGGTGTACAGGAAGGATAGGGGTATGGACAGACTTAGGGCTGGTCTCTGATGTGAGGGCAAGTGCGAGATTGAGGTTCAGGATTACGGTGAAGTGTGGGTCATGCCAATGGTTACGGTGAAAGGACAGGTCCAAGATTCATGGCTAGGGTTAGGATTACTGCGTCGTTCTGTTCTACAGAAAGGACAAGTTTGGGATTAAGGTTAGGGTCCAGCTCTGATGTGAGTGCGAGTGTGAAATTGCGATTCAGTGTTGAGGAGGGCCCTGGGTGATGTCAATGGTGACGTTGTGTGGATAGGCCCAGGACTCAGTGCTAGGCTTAAAATTTTGTGTTCTTTCTGTTTTCCGGAGACATTAGCATTACGGAAAGAGTTAGGGTCTGGGTCTGATGCGACGGTAAGTGCAAGATTGTGGATCAGGTTTATGGTGAGGCATGGGTGACGTCAGTGGTCAAGTCGGGTGTCATAACCACGGGCCAGGGCTAGGGTAAGGGTTAGGTTTTTGGGAAACTGTAGAGGGATGGTATTGTTACATGTAGACTTAGGTCCTTCTCTTAAGTTAGGGCGAATATACGATTCAGTTCCAGGATAACTGTGAGCCAAGGTTGATATCCAAGGTTATGGTGGAGTTTCAGGAAACAGGGCCACGCTGGGGTTAGGGTTATGTAATCGTTAAAGTGTATGGGGTTTACGTGAATAGAGCTCGATTTTGGATCCTACTCTGATGTGAGGGCGTAGGCCAGACTGATCTTGATCATCATGGTGTGGCATAGGTGACATCAATGCTGACGCTGAGGGTCCAGGTTAAGGGACCTTGGTTAGCGGTAGGGTTTTTGTAAGGAAATGTCTATGCAGAAGATATGGTTCTGGATATAATTAGGGTGCAGTTTTGAAGTCAGGGCGAGTGTGAGGTCGAGTCACAGGGTTGAGGGAGTCATAGTTGATATCAATGGTGAAGGCGAAGTATCTGGTCCATGGCTCGGGTCTAGGGTTCCGTTTAGGTGTTCGATAAGGAGTACGGGTGAGATAGGTTTACAGTTAGATTCGGATCCATCTCTGATGTGAAGGCGAGCGCAAGATTGAGTTTCAGTTTTAAGGTGAGGTGTGGGTGTCATGAATGCTTAAGTTGAAGTGTCAGATCCTGGCGCCAGGGATAGGGCTGGCATTACCTGTAAGTTAAGGTGTATTGGGCTGACTGAGTGACAGTTAGAGATCTGATCCGTCTCCGATGTGAGGGCAATGGCCAGAGTGAGCTTCAGGCTTATGGGGAGGAATGACAGACGTCAATGCTGATGGTGGCAGTTCAGTTAAAGGGGCCTGGGCTAGGTTTAGGGTTTCCTGTAAGGGAAAGTCTATGCATATGATACGGTTACGGAGAGAATTTGGGTTCAATTCTGATGTGAGTGCGAGGGTGAGATTGAGTCTCAGGGTAAAGATGTGGCTCCTAGTCGGCAGCAATGTTGAAGTCAGAGTATCTAGTCCAGGGCTCGGGTCTAGGGTTAGGCTTAGGTGTTCAGTAAGATTTACAGGAACATAGAGTTACATTTAGAGTTCGAATCTGACACTGATGTGAGGGCGATGGCCAGATTGAGCTTCATGTTTACTTTGCGGCATGACAGACGTTGCAGCTGATGGCGGCGTTTCAGGTAAAGTGGCCAGGGTTAGAGTTATGTTATTGTGCTCTGTGAGGTGTACAGGAAGGATAGGGTGATGGACAGACTTAGGGTGTTCTCTGATGTGAGGGCAAGTTCGAGATGGTGGTTCAGGTTTACGGTGAAGTGTGAATGATGCCAATGGTTACGGGGAAGGGTCAAGTAAAGAGTCATTTCTATTGTTGAGATTAAAGGGTCTCTCTGTTCTACAGAAAGGATAAGTTAAGGAATAGGGTTAGGTTCCAGCTCTGATGTGAGTGTGCTTTTGAAATTGCGATTCATAGTTGAGGAGGGCCCTGGGTGATGTCAAAGCTTACGTTGTGTGGATAGGCCCAGGATTCAGTGATAGGGTTAAAATTTTGTGTTCTCTCTGATTTCCAGAGACATTAGCATTACGGAAAGAGTTAGGTCCTGGGTCTGATGTGACGGGGAGAGCAACATGGTGGATCAGGTTTATGGTGAGGCATGGGTGACATCAATGTTCCTGGTGAGCTGTCAGGACCACTGGCCAGGGCTAGGCTAAGCGTTACGTTTTCGGTTAGGTGAAGAGAGAGGGTGTTTTCACATTTATACATATTGTCCTTCTCTTACGTTAGGGCGAATGTGCGATTCAGTTCCAGGATTACAGTGTGGCAAAGGAGATATCCATGATGAGGTTGGAGTTTCAGGACACTGCTCCACGCTAGGGTTAGGGTTATGTAATCGTTAAGAGTATGGGTTGGACCGGGATACGTTTCGATTTGCATCCTACTCTGACGTGAGGGCGAAGGCCAGATTGATCTTCATCATCGTGGTGTGGCATCGGTGACATCAATGCTGACGCTGGGGTTACAGGTTAATAGACCTGGTTTAGGGATAAGATTTTCTGTAAGGAAAAGTCTATGCGGTACATATGGTTATGGACAGAATTAGGGAGCAGTTCTGAGGTCAGGGCGAGTGTGAGATTGAGTCGCAGGGTCAATGGAGTCATAGTTGATATCCACGGTGAAGGTGAATTATCTGTTCCAGGGTAGGGTGTACGGTTAGATTTAGGTGTTCGATAAGGAATACGGGTGTGATATGGTTACAGTTAGACTTCAGATCTATCTCTGATGTGAGGGAGAGTGCATGATTGAGTTTGAAGTTAAAGCTGAAATATGGGTGACATCAAAGATGAAGGTGAAGTGTCAGATCCTGGCGCCAGATCTACGGTTAGCATTAGTTGTAAGGTAAGGAGTATGGGGCAGATTGAGTGGCAGTAAGAGTTCTGATCTGACTCTGATGTGAAGGAAATGGCCAGAATGTGCTTCAGGATTATGGGGAGGAATGACAGAAGTCGATGCTGATGGTGGCGGTTCAGTTAAATTGGCCTGGGCTAGGGTTAGGGTTTCCTGTAAGGGAAAATCTATGCATATGTTACGGTGACGGAGAAAATTAGGGTTCAGTTCTGATGTGAGGACGAGGGTGAGATTGAGGCTCATGGTTAAGATGTGTCTCCTAGTTGGCACAAATGTTGAAGGCGAGAGAATCTAGTCTAGTTCTCGGACCTAGGGTTAGGGTTAGGTGTTCACTAAGATTTACAGTAACATAGAGTTACATTTAGAGTTTGCATCTGACCCTGATGTGAGAGCGATGGCCAGATTGAGCTTCAGGTTTATGGAGCGGCATGACAGACGTTGAAGTTGACTATGTCAGCTCAGGTAAAGTGGCCAGGTCTAGAGTTATGGTATTGTGTTCTGTGAGGTGTACAGGAAGGATAGGGGTATGGACAGACTTAGGGCTGGTCTCTGATGTGAGGGCAAGTGCGAGATTGAGGTTCAGGATTACGGTGAAGTGTGGGTCATGCCAATGGTTACGGTGAAAGGACAGGTCCAAGATTCATGGCTAGGGTTAGGATTACTGCGTCGTTCTGTTCTACAGAAAGGACAAGTTTGGGATTAAGGTTAGGGTCCAGCTCTGATGTGAGTGCGAGTGTGAAATTGCGATTCAGTGTTGAGGAGGGCCCTGGGTGATGTCAATGGTGACGTTGTGTGGATAGGCCCAGGACTCAGTGCTAGGCTTAAAATTTTGTGTTCTTTCTGTTTTCCGGAGACATTAGCATTACGGAAAGAGTTAGGGTCTGGGTCTGATGCGACGGTAAGTGCAAGATGGTGGATCAGGTTTATGGTGAGGCATGGGTGACGTCAGTGGTCAAGTCGGGTGTCATAACCACGGGCCAGGGCTAGGGTAAGGGTTAGGTTTTTGGGAAACTGTAGAGGGATGGTATTGTTACATGTAGACTTAGGTCCTTCTCTTAAGTTAGGGCGAACATACGATTCAGTTCCAGGATAACTGTGAGCCAAGGTTGATATCCAAGGTTATGGTGGAGTTTCAGGAAACAGGGCCACGCTGGGGTTAGGGTTATGTAATCGTTAAAGTGTATGGGGTTTACGTGAATAGAGCTCGATTTTGGATCCTACTCTGATGTGAGGGCGTAGGCCAGACTGATCTTGATCATCATGGTGTGGCATAGGTGACATCAATGCTGACGCTGAGGGTCCAGGTTAAGGGACCTTGGTTAGCGGTAGGGTTTTTGTAAGGAAATGTCTATGCAGAAGATATGGTTCTGGATATAATTAGGGTGCAGTTTTGAAGTCAGGGCGAGTGTGAGGTCGAGTCACAGGGTTGAGGGAGTCATAGTTGATATCAATGGTGAAGGCGAAGTATCTGGTCCATGGCTCGGGTCTAGGGTTCCGTTTAGGTGTTCGATAAGGAGTACGGGTGAGATAGGTTTACAGTTAGATTCGGATCCATCTCTGATGTGAAGGCGAGCGCAAGATTGAGTTTCAGTTTTAAGGTGAGGTGTGGGTGTCATGAATGCTTAAGTTGAAGTGTCAGATCCTGGCGCCAGGGATAGGGCTGGCATTACCTGTAAGTTAAGGTGTATTGGGCTGACTGAGTGACAGTTAGAGATCTGATCCGTCTCCGATGTGAGGGCAATGGCCAGAGTGAGCTTCAGGCTTATGGGGAGGA